>NC_072409.2:76083409-76728181 GCF_028858775.2 Pan troglodytes
GGGAAGCAAACACTTTTCTATACATCTGTTAATCAGTCGCAATCCTTCATAGGTAACTTTTTTGTTCCTGGATACAGGGTTTTCTTTTTTTACGGTATAAATTTTCATGTTAAAAAATTTGTATACACATACATACATGAATCCTCCAGCTAACCCATTTTTTGAAAATATTTTTCTGGATTTGCAATTGATCTTTTAATTTGGGTTAATTTCCTTATATACATTATGGAGTCCAAATTAAGAATCTTCCATTGTGATTTATTCCTTGAATGTCCACTGTATACAAAGCAAGGATTCAAAGATGATTCACAGGATCCCCTGTACTACAGCTAAGCCAAGAAGACAGTGGAAGCACTAAGGAGGAAATAGGTAGATCTACCTTAAAAGGGTTAAAGGGGTAGTAAGTTTGCATTAAAAAACACATTTTGTAGGAAACATGGTAGGCTAAGTATCCACCCCACAGAACTATTTACAATTTTTACATATATTAAATATTTAAAATTGTTACATATATTAAAATATTTTAAGTTTGTCATTAAGTGGATAAGAAAGCAAGGATAAAGGCAAAGTATCAAATGAAGAAGGGATCCCTATGTGATAAGCTAAAGACTGAAGCTACCTTTCACTTTGAAAACATTTGCTAAACCAGGTGACCTTGGGTACAGATTTTCCCATCTCAAAGGCGATGAAGGACAGGAGAAAAACCTTGAACTGGCATTAAGGTGATTTCCCTCTCAAAAAGATGAAACTCCAGAACTACATCTTCAATATATAGGTCCTAGAAACACTCCCACCACAAAAGAAAAAAAAAAAAAAAACACGTAAAAAGAAGAGCCAACTGTCTTAAATTTTAAACCTTAGCTCTAAGATGGTGAAAAGTAGCACCACTCACAAACTGGTATTAAAAACCGGCCATCAAATCACATGGATTCGCAGCCTGAATTCATGTCATTTTGGTGGTCCAAAAGCCCTTGAGGATTCAATCTATAATGGTGACTCTCAAAAGCAACAGCTCCTGGAGTTTCCACATAATTTCCACATACAAAATTATAAAGAAGAAAAGAAACCTAAACATACAATTCAACAAGGTAGAAGGAAAAAGAACCAAAAGAAACATTAGATATTGAAAAAGACCTACCAGAATCTCAGACTAAGAAATGACCATATTTAATATGTTCAAAGAAATAAAATATAGAAAACAAGAAAGACTGATTAAATGCATTTTGTAAGGTTTCTTTTTTTTTTTTCTTTTTTTTTTTTTTTTTTTTGAGAGGGAGTCTCGCTCTGTCTCCAGGCTGGAGTGCAGTGGTGCAATCTCAGCTCACTGCAAGCTCCAACTCCCTGGTTCAAGCAATTCTCTCTGCCTTAGCCTCCCGAGTAGCTAGGATTACAGGCACGCACCACCACACCCCAGCTACTTTTTGTGTTTTTAGTAGAGACGGGGTTTCATCATATTGGCCATGGTCTCGATCTCCTGACTTTGTGATCCCCCCTCTTGGCCTCCCAAAGTGCTGGGATTACAGGCTTGAGCCACCGCACCTGGCCCCTAGTAGATATTTCTAATGACAGATGAGACAAAGCCAAAAAGAGAATTAGGAAACTGACAGATAGTTCTAATGAAATAATCTGAAGGCAGCATAGAGAGGCAAAGAAAAGGAAAACAGAAAAAAGAGGTTAAAAGACATGAAAGGGAGTAAAAAGGTCTACGTTCAATTAGAATTGCAAAAGAGGGAGGGCAAAAACAAAACGCAGTAACTGAAGAAGGGAACGCAGAGTTTTTCCAAATCTTATGAGAAAACAACTCACAGAATCCAAATACAATAAATCCCAAACAGGATTTTAAAAAAGAAAATCCACACTTAGTCAACATTACTAGGAACTGTAGCATTAAAGCAAAAAAAGTATATGTTAAAAGCCACCAAAAATAGTCTCTTATAAAATAAAAACATACACTTACCATACATACCACCCAGCAAGTTCACTGATAGGTATTTACCCAAGAGAAATGAAAGCTATCTCCCCAAAAAAAAATTTTTTTTTTTTTAGACAGAGTTTCACTCTTGTTGCCCAGGCTGGAGTGCAATGGCATGATCTCAGCTCACTACAACCTCCAGCTCCAGGGTTTAAGCGATTCTCCTGCCTCAGCCTCCCGAACAGCTGGGATTACAGGTGCCCATCACCATGCCCAGCTAATTTTTTGTATTTTTAGTAGAAAAGGGGTTTCACCATGTTGGCCTGACTGGTCTTGAACTCCTGACCTCAGGTGATCCACCCGCTTCAGCCTCTCAAAGTGCTGGGATTACAGGCATGACCCACCATGCCTGGCCACCCCAAAAAATTTTGTGCACAAAATGTTATCAACTTTACTCATATTAAAGTCCAATGAAGTCTAAAACTTCAGACATTCCAACACTCATCCACAAAGAAATTGTGGTATATTTACAAAATAAAATACTATCAAGCAATAAGGAAAGAACCACTGTTATATGCAGCAACATGGGTAAACCTCAAAAACATATGCTCAGCAAAAGAAGCCTGACCCTAAAAAGTAAATGCTGTATGATTCAATTTATAAGAAGTTCTAAAACAGTCAAGACTAGTCACAGTGACAGAGAGCAGATCAGCAGTCATCTGTGCAGGAGATGAAGAGACTACAAGGGGCCCAAGGAGACTTTCTGGAATGACAAGAAATATTTCTGTCTCAATGGGTGGTAGTCACATAGGTGTATAAATGTGTCAAAACTCACTGAACTTAAGTGAAACTTACTGTATGCAAATTTTAACTCAATAAAGTTGATTTTTTAAAAGTAACCAGAGAAAGAGACTAATTTTAAGAATGTTTACAAAATAAAGACACTTTCGGGGAGGGAGAGCAAGACAGCATGTGCACAAGTGCACAGGCAAGTACACGCCACTAAACGACGTGATCCCAACAGAAGGTCTGAGACACAAAAGGTAATGAAAAATTTTAAAGTGGTAAAAATGTGGGTAAGTCTACACTAAACATAAAAAAGCAAAGCAGTAATGTCAAATAGGTTTTTTATATATCTTAACTCTAGTTTTTAGAAAACCCACTTGACGTTACTGCTTTGCTTTTTATGTTTAGTAAAAAAAAAAGTGTGTATATATATATATATATATATATATGTTGATTTGGGAAGTCATGGTAGTTAGAATACTCGAAGTTTCCATTTATGGCTGAGGGAAAGAGGAAAGAAAGGTCCTGATTTACTTTAGACTTTGATAAATATGTTGGAAAATCTAGAGTAACTAGAATTTTTGCGTATTTGTCAATAATCAAACTAATACTTTAAATGGATACAGTTTATGTAAACTATACCTCAAAAAAGTTGATTAAAATAAAAAAAGACTGTATATACAGTTTTCAAACTAGTAATAGGGAAAAGGTGGAGTAAGAGAAAGATAATCCAAATGAAGGCAAGAAAAAGAGATAAACATAAAGAGATAAAACTATTAAAATAAGATTTCATAAATATAAATCCAAATATAGAAGTAATTATATGTAAATGATCTAAATGCTCCAGTTAAATGACAAAACTCAGATTTGGTATTTTTAAAATCCAACTATACGCTGTTTAAAAAATACACATCGAAGGATACTGAAAAGTTAAAAGTTAATATAAGTATATTAATATTTTTTAAAGTGCTTTTTGTCTTAGAATCTTAGAGGTAAAGATAGTAACTTCATAATGATAAAAAGTCCAACTCAAAAAGGAAGAAAACTCAATCTACATGTATATACAATAAATAATAACCCTCAAAAAATATACAACAAAAAACTAACAGACCTGCAAATAGAAACACACTCATAATCATAATCACAAGTGAGAAATTTTTTCATTGTGAGAAATTTTTAAAATACTTTTCACAGTGATTAATAGAATAAGAATAAAAATCCATAAGGATAAAAGAGAACTTAACTTCTCAACACAATTAACAATCTTGTCCTAATAGGCAAATAGACAACTGTGACTAACAAGTATAGAATTCTTTTCAAACACATAAGAAAGAGTAACAAAAGTTTATCATATCCAAGGCCATAAAACGAGTCTCAAATTTTTAAAAGGTTGTGATTACAAAGACTGTGTCTTCTTATTCTACAACTATATGCTAGAAATAAATTTAAAAGATTTAAAATTTTTTATCTTTTTTAGAAAGCCAATTTTAAAAATTATCTTTTTTAAAAAACCAATGAATCAAAAAAAAATAAGTTTCAGAGTAAAGATAATAAAAACACTAAACATCAAAATTACTGCTTATAAGATGCAGCAAAAACAGTAATTATAGGAGGAAAATTTATAGCCTATCTATGCATGCATACATACACACCCATGCGCGCGCGCGCACACACACACACACACACACACACGAAAAGAATAAGGCTGAAAATTACTGGACATCTCCCTTAGATGACAATGCAAAAAAAGAAAACAAAAAAGAATGAAAGCAGCAAAAGTCAAGACACAGCACTTTAAACATTATTTAGAGATATGAGGATCAACTTCAAAAACATACAAAAAGTAATTTCAGGATTTAGCATGTGGGAAAGGAGTACCTATATAAAACTATTTGACACTTTAAACTTTCTCCATGAATAACTTTGACAAAAATTTAAAACCAAATTTAACAAGAGGAAAACAAGAAAGAAAAACAAAATATAACAAAAGTCCATAGTAAATGCCATCATGCTACCACAGACATATGAATAAAAGAACTGTGAAAATGCAGAATTTTGATACTTTCATTATTCTGCCATCAAGAAACAAGAGAAAATAAAACTATAATTGTCACTATGAATAAATAAACATAGCTTTAAAAGTATGGTAAGGTCACTTCACAAAGGATGTTGATAATTACTTTAATAATACCATACGTTGCCTTCGAATAGCATTCATTTTCCTTCCATCTGGCCACTGAATAATGGCCTTAACACATCTGGAAACAAAGCAGGCGGTGTTCAAGATTGAAACAAACACATAAAGTAATCTTAAGCATTAATGGTTGATGCTGAAAATAATATACAAATGAAAGTGGAAAAAGTCATAATTGAAACTAACTTCATTTATGTTTATTATCTCATGATCTACAAAAAATTGATACAAAGATAGCTGAAGAAAATTCTTTCAAACACATCCTATCTGGAACCAACCAATCTTTTTAATCCTTGAAAGCATGAAAGCATGTCACTTACATATTGCTGCCTAAAATTCAAATACACACTTCAAAAAACAGAGCCTAAAGTATCAAATAATGCATTCCTTTGAAACTTAAAAATGACAAAGATAATCAAGTGGCAACACAATTACCTTAGAAATAATTTTCTGATTATGTAAATAAAAGACGATATGCTATTTCCTATTACATATGCTACAGAAATAGAGCTACTCTATATAAAACTTTACAGCAGAATAGACAATGCATTAATAAATGTGTACTACTTGAAATATCTGAAGCAGCATCTTTCGCTTAAAGAAAATAAAAAGGAGTAACTTAGTGAGAAGCTCTTTCACTCAGATCTGTCTTTACAATCTGACCCTGGCCACACCTATTCAGACCCAAAGCAGGAAACTGCTCTAGGAGCAGCCAAACTAATGGACAAGTTGGCCAGCTGTTCATAAAGTGCCATGTAGGAAATCATCAAGGTTAGCCTATTCTGGGTGACAAACTATAATTAGAAAACAGGGAATCTAAACATAGAATACAAGAACAACTCATCACAATCTAAAAGAAAACTCATTTGTGAAAGGATAAGAATCAAAGTCCTGGACTTAATACCCATAATCAGGTTACTTTTTTCTATTCCCAAATCAAAACTACAATCTGTAATCACATGAGAGTAGTGCGCTCTTAACTAAGGTTTTGATTTCCATGGTTTCAGTACTGGAGGTTAATCACAGTCTGAAGTATTAAATGGAAAAGTACAGAAATAAACAATTTATAAGTTTTAAAGAGTGCTCCATTCTGAGTAGCATACCACCATGGTCCATCCCACCCAGGACATGACTCTTCCTTTGCCCAGCGTATCCACAGTATCTATGCAACTGACCTGTTAGTCACTCAGTAGCCATCTGCTACCAGATCAAAAAAACATGGTATATAAAGGGTTTGGTTTCAGGCATCCACTGGGGGTCTTGGAACCTATCTCCCACGGATAAGGGGGGCCTACCGTATATATTTCTCTTTTGTACAGAAAAAGTAGAAGGTACAGAAGAAACAGGTGACTTCTTCACACAATAATCGATTTCCTCCTCAAACTTTTTCCACAGTATTCTTCTGCCTTGATTTAGCAGTATTTGTTATTACTGATATTTTCAAGTGGTTCTTAACTAGACACAAATGTGTTAAAAGAGCTCACGGATAACTGCTGTAGGTTGAATGAAAGAGAATCAACCTGTACCCTTTCTCAAATGCCTCTTCCTGTCTTTTTTTTTCTTTTGACAAATACCTTCTCTTTCATTCCTGCCTTCCTTCTATTACCCCGATTTCAAAGTACCTTCTCATGTACCTCAAATCTAGGGGGAATACCAAGACACCAGAGCAGGGGGTGGCAGGGAAGGCTGCAGAAGGTGGACAGTTGTTGCATCTTTTATGGCATCTAAGGCTCCTAAGTTCCCAAGCTGAAACCTGAATGATTAGAACCATGAAATGTAAATTCTAGGTGATAAATGTTTCTTTTTTTTTTTTAGACGAAGTCTCATTCTGTTGCCCAGGCTGCTGGAGTGCAGTGGTGCGATCTTGACTCACTGCAACCTCCATCTCCCAGGTCAAGAGATTCTCCTGCCTCAGCCTCCGAGTAGCTGCAACTACAGGTGTGTCTCATCACGCCCGGCTAATTTTCTTATTTTTAGAAGAAACAGAGTTTTGCCATATTGGTCAGGCTGGTCTCGAACTCCTGACCTCAAATTATCTGCCCACCTCGGCCTCCCAAAGTGCTGGGCTTACAGGCATGAGCCACCACACCCGGCAACAAATATTTCTTTTTAATTTCTCACCTATAACCTCACAACTATAACCTCACAACAAAGTATTTTTCTTTAAGCAACTAGAAATTAAGTGTATGAAATTTGGGGAACAAAGGAAGGGCTAAACAAATCTTAGAGATTATCTAATTCAAACTCTTTGACACTTTAAGATCCTGGGTGATTTCATAGACTTATCCAAGGAAACATCACAAAAGCCAGCTAATTGCCAACAATTCAATCAACTTGACTTGCTCTGTAATCCAGGCTGAATAAAAAAACTGTGTCCATTAAAGTGATGCAAAAAGACTAAAGTGACAAAAAATGTAATAGTCCATCTCCCCTCTTTTTTTTTTGAGACGGAGTCTTGCTCTGTCACCAGGCTGGAGTGTAATGGCGAGATCTCGGCTCACTGCAACCTCTGCCTCCCAGGTTCAAGCTATTCCCCTGCCTCAGCCTCCCAAGTAGCTGGGACTGCAGGAACGTGCCACCACACCCAGCTAATTTTTTTTTTTATATTTTAGTAGAGACGGGGTTTCACTCTGTTGGCCAGGATGATCTTGATCTCCTGACCTTGTGATCCACATACCTCGGCCTCCCAAAGTGCTGGGATTACAGGTGTGAGCCACCACGCCCGGCCCATCTCCCCTCATTTTACAATTGCTTAACTGCAGCTCAGGATATTGACATAATTATTCAATGCCACTCAGAAAAGCAATGCTAGTTTCACTTTTTAGAAATGGAAAGAAAATAAAAACAGTGATTATCTGTTTTTATTTTCTAAGGGAAAAAAAATAACTTTTTATTAAAATCAGTTAAGATGCTGAATTTTCTATATTTATACCTGAAAATCATCAACAAGCTCAGGGAAAAGGTGTTCATACATTTTTAGATCTTCTATTGTTCGTCCCGGTTCTTGCTGGGGTTTTAGTTTGTTAATATCTGTTTCAATATCATCATTCTGAAATGATAAAAAGAGTATGTTATCAGGTAAAACAAAAATTTTAAAAATTACAGAATACATTTTAGATTTAAAATGTTCCAAGTTATTAATTACATGTAATTAAAGAATAATTACTGAATAAATGCTGCATTAATTTTATCTTAAATTCAAATTTGCTTATTGTTTTGGGGTTGTTGTGTTATTGTTGGGTAGTTTTGTTTTGTTTTTGTCATGGTTACTCTAATATATATGAGTATTCTGGCTACTCAAAACAGAAAAACTTGTGTAAAGATCAAGACTCCATTATGAAAAACATACATATATATGATGATGGTGATAATAAAACAGCTAACATTAAGCACTGAAAATAAATGAAACACTATGCTAAGCATTTTACATCTATTATCTAATTTATTCTGCATAAGAACACTATGAAGTTACCCCCATTTAACTGAAGAGGAAAATGAGGTACAGAGAAGTTAAGCCATTTGCTGAAAATTACACATCTTGCAAAGACAGGAGCCAGGATAAAAACCAGTTAGAGTGATTCTGAAGCACCACACTGTCAGCTAGCATGACACACTGCCCCAATACAGATTAATGATGATCACACAATCTTAGAGTGCATGGGAAATAAAGTTCTTTTAGAAAAACTCAGTGCCACCATTCACTCTGTTTTCAGTGGGGGAAAAAAGTCAGGAGTGGAACAAGAGCCAGAAATGATTTCCATGTCTCTCTAGGAAAAAAAGCAGGTGGATTTAAAGGAAAAGTATGTCCTCAGAGAAACAAGATATGTATCCAGGATCAATGTGTTCTAAACGCTCTTCAGAGAAGAGCTAATGAATCCCATGATAAGAGGGCAAATGTCAGATTATCTACTACCCAAGCTATTTTCTAGGATCCTCAATGACTCTGGCCTCACACAAACTAATTATTATCTTTGTTATGGCTGAAGAGAGATAATAATACCATTTAATAATTTTCAGTTGGTACTTATTTTTAATTTTGTATTTACTTACTACCAGAGTAAGCTACTTATTTTTCAGCCTAATTTACAAGTATATTTTACTATGCTTCAATCCTTAAAAAACTTTATATACATGTATCTGACCATACTTACACATATTAACTACTAGTTTAAAAGAAAAAAACATACTATGTATTTCTTATTATTTCATATTCAGGAATTTAGCTATTATTTACATAGCCAATGAAAAAGATTTTCCTCATTGATATGCATAATAGAGATTGATTTTATTTAAATGTTATCATATTAATCACTGTATCATTATTGTATACTTATTATTACATTAATATGTAATTTAATCTCTTTAAATTATACATTTATGAACCAATAATGTAATAATTTTCTTAACATCTAATAGAATACATGATGTTTCTAAAATAAAAAATAATTTACAAAGATATTCTTTTCTCTAAACATACTAGTTCAATATTTGACACTATTTTGTGAAAATATGGCCTTACATAGTGGCTCTCTATTTGGAGAGGAAAAAAAAAAAAGGCTTTACCTGTAAAACAGGCATAATGGGGAAAGAAAACTACAACACTCCGAAAGCTCAACAGCAGGGAATTTTGTGTTTGGTTTAAGAAGAAACAGTAGTGAAGGACTACTTACAGACTCATTAGAAAAAAACAAAACAACCTGCTACCACTCCTTAAAAGTTCTGCTAGTTAAGGAAGGAACAAAGAATGCACTGAAACTTATATACGGTCAAGTTGTGGCTAGCTGGAGATGAATCTTCTAGAAGCTACCAGTTTCTATAAATGCTCCAAACTCTGAAAAATCTGGGACAAAGAAAATGGAATCACAGGAAAAAAAAGTTATAACCATAAGAGAACACAAATAAATAATACCCCCACTATGATGTAGCAGTTCACCTGAAGGATGAAGGAATAGGATTCAGATAAAAAAAGGAAAAATTAAGTAACGTCTAAATGTGAAGTCAATGAGAGGTAAGAGGCAGGCAGCAGTAGGAAAGAAAAAGAAGATAATAAAGCTCAGCAGTCTCAAAAAGACAACAATTCTATAGTTCTTGAAGAAAAATTACATTTTAGTACAGTATAGTGATAAAGAGAGTGGACATTCCACTAGACTGCTTTCTGAATCCTGGCTCCACCTCTTATAAACTAGACTGAGAACCTCTCTCTTCCTCTGTTTTCTATCTACTTATACAACCTGTATTTACCTCATAGGGTTGCTATAAGGATCTAATGGTTACTATGTATATGTAAAGAGTTTGGACTACCACAGTTAAGTGTTCAATAATAAAATGTATTTTGTTCTTATTGCTATAACTGCTCTGTTAAGATAAAGTAGGGAAAATGTGAGCTATCACTGATACCCCAGTGAATAGTGAATAATGCAAGCTAACAACTACATTTTCCAAAGATGTCAATGTTATAAGACAAAGAAATCTGTAGAAATGTCCCAGATTAAAGGAGACTAAAGAGACAAGATAATTAAGTGCAATACCTGATGCCAGGACATAGATGTAGTTTAGATTGGCTAACTTGACAGTTTCGCCAAAGCTTACCTTGGTGATCACATTTGCTGGTTATAAAATGGGTTCTGTATCTATTAAGACAGAAATCTTCCAATATCTTAACTTCTATCTCCAAAGTGAATCGAATACTCAGTGTACCCCAATTTTGATACAGTTTTGCAAGACAAAAATTGGTCCAAACAGGAAAGAGTCAAATTAATCCCTCCTCCCCCATAAAAAAAAACCCAGCAATAGGCTAAACAGCTAAAAAAAAGAGACCATTTTTCTACAGATGCTAGAGTGGTCCTCTCTCTATAAATAAAGCAAAATATAGACTTTCTAGGCTTCCAGAGGTACAATGAAACTCCGAAAACTTACCTGCCTCCTTTACCTAACATCTTATGTAATATGACAATAATTTTATATTTTCTCAATAATACTTTTTTCACTTCCTTGTTCAATTAACTGAAACCTAAGAATCATTATGCAAACACTAATTCTCACAAAAAAAAATCCATTATAGAATATTTTCCTACTGTTTTTGTATCCCTGAAAGACTGCTGACAAAGGGTAATAATGCATTTTGAAATAAGTTGCCACAAGAGAGTTTCAGATCACTTTCCTTCAATTTTGTAGATTTCAAAATCTAAGGCAGAAAGGTTAGATAAAATCTTTCTGGTCAGAGAGAGTGAAAATAAGTTACTTTAAGGTCCTTTTCAGACCAGTGGATTTAAACCAATATCATCTACCCCTTTAATTGCATAGTCATTCATGGTAAAAAGATGTGGACAAAGTAAAACCTAAAATTACATATATATTTATTTACCCAATTTCTGTTTTACAACTGTAGTATATCATTTATAAAGCTAACTAATTACAGAAATTTATACTAACCTTAAAATTTTGATCTAGGTCATCTTCATTCTCAGTTTCGTTTTCAGCTTCTACATCAATATCATCGTTGTCATCACTTTCATCTACTACGTCATCCACTATGATACAAAATGTGCTATAAGTAGGTCAGAGGTAAGCATTCTACAATATGCATAGCCAATGGTAGAATGTGACTTATATAAAGTATTTCAATCACCAGAGAAAAAGTAAATGAGATTTCTTATTTAACATGTCTCTAAGGCTGTCCCAGCTGTTGACAAACCCATGGGACCATATAAGAAAGTGCTTCAAAATTTGGAAAGCACTGTAAAGGTGAATTTTACTAATGTTCTCAGTTTTTAAAAATAATGTCTTATGTTGCGATAGCCTGAATGAAACATCCTGTTTTCTATTTATTATAAATTTCAATGACTCACTTCATCCCTTTATAATTGACCCCCTATTTGTTTCAATGACAGTCATGTGCCACATACTGTGCTATATGCTGGGAATTTTTTCAAAAGATGTGTAAATCGGGTTGTCTAATCTTTTTGTTTCCCTGGGCCACACTGGAAGAGGAAGAATTGTCTTGGGCTACACATAAAATACACTAATACCAACGATAGCTGGTGTGCTTAAAAAAAAAAATTACACACACACACACAAATCTCATATTGTTTTAAGAAAATTTATGAGGTCAGGCGCAGTGGCTCACGCCTGTAATCCCAGCACTTTGGGAGGCCAAGGCAGGCAGATCACTTGAGGTTGGGAGTTTGAGACTGGCCTGACCAACATGGAGAAACCCTGTCTCTATTAAAAATACAAAATTAGCTGGGCATGGTGGTGCATGCCTGTAATCCCAGCTACTCGGGAGGCTGAGGCAGGAGAATTGCTTGAACCTGGGAGGCGGAGGTTGCGGTGAGCCGAGATCGCGCCATTGCACTCCAGCCTGGGCAACAAGAGCAAAATTCCGTCTCAAAAAAAAAGAAAGTTTATGAATCTCTGTTGGGCCACATTCAAAGTCAATCTGGGTTGTATGTGGCCCATGGGCAGCATATTGGACAAGCTTGGTGTAAATATAGTCTCTTCCTTCAGGTAGCTCATGAGGTTAAAGAGCAGAAAGGAGTAAACATGTAATTATAATACCAAAGATAAACACTAATGAAGCCATAAACTCCAAAATACTATGGGAAAATGACGAATGAGGTGGCTCATGAGGCCAAAGAGCAGAAAGGAGTAAACACGTAATTATAATACCAAAGATAAATGCTAATGAAGCCATAAACTCCAAAATGCTATGGGAAAACAAGAAATGCAACAACTAATTGTAAACTGCTTGGAGACAAGGGGCTTGATGCTGACCACTTCACAGAATAGGTGATATTTAAGCAGTATCTTGTAGAAAGTATAACAGATTTCTATGTGAATGTAATGGTGGGTGAGTGTGGCTTTTAAGAAGAGGAACTACTACTACTAAAATAAGGAAGTGAAATGATATCTTTAGAAAATAACAAAAGGTATGACTAGGATGAAGAGTATGCTTATGAAAGTACTGAAAGGAAAATAAAGAATTAAAAAATGAAGGATGTAACATAGTAGGCCAAGTAGTATTGACTTTTAATATAAAGAAGATAGGCACTGAGAATTTTCAAGACAAGAATGGCTTAATTCAATTTTAAGAGGTGAGAGAGACAGCATACGGGTGGAAGGTGACCAACAAACAGGAAAAGAAAAAACACTGTCCAGACCATTATAGCAATAATAGGAATGAAACAAGAATATCTGAGGGAGTAGAATGTAAAAGGACACGGGACCATGGATGTAGGGGAGACAAGGGAAGACGAGGAAGAGTACTTGGAGGATTCTCTTGTAAAAAACGCTTCTAAACACAGTAGAAAATATTCTTAAAAGCTATTTTTCCAAACTCTTTTTGACTTCCATTTCCAATGTGACTTACAGTAGTGATTATTAACTGCCCCCCTTAGTATTTGTTCACCTCCCCTTCCTTTTAGTAATTGAGCCCCTGAGTTTTAGCTACGTATGGAGAATCCAGCCTCCCTTGCAGTAGTCATAGCCATCTATATGAGCAACTTTTGGCCAGTGGTATAGGAGGCAAAGTGATGAATACAAATTCTAGGTCACATTCTTTAAAAAGAAAATTGTCTTCTCCATTTTTTCCATTCGCATCTTCCACATGAGGAAACCACATGGAGATGGTTAAAAACACAATAAAAACAATCTGTTTTCTTTGATGACCCAGTAGAGGTCTACTGCCTAGGACCACCTGTCTATCTTCTGGATGGATATGTGGGAGGAAAAAAATTCCATGTTGTAGCAGGATAGCACAGGGGTTCTAGAAACAGAATACCTGAATTCAAATCCTAGCTCCCGAACTTACTAGCTATTTGACCTTGAGCAAGTTACATCAATTCTTTGTCTTCGTTTCTTTGTCTATAAAATGGAGATATCTACTCATAGTGTTTCTGTGGGCATTAGAGAAGTTAATATACGTAAAGTGCCAGGCAGAGTATGTGTTACACAAATGTTTATTACTGCTGTTGCTTGAGGGACTGTGCTACTGGGTCTCTTTGTAACAGCAGTTTAGTCGACCCTAACTAATACAGGTACAAATACAAAAACAAATCACCTCAAATTCTTAGATAGCAAAAAATAAATATTCATATTTCACATGGTAACCTGGGTTGATTTATACTTATGCCCTAACGGCAGTTGGTCATGGATAAACAAGGGAAGAACTGACATTTGGAAGAAGAGAAGGAAGAAAATAACTCCTAGGAAAAAAGAAAGGGATTGAATTAAGGCGCGGTGGTTCACACCTGTAATCCCAGCATTTTGGGAGGCCGAGACGGGCGGATCACGAGGTCAGGAGATGGAGACCATCCTGGCTAACACAGTGAAACCCCGTCTCTACTAAAAGTACAAAAAATTAGCTGGGCGTGGTGGCGGGCACCTGTAGTCCCAGCTACTCGGGAGGCTGAGGCAGGAGAATGGTGTGAACCCGGGAGGTGGAGCTTGCAGTGAGCTGAGATCGCGCCACTGCACTCCAGCCTGGGCAACAGTGCGAGACTCCGTCTCAAAAAAAAGAGAAAGAAAGAAAATCCTATTGCAAATAGGAAAAATGACTGCTTGGAAAGAAAGGGAGAGGAGAAAATGCAGTTCAGCATCAGAGAGAAAATATGTTTTCAATTTTTAGTCAAACCTTTCAAATATTTTCCTTTGTAGGATGTTTTCCTTTGGGTTTATACTCCAGATGTGAAATGCCATGTAGCTTAAGAGCGTCTGAGACCTTCTCTGCTATTTCAAAGATCCATTCATTATACCAGTACCAATAATTAACAATATTAATTAGTATAGCCAATCAAATTAAAACCAGGGACTATAAACCAAAATTCTTACTGATTTTCAAAATGTCCTTGGCTTATAGTAAAAACAGAAATATAGGAAACAACTTAAATGTCTATCAGTAGGACACTAGTTAGATAAATTATACTACAACTGTATGATGTAGTCATTAGAAGGAAAGAGTCTGCACATTCTATAAGGACTGGGAAAGTACATCACGGGAAGTTTATTTTGTTGTTGCTATTGTGCCTATAAATGTGATCTACTTTCCCTTTATGTTTTCTATGTGGTTTTTGTTGATACACATATACACACGTAGAGGAAGGCTATTTACTTTTATTCATTTTTCTTGTAAATAGTACTTTACTGTTCCTTTGCGTAAGCCACTTTTTTACAATTGATTTGCTTGGATTTTCTATATAGACAGTAATATCCTCCACAGATACTGATAAATTTATCTCACTCTTTTAACGGTTAAGACCTTTCTTTTCCCTATCTTACTGATTTAGCTAGAGTTTTCAAAACTACAGTAAATAATAATGGTTGAGAGAGGCATCCTCTAACATTTCATTACTATTTATGATGTTGGCTATTGATTTGAGCTAGATAATACTTAGCTTGTTCAGGAAATATTCCTGTGTTCCTTAAAAATTTTTCTAGACTGATATGATTTTTATGAAATCTTGTCATGGCATTTACTGAGATGATCATTTGGTTTTGTCCCTTTGATCTACTGATAATATATTTTACTAATTAAAGTCTTAATATTACAATAAACTTACTTTCTTAAAAATCATCTTTACTTGGTCAAGGTGTCCTAAACGTAAACAATACTGCTCAACTAAATTTGCTAATACTTTAGGATTTTTATATTTATTTTCATGAGTGACAGTGATCTGTAGGTTGTTTCAGATTAATCTTACCAGATTGTGTTTTCAGCATCATGCTAGCTTCTAAACTTTCCTTTTTTTTTTTTTTTTTTTTTTTTTTTTGCTCTGGAAAATAAAGTGTAGGACAATTTCTTGAAAGTTTGGGAGAACTAATCTATGAAGTCATCACCATTTGGTGTCTTCACTAAAGAAGCTTGATTGCATATTCAATTTCAAATTTTTTACTATTTAAGTCAATATTAGTTTTTCATATTTTTCTAAAATATTGTCCATTCCAATCACACAGTGACCCTTGAAAAATGTAAGTTTGAACTGTGCAGGTTCGTTAATACACAGATTTTCTTCTGCCTCTGTCACTCCTCAGATAGCAAAACCCCTCCTGTCCCTCCTCCTCCTCAGTCTATTCAATGTGTAGACAACAAGGATGTAAACCTTTATGAAAACCACCTCCACTTAATGAACAGTAAATATGTTTTCTCTTCCTTATGACTTTTTAAATAACATTTTCTTTTGTCTAGCTTACTTTGTTGTACAGAATACACGTAACATAAAAAATATGTATTAACTGTTTATGTTATCAGTAAGGTTTCTGGTCAACAGGTTACTAGTAGTTATGTTTTGGAGGAGTCAAAAGTTCTACGCAGATTTTCAACTGCACAGAGTCGATACTGCTAATCCCCAAGTTGTTTTAGGGTCAAGTGTGTATTCAAATGCATTTGCAGGAGTTGCCTTTAACATTTACTTAGACTGATTTAACCACCCCTATTTACTTTGCCAAGAATGTAGAGGTATATTAAAATCAACCACCAACACTGTTTCTACCAATGTCTTTCTGTTATTCAAATGATTATAGTTTTGTCGACTTTTAGTATTTGGCACATGTGTTATCTAGCTTGCATAAAATAATCTTCACTGCCTTGTTTTAATCATTTTTTATTCTGTATTCGTGTTTTGTTTAACAATAATACTTTCCTTCTCACCTCTTCTGGGCTAAGGAATAACACATACATATTTGCTAATCTGTTTACTTTCAAGCTTTCTATCCTGCTGTCTTAAGAGACTTCATATGTACCAGCTAGTCGGATTTTGTTTTTTAACCCAATCTGGGAGTCTCTTTCCTTTAACAGAAGTATTTCATCCATTTAGACTTATTACTGAAACTGATCTGCTTGTCCTTGCTTAGCCTTTAGTGCTCTCAGGATATTGTGCATCTTTGAAATTTCCTTGCTTTTACACAGCAATGATGGACCCCTATAATTTTATATCAATTTTCAAAGTGTCCATAGTCTCCAAAGGCCACCCATGTGTTTCTATGGGTCAATGGACTCCTGTTTAAGGATCTCTGTTCCAGATGTTACCTTTACATTTGGCGAATATACATTTGGATTATTTGTATAATTTTCATTTTAGAAATGCAAGAACAGTAAAATATTAGGAAATCTATCAATATAAATTGTAGCTCATTTATGTAAATACCCACTTTATAATAACTGTATTATGTATCTTTTGCCAATAATTAGCTAACATGTTTCATAATAATACTATAACAACTATTTAGTATTATATAGTTAACAGATTATAATGTTTAATACAAATACTCTTAGGTAACGTCTACATTCTTGACATCTCTAATTCATCATCTGACTGGCTGGAGTAATATTTCACATAACTACTTCAGGAAGGGAATACCTGGATAATATACTTCTGTACCCAAACATACCTAAGAATATGTCACCTTCACATACGGTGACAACTAATAAAGGTCCAGAAGTCTTGAGTCAGAGCCCTTTCCTTCAAATCTCCATAGATGCAGCATTTAACATTCAGGAGAATAAGTATCAAGGCCAGCTCGATTCATTTATTCAACAAACATTAAATGCACTTATTATGTCCCACACAATCTAATGGATGCTGAAGACAAAATGAAAACAACAACAGTCCTATTGTGATACATATTTGATCTTTGTCCCAGGTTCCTGGCACACAGCTGCTAAATCCCTTGGAATTTCCTAGGTAGAGGAGCGTCTTTTGTTCTAATGATGTGACTCTTTGTGGGCCCCTTGATAACTTCAGGATAGAGGCTGGTCACTAGAAAGATCAAGGCATGATCAGACAGTTGGAACTTCAGCCCCACTCCTCAACCTCTGGGGAGAGAGGAGCTGGGGACTGATTTTATCAAAAATAGCCTTATAATTAAGCAATCACACCTACATAATGGAACCTCCATAAAAACCCTAAACAATGGTATAAAAGCTCAGAGTTTTGGCCGGGTGCAGTGGCTCACACCTGTAATCCTAGCACTTTGGGAGGCTGAGGCAGGCGGATCACAAGGTCAAGAGATCGAGACCATCCTAGCCAACATGGTGAAACCCCGTCTCTACTAAAAAATACATAAAAATTAGCTGGGCATGGTGGCGCACACCTGTAGTCCCAGCTACTTGGGTGGCTGAGACAGGAGAATTGCTTGAACCCAGGAAGTGGACGCTGCAGTGAGCTGAGATCGCACCACTGCACTCCAGCCTGAAGACAGAGTGAGACTTCATCTCAAAAAAAGAAAAAAACAACACACCACTCAGAGTTTCTGAGTTGGTGAACACATCATGGTGCTGGGAGGGTGGCATACCTAGAGAGGGCATGGAAGCCCCACACCCCTTCTCTTATACCTGGCTCTATGCATCGCTTCCATTTGGCAGCTCTCGAATTGTATCCTTTATAATAAACCCATAACCATAAGTAGAGTGTTCCTGAGTTCTGTGAGCCATTCCAGCAAATTATCAAACTTCAGGAACAGGTTGTGGAAACCCCCACCCCCATCAACTTTATTGCCAGTAGGTCAGACATACAGGTAGTCCAGACTTGTAATTGTTATCTGAAGTGGTAGCAGTCCTGTGGGACTAAACCCTTAACCTGTGGGGTCTGTATTAACTCCAGGTCTTCAGTGTCAGAATTGAACTGAATTGCAGAACACCCAGCTGGTGTCTGGAGATATGGAGAATTGGTTGGTATGAGGACAAAAGACACATATTTGGGGGTCAGAAATGCTGTGAGTAAAAGAGTTCAGACCTATCCTTGTGGACTCACATTCTAGCTGAGGAAGGTAAATAATAATAAAGACTGTGAAACATATAATAAAGCCTGACATGTGAGAAAATAATGGAAAACAAAGCAGAGGCAAGGGCATGTAGTCCCAGCTACTTGGGAGGCTGAGGTGGGGGGGATCTCTTGAACTCAGGAGTTCGAGACCAGCCCGGGAAACATGGGGGGAGGAAGGAGGAGGAGGAGGAAGGAATAATGGAAAACAGAATGAGAGTATTTTCCTAGTATCTATACACTTGCTATTAGAACCCTCCTCTCCCATCTGAATCAGGAAGGCTTGTCAGTCAATGTAAATATGCATTTCTAGTCCAGTGACTCATTGGTCTGAGAAGCAGGCAACAAAGGAACTAAAAGAAAAATATAATTTCTTGTTTGTTCCCATGTTTGGTGAATTTACTGCACTAGAGGTCGGCTTTCTCTATCCGTCAATCCAGACACTAAATAAAGAACTTGCTGGGGCCTATCCTACCTCCTTCCTGGTGTTACTACTGGCCGCAGCACAGGGAAGCCTCACCAGCTTTCCACCAGTGAGAACCACCACTTAACCCCCATAATCCTATGTTGATGTAGGAAAGAAAGGGATTCCAACTGCTTCCTGATTGTCCCTCCAAACTGGTGCTAATGGCACCTCAACTTTAGCAGAAGATAATGCATTCCTAGAAGAGGGAGTGGAGGCTTGATGCTGCTCCTGCATTTACTCACAGCTCCACCACATCTCTTGAATGTTCTGTATTTGTTCCATGCCCCTCTTACCCAGTTTTCAGATTTGGTACAGATTTTCTCCTGTAAAAGTCTGTCGGTAATTTCAAATGGAATGGGAAAAGGGTATTGGACCACTGCTTTTACTTAGCTTTCTTACTCACAAGTCCTAGACTTAGTCTTAGACTTTTCAACATTTTAAAGGAGGTTTCTAAATAATCCATTTTGATATGTTGTGTCAACTTGTTTTAATAACTACATATTTTAAAAATAAAATCATAATAGTGTACCCTATGACATATACCATTAATAAATTTATATCAAGGATAATGAAACTAATATAATTCCTTGAAAATTCTCTTAAAACACTTGTTTCAAATAAGAATTTTACATATAAATAAAGAATCTTCTTTTTTTTTCTCAAAAAAAGTAATAAACTGATGAGAAAATACTATAGAAATTCTATTAAAAGCCAGGACTACTTTCTCTTTTTCACTTTGGTAGATGTTGTCAAAGAAATTCTTCTTCCCCATATAAATAAACTCTTACTTCCTCTACTGTATACCTACAGTATTATATGGAAAATGACAAACAGCCTACCTCAGATAATTTCATATTTTCATCCAAGTAAGTCATGTGAAAGTTTTTGTTAAGCATAAAACCATAGTAATTTTGGTGATTAGGTTGTTTTTTTTTAACTTAAGAAAAAAAATCACTGAAAAGCTACAAATGTAAACCCGAACATAATTTACCTAGACATTTAATGTTTATATTTTTACACTTTAAAAACATACATAAGTTGGGCCGGGTGTGGTGGCTCACACGTGTAATCCCAGCACTTTGGGAGGCCGAGGCAGGCAGATCACTTGAGGTCAGGAGTTTGAGAACAGACTGGCCAACATGGCGAAAACCCGTCTCTACTAAAAATACAAAAATTACCCGGGAATGGTGGCACAGGCCTGTGATCCTGGCTACTCAGGAGGCTGAGGCAGGAGAATTGCTTGAACACGGGAGGCAGAGGTTGCAGTGAGCCGAGATTGCACCACTGCACTCCACCCTGGGCAACAGAACAAGACTCTGTCTCAAAAAAAAAAAAATTAAAACAAAAAAAAAGTACATAAGCTATCAAATAACATTCCTATGTGAAGCTTAATTATTTCACAATTCACATTTGCATATATACAACACATCCCACACCATTTCACTTAATTATTAGCCTCCAATTTCTTATATTTAAAGAAATGCTTAACTAAAATAAAATGTGAATGTTTATCATGTTAAGTAAGGCCTTCCTTTGCTGAGGAGTTAGACATAAATAAAAAGAAAATGACAGGGTCACATAATTCTAAGAACCCACAAAAAGTAGCAGTGACCCTGTGATCCTACCTTCAGGAGGTAAGCTGTAGAGCTGAGCCACAGGACCAGTCACAGGAATAACAGGCAACTGGAAATGAAAAGAACTTTTAATTGTTGGGAGTGGCAGTCGATTTTTTGGGAAACACTTCCTCATTATCAGACTGGAGGTATTGACAAGAGGATCCAGAGTCCTGACTGCCAGACATTCCTGTTTTTTAAAAAAAGAAAAAGAAAAAGAATGTTTTTGATGAATAACTGAACCAATTTTACTTTAGTTCAAAAAGTGTCATACATTAATTTTCTAGAAACAAATATCTCAAAAACCAATATTTTAACACAGAATAATTACAAAATAGCTTTACTATTCAGAATTATCTATCTGTAAGTAAGAACCCCATGTGGCAAATTCAGAAGAACTTTTCCTTAAATATTTTCACTAAGCAGAAATCAGTACCATCTTTGGAGTGACTTGGGGGGACACTTGGCAAGCCTAGGGCATAAAATAAAAAAGATAATTTAAGGGAAAGGGGGGAAAAGGATTAAGCAAGAAAATTTTAGAGGTGTAAGAAATTAAAAAAAAAAAAAAAAAAAAAACACGCATTTGACCAAACCTTCCTCAGAACTGTATCAGTTATCATGCAATAATACCTCTCATAAGTTGGCTATTCACCTTATAAAAGGATAGCCTGAATATCACAATATAAAGGTTTTTTTGTTTCTTTGTTTTTGGTTTTGAGATGGAATCTCACTCTGTCGCCCAGGCTGGAGTGAAGTAGAGCTATCTCGGCTCACTGCAAGCTCCACCTCCTGGGTTCATACCATTCTCCTGCCTCAGCCTCCCGAGTAGCTGGGACTACAGGTGCCCGACACCACGCCCGGCTAATTTTTTGTATTTTTAGTAGAGACGAGGTTTCACCATGTTAGCCAGGATGGTCTCGATCTTCTGACCTCGTGATCCGCCCGCCTTGGCCTCCCAAAGTGCTGGGATTACAGGCATGAGCCACTGCGCCTGGCCCACAATATAAAGTTTTAAGAGTCTGACTTGCTGTCCTGGTATCTAATCTGGAGAAGGGTTAAGGGACATGGGATATGAAACCGTCATATAACAACAGTTTATTAGTGACAATTGACATTTAGATGGTACTTTGATAGACTGTAAAAGTTTCCATATACATTTTCACATCTGACCTGTCAAAACAAATGAGAAATTAAGGCTCAGAAATGTTAAGTGGCATAAACCAAGTGACCTAACTCTTTCTCATATATAAAATATCCATCAATGTCTATACTAGGAATAGTAAAAACAAGTACATATGATTGATCTAGAAAAGAAAAAACTAAGGTAAACATAAAATATGTGTTCAGATATCTCAACTCTTGTCATATAAAAATAGACTGTGTTTGTCATGTGTGAGACCAGGAGGGCACAATCAAGATAACTGGCTGATATTTTCAAAAAGACAGATTTCTTTCTAATAATTATAGCTTTCTTAAAAAAAAAGGGGGGGGTTGCATTGCAACATCCTCATTCCCCATGGCTGACAGTCAACACAGCAACTAGAAAGGATCTCACTAAATACACTGTCAAAAACGTTTATGCTTAAAATGGCTGGCAGATATAGCATTCCCAGTTCCAGGTTTCATTTTTGTACCTTCTCTATTCAAAAAAGCCTCTATCCAGCAGGAAAACGTGCAGAATACTCACAGACAACAGAGCTGCTCTACAGGCTATAAAGGATCCACAGATACCTCATGAGAGGAGCATACAACACCGAGTACAGCCAACTACACATCCTAGAAAACATGGCTTTACGGAATCCCCTCTTGCTAAGTGGATGAATTTCTACTTCTTCCTTTTGCCTTAATGAGATCACATGGACACAGGAAAGGGAATATCACACTCTGGGGACTGTTGTGGGGTGGGGGGAGAGGGGAGGGAGAGCATTGGGAGATATACCTAATGCTAGATGACGAGTTAGTGGGTGCAGCGCACCAGCATGGCACATGTATACATATGTAACTAACCTGCACAATGTGCACATGTACCCTAAAACTTAAAGTATAATAATAAAAAAATAATAATACAAAAAAAAAAAAGAAAATTTCACATTGCAGAGCTGTGCACTGACCATTTCCTGCAACTCAGCCTGAGGTCACATGTGAGAAATAATTGTGTCTTTTACTTTTAAGATTTTCGAAAAATGCATTTATCCTGTGTATACGTTTCTGAGTATTTGCACACTAATTCAGTTTTCTTAACAACCAAATCATATCATTAGTACATAATCACAATAAGAAGAAGAAAATAACTCACTTGCGAAGTATTATACAGAATTTTCATCCCATTGGCATCAATAAATGCTTTTCTTCCCAACTTGATGTTTGTAACACTTTTTAAACTCTGTAAAATTCCTTTCCGAATGAGCATGTTTCTATGCCGGTTATCATGGCGGTGCCAATCTACATAAATTGTTAAAAGCACTTGGACATATCCTCTGTCTACAGCTCTCCTGGCATTTGTTTCTTTAACAAAAGAAAATTGAGAAAGAATATTTTTTAAATGACGAGAGTGAGTGGTAGAATAAATCAAATTTAAAATATTACCTCAATATTGTGATGGATACTTATAATTCTTTTTTCCAAAACAAACGACAAGCACATATTTATATTTTTTCTAACAAAATAAATATGAAGTTCCAGAGAGAAAATTACAACCTCTTCCAAAATCTGCCTGTGTAATGTTTCACAATTTATAAATATCAAAATCTCTTTACTAAAATTAGAGGAACATCTTTTTAAAGGCTTTTGTTTACTAACAAAAGCTTCAGGTATTTTACAATTTACGAATATACTGATTTTTGTTACACCAAATGAAATGTATAAGCTTTCTACTTGCTAGTTGTGAATGTGATTTTTAGAAGATCTGCTATCATTTTTATAATTTCTATTACAAACTTTATGTTCCCACTGAAATAAACCCTATCGAATTGTAGCTTCTATTGCAAACTTTGTGTTTCCACTAAAATTAATTGCTCTAATTACTCCACAATTATATAAATATTCATACTATAACAATGCTCATTAAAAAAATACTTCCGTAACTTTTTTAGTAAATGAAATTTAAGGAGCATTATATGATTAGAAAATAGTGCTTTCTGGCTTTCTAGTCATTAGATTTTTATTGCAATAAGAACTACACTAAAGGTTTTTGTAAATACTCAATTTTATTGGAGTAGAATTAACAAATAAATCCATGTTTGACCTAATTTTATTATTTTTAAAAGTATTAGTATTTAAAATTATTAACCATAGGGTACATTTTACTAAGATAGTGGCAAGGGAATCATATCAGAGCAACATATCAAGTCACCCAATGCTGCTCTGGTGGGTTAATTATAAGGGGTGCAAGATAATGTGCAATACCCATCTGAGGTTGTTTAATTACAAGGAAATACTAATCTCTTCTTAATCTCAAATACACCTATAAAATACCCACCAAGTTCACAGTATGGACACTAAGATAATGCAGTAGTAAGCCTCCGCTGATTTTAGCTGCCTGAATTATTACAGTTTCTAAATGTGCTAGTACAAACCTAAAACATAACACTGAGATAAACTTATTAATTCCCTTTCAGAACTATGTTCTGACATTAGACAGGCAGAAGACACTCACTAGAGATACGGAAAAGATTTCTTATGTGAAGGCTTTAAACCCAGTATTGTGTCTACAATAGCTAGTGTGCTAAGGCTGTGGCTATTTACAAAATCACTTCCATTGTTTTGACCAAGAAAAGCTTCATACATTTTAAATGAATATACACTTTGTTTATACCAGTTGGAAATAAGCCTTTAGTTTACTAGCTGTGAATGTGATTTTGTTAAAAGCCATTATGATCATTCTAATTCCTATTACAAACCTTGTGTGTTTCCACCAAGATTCCCAATAGCCTAAATGGAATTTATGAGAAATATTAAAATTCTTCACGAAAGATTAAGTAAGAAACTTGCCCATAATTCAAACACAGGTGCTGAGTGCCCCTTAAAGGAAGTGAACAGAGCTACATGCAATCTGTGCTGAGCACAATTAAAACATTAGTAAAGGGAACTTTATTCATGTATTCAGTGTACCAAACTCACAATTAGCCTATGTCTCTTCTTCCCTCTCTAAAGTCTAATTTATCCTTTTAAAGAAAATGATTGCTCCTCCCTGCCAAAACCAAAAAAATTTTGAAAAATAAATGAGAATGCTCCAAAATGCCATGATTTGTTTAAAAATATACAGTAGGCTACTAAATTTTATTTTGTATCATTCAATTTTCATCCTATTTAGTGCCATGTGTCATCTGAAAATATATTAAATATAAACTGAAGTCATTCTACTTGTCAGTTACTTTTTTTTATTTTGATGGAATAAACATGTATGTTTACCCACCACCCTCATTTGAAAAAGAAGGGAGGGAGTAAAAAGGAGACTACTACTAAAAACTGAAAATATTAAATTACAGTAATCATGGATTGATTTCTATAAAATACTTGCAACTTATGAGAATTTTGGCTTTTACTAACTTAGAATTAGTGACTTCACTATCAGTGATCCTGAAAATTAGTAACCTTTAATAAAAGTTTAGTTTCAATAGCTATTCTAATCTACTCCAAATCAAAAGTATTTGCCCATATTAAGAATTAATCTTTATACAGTTTGAACCACAAACTCAGGACCCATCAAAGCAAACCTAAAAATATCTTCTAAAATTAATCCACGTATTGTGATCTTGGTCTAAAGCTTACCACATCATATATGAAAATAAAGCTACAAAGCTAATCTAACTGAGTGTCATACATTTCATTCGAAAAATAAAATTGTTAAATGAGAATGCTATTATTTACTACTAATACCTAAGATGATTTTTAAAATTTAATAAATCATTACCAAATATTAGATTTTTGATCAATTCATTATTTGCTATTATTAAAAAAAAAAAGAGTTCTGGCAATTAAAATGTAGGGGCAAGTTGGTCTCACCCCTGACAGACAGTTCTTGATGAGCTAGCTGTTAATTATGTCTCCCTTGTGGAGGGTGGAGTGGGGTGGGGACATATAAAAGCCACCCAGCCACCAACACAGATTGTGAAGACCAAATGTTACCGTGATTAAACAAAATGTTTATGTAATCAACCAACAGACCCCTGAAGCCCCCCAAAAAAATATTTAAAATAAAGAGACTCAGTATCTTGGAGAGAAAAAATATGTGTAAGTATAGATGATTACTCTCCAAAAGCATAAGACATATCTACTCCAATGCTTCAATTCTGATAAGGAAAACAGTGCTTTATTTTGTAAATGAATTAGACTGTAAATGTATATTGTCACATTTTCTAAATGTTATATAAACTTACATTTATGGTAGAAATAAAATTTGTAGGGTTCTAAGTCACTCACAAAATCAGAGATAGTAGTTGTTAAAGATATTTCTTATGGTAAAAGTTCAATACCATCTTAGCTTTACTTTCAAAACATGATACTTATATATTTTCCTCTACTAATGGATTTTTATGTTATCTAAATTACTTAGAAATAAGAAATCAATGTGCTTGACTAAATTATATAAATGTACTAAATAAATTATAGCTCAATAAACATAATATGGTATTAGTTATGATGCACATCAACTACACTAAAAGGAAAACTCAATTTTGACATTAGAATATTATAAACCAGCTTTATAACTATAGTCTAAATCTACATTTCCAGTTTCTTTAACATAATAAATAGAATTCTCAGAAAAATAGTATCTAGTATTTCTAGTATTTAAAAACTTACTTGATTTTAGCAATGCAGCAAGAGTGTCTAAAGCAACCCTGTCAACACAACAAGAAAACACAAACAACAACAAAACTAGTAAAATTAATCTACAATAGTAAATTCATACAATCTTTTTCAATAAGTCATTATTCTATTATCTATTCCAAAGTTTACTCTTGTTTAAGGTAATTACACATGGTATTTCTCCGTATGCATCTCTCTCTTCAGCTTAAAATTGGATATGAAAAAGATTGAAATATCAATAGATAGGAACAAACAAAATGTTTTGAGAAAGAAAAAGAAGGAAATTAACAATGTCTAAGTATTTGTCAGAAGTTAGATGAACGGAATCATTCATCAGCCTCTGTATCTGACCTGAGAGTTAACAAAGGAACCACACTATTAAAAATCATACGCCGTGACTTGCAAAGGAATTAAAAACAAATCTTAACACAAGTTCATAACAACAAAATTCTATAGATATTGTCACTTTCTGACTTCAAAGTATTTCCATTCTATCAAGGTATATATCCTCCTATTTAAGGCCATAATAAAGGTAAAATATTTTGGAACTTGAAGGTTGGGGAGAAGTATCAGCCCTTAACATTTTTCAGCTATGACGCACCAAGATGAATAAGAAGCCTAACTAATATCTCAAAAACTCTTACTGTCCCTTAGAGGACAAAGCAATCACCCCCAAAATTGAAAGTATTTAAATTGTATTTGAACGTAAATACTCAGTCACACACAGTGAAATCAACTGCCATTAATCAGCTGTAAAAATACACATAATATCACCATGGAAAACCTGTAATTCAATTCGTTTATTTTTAATCAGCTACTGAAGAAATGGCACTTAATTTCAATAATTTTTAAAATGTAAGGCACATACTATGGTACCTCTTGGTAATACATCAACAATTACAATTAATTTGCATTAAAATTGTGTATATTATGAAACAATCATTTCACTCACCATTAAGCATTTGTTGAATGCCTACTTGATAACCACAGTAGCAAGTTCTTCGTGGTTATAAAATTAGAAAACAAACTTATCTCTTCCACAGATAATTTTACAATCTACATAATGTAATAAAAGAGCACAGCTATGAAAAAACTGCTCAAGAAATTAGAAACAAAAAGGAGGTAATAAAGTAAAAGTTGCATACATCAGCAGTACAAGGGAAGTAGCATGACTAGGTGTAGGTAAAGGTAAAGAGCATAACAGATTACAAGACTTAAGATGGGTAGGTAAAGTTCACAGCAAAATCTGAAACAATAATCGAGGACTAGGCACAGGGTAAGTGCTCAACAAATGCCCAGTAAGAAGAAGTTCTTAATGGCTACACTTTTATTTATTGACAAAGATAAAGCAACTGTAAATTTTTATAATAACGAATTTGTAAAATAATAAATTCATACCTGTAACTTCCTCAAAACAATGTGAAGTGTTGGTGAGTTAAAAATAAACATTATAAAATTTTGTATTAAATTTTCATTGCATTGAATTATCAGTAAGAAACTTTCCATACTTTTTACACTTATGCAATAAAATGTACAGGAGAATATAAAACTATGAGAATAAGGATGGCTTTTAAATTGGTCAAAATTAAACACAAAACTAAATGAATATTCCATATGAGACTGCGATTTATAAAAACTAAAATGGAAAAGAAAACCTCTTCAGCAAGACCTGACAAATGCCAGACACTGTTACAGGTGCTTTATATATGTGTTTTCTAGTTTCCTTCTTAAAACAATTTTGTTCCACAGAACTGAAATATAACATGCCTAGGGCCACATAAAATCTCAATGCAACAGAAAATGAATAATGTAATTATCTTGTTGATAAAGGAAATTATGCAATCAGAAATGTCAGTCTCCCTTTGAGAAGGCTATCTGAACTTTCACTTCCAGACAAGATGGAGTAACAGAAACCGGATGTACCCTCTCATTTGATGTAATTTTTTTAAATGGACAAAATGGAATGGCTGTTTAAGATACTGGATATTAAGCAATGAAAGATAGAGATCCACAGAAATGGCAAAAATGAGATGGGCCCTACAATTGCCCCAGCTTACTACACCTTGAGAAAGCGACCAAGCCACAGCACAGGGAGACAGAACCTAGGTGGAGTCTGGCAGATCCCAAAAGTTCAGCACATGAACTCCCTGATTGAGGACATAGTGGGTCCAGGGAGACCAAGTCGGTTAGAGCTCACAAGGCAGAATACCAGAAAATGAAAGCTGTACAGGGATTTTCAGCGAGTTGTGTTTGAATATTCAGCAAAGTAGTGATCAGCACATGTGTGTGAAGTAACTACTAAGGCCGGGAAAAAGCCATCCAAAAGGACTGCAGAACCACATCTAGTATTCACACAGGGCTGAGAACAGTGCCTATATCCACCAATCACACTGGAAATCCTCATAACTCATGGGGTAGAGTGCTCGGAAGGATTCTGCCTCAGTAGTGGGGAATAATCAGTCCTAAACAGTGCTTTGATCCCATCTAACAAATGTGAAAAGACATTTACAGATCAAACTATTTCCAACTAACTTAACCACATCCCAGAAAAACCTCAAGAATATTTATAGAAATACAAAAATATCCAGCACTCAACAAGGTGGAATTCACAATGACTGGCACTCAAAAATTATCAAGCATGAAAAAAGCAAGGAAAAAAAGACCCATAATGATGGGAAAAAAAAAAAAAACAATTGAAACAGACCTAGATCTGACATAAACATGAGAAAACATTAAAACACTTATCACAATAGTACTCCACGTGTTCTAGAGGGAAGATCTAACATATTGCAGAAAGACAGTTTTTTTGAAAAGCTACCAATTGATCCAGCCATTCTACTCCTAGATATCTATTCAGCAGAAATAAAAAAATATATGACCATAAAAAGTGTGTGAATGCTTATATACCCAAATAAACATTCACAGCAGCTTTATTTGTAACAGTCAAAAACTAAAAACCCAAATGTCCATTAAGAGGTGAATGAATAAACAAATGACAATACAGCCACATAACTGTGACTACTACTCAACAATAAAAAGGAATAAATTTTTGATATGTGCAACGTAAGTGAATCTATAAATAATCATGATACATGGAAGAAGCCAGATCCACCCCACCACAAAAAAGAGTACACACACTATGAATCCATTCATATAAAATTCCTGAACTTACATGTAACCAAATCTACAGTAATAGAAGGCATTGTCATGACTGCTAGGGCCAAAGGGGAGAAGCAAGGGAAGAATTACCAAGGGCACAATAAAGCCTCTGGGGGTGATAGAGATGTTAGCTTGATGTGGTGATAGTTTTTCACAGGTTTAGCCATATATCCAAGACCACATTACGATTTTCATGGGCTCTAGACACTTCTTTGCCTTCATAGGCCCCTCCCTTCAAAAAAGTATTTAAAATTCATATAGCATTTTACAACCGTGTTGGTGTTGGTATAAAGATGAATGCACTAATATCACAAATGAAAACATTTTCTTCAGCCTAAAGTTCATTTTTATATGATTTTTAAAGAAATTAAAACATTTTTATGGGACCCTAGAAGTACTGTGCCTCCCAAGCCTAAAGGCTTTAGCCCAGCCTATGTCCATTCTCATCAAACTGTACACTTTGAATATACAGATTTTATCATGTCAACTACATCTCAGAAACGTATTTTTAAAAACAGAAGTCAATCTAATATAACAGAAACTAAGTAAACCCCTCTTCCTATGGTTACTGTTTAATTTCTACATGTTATAAATCCCTTCTATTTAAAAAGTGATTAAGAAAGCTGAGACAAAATATTTACTCCCCAAGGCACTAAACAATCTGCTGATTAATCATGTTAAGAAGGTCTCAAGACTCACTGCATTACATGTATTATCTAAAGTACCAGACTCCACTTACCATTCAATGTAATATGTTTCTTACCATTACTAAGAAGCCGTCTTTGTCAACTTTTATTCGAGACTACCATGATCCATCAAAAACGTTAACTTCTATATATACACATAGATGTCAAGTTTTGTGAAAGACTATGCAAACTATGCAAAGTTAAGACACAGCTAACACAGAACACACTGAAAGATCACAAACTGTGCTTACTGCTAAGTACATGCAGTTAATCACTGTTATGGGTTGAATTGTGTTCAAAAAGGTATGTTGAAGTCCCAACCCCCAATACCTCCAAATATGACCTTATTGGAAAACATGGTCATTGCAGATGTAACTAGTTAAGGCAAGGTCATACTGGAGTAGGTGGGCCCTTAATACAACAGACTGGTGCTGTTATAAGGAGAGAGAAGACAATGTGAAGACAAACACAAAAGGGGAGAGTGCCATGTGATGATGGAGGCAAAAACCGAAATGCTATGGCTGCAAGCCTAGGAACACCAAAGATTGCCAGCAAACCACCAGAAGCTAGGAAGAAGCAAGGAAGGATGCTCCCTTCCAGGTTTCAGAGGGAGCATGGCCCTGCTGACAAGTTGATTTTGGATTTCCAGCCTCTGGAACTATAAAACAATAAATTTCTGTTGTTTTGAGCCACTCAGTATTGGACTTTGTTATGACAGCCCTAGAAAACTAATATAATAACTTACATGCAATCACTTACAATGAACTCATAAGACCTTCCTTTCTACAGCTAATTCTTTATTCAAAATTGTAAAAATCTTAAGAGTACTTTCAGAAACTCTTTCTCCCTACTGGTAGTTGTTTACAACTGTTTAAACCAAATAAAAGTGCTTCTGACAGTTTCTAATCCTAAAATAGAACATTTTTTTCTGTTGATGTTTATTTTTCAACACTGGAAAGCTGGGATATGAACCCAGTTCTTTCGGATGGCAACACCCATTGTGTATGTTTCTTATTATTTCCAGTAGATTAAAAGATATAGTCAAGTTTGGTGCAAAGTCATTTGTAAATTTTTACCAAATGTTATTTAAGAGTTATTTTTAGAACTTTACCACAAAGAAATTTCTGAAATTCTATAACACTTATAAGCCAGAGTAAATTAATGTTACAAAAGAATTTTAAAATGTTAGATTTATTGAAATGCATAGTTTGCAGTTAATTAATTAAAATTTCTCAGTATAAATAATTTATACTTCCTCATATATTTTTCCAGTCTTCATATTTCCACAAAGAACACTACAAGCAACAATAATTCAAAAAGTAGTCTGTGGCTTAGATTTAGGAGATGTGAAGGAAAAAAAGCTTAAGTCCCCAGGTACTAATGAAGTGACATCTACTTTCAATTGTGGGTCAGTCCTTGCAATGACTTCCAAACCTATGGGGAAACTCAAAAAGATACAGTTAAAATAACCTCCTGAGTTGCTTCCTTCTAGATTAACAGTTTTAAATCCAAAACCTAAAATTAAAAAGGAGAGGAAGCATAACCCTCCAAATACAACTCTTCCTCAATCGTCTTCCCATTAAATGTGGAGCATTGTTTAAAGGGAGGAAGAAATACAACAGAAAGCGTTAGATGTCTGAGGTTTTTAGTTAATTAGAGGAGAGACCCTCAGATTACTAAAAATGATAAGAGATCAAGATATAGCAAGTTTGGTCAATGAATGGCTTGTTCTTTTTAAAGTAAAAATAAAGTAAAAGATTATTTTTCCTTTTTAAAGTAGAAATAGAAAAATAATGAATAATTCATCTTTTCTCTGATGTTTTAGATGCACTGATTTCCATAAGGTTTTGGATATACCCCATGTGGTATATTATAAAGATCCTTTTGAAATGCTCCATTTCATTTCCCCTGGAAACATTTTATATTAGATTTGACAACTTGGTTATAATAGAGCATAAAGTACATCTTAAGTAGGAGATCATGGCCATTATATAAAAAATAAATTATAAAATGCAGTACCGATTAAAGGGAGAAACAGCAAATAAATAAAAGCATAACTAATGTACTTTTAGTGTTAGCTAGGAATCATTCATACACACACTACTACATTGCTTATCTAAACTGTATTACATTAATACAGGCATTGTGCTAATTACAGGAATCATATCATTACAACCTTATAATAGAGGTGCTAAATATTATTACCATTTTACAGACAGGAAACTGGGGCATAATAAATTAAGTAACTTACTTGTATCCTGGGCCAGTAAATGATAGAGCTAACAAGCAAATCCAAGTCTGTCTGTCTGCAGAGCCCACTCTAAACCACCATAAGACACCAATATTCTGTGTTACTGATTGTGATACAAACATTTTGTTTGCTTTGTTACATTTCATCAGATACTCTGGGATTGTGTATAATTCTTACACAGCTGTAACTATGTTGTCATCCCACCAAATAATATTTAATAAATAGTTATATGTGCAAGTAAGCTCCCAAAATATTTTAAAATATTTGACCCTTATTAAGAAAGGGTGAAAACACTGGAAATGTCCTGAACCCTATTTAAGAGTAAAGTCAAATCAAATAGTTCATGTGGACAAGTTCTTCATTACAAAAGATTCACAGCTAATAAACACAGGAAAAAAATAAAACTAGATAAGTTATTATTTTCCAACCACTAATGAAATAACAGATACAGGCAATGTCATGAATGACTGCTAAATCACTAAGTGAAAAGTGGATGGGGACATTTCTAATGGGTAGATAACCTCAACTCAATTATCTTAAGTGACATAAAACAAAGTTGCCAGCTCCACCTATGAAATATTTTTGACCAGAAAAAACAAACCGGAACCCCAAATCTAATCAAGCCACAGTTTTATCAGTCTACAGAAAATGTAAGGGATATACTCATATGTTAAATAACTTCAGGATATAGTCATTGTAAGCCAGAACGTGTGACATTTTAAAAGACCTATCACTGAAGTCCTTCAACAAATAAAACAAAACCAAAAAACAGGGAAACTTTTTTTTATTTCAAAAGATTATGAGACATATCAATCAAATATAATGTATAGACTTAATTGAAACCCTGAACAAGCAAGCCAACTGTAAAAAAAAAAAAAAAAAGCATTTCCTAGATAATCAGAAAATATCAGATATTAAGAAATTACCGTTAATATTGTTGGGCACAGAAAAGACAACTGTGGTAACACTAAAAGAGAAAAGATCTGTAATTGACAGTAATCATATAAAAGAATTTACAGATCAAATATAATGGCTGATATCTGCTTTAAAATACGCTAGGAAAAAAGAAAAACAGAAAGAAAAAAATAAAAATGACAGATTTTTGATAGTACAACTGGGTAACAGGTACATCAGAGTTCATTATATTATCCTCTCTACATTTGTGTAGGCGTGGAAATTTCCTAAATATAATGAAGAATAATGTATGTATCTTGTTTGGATTCTGATTCAAATAAACCAACTAAAAAGGGGCTATTTTGAGACAACTGGAGAACATCAAACAACAGACCAGATTTTAGATTGTATTAAGTAAGTATCAGGAGGGAGAGGTGGGAGCATCACTTGAGCCTAGGAATTTGAGGCTACAGTGAGCCATGATCATGCCACTGCACTCCAGCCTAGGCAACAGAGAGAGACTCCATTTCAAAAAAAAAAAAGAAATTAATAATTTTGTTGGCTATGATTGTAGTATTCTGGTTATTTTTAAGTCCTTATTTAGTAGAATTATATACTGAGGTATTTAGAAAATAAATGATAGTATTCAAAGAAAATAATCCAAGAGAAAATATCTAGGATCTGCTTATAGAAATACACACACATTTATGTATATATAAAATACCTGAGATTTCTTAAAAGTACCCCAGGAAAAACAAACAAACAAAAAGTGTGGAGTGGAAACAAATGAAACAAAAATGGTGGAATGTTCAGAATTGTTAAACACAACAAGTAATTAATATAACTCAATATAATCAGTTTAATATAAACTCTATTTTATGTATGTTTTAAAAATTCCACAATAAAAAAAATTTTAAAGAAAGACCTCTAAAATGGCTTAAGAAAATATTAAACTGTAACCAATAAATGAGACATGGCTTTCATTTTCTGAGGCTGAAAGGCCTAGGAATGAATAAAAATACATACATACATATATATGTGTGTGTGTGTGTGTGTATGTATATATATATATACACACACACACATACATACATATGTGTATATATATATATATACATACACACACTTACATACACACACACACATATCTCAGGATGGGGGAAAAAGAATGATGTGATTTTGACAAAATAGAAATGTATCAATTTAAGATTGTTCAGGTATTCATAAGAATGAAAAAGTCATTACAAGATTGTAAAATTGGGTGAGAAATATAGTAGGCACTCAATAAATGTTTCTGAATGAATACTCTATAGATAATCTTTTTTCCTTTTACAGTATCTAGAAATGTTCAGTCTAAGTTACTATAAACATTATATTCAATGAAGTCAAAACTGTCCAATTTTGAGATATTTGTGAAGATTAAATTTTATACTAAAGAAAATCTTTATCATGATAAAATCATTATTTAAGAACTAAGAAATGAAATAACCCTGGAGACAATTTAATTCAACCTGCTCATTGTACATATCAAGATAATGAGGCCCAGAGTAACAAAGGCTATACCTATGTTTACATTCAAAACATTTACTCACTTTATAAGACTGGAATTCTTCTTACTAAATGGTCCAATGATTTTAAACATCAGTTCCACAACTCCATTTTTCCCTAAGGATACTGAATTCACAGCTGAGAGGGGGAGAAAGAGATGCAAAATTATTTTAAGGTTTGACAACCAAAAATGTGTATACTTAGTGATACATAGGCAAAAACATATACAAATTGTTTAGTAAATGTCAACTCAAGTCACCTTAAAGTCCATCTAAGCTAACCACATGAAGAAATAGTGTTTTTTGTTTTTGCTTTGTTATGGAAAGTGCAGGGAAATTCTGAAACGAGTTACATGCAAAAAAAAAAAAAAAACCACTATTATAAAAAAAAATTCTTCAGTTACTCCATATTTCTCTAATAAATTTAGTGAACCTCACTGAACACCAGGTTATGGGGATTCCGAAACAAGAATAAAATCTCTGACCTCAAAGAACAAAGTGTAGAGAGAATGACAGAAACAATAAACAAATAATTACTAAATTACTTTCAAAATAGATCAAGAGTTGTAGACTATTTGGATTACACCATTGAGAAGTTCCTAATTCAGAGTGAGACACAGACATTTCTGGAGAAAATGATGCCTAGGCTCAGTCTTTAAAAGTGAGTAGTAGTTAGTTAGGGCAGGAGTTGAGGTAAAGGGGTAGATGTGGCTCTGGACACAGGAATAATACAAACAACAGAACGAAGACAATGAACATCACAATGTGAGCAGTTACATAACGTTAAACACAGAGTATCAAGAAAAGATACACAAATAGGAAGATGAGGTGGAAAAAGATGAGAAATTATGAAGGGCCCTAGAAGTTGTTAATTCTTTTGACTATGGGGAATCACGCAAAAGGAACATATCAGATGTGAATTTTAAATAAATAGGTCAGAATTCAAAGAACTCTGAGGAAGCTGGTTTTGAAAGACACATTAGGAGGCTATGGTCTAGGTAACAGGTAATGAGGACTTTAATTAAAGCAAGTGTAGCAGGGAAAAAGATGGAACAATTTCAGTATTTAATATGGAATATACAAATAATTACCTAACCAGAAAACTGTGCTAAACATTTTTAATTCTGAACAGATGTTATTAAATATATTGTAGAACCGGGGACAATGGCATGTGCCTGTAGTCTTAGCTGCTTGGGAGGCTGAAGCAGGAGGATCGCTTAAGGCCAGGAGTTCAAAGCCAGCCTGAGATGTATAGCAACACCCTGTCTCTAAAAGAAAATTGTTTAATAAACAATTTTTAAATTATAGATAAGCCATCTGCTAGCCTTCTATTGGTTAATCCAATAAAATGCCACCAAAAATGTAGCTCCTAATATTTCGTAGGATGATCTTAATTTTCTCTGTTTATTACTCCGTTATCCCTTCTAATTTCATGTCTATACTGTATTCCTTTGACCTTGATTGAAGTATTTGGTGGTTTAGCTGTTTTATTTTTACATTTGGGGGTTTTTGTTGCATTGTTGTTGTTTTTGAGACAGGGTCTTGCTGTGTTGCCCAAGCTGGAATGCAGTGGTGCAGTCATGGCTCACTGCAGCCTCAACCTCCTGGGCTCAAGAAATCCTCCCACCTTAGCTTCCTAAGTAGCTGAGACTGCAGGCACACATCACCACAACTAGCCAATTTTTTCCTTTTTTTTTTTTTGTAGAAATGGCATCTCACTATGTTGCCCAGGCTGGTTGCAAACTCCTGGCCTCAAGCGGTCCTTCTGCCTAGCCTCTGAAGTGCTGGGATTACAGCCATGTGCGACTGTACCAGTGTATTTTATTTTTAATCCAATACAGTTTTATTTTTTAAATCAACTGCTTTTCTATTTTCTAATGCATATTTTTCCTTTTACCTTTACTATTTCATTTCTTGACTTTACTGGTGTTTATTTCTCTGTTCTTAACTTCATTGGTTAGATATCTAATTCATTTGTTTCCTTATGTTCTTTTTAATTACATGTTAGTTATTTAAGTGTTCTAAGCTGTTTTCCACAGAGCACACCTTTAGCCATATTTTAAAGGTACTGATATACACACACAGAGACATATACATAAGCTTATGTATGTTTATATATTACATATATATGTATATATGCAATATACAGACATATCTAGCACTCTATCATTATTTTGCAATGATATTCTGCAATAACATATATTCTGCAATTCAATCTTAGGTTCTTTCATTAACCACTTCAATTCTGCAATCAGAGAATAGAAAAAAAAATCCACACCTCATGCGTGGAACCTCGTGTTAGTGAGAGTGTGTGAGTCTGTCTCTCTGTGAGCCCTCTTCTCTCTAGCTTCTCAGAGGTTCCCATACTAGTTATTTTCAGTTCTGCTACTTCCCTATTGATTGCTGAAGAGAATTAGCTCCAGGTGACTATGCTACTGCATCCTTTCCTTCTAGGCTTTCTCCTCTCATCTGTGACAGTCTAAAGAGGCACAGGAGTTTTTCCAGCTACCAATACCCTCATATTCTTCCACATCTTTTCTACAGGCTGCCTAGTCATCCTCCTCACTCCTATCCTTTATAAATTGGGGAAATTAGTTAGAATGTTCAAGGTTTTATCAACTTAACCTTTTTTTTTTTTGGTTGAGACGGAGTCTTGCTCTATCACCCAGGCTGGAGTGCAATGGCACAATCTCAGCTCATTGCAACCTCCACTTCCCAGGTTCAAATGATTCTCCTACCTCAGCCTCCCGAATAGTCAGGATTAGGCGCCCACCACCATGCCCAGCTAATTTTTGTATTTTTATTAGAGACAGAGTTTCCCCATGTCGGTCAGGCTGGTCTCAAACTCCTGACCTCAGGTGATCCGCCCGCCTTGGCCTCCCAAAGTGCTGGGATTACAGGCATGAGCCACCATGCACAGACCAACTTAACCTTACCCCACATCACTTTTGTTGTGGTTGGAGTCAAGAGTTAAAATGAGCCATATTAAATCTTCTCTTTCCTTTTTCACAAATATCAGAGGTTTACAGAATCAGGATACTTTAAAATTCTTTTTGTGTAACTTTACAACACTGAGTTAACTAAAAGCCACCTAAATACTCACAGTTGGCAGAATATACTCGTAAAAGCTGAAGGCAAGGTAGAACCAAGCGATGATTCTGCAAATTCTGCTTGACCAAATTCAGGGTTATATTCAGAGCCCCATTAATTCTAGCCTTTACTCCAAATTTTTTATCTGTTTAAAAAAAAAAAGACAATTTATTCACATATAACTTTTCTTTTTTTTTTTTTTTTTGAGACAGAGTCTTGCTCTGTCATCCAGGCTGGAGTGCAGTGGCTCCATCTCAGCTCACTGCAACCTCTGGCTCCCAGGTTGAAGCAATTCTCCTGCCTCTGCCTCCTGAGTAGCTGGGATTACAGGCACCCACCACCACACTGGGTTAATTTTTGGATTTTTAGTGGAGACGGGCTTTCACCATGTTGGCCAGGCTGGTCTGAAACTCCTGACCTCAAGTGATCTGCCCGCCTTGGCCTCCCAAAGTGCTGAGATTACACGTGTGAGTCACTGTGCCTGGCCCACATGTAAGTTTTGAATGAAATGATGATATTATAAATCAGTGATGTAAATTTTAAATTTACATTATGAATTAATTTTATGAAATATAAAGTTGGCCTGAAAAGAATAAAATTATAATCCTTTTTTGTATTATTTTTAAAATAAAACATCCCTTTTATTTTAAAACATTAGTTGAAAGAATGTACTAAGAAACAGACAGGGGGATAGGGAAGGAGGATGGAGGCCAGAGTAGCCCAACACTTAGACTGTCATTTTAAAAAACTGAACTGCTCCACTACACATATACATTTGTCTAGTTCAACACACTTCCCAGAACACCATCACAGAGTTAAAAGGAACAAAATCCAAATGTCCATTACAATGATACTTACTTAATATGAACCATATTCTTTTCTGACTTGTAAAAAAATAAAAATTCATTTAAAAAATTAACAGCTTTTGTAGAAAATAATCTGGCAAATATTACCAAACAAATTTCTAAAGGGAAATAATTCTTAACACAGGAAGGGAAGAAAAGATGTTCTTAATTTTTATTCTCATGAAGAGATTAAAACAGTAAAAAAAATTTTAAATAAGAACTTAAGAATGTTAAGATTTATAGTAGACATTGGAGATACAAAAAGTGGCAGGGTGGGTGAGGGGTGAAGGTTGAAAAATTACCTGTTAGCTACAATGTTCACTATTCAGGTAATGGGTATACTAAATGCCCAGACTTCCCCACTATACAGTACTACATGTAAGAAATCTGCACTTGTACTCCACTATATAAAACTACAAATAAAAATGAATTTTAAAAAAGACTTAAGGCAGGGCGCGGTGGCTCACGCCTGTAATCCCAGCACTTTGGGAGGCTGAGGTGGGTGGATCATGAGGTCAGAAGATCCAGACCATCCTGGCTAACATGGTGAAACCCCGTCTCTACTAAAAATACAAAAAAAAATTAGCCAGGCGTGGTGGCGGGCGCCTGCAGTCCCAACTACTCTGGAGGCTGAGGCAGGAGAATGGCATGAACCCAGGAGGAGGAGCTTGCAGTGAGCCGAGATCGTACCACTGCACTCCAGCCTGGGCAACTGAGCAAGACTCCATCTTAAAAAAAAAAAAAAAAAAAAAGACTTAAACAAAGTAAATAGGACCAGCAAACAAATAATTTTAAATCAAAATAACTCAATATTCCTGAGGAAAAATTATTTTACCTCACTAGAAAAATAAAAAGAATAGAAAAATCACTCAAGAAATTACCATATAATGTCCTTGAATGACATAAAAATGGGAAACTAGGGCAAACCATAAAGGAAATAGCCCAAATTTAAAAGAATATATAAGAGAAAATAAATATGACCTAAAACTTAAAAGGGATATTAAAGAATGATAAATATTTTTAAAATCAATATCTTAATTTCATGAAAAGTAGAAGATAACCTAGTTCTAATTAGAAGAGAAAGCATAACAATACTCATCAATAAATAAGGGTTTTTTTTTTAATGAATTTTCTGCCAAATTATGGTTTTCTTATTTTTTCATTTTCATTTTCCACAAAAATCTCAAAAGGGAGTCTTTAAATCTTAAATACAAGAGCTAAAGAAAAATAAGAGACAGCTAACATATTCCTTAAATAAACTAAATACATCTTTAAGTCTTAAGGCTCCTAATATACCTGGAAAATTAAAGTCACTTCAGAGTTCCTTTCTTTAAAACAACACCTACAAAAGCTACTAATTACTTATACAATACATAAAGATATGCTAGAAATACGTATGTTAATAAATACACAAACTATGTACACATGCATCCTCATTTTTTCCAATAAGCATTTTAGCCAAATACTCAAAGTTTAAAACTCACATGTATGCCACAGGCAAAGGCAAAACTCTTTTTTTTCTTTTTGAGACAGAGTCTCGCTCTGTCACCCAAGCTGGAGTGCAGTGGTACGATCTCGGCTCACTGCAACCTCCACCACCCAGGTTCAAGCAATTCTCCTGCCTCAGCCTCCCGAGTAGCTGGGATTACAGGTAAGCGCCACCATGCCTGGCTAATTTTTTGTATTTTTAGTAGAGATGGGGTTTCAGCATGCTGGCCAGGCTGATCTCAAACTCCTGACCTCGTGATCTGCCCACCTTGGCCTCTCAAAGTGCTGGGATTACAGGCATGAGACACCATACCCGGCCAAAGGCAAAACTCTTAAAACACAATTCTAATAATTTAAGGAATTATTTTAATCTTTGTGCAAGTAGACAACCGTAAACTGAACTTGAGTTCTAGTCAAAGGGTGCCTTCCTTAGTTAACCTAACCTTAATCAGCTTCTTCCTTTGTTCTATATCCTATTTTTCCCAATTTGCATTTTTTAATATTTCATGTGTCTTACTGTTGTAATAACTGGTCTCATAATTTTTCTATTTTTGTCTTCTTAACTAAGATTGTAAGTTTCCTGAGCATTCACACTATGCAGCACAAATATGACTATTAAAGAAAGCAGTGACATATTTTACCTCCATGTTTTTCAAAACATTCCCATCCATACTCCTTCCTTCTAGCCTCAACAATACCCATATTGCATGTATCCTTTACAAACACACTTGAGAGGGCACACACACACTCCAAGACACACTTGTGACCCAAAACTTTTTCTTTTTTCTACCACATGCAATAGAATTCCTCATAAATTTTGGATCCTCAGTTATTGCAGGTCACTAGTTGACTATAAAAAACCATTTCGGCTGGGTGCGGTGGCTCACGCCTGTAATCTCAGCACTTTGGGAGGCCAAGGTGGGCGGATCATGAGGTCTGGAGTTTGAGACCATCCTGGCCAACATGGTGAAACCCCGTCTCTACTAAAAATACAAAAAATTAGACGGGTATGGTGGCACATGCCTGTAGTCCCAGCTACTCGGGAGGCTGAGGCAGGAGAATCACTTGAAACCAGGAGGCAGAGGTTGCAGTGAGCCCAGATCACACCACTGCACTCCAGCCTGGTGACACAGTGAGCCTCCGTCTCAAAAAAAAAAAAAAAAAAATTTCATTACTAAGTCTAAGAAAAAGCTGTAGCATGTTAGATTGTAAAAATTAAGCACTCTCCATAAGAAAACATTGGAGAAATGCTTCCGGATATTGGTCTGGGCAAAAATTTATTTAGTAAGATCTGGAAAGCATAGGTAATCAAAGCAAAAACTGACAAATGAGATTATATCAAGCTAAAAAGCTTCTGAACAGCAAAGGAAACAATCAACAAAGTGAAGAGATAACCTACAGAATGGGAGGAAATACTTACAGACTACTCATCTGACAAGAGATTAAAAACCAGAATATATAAGGAACTCAAATAGCTCAACAGCAAAAAAAAAGGGAAAGGATTTTTTAAATGGGCAAAAGATCTGAATAAACCTTCTCAAAAGAAAATATATAAACGGGCAATGGGTATAGATAAAAACACTCAACATTACTAATCGTTAGGGAAATGCAAATCAAAATCATAATGAGATACCATCTCATCCCAGTTAAAACAGCTGTTATCAAGAAGACAGAAAATAATAAATGCTGGTGAGGATAAGGAACTCTCACACACTGCAAAAATCTAAGTTACTACAGCCACTATGGAAAACAGTATGGGGGTTCCCCAAAAAACTAAAAATAGAATTACCAGATGATCTAGCAGTCCTACTGTTGGGTATATATCCAAACGAAAGGAAATAAGTATATTGAAGAATATCTGCATTCCCATGTTTACTGCTGCACTATTCACAAAAGCCAAGGTATGGAATCAACCTAGGTGTCCATCAGTGAATGAATATATAAAGAAAATGCGGTTTATTTATACAATAGAATACTATTCAACCATAAAAAAATGAAATCCTGTCATTTGCAGCAACATGGATGGAACTGGAGGACATTATGTTAAGTGAAATAAGACACAGAAAGATAAATATCAATGTTCTCTTTCATATGCGGAAGCTAAAAAAACTGATCTCATGAAAGGAGTGAATAGAATAGTGGTTATCAGAGGCTAGCAAGGGTAATGGGGAGCGGGAGATAAGGAGGAGTTTGTTAATGGATACAAAAATACATTTCAATAGAAGGAATAACATCCAGTGGTAACACAATAGGGCAAGTATAGCTAATAATAATTTATTATATATTTTAAAATAGCTATAAGAGAAGATATGGAATGATCCCAACACAAAGAAATAATGAATGTTTGAGGTGATGGATACCCCACGTACCCAGATTTGATCATTACACATACATTTTTATCAAAATATCACGTGTACCCCCATAAACATGTACAATTATTGTGTATCCATAGAAATTTAAAATAAATAACATTTTTAAAACCTGAGTAGTTACAAGGTGAGAGAATCACTGTTACAAAAATAGTTCTAGATACAATAATCATACAAATGAAATCCCTTACCTTTTGGTCCAATCTTTGCAAGAATAGAATGAATCTGTACCATTAAGTCCTCATGTGGGGGAGATTCTTTGCTGGCATTCATAAGTAACTGCAACAATATTTGTGAACCACCTTTGGTGACTAAGAAACTCACTCTTCGACCTCCACCTAAAAATTAAAAAAAAAAAAAAATTTAAACAACAAATTAAAAAAAAATTAAACAACAAATTTAAACAAACATATTAGGTATCATAACTTGTTAGCATTCAAGAAATGGTTAAAACTGATGACCTCTAAAATCAAACAAATAAGGCCGGGCGCAGTAGCTCACGCCTGTAATCACAGCACTTACGGAGGCCGAGGCAGGCAGATTCACCTGAGGTCAGGAGTTCAAGACCAGCCTATCCAACATGGTGAAACCCCGTCTCAACTAAAAATACAAAAATTAGCCGGGCATGGTGGCACACACCTATAATCCCAGCTACTTGGGAGTCTGAGGCAGGAGAATCTCTTGAACCTAGGAGTCGGAGGTGGCAGTGGGCAGAGATCATACCACTGCACTCAAGCCTCGGTGACAAGAGCAAAACTCCATCTCAATCAATCAATCAATAATATCAAACAAATACCATCAACACATTTTGTTTAATCTCATTTATTTAGAAAATAGCACACAAAGGGTAAACACAAATCACGCTGAAATTCTAGGTTCAAGGATGTGAAATACATGGCTATGGGGTAGTCTGAGGGATACTTGAAAAGATACCAAAAATAAAGCAACAACAAACTATGACATTTCAGTTTCTAATTCCAATACTCAGAATAGCCTCTATAAGAGTATCGGAAAATTCCAAATAAAGTGAATACGATACATTGTTGATCACTGTTTAGAAACAGAAATTAGACCAAAGAAACAAAAACTTACCAGCTGACACCAGCTCAACAAGAATGCTTAAGATATTAAGTGTAGTTTGAAGATCTTTTGTGTTCTGAAATAAATAGTTTGTTTTATTAAAACATTGTAAACTTTTGATTCCCAGACTTTTGAATCCACTGGGAACTACCCATATTTTACAAATGACCTTTCCAATTTCTCTAGGAACAAAGGTATTCAGGTTTTCACTATTATCATTTCCGTCTGTTTCCTTCTGCCTTTAAGAATTTTTACAAATCATTTTGAGTTATTACTTGCGTAATATCAACATTACAAGAAGAATCAATTTGTCATTTGAATTCCTCATCTTTCTACCAAACAGATAATAAAAGTAAATGAATCAAAATGTAAATGGCACTACAATGTATGTCTGGTGACTACTCAATCACTTAGCTGCCCTCTCAGAAGGCAATCACGTTATCAATTTCTTATGCATTCTGCCAAAGATAATATGCACACATAAAAGAAATCCATGTAAATATACACGTGCATACAGGTTTATTTCTCCAAATGGTATTGCCCTATAGGTACTATTTTGCACCTTGATATTTTACATATCGATAGATAAAGAGCTTCTTTATTCTTTTTGAGGGCTACAGGATATTTTCCATTATATGGCTATATCACCATTGTTTATGTAACCAGTCATCTACCCATGAAATATTTAGGTTGCTTTTAATATTTTGCTATTAAAAGTTTCAAATTTAACTAAGGATATATATTTACATGTGGTAAAGTACATCTGTATAGTAAGGTAAATGCCTACAATTCCAAGGTCAAAGAATATGGGCCTTTATTTTAATAGATATTACCAAATTGCTCTCTATGAAATAATTTATACTCCCATCAGCAATGCAGAAGAGTGACTATTTCTCCAAGTTTGGACAACTGATCTAATAAGTGAAAATGTTTAAACACTGTACTTTGGTTTTATTTATCTTCTTAAAAGTAATGCTCAATCTCAAGTGACATTTGTGTTTCTTTTCCCGAGAACTGAGCATAGCCTTTACATGGTTTTTGAAGTGTTTTTTTTTGTTGTTCCTTCCTAAATGAAGAAGTTCTTTTTTTTCTTTTTTTTTTGAGATGGAGTCTCGCTCTGTCACCCAGGATGGAGTGCAGTGGCGCAATCTCGGCTCACTGCAAGCTCCGCCTACCGGGTTCATGCCATTCTCCTGCCTCAGCCTCCCAAGTAGCTGGGACTACAGGCGTCCGCCACCACATCCGACTAATTTTTAGTAAAGACAGGGTTTTACCGTGTTAGCCAGGATGGTCTCAATCTCCTGACCTCGTGATCTGCCCATCTTGGCCTCCCAAAGTGCTGGGATTACAGGCGTGAGCCACCACACTCAGCCTTTAACTGAAGAAGTTCTTTACATGTCAAAGAAATTATATAAGCCAAAATACTTTTCCTCAGTTTTCCAAGTATCCATGGTGTTTTTTTCTACATCCTTTTGTTAATATAGTTGAATCTATCAATCTTTTATAGTTTCTATTTCTTCATACTTAAAAAAGCCTTCTTTGCTGTAAGATTATTTTAAAATTCGTCTTTCTCTAGTATTATGATTCCATTTTCCATGCTTAAATCTTTGCTTCATATGGAATTTATTTGGGTGTGGAATGCAGGAAGTCATGATTCAGTGTTACCTTTTTCCAGATAGCTACCAATCACTCTATTTCTCACTGATCTGAAATGCTACCTTTAATAAATAATACTAAATTCCCATATGCATTTTATTTTTAGATTTTCTATTCTGTTACACTATAGTAGTAGTCTATCTATTACTCATGCATAATTTCCAAACTATTTTAATTACTGAAGATTTCTAATGTTCTTTGATATTTAATGGGATAGTCCCTTCTCATTTATCTTCATTCTCAGAAATGTGCTTTATATTTTGCTGATTATGTCTCCCCATTTGGACTTTAAAAACAAAACTGTTAGGCCGGGCACAGTGGCTCATGCCTGTAATCCCAGTGCTTTGGGAGGCCGAGGCAGGTGTATCACCTGATGTCAGGAGTTCAAGACCAGCCTGGTCAACATGGTGAAACCCTGTCTCTACTAAAAATACAAAAATTAGCCGGGCATGGTGGTGTGCACCTATAATCCCAGCTACTTGGGATGCTGAGGCAGGAAAATCACTCAAACCTGGGAGATAGAGGTTGCATTGAGCCGAGATTGCACCATTGCACTCCAGCTTGGGCGACAGAGTGAGACTCTGTCTCAAAAAAAAAAGAAAAGAGAAAAAAAAAAACTGTTGGTAACTTTTATTGAGATTGCTCTAAAGTAACAGAGCAATCTAGGGAGAAATGACATCTTTATGATGCTAAGACTTCCTATTGAAGAACATGAATTCATTTCTTGTTCTTAACATTGCAACTGAACAAAATACAGAATCCTGATTCCGAATACATCCTGCTGGTCCACCAAAAACTTTACACTGGCGTAGAAATTCAATTATCATCAATATAATATAGTTAACCAATATGTGTAGTAAAATCACAAATGTATATCAGCTAAAACAATAAACGATAATTTTCATTTGTTTTAAGCTAAAGATTTATTTCCAGCTAATGCTTTATTTTCTATACCAACTAGAATGGCATGTTAGGATTACAATTTACAGTTATCATTATAATCATATAAGGGAAATATACTTCAATAGTCACCTAATACATATTAAAATATTTATACCACCATTCCAAATAGTATTTTAAAAACCTAAAATGAATTTCCATTTACTGGCTTTACCTCTAAAACAAAAATTATTACATATACGTGTGTGTGTATATATATGTACGTGTGTATGTGTTTCTGTGTGTATTTATACACACACATACGTTTTTTCTTCTTCAGTATGGCTTGGCATTAGTAGTTACATAATTAAAGCGTGTCACTGATTTACCTCTAATGTTGACAGCAGAATTTCCATTCCTGTAGAACCTTTGGCTGTCATTTCTCTCCTTGTTTTTTCTGAAAAGTAGCAAACAATTTTTTTCTCAAACATAAATTTTTAAAAGTATGTATAGTTTTGTTGCATATAGCTAATAAAGATTCAACAAGTCTCCACTGGTACAGTAAACACTCTAACTTGGTTCACAGACGTTCTTCCCTCTGATGTTGCTAATTCTACCATATGTGGACTTCGAGATTTCAGTTAACATGGCATTCTTCACATTTCATCACAGCTCCTGTCATGAATTAGGTGATTCCTATCCATCCATTTAAAATCTTAAAATCGATAATATAGTACAGGTGCCAGAACTAGGAGTAAGGGAGGAGTCTTACCTCATCTTCATGAGTAGAACTAGAAGATTGTTCATCAAAATGGGTGAAAACAAAAACCTACTACCATTTTCCAATGCTATGATTGCATTAATATCTTTTTTTTTTTTTTTTTTTGAGACGGAGTCTCATTCTGTCGCCCAGGCTGGAGTGCAACGGCGCAATCTCCGCTCACTACAACCTCCGCCTCCCGGGTTTAAGTGATTCTCCTGCCTCAGCCTCCTGAGTAGCTGGGATTACAAGTGTGTGCCACCATGCCCAGCTAATTTTTGTATTTTTAGTAGAGACGGGGTTTTACCCTGTTGGTCAGGCAGGTCTTGAACTCCTGACCTCATGATCCACCTGCCTTGGCTTCCCAAAGTGCTGGGATTACAGGTGTGAGCCACCATGCCCGACCTGTATTAATACTATTTTAAAATTCTGTATCACACAAAAACAAACAAAACTAACAAAAGGCTACTTCTGAAACAATCTGGAGACCAGATCACCCAAATGATCCTTTTCCTCTCATTAGGATTGGTTAAAAAAAAAAAAAAAAGCATAGATTATTTCTATTAGGTGAAGGTTTCTAGAGCTTCTCCACAATTCTTCTCCTTTGATTAGCAAAAGAAGAAAAGTACATCCTAGGTCAACATTTAGAAAAGGAACTAACATTTACTATTCCATAGCTACATTATGTCATTTATAACTCCCTTCAACCCTCTGGGGGAAAAAAAACTACTCTTTTCATGGATCTAAAGATTTAAGTTTAGAAAGGAGAATAAATCTGTACAAGTCGCTGAGCAAACAAGTGAAAAGACCAGGTGATCACTTGTGTTTCTGAACCCAAAACTTATAGTCTTCCAGCATTTAATGCACTTTATGTCAAACCTCAATACTAATGCCAGAAATTATTCTAATACAGAATGACAGTGCCATTTATTTCACATTTTGAGATTTTAAAAAACACAATCAACCCACTCTCAATACAGTACATATTCCACAATGAAGTTCAAAGGACTGATACCAAATTCAATGTTCCACATGGAGATAGTCAAGGGAGTTTAAGAGAAGAACAACAGATAGTGAGGCCCTGATTAAAGGAAAATATCAACACAGATGGGAGAAAAACAAACTCAGGCTAAGCCTTTAGAATATCATACTTTTGTTCTGAGCAAATCCTGTTCAACTTCATGAATCTGACATCACTTGAAAATTAAGTTACTCTAAATTAGGAGTAAACAGAGGGAAAAATGTACTACAGAAGGGACATAGTATAATGTTATTTATGACAACTACCTATGACTAGCTACAAAATAAATATGCTGGAGAGTACATGTCATATTTATCTTAAAACAACAATCTCATGCTATCATGCATCATCTCGGGTTCAGTTAATGGACTTCACTAAACTTAAGGAACCTTACATCTTTCAAAACAGAAACTCCCGTAAGTGATATGAAGACCTAAAATAATATTCACCAGTTCCTTGCTGCCACATTGCTAATGCTTAAAAGAATATAAAATTTACCTAGAACAAAGGAAAAACTCATTAATGAGAGTAAAATTAAATTTCTCCTTTTTAAAAAGTATGTCATTCCTTCTGATAATGCAACCTATCCTTTACTTTTTCTCCAGCCCTGCTGCCTCCACCAAAAAATGTTGAGTTGCAAAATAAAACATTGTTTCAAATATCTAATGTACCCTTGATGTAATATTTTAAAGGCCCCTGATTTAATATTAAAGTCAAATTATTTTTCAATATTAATATCACTACTAACAAGCCATTACATTTTCACCTCCATGAAGGGTAAAAAAAACTCTCTTCCTTTGAAGACAGTATAATGCAGCCTCCCCTTGTTAACATTCACCACTGTTTTGTTTACACCTCACACTAAATGAAAATTAGGTGTTTAGACTAACAGTTTTCTACTCTACTCCAAATTCTGCCATGATCTTGGGAGACTTCAATGTCATTGTGGAAAATTCATTCAAATACCTAGTTCCATAGTTTCTCGACCTCATAACAAAATCCTTCCCTCTGTGCTCCAATTCATCAACCCTCTGAATGGCCATTCTCAGGACCTCAAACTGCTCTGCCTCTGATATCTTAATCTCTAATCTTCTACTTATGGCCCATAACCTCCTAACATTTCTATTCATCTTTCCTTCATAAAGACTATATAAACCTCACTGTCACCTTTGTTGAAACTTCTTATCCAGTGTGAGGTAGCACTGTTTTCCCACAGTATCAGTCCCCTCCATACTTAACTTGGATTCCAAGCACCCCCACCCCCACCAATTTTCCCACCACAAACCCTGATACAGAAGTGAATCCCAAAAAGCTGAGTTCCCTGCTCCTACATCAGAGTAAAAATAACACCACAATTTAAGACTGTTAATACCATAAAATTAATGAATTGCAACCTCACTTGGGAACACAAAACTGCTCCTTTCACTTATCTTAGCTCACATCCATCACCATCTGCCCTGCCATAGCCCATAGCTATTTCAACATTTATAGTAGCCCTCAATCTTTCCTCTCATTCTCTGGACTTCTCAGAACCTACATTTTTCCTCATTAAAATGAAGCAAAGTAATTAGTTAACAAAACATTTTACTAATAACAACCAAACTCTATATGCTCCTGTACCAAAATCCTTGACAATCTTGCATTCCTTCAGCCAGTAAATGGCAGAGAGGAGCAGGACAGTGGAGGTTAGGAAGAAATGTCCTTTCACCTATGTTCTGAATTCCATCCTTTCTACCTTCTTATGAAACTTTATCTTCAACCTCTACCAACATATCAGTTGTTCCCTCTCAACCAATAAATACACTTTTTATTATTCCACATACTTACCAAATCTTATTTTACCCTGCCTCCCCCTCTATTTCCCTCTTTTCTTTCTCGGTGAAGCTCCTCAAACAAGTACTCTATATTCCCTGTGATTATTTCATTTGCCATTCACATTATAACATACTGCAATCTTCCACCTAATCCTACCACTTGAAAAGTGCTTTTGTTGTGATCAGTAATTTGTTAATAATCCAATCAAAAAGAACTTTAACCTTCCTAACACTTAGCACTGTTGACTACTGCATCTTCCTTTGGCTTCTTTAAATATAATCCTTCCCAGTTATCATAATGCTGTATTCTTTCTTTAACAGCTTCAATTATCTGAATGTTAGATTAGATTTACAGACAAGAACTTTAAAGCAGCTATTATAATAAATGACGTTAAAGTAAAGAAGTACACAATGAATGAAAAGATGGGAAAACACAGCAGAGAAATAGAAACTACAAAAGCAAAAGAACCAAGTGCACACTTGAGAATAAAAAAAAAAAATCTGAAATAAATTATCAGATAGCTAACTGGAAGGATGCATAGGAAAGAGGCAGTGAAACTGACAATAGAACAATAGAAATTATCCAACCCAAATAACAGAGAATTAAACTTAAAAGATATAAGCCTCAACAACAGCTGAAAAACTATCAAAAATCTAATATATGTATAATTATACTTCCACAAGACAAATAGGGAAAATAAGGGAGAAAAAAAACTGAGCAACCAAAAATGTCCCAAATTTGACTAAAGATATAAATTTACAGATTCAAAAATCTCAGTGAATTCCAAGCAGGGTAACTATGAAGAAAACTACAGCCAGTCAAACTTGAAAAGCAAAATCCAAAAAAAAAATAAATAAATAAATCCTGAAATCAGTTAGAAAAAAATCACACATAACATTCAGGAAAATGAAGATTCAAATGACAACAGAGTTCTCATTTGAAATTATGGAGGCCATAAAATGGTGGAAACACAATTGTAAGCACACTTTAAAAATGCTAAAAGACGATGATGATGAAACTGCCAAACCAGAATTCTATATCCAGTAAAAATATCCTTCAAAAATGGTGAAATAAATTCACTGTCAGATTAAGGAAAAAAAATCTTCCACAGCCAACCTGAACTACTGGAAGTGACAAAATTCTGTAGGCTAAAGAGAAATGGCACCAGATCAAACTCACATCATTAGAAAAGAATAAAGAGCTTCCAAAATGGTAAATATCTCTGCAAATGTAAAAACTACCTTTTTTCTTCTTAATGTCTTTAAAACATACATGACTTGATAAAGCAAAAATTGTGTTGTAATGTATACAGATGTAGATACATATGACAATTACAGCTGAAGAATGGTAGAAAAAATTTAAGATTCTAAATTTACATGAAGTAACAATAATAATTCTAAGCAAACTGTGAAAAGTTAATGACATTTAGTGCAATATTCAAAGAAATTACTCCTTAAAAATGAAAAGAGGTATAACTAAAAAGCCAATAGGTAAATTAAAACGAAATTCTAAAAAAAAGTTCAAATAATCCAAAATAGGGTAGGACAGGAAGAAAAGGAATAAAAAACATAAAAGACAAACAGAAAATAAAATTGTAGACCTAAATCCAGTCAACAACTACATTAAATGTTAACAGACCAAATGCTCAAATTAAACACTCAGACTGTCAAACTGGATGTTTTTTTTAAAAAGATCCAACTATATACTGTCTACAGAAATCACACTTTGGATTCAATGACACAAAAAGGCTGGGAGTAAAAGAATAGAAAAGACTATATCATGCAAACAGCAACCGTAGGAAAGCTTGAAGGGTTATACTAATATCAGACAAAATAAACTTCAGACAAAGAACACTGCCAGAGATAAAGAGAAACTTTCCATAATTATAAAGGGGTAAATCATCAGGAAGACATAAAAATCATGTGAATGCACTTGATTATCTTCACCCTCTTATAGCCCTATCTAAATGTGCACAGTTCCCAGGACACAAACCTCAGCTTTCTCACTCCACAACTCCTTCTAAGAAAACTTAATTCCACCCCCATTACTTTAACTATCAATCTGTTGGCTCTAAATCCTGCTCTTCATTCAGAACTTCTTTATAAAGCAAAAGATTGTGTAAGCAATAATTACAACATTGTATTGTTGGGATTCTAATATGTATAAACATAACATGTAAATCAATAACAGCATAAAGAATGAGAAGGAAATGAAGCTATATGGGAAGTTTTGATATTGACTGGAATTAAGTACACTGTAAAAAGATGCACATTTTAATCCCTATAGGAACCACTAAGAAAAGAACTCCAATTTCTTTAAGTTAGATAACAACAAAAGCAGTGAAAGAATGAGAAGAATGTAAAAGACATGAAACAAAACAATTAGCAAAATGGCAGATGTAAATCCAATCATATTAATAAATGCATTAAATTGGAAGCACTAAAACACTCAGACTAGTTAAGAAGCAAGATCCAACAATATGTTATCTTCAAGAAACACACTTTAGATTCCAAGGTACAAACAGGTTCAAAGTAAAAGGAATGAAAAAAGGTACGATATGCAAAGAGTAATAATCATTAGGCAGCTGGAGTGGCAATATTATCATTAGACAAAATGAACTTTAAGTCTAGAACTATTATGAGACAAAAAGCAATATTTCACAATGATGGAAGAGGCAAACTATCAGGAAAATGAAACAACTATAAATGTATACACAGCTAAGAACAGGGCCTCAAAATACATTAACCAAAACCTGCCAAAATTAAAAAGATATACAATTTAATAATATTTTAACACCTAACTCTTAATAATTAACAGAGCACCTGGACAGAAAATCAACAGCGTATAAGAGATCTGAACAACACTATCAACTAACCTAATTGATACTTATAGAACACTTCACCCAACAACAGCAGAATATACATTCTTTTCAAGTATGCATGGAACATTTTTCAGGAGAAACCATAAACTAAGTCATAAAACAAGTCTCAAGCAATTCCAAGGATTGAAATCAATCAAAGTATATTCTCCAGCCAAAAGAATTAAATTAGAAATCAACAGAAGGAAATTTAGGAATTCCTGAAATATTGGGAAATTAAACAACACACTTCTAAAAAAAAAAATGGGTCAAAGAAAAAAACCACGAAGAAAATTAGAACATATTGTCAACTGAATCAAAACAAAAATACAATATATCAAAATCTGTAGAATGTAGCTAAAGCAGTGTTTACAGAAAAATCTATGGCTTTGAATGCCTCCAGTAGAAATAAAGGTCTCAAAATAAATAATCTAGGCTTCCACTGTAAGAAAATGGCGGCCAGGCGCGGTGGCTCATGCCTGTAATCCCAGGACTTTGGGAGGCCGAGGTAGGTGGATCACCTGAGGTCAGGAGTTTGAGACCAGCCTGGCCAACACGGTGAAACCCCGTCTCTACTAAAAATACAAAAAATTAGCCGGGTGTGGTGGCAGATGCCTGTAATCCAGCTACTTAGGGGGCTGAAGCAGGAGAATCACTTGAACCCAGGAGGCAGAGGTTGCAGTGAGCCGAGATCACACCATTGCACTCCAGCCTGGGCAACAAGAATGAAACTCTGTCTCAAAATTTTAAAAAAAAAAAAAAAAAAGGCAAAAAAAAGAGCATATTAAACTCAAAACAAGCAGAAAGAAGAAAGCAATAAATAAAAGAAGGAAATCAATGAAACAAAACAGAGAAAGTCAATTAAACCAGAAGTTAATTCTTTAAAAATATCAACAAAATTGACAAACTTTTAGCTAGGCTAGGGTCTCTTAACCTCAGCACTCTTGACATTTTGGAACAGATAATTCTTTCTTGTGGTGGGCTGATCTATATATTATAGAATGTTCAGCAACATCTCGGGCTTCTATCCAACAAATTACAGTAAGCCTCACTAAAAAAAAATTTACAACTAAAAATGTCACCAAACATTGCCAATGTCCCTGGGGGAAAAAGTGGGGCAGACACAATCACTCCTGGTTGAGAACTAATAAGCTGACAGACCAAGAAAAAAGAAAGGACACAATCAAAATCAGGAATGAAAGACACATCACTCCCTACTCTATAGAAACTAAAAGGATTATAAGGAAAGATTAGCAACAACCATGGGTCAACAAATTAACCATTTGCATGAAAGTCGATAATAGAAATGTTTCTAGGAAAAAAACTAAGGGGAAATTGCAAGAAATAACCATGTTCACTGTACATAAGTAGTTAACGAGAGGCAAATTATGGAAATTTATAAGTTTATTGTGTGAATAAAATGTGTTGTAGGGGTTGGTTTTTTATATCATTTAAATACATAGGTAGTATATGCTTGTTGCAACAATTTAAATGTCTGAAACAAAATTAGCTTACCTTATTCTCCCCCATTCCTATTCCATCAATATAGCTACTGCTAACAATTTGATGTGTATCCTTCCTTTTATTTTTTGGCCTGGCTCATACAAATATTACATACAAATATAATGGTTTATTTTGTACAAAAATGAGACTATACATATTTTGTACAAAAATGAGACTATACACCTTTACAGTCATATGAACTAAAGAAACTTGCTGTATGTAATATACTAAATTTAAGCCTCCAAGAGCGTGCATATAGTTACACATTTGAACTGTATGTTTCAACTATAATTTTTTTTTCAATGTCTACAATAAAGTTTATAGGAACTCAGCCATGCCTGTTTCTTTATGTATCATCTATGGCTGTTCTTGTGCTAAAGGGCAGAGACTGTATGGCCCACAAAGCCTAAAATATGTCTATCTGGCCCTTCCCAGAAAATGCTAGCCATTCCCTGCTCTAGAGCAGTAGCTTTCAATTTTGGAACCATCTGGAAAGCCTTAACAATTAAGATTTAATTGGTTTGGGGTGAGCCTGGGTGTAGGGGTTACAAGAGTCCCCATCATAAATAATGTATTATTCATAATAGCTGCATAATATGGCTATAAATTTCCACTTTGGTATATCAAAAATTACTCACACATTCTCTCAGTGATAGACATTTAGGTTGTTTCTTGAACTTTGACATCACAAATAATGCCACATGAATATCTCTATACTCTCTCTAACTAGCATTTTTATTTCAGTTAAAATATATTTCTTGGCCGGGCACAGTGGCTCACGCCTGTAATCCCAGCACTGTGGGAGGCCGAGACGGGCAGATCGCCTGAGGTCAAGAGTTCAAGACCAGCCTGGCCAACATGGTGAAATTCCATCTCTACTAAAAATATAAAAAATTAGCCTGGTGTTGTGGCCTATGCCTGTAATCCCAGCTACTTGGGGGGCTGAGACAAAGAATGGCTTGAACTCGGGAAGTGCAGGTTGCCATGAGTGGAGATTGTGCCACTGCACTACAGCCCGGGCAACAGAGTGAGAGAGACTCTGCCTCAAAAAAAAAAATATATATATCTATATAGATATATATATCTATATCTATAGATATAGATATAGATATAGATATAGATATATATATATATCTTAAAGTAAAAATCAAATACCAGGTGCTGGGTCAAATACCAGGTACAATTTGTTTTAGTACACATTGCCAGATTATTTTCCCCAAGTTTGTAATAATTACTACACCTCCAACAGTGTATGAGAGTACCCTCTCCCCGTGCCTTCAACAGCACCAGACATTGTCATTCTAATTTCTGTCAATCTGACTACTGAAAGATATCTTTGTTGTTGTTTTCATTAGCAGTTCCTGAACTGTAAGGGAGTAAAGAAAATTTTTGTACATTTCTTGGTTGTTTGCATTTCTTCTTTCAACTATAAATTCCAAACTTTCTCTCCCAAATGGATAGCTAACTGGATTATCCTATAAAGGATGGGACTGCCTTTCACTACCAACTTATACTGTGTTGGTTGGCTAATCCTAGGCACTATAAACAGAGTCACTATATTATACACCCCAAGGGACAGTATTCAGGAGTTAGACCCCAGTGGTGGCTGAAAAGGTGGGAAGAGGGTCATTCTCTGATAGTGGTATGGTCAGGAGTATTTTCAGTGGTGAGGAGTATTTTCAGTGGTGGGAAGAGGGTCATTCTCTGATAGTGGTATGGTCAGGAGTACTTTCAGTGGTGGGAAGAGGGTCATTCTCTGATAGTGGTAAGGTCAGGAGTACTTTCAGTGGTGGGAAGAAAGTCATTCTCTGATAGCGGTAGGGTCAGGAGTATTTTCAGTGGTGGGAAGAGGGTCATTCTCTGATAGCGGTATGGTCAGGAGTATTTTCAGTGGTGGGAAGAGGGTCATTCTTTGATAGCAGTATGGTCAGGAGTATTTTCAGTGGTGGGAAGAGGGTCATTCTCTGATAGTGATAGGGTCAGGAGTATTTTCAGTGGTGGTAAGAGGGTCATTCTCTGATAGTGGTATGGTCAGGAGTATTTTCAGTGGTGGGAAGAGGGTCATTCCCTGATAGCGGTATGATTAGGAGTATTTTCAGTGGTAATGCTGGAGTAGGGGTTCTAGGTTGTGACACAAAGAAGAGTCTACAGTGGTAGGAGCAATGGACAAAAGTGTTTATCTATAGGTCTGAAGGATTCATTTTCTTTTGTTTTTGTTGGGTTTTTTGTTTGGTTGGTTTTTTTGAGGAGGAGGTATTTCATATGACAATGCAGTGAATATACCTGGCACATTTAATTTTGCACTGATATAACGAACACCCTTGTTCATTAGTTGCCTTAGTTGATAAGTACAATATTTCCAGAGCCTGGAATCCAATACAGTGGCTTTCTTAATTAAAAGGTACAGGTATTTTAAATTACGCAAGAAACAATGGGGTGGTATCAACTATCCTCCAAATGCATGGGCTACATGGGAGGACGTTATCAAAATAAATATAAGGGTCTATGACCAAGAAGAAGGGTTAACAGACACTGAGATCTTGAAACACTAAATGCCTGCCAAACATCTTATTTGAATGACCTAAGCCTCCAGAATAATGAAATTTTTAAAAATTAAATAAAGATTATAATTATTAGACCTTAATTCTAACAGAAATACCTTTTATGTGCACTGTTAAATATTAAAGTAGTGCTGGTTTTCTCTTATTCAAAAAAAAAAGAGTGTGTGTGTGTGTGTGTGTGTGTTTTAAATCATGCACAGTTTTTAGTCTCATCAAAGTCCTTTTTACTATTAAGGTAATCACATGGATTTTATTTGACCTGTTCAGATAATGTTATAGTGATATATTTCCTGGTATCTTGCATTCCTGAAATGTGTTCTTTAACAATGATATTCATATTTCCATGTACAGACTTAATTCCCTAAAGTTTTATTTGAGCCTTTTCACATTATGTTCCTGAGTACAAAGTCAATACTATTTGTGTACTCTGTCAGGGTTTCGATATCAATTTAGTACTATTACCATCATAAAATATTAAAAAAGTCTAATTACAGCTGACATTTGTAGAACATTTTAAACATTCTTTTTACATGCTTCTCATGTAAATCTCATGACAACCCCGTGATATTCGTTACCTCTACTTCAGAGATGGTACAGCTATTATACATCTTAGAAATTCAATAACTTCCCTAAGGTACCCAACCACTAAATAGTAGAGCCTGAATTTCAAAGTGAGGACCCCATAATAACCAATATTCTATGCTACTTGATATCTTTTTGCCAAAAATCTATATCAAGTAGCACTGGAATTAGGTACTATTTGTAAATGGGAGGGTGGTAATCATATATAAGTAAAATTGTAATCATTATTAGAAACCATGCTTTGAAGATCAATTTCCTCCAAAGTTATTCAGTTTTCCACTCAAGTCAATTTGAGAAAGTTTGGTTTTTGTTTTTTTTGTTTTTTTTTTTTTTAATGAGACGGAGTCTTGCTGTCGCCCAGGCTGGAGTGCAGTGGCACGATCTCAGCTCACTGCAACCTCCACCTCTTGGGTTCCAGTGATTCTCCTGCCTCAGCCTCCCGAGTAGCTGGGATTATAGGTGCATGCCACCACACCCGGCTAATTTTTGTATTTTTTAGTAGAGACGGGGTTTCACCATATTGGCCAGGCTGGTCTCAAAACTACTGACTTCATGATCTGCCCACCTCGGCCTCCCAAAGTGCTGGGATTACAGGTGTGAGCCACCACACCCGGCCTGAAAGTTCAATTTTTGTGGAAAATCATCCATTATTAGAAGTTTGAACATTTTTAGCATCCACTTTTAAAGAATTAAAAAAGCATTTCAAAAACAAAGAAGAGATCAATGTTTACCTTGACTCTGAGCCAGATGAAGAATTTTTGATGTAACATATCGGGCAGTGTCTGATTCTGAAGGCTCAGCATTGATCTTCTCCAGTTGAGCCAGGAGTCCTACGATCCTAGAATTATTGGTAAGGCTAAAAAGAACGTAGAATGTTAGGGCACATTCTAAATCAATGGTGTAAATTCAATACTATAACGATCAGTGTTTAAAAAACAATTCTACTCTTTTAAAAACAGTAAGCATTTACACGTCGCACTTCCTTACTCTGTTCTATAGCTTAATATTGTTAAAATTCTACTGACTTGAGTGAGAAACACATTCTATTTCAGAAAACCACAAATCACAAATATCCCTTCAACCCTGTTCAGTAATCTTACATCACACCTGGAAAGTTCACCTTTCCACTCTCAAAGACTTTTTACACTTACTCTGCTCTCCTCAAAACTCTGATAATCCTTCTTCCCATCTGACTCCATTCTCAGTTAGCGCCCTGCTTCATAACTGGTATAAATCTAGCAAGAATACACTCACTTTCCTGTCACCAGATCCTTAAGCCTACCTATCCTCCACCTATGTTCTTTCTTCCCTGTTCCTATTTATCATACAAATATTTGTACATAGGCCGGGCACAGAGGCTCACACCTGTAAACCCAGCACTTTGGGAGGCCAAGACTGGTGGATCACTTGAGGTCAGTTTGAGACCAGCCTGGCCAACATGGTGAAACCCATCTTTACTAAAAATACAAAAAAATTAGCCGGGCGTGTGGCGCATGCCTGCAATCCCAGCTACTTGGGAGGCTGAGACAGGAGAATTGCTTGAATCCAGGAGGCGGAGGTTGCAGTGAGCTGAGATCATGCCATTGCACTCCAGCCTGGGCGACAGAGCAAGACTTCATCTCAACAACAACAAAAAAAATTGTACATACGGTACTGATCTAGGTGTTGCCAATATAGTGTAAACAAAACAAGCAAAAACTCCTGCCCTGCATAGAGTGTACATTCTTATGGTGAGAAACAAGTCAAATAGGTAAATATGCACATTTTATATTTCAGGTGATGGGAAGTACTATGGAGAAAAAGCACATTGGGGGAATAAAAAGTGCAGGGGGAGAGAGACAGTTTTAGACAGCATGGTCAGAGAAGACCACTGAGAAGGTACCATTTAAGAACAGGCCTGAAAGAAGTAAGTAAATAAGCAAGCCGTGCAGATACTGGCAAAAAGAGCTGTCCAGAAAAACGGAGGCACAAGCTCCTAGATCCCTGCGCAGGAGCAAAACTGCCATGTTCTATGAACAATGAGGTGGCCAGTGTGGCTGGAGGAGACAGTGAGGAACAAGGTCAGAGTTGGGGGTAGGCATGGGAGAGAACAGAGAAAAATAGCAGATTGCTTAGAGGCTTGTAGGCCATTTTAAGGACTTTGGCTTTTACAATGAGTGAGATGGGAAATTTTTGAGCAGAAGAGTTACATGTTCTCACTTTTAACGGGCTCTATTTGGCTGGTACATTGAGATTCAAAGAACAATCCACTCGTACACTTGCTCCCAGCCCCTTTCATTCTCAAAGTACTTGCTTTCTCTTTCAATTATACTTTCTCTGATCCCTCATCTATCTTTCCCCTTCAATTAATCAGACTTGTAGGCACACAAGTATGATCTAGGAGCTCCTACCAGCTGTTTCTCTGATATTCCTCCAAAGAGAAATATGTACTGCTCTCTCCATTTCCCCACAGACTGTTCACTTTTCAAACCACCAGGTTGCCTTCTGAACTCTGAGATCTCCCAAAAGCCTCCTGTGGTCACTTCTAACCCCAACATATTCACATCTCTGCACCATACAAACCAGTTATCTCCTCTTTTCTTAACACACTTTCTTCTTTGGGATTCAATGACTCTATACTCGCCTGATTTTCCTCCTCTTGCCCCTTCTTTGAGATCCCCTCTGACACACTTCTAAGACACTGACATCTCCCCCAACAGCTCTGTCCCAGCCCACTTCTCTTCACTCACTACACTTTTGCCTTGAGTGATCCCATCTAATCCCACAGCTGTAATTATTATCTGTATGCAGCTTGGCTCCTATGTTCAATAGCAGCCTCAACCTCTGATAGCTTCACCAACCTAACCAGCCCAATATAAAACTTCTGTTCCTCCTCTCAACCTAGTCCTCTTCCAATCTTAACCTTTACAAATTCACATGAATTCAGTTGAAGGTTCAACATAAATATCTAGACTCCCTTTTCCACACTGCAACCCAATACAAGTTCTATCTCAAAACATCTCAAATCCATTCACTTCTCTCCATATCTACTATATGACTACCCACATCCAAGCAATCATCATCTCTCACAGCTTAGTGACTAGGCTGCTTCCCTTCTTGGTGCCCAATAATCCATTTCCACACAGTAATTTTTTTTAACTTTTATTTTGAAGTAATTATAGATTCACAGGAAGTTGCAAAAATAGTAGACTGGTGCTTTGTAAGCTTCACTCAGTTTCCCCAATGGTTACATTTCACATAACTATAGGACAATATCAAAACCAGGAAAACCGACACAGTTGCTACTTTCCTGTGAGAGCCTCATGGTCGGCCTGTACTGGCCCTTGGGTGCTCAGGGGCCCCTTGTTTTATCTGGTTCTTAAATGTTTGTTACCACAGAAAATAAAACTGAGCTTTAAAAAAAAATGCTAAGGGTACCTAAGACCCTTTCAGCAAATGTGCAAGGCCAAAGACAATTTTCATAAAAATACTAACACATTATTTACCACTGACACTGTGTGGACATTTGCACCGATGGTCCAAAGGCAATGATGGGTACAGAGTTGGCATTGCAGCAAAATGAAGGCAGTGACACCAAACTGTTCTAATAGTCAGTGCATTTTTCACCACCATGAATTTGTAGTTTAAAGAGAATGTCAGCTTTACCCATGAGTGTACATCATCTTAATATTCTGTGTGCATAAAATCATTTCTGCTGCACATTGAAATATGATGGTTATCTTGGGAGAAAATACATGCAACTGTCTGAATGACAAGCTAAACTAGCCACTTTTTTCCAAAGAACATCATTTTTACTTCAAGAAAACGATGGACAATGATTATTCAGACTGGGATATTTTGCCAGACATTTTCTTTCCTTTTCTTTTTTCTTTTTTTTTTTTCAGACAGAGTCTCGCGCTGTTGCCCAGGCTGGAGTACAGTGGCGCAATCTCGGCTCACTGAAACCTCCATGTCCCAGGTTCAAGCGATTCTCCTGCCTCAGCCTCCCCAGTAGCTGGGATTACAGGCATGAGCCATTACACCCAGCTAATTTTTATATTTTTAGTAGAGACGGGGTTTCACCACGTTGGTCAGGCTGGTCTCGAACTTGTGATCTCCAGTGATCTGCCTGTCTTGGCCTTCCAAAGTGCTGGGATTACAGGCGTAAGTCACCACACCTAGCCTTTGCCAGACATTCTCTTTTCATGGAGATAAGCAAAGTGAGCCTGTCACTTCAAAGGAAACAACTAATAGATTTGTTGCCGATGATAAAATTTGAGCTTTCAAGCAAAAATTGGAATTTTGGAAAACACTGATCTACCATAATGACCTTGACAGTGTCTCAATATTTAAAGAATTTTCTCATAAAATCAATGGTGATATTAACAAATATAATTTCTTAATATTGTGTAAAAAATGTGTCAACCCGGTCGGGCGCAGTGGCTCATGCCTGTAATTCCAGCACTTTGGGAGGCTGAGGTGGGCAGATCGCTTGAGGTCGAGAGCTCGAGACCAGCCTGGTCAACACGGTGAAACCCCATCTCTACTAAAAATACCAAAATTAGCCAGGCGTAGTGGCGCACATCTGTAATCCCAGCTACTTGGGAGGCTGAGGCAGGAGAATTGCTTGAACCCGGGAGGTGGAGGCTGCAGTGAGCCAAGTTGTGCCACTGGACTCCAAACTGGGTGACAGAGCAAGACTCCGTCTCAAAAAAAAAAAAAAGTATCAATCCACATTTATAAGATTTGCATAATTAAATCAGTACTTTCCAAATGACCAATGCATGGTGTTACAAAATCAGATGTGGATAAAAGAACTATTTTAAGTGTAAGATAGACCAACGGATTTTAATGTAACAGAGTACAAAAGTTCACTAATATGGTTTCAGATTCCACATTGTAACTAACCTATACGACACTACCACTTATCAAGCTTTAGTGTAATATCAAGGAATATCTATTTCAATTTGAATCTCAAATAATATGGTTTTATTTCCAAAGCACATTTTCATTTAAAACTGTTTGTTCTACATTTTAACTATGACTTTTGCTTTGATCACATTTTTACTGTTTTTCTCCAAATAGTGAACACATGATTTTATTTTCCTCCACCATAAATCAAAGGACAACAATCTAAAAAGGCTACTAAAGTACTCCTTCCTTTACTCTATATTTCTGTGTGAACCCAGATATGTCTTCTTTGTACCCTTCAACAATACAACACACACAAAAAAAGTATGTGTATATATATTTAACACATAACATGTAAACTCAGAAGCAGATAAGAGAATCTCTTTTCTATTAAGCCAGACATTAATAAGATCTGCAAAAATGTAATAAAATATGCCACTCTTCCTACCAAACCTATTTTGTTTAGGAAACCATAGTTATTTTTAATGCAAAAACATTATATGTTATGCAGTGGGTTTATTATTTTTTAAATGAATTGATAAATATTTGTAATATGATAAATTATGGGTCTTAATTTGTTATATGATAAATATCAACAGATAAAATAATCCGCATGAACAAAAGTTTTTTGAAGAGTATCATTAACTTATAATAGAAAAAGGTTCTAAAGCCAAAAAGTTTGAGAACTGCTCTTTTAGGCTTATCTTGTACATTCAGTGATCTTGATCTGGTTCTTTTTGGTGAGAAATGATATATAAGTCACCACAATCTGTGTACTAGAGAGCAAACACATCTTTTTAAAAATTTCTGTAACCCAGATTTGAGAGAAATTTGCATTCACAGAAACCAACATTCTAAAATTTAATAACTGACCATTTTGTTTTTCGTTATTTTTCTTTTAAAAGGTCATCTGTTGTTTTTTTTTTTGGCAATTAATAAAACATCTATTCAAAAAATTCAACATGCAATTCACAAACATACAAAACACAGTGAATGGAACACAGGTCCTAAAATTAAGAGCTTGCTTTGCCAGTAACCCTGACTAGTTAAAATTAATTACGCCAATTAAAATAAATTTACCACTACAAAAGAAAACTTTCATCTTAGTGATTCCTTTGTGAGAATCATCCTTTTCCAAATGCCAGATGGATAGATGGGTAAATTTTTTAAAGGCAAATAAATGGAAATAAACAGTTAAATCAATCTATTTTTATTTTTATCTACAGAAGGAAAATGGAACAAAATTATATTCTAAGCCACTTCCCAACTCAGCTCTAAAATTTGTTAAGACTGCTGGTTGACACTAACGTTGAGAGTCAGAGGGTGAACACCAGAGGGCAGCTCTACCATTTGACCACATTTTGGCTTTGGAAAATCTGAGGGCGGTGGGATGCAAATGAAAGAAAAAAAGCTATATATGAGCAATTTGAGATACTACACTGCAAAGCAGAGGAATGTTAAATAAAGACACTTAGAGGAAGAAATGTATCTTCCCCACCTAACCCTTTTTTTTTTTTTTTTTTTTTTTTGAGAAGCAGTCTTGCTCTGTCGCCCAGGCTGGAGTGCAGTGGCGCGATCTTGGCTCACTGCAAGCTCCGCCTCCTGGGTTCACGCCATTCTCCTGCCTCAGCCTCCCGAGTAGCTGGGACTACAGGCGCCTGCAACCACGCCCAGCTCATTTTTTTGTATTTTTATTAAAGATGGAGTTTCACTGTGTTAGCCAGGATGGTCTCGATCTCCTGACCTCGTGATCTGCCCGCCTCGGCCTCCCAAAGTGCTGGGATTACACACCTAATCCTATTTTTAGATGCATCAAAATAAGGCTGAGACCAACTTTGGGAGGTTCCATTTGTAATTGTCAGTGTTATATATGTAACAGTGAGAAAATTATGGAATTGAAAAAACGATCAATGTGAAACACATCAAATAAAGTTAACTTCAAATGCATATTTTTTTTAATAATTTCATTTATTTATTTATTTTTAAGAGACAGGGTCTCACTATATGCTGCCCAGGATGATCAAACTTCTGGGCTCAAGCGATCCTCCCACGTGAGTCTCCCAAAAAGTTGAAACCATAGGCACATGCCACCACATCCAGCCCAAATAAATATTTTAAGGGCATTATCACTCAAATATTTGTTTCATTGTATTGGTCTCATGCTGCTTTTGATTCTTTGAGCTTATATTCAATCTTGGAGCTATTTTCCTAAAAATATAAATTTTCTTGAATATGGCAAAAGTCCCAATGATATGCAGATACTGTCTTTGCAACAAATAATTTCCTAAGTAAGGGCAAGGGATATAAAACCTATATTCACATTATAAATAAATTACACTACCTTTTTCACCTTAAAATATAAATCAAATGCAGGCAATAAAGACTTCCTCATAAATACGGTAAAAAAAATAATAAGCAGCAAAAAAAAACCATAAAAACATACAAAAGTTTTAGGATTACACAGGATGCATGGTAGTAAAACAATTTCAAACAATATGGCTTTATTTTCAAAATGCACCTTATCTTTCAGAAATTTCTGCTCAATTATAACTTTTATTCTGGCTTTAATCACATTTTTACTGTTTCTCTCCAAATACTAAACACGTAACTGTTTTCTTCTAATTTATGTGGAATGGATTTTTTTTACCATAACACAAATTAAAACTGAACACATTTTAAAGTACTCAATCATTAAATCACTTAAAATAATAAATCCATTACATAACATTTTTATAAATGGTATCTGTATTTTACCAAAAAAGTAAAGATTTAGAGAGAAGAGCGGCAGTGTTTTACATTACTACAAAACTCTTTTAATGTCTGGCTCAGTAGAAGACAGAGTCTCATACCTACTTCTGTATTCAACCTGTTACAGTATCACACATCATGAGGCCTCTGGAAAACAGCACTTTATACTCATGAGAAAATGAGCGTGAATAAAGCAAATCATCTCTCAGTACTACTATGAAAATGGTTGTGACCGCATTCCTCTAAGGTCCACAGCTAACACCTTGAGAACTTCTGGGCTAGGTTATACTGCCAAAACGAACAACTCCACAATCCCCTTGGCTTATTCAACACAACGAAAGTGTAATTCCTGCTCACATTACGTGTACAGTGCAAGTCAGCAGGAGACTCAACTCATTCTACCATCTAGGCTGCCAGAGATATTTTCATGTTCGCAACACCAAGAGGAAAAAAAGAGAGAGATGTGGCAAATGGTGCACTAGCTCTTAAAGCTCTCACCTGGAAATGACAAATATCACTTCAGCTCATTTCACCGGCTAAAGCAAGTCACACAGCCACAGATTAACCTCAAAGAAAATACAGTACAACCCTGCCAGGTGCCGAAAAGGAGAACTAAAATATATGTGACCAGCCCTTGTCACTACCACACTAGGCATAGCCATGTATCCAAGTCCTGGCAAGTGAGATGTAGGCAGATGAGATGTGAGCCACTTCGCAAGTTTTGCTTTTAAGAATAAGATGTGCATCCTTTCTGCATTCCCACTGGCTATGATATAGTGAGAACAAGAGAAAATGCCTTGGACCCAGAGATAGAAGTCACATATTCAGGAAAAGCAGAGCCATTCTGCCACCCTTGAACAACAACCTCTAGGTTAATAAAATAGAAATAAGCTTGAATATTTAGCCATTGTATTCTGAGGTATCTATTACATCAGCTTAGCCTATGTCTAAACTAATACATTGCTATATATATTAAACACACTATACTTTTTTTTTTCTTTTTTGAGACAGGGTCTTGTTCTGTCGCCCAGGCTGGAGTGCAGTGGCGCAATCTCGGCTCACTGCAACCTCCACCTCTCAGGTTCAAGGGATTCTCGTGCCTCAGCCTCCAGAGTAGCTGGGATTACAGGCATGTGCCACCATGCCAGGCTAAGTTTTGTATTAGAGACGGTGTTTCACTATGTTGGCCAGGCTGGTCTTGAACTCCTGGCCTCAAGTGATCCACTCACCTTGGCCTCCCAAAGTGCTGGGATTACAGACATGAGCCACCACACCTGGCCTTTTTTTTTATTTTTATTTTTTAATTTTTTTTTTGAGATGGAGTCTTGCTCTGTCACCCACGCTGGAGGACAGTGGTGTAATCTTGGCTCACTGCAACCTCTGCTTCCCTGGTTCAAGCGATTCTCCTGCCTCAGCCTCCCGAGTAGCTAGGATTACAGGCACCCACCACCATGCCCAGCTAATTTTTGTATTTCTAGTAGAGACAGGGTTTCACCATGTTAGCCAGGCTGGTCTTAAACTCCTGACCTCAGGTAATCCACCCGCCTCAGTCTCCCAAAGTGCTGGGATTACAGGCATGAGCCACTGCACCCGGCCAACTTTTTATCTTAACCAAAGTAGATGTTTATAAAGAATTAAATCAATTACTATATTGTAGGAGTGATCAAACAGTCCACATGAGGAACACCATGAACAGAAGACAATGTAAAACACCGTAACAGAGAACAAAAACAGACTCTGACAGATTGCTTTATAAACAGGGAAAACAACCCTCTCCAAGCCCCCATCACCACTATTCCACTCTCTACTTCTATGAGATCAACTTAGATGTACTACCTTTTACCTGTCTTTACCAATAGGTCAATTAGGAAAGGAAAAAATGTGAATTCCTTTTTGGGAACTGTTTCACCTGTTTCCAAAGGTTAGTGTCTGCTTTCATTACCATAGTCAAGATATTCTCAAATGTCTGTTTTTATTTCCTCTTTGACTCAGGTTGTTCAAGAGAGTTTTAAATTGAAGGTGAACAGTCTTTGTTGTTAGAAGCAGCCTGATTCTTTTTGCCCCATATAATGTTATCTTTTTACCTAGCTACCCAAAAGACTATCTTTAAGATCCAAAACTTTTCTAGAACATGTTCTGCTATCTAGCGTATATCCTACTCTGCTCAGTTTTCTCTGACACAGCCTGTGTGTTTTAAGTCATCATTCTTCCTTCTCCCTCCATGCACTCAACCAAAAGTTTTCTTGATACATTTCTAAAAACATACTTTTTAAATAATACATTATATTCCACTGTTTCCATTCCTTCCTTGGAAATTACAGTTACAAGTATATTGGATTTCTTTTGCCAGTCTTACACATCTAACCTTTTTTCTCCAATCTCTTTAATCATTTGTTTACATCCATTAAATTGTGATCACTTTCTCCATTACTATTCTTCGTGTGTTTTACTGTGCTTTTATAGTATCTACTTTCAAACTGCTGCTAATTTAATTGTCCTTTCTGTGATATTTTCTCTTCTGCTTTAAGTATTGCCAGTTCACATTTCATCTCTTCCTGCTGACTCACAATATCATCTCTCAATTTATCTGTTTCTGTTTTATGATCTTCACAGAGGTAACTACATCATCAGTTTTTTTTTTTTTTAATTTGTAGTGAAATATTTTATAAGAATTTTCACCTGCTTCCTAAAAATGTTATTTCTGGTAACGACTCTCTGTCTCTCTTTTTTTTTTTTTTTTTTTAACAGTACCTTTTAATTACTCATTGAATGAGCTGAATTTTCCTCGATTGGTAACTTGTATAAGCTCCTATAAAAAGATGGGAGGTGAAGGAAGACCAGGGTAGCATTTCAAATTAATTAGGCCTCACAATTGAATGGCTCTCTCCTTTGCTGCCACAGAGACAGACTACTTTGGATACATGCTATTGGTTTACATAATTGTTGAACAGTCTGCCTGATCTGCTTCTCTGGACCAATTCCATCCATGAAATATTGTTCTCCCATCTCTACACAACCCAGTTACAGTGAGTTGTCAAACTGTTGCAAAACAATTTAGGGTCCACCCTAAACCTTCAACAAGTATATTTTTGCTGGAGCTTTCTGAGATCTGCTATTCTGAGCCCTCTGGTCCCTATGTGTACTTATCTTCACTTCCTCCCAAGTGGCTTCTGCCCAATGTCCCAGTTGCATTTGGCAGCCTTTACATGTATTGCTGAGTCTGCAGCTAATGTTTCCTAATCTTGCCAATAACTGAATTTTCAAAGAATGAGGCTGTTTAGTCCTCCTAGTTTTTTAGGATTTGAAATAATTTCCAGGAAGAGATGGGGAAGACAGAATTATTCAATGATGTTCAAACTGGAAGTTTAGATATACAATTTTTAAAGGCCTCCTGGCTCTTGTGAAGTGAATGGATTACATAAAGGAATCAAGAGTAGAGGCAGAGAAGTAAGGAGACTATTACAGTGGTCTTAGAAACAGATGATAAAAGCCTGGTCAAGGTAGCAACAATGGGCATGGAGAAATACACAGACAAGTGATTTACTTTTAGTGATAGATACAAAACACAGTATTCACTGGTAGCCTGGATGAAGAATGCTAAATGAAAAGATTGTCAAGGATGACTCCCAGATTTATGGCTTGCACTTCTGCGTGGTTAGAATGTCATTTCACTGAGTCAGAGTAACACTAGAGGATGAAAAGATTTGCAAAGGCTCAATCTGGGGGAACACATAATGTGAGAGACGACTATGAAACTTCCAGGTAGCAATACTTAATAGGCATGGAGATACAGAGGGATTGGTCTCCACTACAGATGACATCTAAATCAACAGGACTCAAATGAGATTGTCCAAGGACACTGTATAGGTTAAAAGGAGAAAAAGCTGAGTCCTGAGGACTATTTAGAGGTCCTACAGAGGAAAAAGTCCCATAAGTAGGTTTAGAAGCAGTGGCCAATGAAGTGGGAAGAAAAACAAGAGACAATGGTACCGCAGACACCAACTGAAATAAGTTTCAAATAGGAGGGACAACATCCAAAAGAAATGTCAACTGCTGCTTAGAAGTTAAATAAGACAGAAGCAAAAATAAAATAAATCCACTAAGTTACCACCTGAAAAATAAAGGTGGCCTTGGGCTTCTATAGCCTATCAACATGGAAAGACAGGAAATAAATGAGGTAAACCAAGTACTTGCCCTAGCTTACAGCCTTGACAGTTTCAGGTAATGTAAGAAGGCAGAACCCAGACAGCCCAACAGTCTTTAGTTGAGGAGATAAAGGTAAGAGTCCAGGGAAACCATCGTGGCTAGAATTCCAAGAAGAGATGACCAGAGGAGAGAGAGCTGCACAGAGAAAACTCCAGAGATGTGCAGAAAGCCTCCCTCAAATACACAGCTGAATATAGATCAGCTCAGGAGTGTAAGGAAACTACCCAAGACTAGGAAAAAACATCATCAGAAAGGATTCAAAGTAATGCTGCTAGGTAATCACAGGACAGGGAATTGTGTCTGATCCCACCAATCAAAATTTAAAAATCTCATGATTAGCAGAACACTGGATAGAGTACACACAGGGGTCTAACCTCAGTAGTAAGGAATAATTTAGTCAGATAGACTGAGAATAGCTCCAGTCCTATCTAACAAACATTAAAAGAAAGACTCAAAAGATTCACACTTTTTTGAAGTAACTTAACTGCATCCCAGAATAAGGCTCAAGAATATTTAAGGAATACAAAAATGTCCAGGACAGCAGAAGGTAAAAATCACCTATCAAAAGTTACCAGGCATGCACAGAAACAGGTAAGTACAATCTATAATGGGAACAATCAAAATGAACAAAGAATAGATACAAACATTATAATTAATAAACAAGGATAATAAAATAGGTGTTGTAACTATATTACGTGTGTGCAAAACTAGTCACTTAAAAAATATTAAAAAGTCCCAAATCAGACTACAATGTCTGAGATGAAATATACTTTGTATAAGATAAACAGCAAATTTTATGTGTCAGAAAAAAAAGATGAGTGAACTTGAGGACACGCAATAAAAAGTATCCAAAATAAAAGAGAGAGAAAAAAGAATTAGGAGAAAAAATTTGACAGGGCAGTGATCTGTGGACCAATTTCAAGGAAAGACATATACATTTCATTGAAGTTCCTGAAGGACAAGAGAGAGAGAAAAGAACAGAAATATGTAATAAAATTATGACCAAAATTTTTCCAATTTTGATAAGCTACATACCCAAGAAGCTCAATAAACTAAAGGCACAAGAAACATTAAAAAAAAAACAAAAAACCTACATCAAGGGACATCATAATCAAACCTTCCAAAATCAGTGATTTTTAAAAGAAAATGGGAAAAAGCAGCCAAATAACAAAAGACAGGCTATACACAGAAGAACTAAGATAAGTATGACAACAGAATTATCTTCAGAAAAAAAGCAAGCAGCCAGGAAGCCAAGAGTGGTGGCTCACACCGGTAATCCCAGCACTTTGGGAAGCTGAGGCAAGAGGGCAGCTTGAAACCAACAGTTCCAGATGAGCCTGGGCAACATAGCAAGACATATCTCTGTTCATTAAAAAAGAAAAAAAGAAGTAGAAAATGAGTGATAAGACAATGATAATATATATTATTTAAATTTCTCTAAAAGACAATTAACTAAACTAAAAGTAGTGTGCTGGGTCTATAACATAGGTAACAGTAAGCATATGACAAACAGCACAAAGGTTAGAGAGAGGGGAAGTGGAAGGTTTTTTTGGGTTTTTTTTGAGACGGAGTCTCGCTCTGTCGCCCAGGCTGGAGTGCAGTGGCATGATCTCGGCTCACTGCAAGCTCCACCTCCCGGGTTCACGCCATTCTCCTGCCTCAGCCTCCCGAGTAGCTGGGAATACAGGTGCCCACCACCGCACCCAGCTAATTTTTTGTATTTTTAGTAGAGATGGGGTTTCACCATGTTAGCCAGGATGGTCTCGATCTCCTGACCTCGTGATCCGCCCGCCTCAGCCTCCCAAAGTGCTGGGATTACAGGCGTGAGCCACCACGCCTGGACTATGGAAGGTTTTTATACTATGTAGGAAGTGATGTATCACTAAAAGATAGACTATGATAAGTATACTAGATGTATAGTATAAACCCTATAAAAATCACTAAAGCAAAATGGAGTTCTAGCTAATAAGGAGCTATGCCAACAAGAAGATGAAATGGAAACAGGAAGAAATATTCATTAATCTAAGAGAAGGAAGAAAAGGAGGAAGAAGAGAATAAAAAATGAGACATATAGAAAATAAATAGGCCAGGCACAATGGCTCACACCTGTAATCCCAGCACTTTGGGAGCCAAGGTGGGTGGATCACAAGCTCAGGAGTTCAAGACCAGCCTTGCCAAGATGGTGAAACCCCTTCTCTACTAAAAATACAAAAAACTAGCCAGGCATCGTGGCAGGCACCTGTAATCCCAGCTACTCAGGAAGCTGAGGCAGAGAATTTCTTGAACCCGGGAAGCGGAAGTTGCAGTGAGCCAAGATTGCACCACTGCACTCCAGCCTGGGCCACATGGTGGGACTCTGTCTCAAAAAAAAAAAAGAAAAGAAAAGAAAAGAAATAGTAAGATCATATTTTTAAACACATTAAATATAGAAGATCTAGGGCCAGGCGCAGTGGCTCACGCTTGTAATCCCAGCACTATGGGAGGCTGAGGCGGGCGGATCACGACATCAGGAGATCGAGACTATCCTGGCTAACACGGTAAAACCTCATCTCTACTAAAAATACAAAAAAAAAAAAAAAATTAGCCGGGCATGGTGGCAGGCGCCTGCAATCCCAGCTACTCGGGAGGCTGAGGCAGGAGAATGGCGTAAACCCGGGAGGCAGAGCTTGCAGTGAGCCAACATCGCGCCACTGCACTCCAGCCTGGACGACAGAGCGAGACTCCATCTCAAAATAAATAAATAAATAAATAAATAGGATCTAAAATCCTCAATTAAAAGACAGAGAAGGGTAGACTGTATATTTTTTAAAAAAAAGCAGACACAATACATGTTGCCTACAAGAAATGTGCTTTAAATATAAAGATAGAAATAGGCTAAAAGTAAAAGAATAGAAAAAATACATCATGCTGATACTAATCAAGTCAACTATGGAACTAAACTAAAATCAGTAAAAACCTTTAGAAACCCCTCAAATATTTGGAAAGTAAATAACAAGCTTCTAAATAACCCATGGATCAAAGAAAAATCAAAAGGGAAATCAGAAGGTATTTCTAACTGAATGAAAACACAACATATCAGAATTAGCAGGACATCACCAAAATAGTATTTAGGGGGAAATTTACAGCAATAAATGTCCACAGTAGAACGGAAATCTTTCAAACCAATGACCTTAGCTTTCAATGTAAAAAATAAGAAAAAAAGAGCACATGAAACTCAAAAGTAAGCACAAGTCAGGAAATAATAAAAATCAAAATAGAAATCAAAGAAACATGCAAAATCATAGGAAAATCAATGAAACCAAAAGCTTGTTCTTTGAGGATATCAGTAGAATTGATAAACTTCCAACCAGGCTGATCGAGAAAAAAAACAAAACACTAATTCCCAATATTAGGAATGGAAAAGTAACGTCACTATAAATGCTAGACAGTAAAAAGATAAAAGAATACTTCAACAACTTTATGCCTATAAATTGGACAACATAGAAGAAATGAACAAATGCCTTGAAAGACATTAGCTTCCTAACATTTTCACAGGAAAGTATTTGTTTCCTACTGCTGCTGTAACCAATTACCACTAACCTCACTGCTTAAAAACAACATGAACTTATTATTGTATTACAGGCTAGAGATCAGAAATCCAAAACCAGTTTCAATGGGCTAAAACCAAGGTGTAAGAAGAAATGGTTTTTGGCATGTTCTCACTCATAAGTGGCAGTTGAACAATAAGAAATCATGGATACAGGGAGGGGAACATCACACACTGAGGCCTGTTCGGGGGTGGGGGGCTAGGGGAGGGATAGCATTAGGAGAAATACCTAATGTAGGTGACGGGTTGATGGGTGTAACAAACCACCATGGCACGTGTATACTTATGTAACAAAACTGCACATTCTGTACATGTAACCCAGAACTCAAAGTATAATAAAAAATAATAATAATTTTAAAAAAAGAAGAAGAAATGGTTTTTCTAGAGGCTCTGAGGGAGAATCCATTTCCTTGCCTTTTCCAGTTTCTAGAGGTCACCTGTATTCCTTGGCTCATGGCCTCTTTTTTACATCACCCTAACCTTTTGCTTCCATCATCACATCTCCTACTACTGACTCTGATCCTCTTGCCTTCCCCTTAATAAAGACCCTTATGATTACACTGGGCCCACACAGATAATCTAGGATCATCTCTCTACATCAAGATGCTCAATTTATTTATATCTACACAGTCCCTTTTACCAAGTAATGTAACATATTCACTGGTTCCAGGGATTAAGGCATGGACATCTCCTAAGGGACCATTATTCAGCCTACCATAGACACAAATTACCAAAACTCACTCAATAAGAAATAGAAAAACCTGAATAGTGCTATCTATATCTAATAAAGAAAGTGAATTTATACTTTATTGTTTTTTGTTTGTTTGTTTTTTGAGACAGATCACTCTTTCACCGAGGCCGGAGTGCAATGGCACTGTGTCGGCTCACTGCAACCTCTGTCTCCTGGGTTCAAGCAATTCTCCTGCCTCAGCCTCTCGAGTAGCTGGGATTACAGGCATCCACCACCACGCCCGTAGTTTTTATATTTTTAGTAGAGACGGGGTTTCACCATGTTGGCCAGGCTGGTCTTGAACTCCTGACCTCAGGTGATCTGCCAGCCTCGGCCTCCCAAAGTGCTGGGATTACAGGCGTGAGCCACCATGCCCGGCCACGAATTTATACTTTAAGAACTTGTCACAAAGAAAATTCCAAGACAAGGTGCCTTAACTGATGAATATTACCAAACATACAAAGAAATAATACCAATTATATACAAACTCTTCCAAAAAACTGAAAAGGAGGAAATACTTCCTGATTCCAAAATTCTATGTGGCTAGTACCTAATACCAAAACCAGATTAAAATATTACAATATGCTTCATGAACATAGATGCAGAAGTTCTAAACAACCCTTTAGCAAATCAAATCCAACAATATATGAAAAGGATAATAACAGTATATCATGACCAAGTAAGATCAATCACAGGAATGCAAAGTTGGTTTAATATTTGAACATCATTCAATATAATTCACCTATTAATAAACTAAAAGAGAAAAACTTGGCAACCATCTCAACAGACAGAAAAAGTATTTCACAAAATCAGACATTCATACTGGATAAAAAATTCTCAGCATACTAGAATATAAGAGAATTTTTTCAACCTGATAAAAAGCATTTAAGAAACCCACAGTTTACAAAATGTTTAAAGGTAAAAGAATGCTTTTCTCCTACAACCAGAAAACAAGATAAGGATATCCACTGTCACCATTTTTTTAGTGATACCTACTAAATGAGTTCATCCTCCAATGTCATTCAGCTGCTCAATAAAGGTTATCCAGGGTAAGGACTTTGTCTCTTGGATGTGATGGAAAAATTTAAAGCAAGGTAAAGACATCTCAGATATCAGCAAGAACGTGTAATAATGGACAACAGATTCTATACTGTTGTATAGAAGAGGAGGAGGAAGAGATGAATGAGAGAAAACAAAAGTTAACAGATTAGAGCTCTGGGTGAGGTAGAACTCTTAGAGAACAGATATTTGAGCAAGTGAGCTAGAAAGATAACAGGTTATAGTTGGAGAATGAAAAGAATAAATTAGTATTTTGAAATTAGAGTTTTCCTAATGATAAGATTTAGGGCATGACCACAATGGTAAAGAGTGAAGTGTAGAGAAAATTTCTGCTTCTTATATTTTACTAGACGTGCTTCTTTGATTTAAATTGCCACCTACTGCCATGGGTCTTTAAATCTGCCAATCTAATCTATCTAATTAGAATCTTTGTTTAAATTCAGCAATTCTGAATATTCTACCAACCCTCAAGCCACCCTTGACTCTTCAAGTCCCTATCACACAATAAACACCTGTTTATGAGTACCTTATTTTCTAATTCTATACACCTCAAAATTTAACACTTCACTATATACTGGTTAAGTCGCCATACTGCATTTGTTCAGATATTCTTTATCAGCTTACAGGCTTTGTGTAAAAAGAGAATAGGGCTCTTTTTTTTAGAACATATTCTACACTCATTTTCTTCAATACACTGTATTAAGTGTTATACTCATGTTTCTTTTCTACTCTCACAGATTTAGTACCAAGCTAGGTAAAAGTATTTCATAATTGAGAAATAAATCAAAAAGAGGCAAAGAAAAAAAGAAAGAAATCAAAGACAGTATCTACAGAAGCTTCTAGAGACATGAAAGTATACAAAAGATTTTCTGTGAAAATTGGTGAGCTCTCATCAAATTTGAAGAAAGAAAAAAATTCAAAACAAAGCCTGGAAGTATTATTTCTCCCCCCTTTTCAGACCCTTAGAAGACATTCTTGTAAGTTCTCTAACACAGTCTCAATATGCCATACTATAGGAAGGGAGCTTTGACCCTTTTCTATCTATCTCAATTTGCCTTATTGCATTCAGCTTTCTTCACAGAGCAGTATGACAAGTTTTACTAGAAATTATAATTTCCTTTAGACAAAGACTATTTGCAGTGATTCCAAATTAGTTACCCTACAACAACAACAACAAAAAAAAAAAACAAACAAATATCCAATAAAATATACTTCATGAGAAAAAAATTAAAAATGACCTTAGGAGCCAGAGGCTTTCAAACTAAAAGTAATTTCACATTTTTATGAACAATGATCTAGTAATTTTAGATAGTTTAGCTAATCAATAGAAATAGCATTATTTGTTTGACCTGATGCAAAAAGTAAGGCATTTTTTAAAAAGATCCTTTTTAAAATACAAATAATGCCTAATTCCTTTCCTATAGAAATTACACAAGTACGTGACTAAAATCAAATTTGATATGATGTATTACATAGTTAATAACTGCAAAACCTAGCAATTTAAGGAATAAATCTTATCTAAACAGTGTGTATACTATTCATTATATAACAGATTTAAAGCATACCAATGAATGTAAAGTTATATACACGTAAACATAAGAACATTGCTACAAAGCAGAAACTTTCATTACCAGTATTAATACACTGTCAATTACCAAGCCAAATACCATTTAATCTTCACAGCCTTATAATAACAGCATTATCATTAAAATAATTGTTCAGATGAGAAAACTGAGGCTTCACAAAGTTACACAATTTGCTCATCGCTGTATAGCCAAGACAATTTCAATATACAATCAGAATTGTCTTTCAACTGAAAGAAATAAAACCAACATTAAGACAATTTCTTGATATTTAAGAACTTTAACAGAGATGATACAGTGTGCTTTAACTCAGCAATCAGTTAAACTTTATCTTTTTTCTTCCTTTTTTTTTTTTTTTTGAGACAGAGTCTCACTGTGTTACCCAGGCTGGAGTGCAGTGGCGAGATCTGGGCTCACTGCAACCTCTGACTCTCGGGTTCAAGCGATTCTCCAGCCTCAGCCTCCAGAGTAGCTGGGACTACAGGCGCCCGCCACCACACCTGGCTAATTTTTGTATTTTTTATAAAGACAGGGTTTCACCATGTTGGCCAGACTGGTCTCGAACTCCTGACCTCAGATGACCCACCCGCCTCGACCTCCCAAAGTGCTGTGATTACAGGCGTGAGCCACTGCGCCCGGCCTAAACTTTTTCTGTAAAGGGCCAAATAGTATATATTTTAGGCATTGTGGGCCATGCAGTCCCTGTCATAACTACTCAAATTCACCATTTTAATAGAAAAGTGGCCACAGACAATATGTAAATGAATTAGCATGGCAGTGTTCCAAAAAAACACTTTATTTATAGATGCTGAAATGCAAATTACATATAATGTTCATGTATCACAAAATTCTATTTTTTTAACCATTTAAAAATGTAAAAACCGGCCGGGCATGGTGGTTCACGCCTATAATCCCAGCACTTTGGGAGGCCAAGGCGGGTGGATCACCTGAGGTCAGGAGTTCGAGACCAGCCTGGACAACATAGTGAAACCCCGTCTCTACTAAAAGTACAAAAAATCAGCCGGGTGTGGTGGTGGGTGCCTGTAATCCCAGCTACTCCAGAGGCTGAGGCAGGAGAATCACTTGAACCCAGAGGCAGAGGTTGTAGTGAGCCGAGATCGTGCCACTGCACTCTAGCCTGGGCAACAAGAGTGAAACTCCGTCTCAAAAAAAAAAAGTAAAAACCATTCTGAGCTCACAGGCCATACAAAAACAGGAGGTGGTCATAGTTTGCTGATTCCAATTTTAACTGAAAAGTTAAACATTAATAAACATTTTTAATTACATAAATATAACATACTATACTTAAACACAAATAATACCTTGTCAAGTATTGAGTTTCAAGTAATTCTGTCATACATTATTTCTGTAACTTATGCATACTGATATTCAGAATTACAGTACCTTTTTTCTGGTATCACTTTTAACTTGCTCATCTTGAGTTACTTCATTTCATAATTGCAGATAATCTAAAAGAAAAATGTTAATGATATTAGAAACTTATAACTCTTTTTTCTATATATTAGATATCACAGAAGCCATACAATGGAAAGTTTTCATTATGGGCAACACAAGATAACAGCGGAAACAAAAAGAGAACATTTGAGTTCTATGTGCTTCTACTGGGTCGCTTCAGAATGCAATGTATGACTATTAAAATACCTATAATCAGCCAGGAAACTTATCAAAATCCGGAGCTACAAAAATGCAGAAACCTAACATAATGTCATTTGCAACCTAATGTTAAGATCTTTTGAGACGGTTCAAATTATGCTTTCTGTTCTAATACTCCTCCTTAAAATACATAAACCAATCACAGCATCCTGTGATTAGTGCACTTACTGTACACCATTCACACAGTAGTCAAATACTAGTCAATATGTGTTATTTCCATATAAGAACATTTTCAAATTAGTAAAAGCTTCTATGCACATCTTCCCTCAAACAATAGTTTTCATTTTTAGACATTATATATGTTTAAACAACCTTAAATCTCGATTCACACAATTTTTATAAATCTTCAAGTTTATTTTGCAACTATTAACCCTAAAATACTCTAAATATCTTTTAAATACCAATGCTTACTGTAGCAGAATTTTTTGGCATCACCAAACAGTAGAATAACTACTGTGAATTCAAAAAGTTAATCATGGCTGGGCGTGGTGGCTCACGCCTGTTATCCCAGCACTTTGGGGGGCCGAGGCAGGTGGATCACCTGAGGACAGGAGTTTGACACCAGCCTGGCCAACATGGTGAAACCCCATCTCTACTAAAAATACAAAAATTAGCTGGGTGTGGTGGCAGGTGCCTGTAATCCCAGCTACTCAGGAGGCTGAGACAGGAGGATCACTTGAACCCGGGAGGTGGAGGTTGCAGTGAGCCAAGATCGTACCATTGTACTCTAGCCTAGGCGACAAGAGCGAAACTCCATCTCAAAAAAACAAACAAACAAACAAACAAAAAACCAGTTAATCACATACTTATGAAATATTTAGTAATGTCATATTTAAAGAGACAACAAACACACAAAAAGAGCAAACTTCAAATTGTTTAACTTAATACATTTGGAAGATACTCTGATGAAGTAGAAGATATTCTGGATGTTTGTCTTCAATAACAGAACTTTTCAACACGACATACATAATTTTTTTTCATTTTCCTTAACTAAGAAAAGGAAATATTTAGAATTGTGTACAAAAATTACATGAATTGTTTTTAAAGTCAATGAGAAATTTTAAATTGTAATTTTTTTTACTCTTTTTTAAGACACAACTACAAAATCAAAGTAACTTTTTTCTATTTCTAAATTAAGTAAAAATCACTATATATCCACAGGGAGAAAAAAATCTTACGTGATTTCAAAAGCACTGTTGCTGCCACAAACAGAAGAAACTATTAATACACTAACAGCACATCTCATGAAAAGTTCCCTGTGGATTTTACTAGAGTTGATAGAGTTGAAAAGAATAATGGTGAGCACTAATATCATAGCCAACTGTATTTCAACAGATAAGAAGTGATTTGAACTTGCAGTTCACAGTAAAATAAACCACAGGCATTTCTCTCCTCTTACTCTTGGGACTAGATTACAGTAAAAGTAAAGAAATAAAGTTGGTTCCTCTCAAGTCCTCTGGCGTTACCAAAGTGAACAGATCCAGGAGCTGAAGAGGGTCCATAGGTGGGAAGTGAAGTCAGTGCCTCAGTTGCCAGTGTGTGTTTTGTGCCTTATTCTTCAATCACGCAAAAAAGGAGAATACTGCAGTGAATGAAGTGCATTTTAGCACTGCTTTTTCTACTGTAATTGGTGTTTGAATGAGGATAACAATGGAAGAGATGAAGAATGAAGCTGAGGCCATTTCCACGTTTTATATGCCCTTCTATGCAGTCATGTATCCTGTGTGTAATGAGCTAGAAGGAGTAAATCTGCCTGCAGCTCTAGAATGAGTAAATCTGTCTGCAGCTAGACACCAAGACCATTTTCATTATGGTTGAAAAAGACAATTGTAAAATGTAGCTTCATCATTATCTCACACTGAAGATTTTTTGCATCATTTTTGCTATTATCATTCTAAGAATTACAAATCAAAAGAATCTACACCTTAATGTGTCATTATATAGCATTCCTTAAAATAATTATAGATATTGGTATTGTTTCTGGCATTTTAACTTGAAAGTGATATGCTGCAAGATAACATATTTAAGAATATTTGATGGCAAAAATTCAATATATGGTATATATCTGTTAAACATCTCTTGAAAAAATGAATATATATGTGTGTATATATGATCAGAATATCAAGACAACGTGGTGTAATGCCTAAAAAACTTCTAACAGGAGCTTATAATAGCAGCTTATCAAAAATAAAGGGCCGGGCACAGTAGCTCACACCTGTAATCCCAGCACTTTGGGAGGCCAAGGCGGGCAGATGACCCGAGGTTGGGAGTTCAGGACCAGCCTAGTAAACATGGTGAAACTCCATCTCTATCAAAAATACAAAAATTAGCCTGGCCTGGTGGTGCAAGCCTGTAATCCCAGCTACTCAGGAGGCTGAGGCAGGAGAATCACTTGAACTGGGAGGTGGAGGTTGCTGTGAGCTGAGATCGCACCACTGCACTCCAGCCCGGGTGACAGAGCGAGACTCTGTCTCAAAAAAAAAAGAAATAAAGAAATAAAGCAACAAGAATTCTGAAGAAGGGAGGGAGGAAAGAAGGAAGGTTGGTTATGTTTAAACCTAGTGACAAAAAGGAAAACTAAGAGGGAAGAAGGAACAGGTATTATGCTAAGAAGAACTCAGGAAACTAGAAACCTAGCACTCAGAAACAAGGACGACAGAGGAAGACTACAAAACAGGGCTAACTAAAACTTTGGAACTGCAAATAGTAACTTCTTACCTCCTCCATATCTCCATGCCCTACCACTGTGGAACATGCTCAGCAGTATCAAACATCTAACCCCTGGCAAATAATCTTCACTAAACAAACAGACAACCTCAAAGAATTCTGCTTTCTAGGCTTAAGAGTCCCCCAGGAAAAAGGTCAGTTCTCAACCCTGTTATCCTAAGGTAGGCCAGTGTATCCCTTACAGTTCACTTTTTATTACTGAAGCCTGAAGCCAGAACATAATGAAAAATCTTGCTAAAGCTTGTGTTGATTACAATATGGTGTAATAGAAAGTGCAGGCACCTAGAAGCAGAAGTGTTGCATTTCACCAAGTTTGTGGCTTTGCCAAGCAAGTGTCATAAAGCAAGAGGGCAGAGGAACTGAGAATGTATGAAAAAAAGTGATAAAAACTGAGCTCGAAATTTAGGTATAATCTCCTCTTTCCTCTTTACTGAATCATTTTCATCACCATAAAATCATGATATTTCTGTGTCTCAGGAAAAAAACTTTCTCGCTCCCAATTCAGCTACTGTCCCATTTCTCCCCTTCTGAAAGCAAAGACTTGTTTATGCACACTGTCAACAAGTCCTCCCTTCCAATCCTCTCTTAAACACATTCCAATGAGACTTTCCCCACCCCACTCCACCAACACCATTCTTATCAACAACTAATGATCCCCATGTTACTAAATCCAATTGTCAATTCTCAGTCCTCATCTTATTTGTCCTATCAGCAGCATTTGATACAGCTGACCACATCCTCTTCTTGGAAATGCTTTCTTCATTTGGCTATATACTTTGCTTTCTCCCAACCTCACTGACCACTTCTAAGTTTCCTTTAACGGAATGCCCAGGGCTTAGTCCTTTCTTGTCCTCTTCTAACTACAGTCTCTTCCTTGGTGATCTCATCTAGTCTTGTAATTACTCAACATTTCCACTTGAATCTCTAATAATATTACCAACTCAACATATGCAAAACGGATCTGACCTTCCCTTCCAAGTGTGCTCTACTCTGGCTTTCCCATCTAAGTTAAAGACAATTCTATGCCTCCAGTTGCTCAATTCAAAACCTTAGCTTCATCCTTGTCTCCTGTCCCACATCCAATACATCAGAAAGTCTTGATAATTCTACTTTTAAAATATATCCAGAATCTGATCACTTTACCACATCTACCACGGTCAAGTAAACAATGTCACTAGTCTCCCTTCTACCTCTGATGCCCCCTACAGTCTATTCTCAACACAACATGCTTAGTGATCCTTTTAATACACTGGGGGGCAGAAGAAGGAAAAAACACCTTAAGTAGATTTTTGTCACTACTCTGCTCAAAGCCCTCTGCGGCTGCCAATTTCAATGACATAAAAGACCCTAGAGGAATACCCCCAGTCCTTACCTCCCTGTCTTCATATCCTACCTACAACTTTTCTCAGTCACTCTGCTCTGGATGCACTGGCTGGGCCTCCTTGCTTTCCTCCAACATGCCAGGCTCTCACTTTAGTGCCTTTGCATAAGCTGTTTCTTTTGCCTGGAATGTGCTTCTGCCAGATATCCCAATAACTAACTCCACCACTTCCATTGCTCAAGTATCACCTTTTCAATACAACCCATCCCAACCAACCTATTTAATATTGCAAACTACCTCCAGACCCTAGCATACCCATTGCCCTTGCCGGAATCTACTTTGTCTTCTTCCAAAGCACTTACTGCCTTCTAAAACATGATGATTCAAAAATAACTGAACAGGCTGGGTGCAGTGACTCACGCCTGCAATCCCAACACTTTGGGAGGCCCAGGTGGGAGGACTGCTTGAGCCCAGGAGTTCAAGACCAGCCTGGGCAATACAGCAAGAGCCCTCCTCTAAAAAATAAAAAAATTAACTAGGTATGGTGGCATACACCCGTAGTCCCAGCTACTCAGGAAATTGAGGTGTGACAACCACTTGAGCACGGGAGGTTAATGCTGCAGTGAGCTGTGTTCACACCACTGCGCTTCAGCCTGGGTGACGGAGCAAGACGCTGTCTCAAAAAATAAATAAAATAAAAATAACTGAACATTTTTGCTATGGTCTGAATGTTCGTGTGCCTCCCAAAATCCTTATGTTGAAAAGCTAACCCCCAAGTGACAATATGAGAAGTTAGGGCCTTTTGGAGATAATTAGGTCATAAGGGTGGAGGCTTCATGAATGGGATGAGTATCCTTTTTTTTTTTTTTTAATATACTTTAAGTTCTAGGCTACATGTGCACAACATGCAGGTTTGTTCCATAGGTATACATTGCCATGTTGGTTTGCCACACCCATCAACTCGTCATTTACATTAGGTATTTCTCCTAATGCTATCCCTCCCACAGCCCCCCACCCCCCAACAGGCCGTAGAGTGTGATGTTCCCCGCCCTGTGTCCATGTGTTCTCATTGTTCAACTCCCACTTATGAATGAGAACGTGCAGTGTTTGGTTTTCTGTCCTTGTGATAGTTTGCTGAGAATGATGGTTTCCAGCTTCATCCACGTCCCTGAAAAGGACATGAACTCATCCTTTTTTATGGCTGCATAGTATTCCATGGTGTACCTGTGCCACATTTTCTTAATCCAGTCCATCACTGATAGACATATGGGTTGGTTCCAAGTCTTTGCTATTGTGAATGGTGCCATAGTAAACATACGTATGCATGTGTCTTTATAGCAGCATAATTTATACTCTTTGAGTATATACCCAGTAATGGGATCACTGGTTTCTAGTTCTAGTTCTAGATCCTTGAGGAACTGCCACACTGTCTTCCACAATGGTTGAACTAATTTACACTCCCACCAACAGTGTAAGTGTTCCTATTTCTCCACATCCTCTCCAGTATCTGTTGTTTCCTGACTTTTTAATGATCGCTATTCTAACTGGTATGAGATGGTATCTCATTGTGGTTTTGATTTGCATTTCTCTGATGACCAGTGATAACGAGCATTTTTTCATGTGTCTGTTGACTGGATAAATGTCTTCTTTTGAGAAGTATCTGTTCATATCCTTTGCCCACTTTTTGATGGGGTTGTTTGGTTTTTTCTTGTAAATATGTTTAAGTTCTTTGTAGATTCTGAATATTAGCCCTTTGTCAGATAGGTAGATTGCAAAAATTTTCTCCCATTCTGTAGGTTGCCTGTTCACTCTGATTACAGTTTCTTTTGCTGTGCAGATGCTCTTTAGTTTAATTAGATCCCATTTGTCAATTTTGGCTTTTGTTGCCATTGCTTTTGGTGTTTTAGTCATGAAATGTTTGCCCATGCCTATGTCCTCAATGGTATTGACTAGGTTTTCTTCCAGGTTTTTATGGTTTTAGGTCTTACATTTAAGTCTTTAAACCATCGTGAGTTAATTTTTGTATAAGGGGTAAGGAAGGGATCCAGTTTCAGCTTTCTACATATGGCTAGCCAGTTTTCCCAACACCATTTATTAAATAGGGAATCCTTTCCCCATTGCTTGTTTTTGTCAGGTTTGTCAAAGATCAGATGGTTGCAGATGTATGGTGTTATATCTGAGGCCTCTGTTCTGTTCCATTGGTCTATATCCCTGTTTTGGTACCACTACCATGCTGTTTTAGTTACTGTAGCCTTGCAGTATAGTTTGAAGTCAGGTAGCGTGATGCCTCCAGCTTTGTTCTTTTGGCTTAGGATTGTCTTGGCTATGCGGGCTTTTTGGTTCCATATGAACTTTAGAGTAGTTTTTTCCAATTCTGTGAAGAAAGTCATCGGTAGCTTGATGGGGATGGCACTCAATCTATAAATTACCTTGGGCAGTATGGCCATTTTCACAATATTGATTCTTCCTATCCATAAGCATGGAATGTTCTTCCATTTGTTTTTGTCCTCTTTTATGTTGTTGAGCAGTGGTTTGTAGTTCTCCTTGAAGAGGTCCTTCACAACCCTTGTATGTAGGATTCCTAGGTATTTTATTCTCTTTGAAGCAACTGTGAATGGGAGGTCACTCATGATTTGGCTCTCTGTCTGTAATTGTGTATAGGAATGCTTGTGATTTTTGCACACTGATTTTGTATCCTGAGACTTTGCTGAAGTTGCTTATCAGCTTAAAGAGATTAGGGGCTCAGACAATGGGGTTTTCTAAATTTACAATCATGTCATCTGCAAACAGGGGCAATTTGACTTCCTCTTTTCCTAACTGAATACCCACTATTTCTTTCTCTTGCCTGATTGCCCTGGCCAGAACTTTCAACACTATGTTGAATAGGAGTGGTGAGAGAGGGCATCCTTGTCTTGTGCCAGTTTTCAAAGGGAATGCTTCCAGTTTTTGCCCATCCAGTATGATATTGGCTGTGGGTGTGTCATAAATAGCTCTTATTATTTTGAGATACATTCCATCAATACCTAGTTTATTGACAGTTTGTAACATGAAAGGCTGTTGAATTTTGTCAAAGGCCTTTTCTACATCTATTGAGATAATCATGTGGTTTTTGTCATTGGTTCTGTTTATGTGATGGATTATGTTTATTGATTTGCGTATGTTGAACCAGCCTTGCATCCCAGGGATGACGCCAACTTGATTGTGGTGGATAAGCTTTTTCTTGTGCTGCTGGATTCAGTTTGCCAGTATTTTATTGAGGATTATTGCATCGATGTTCATCAGGGATATTGGTCTAAAATTCTCTTTTATTGTTGTGTCTCTGCCAGCCTTTAGTATCAGGATGACGCTGGCCTCATAAAATGAGTTAGGGAGGATTCCCTCTTTTTCTATTGATTGGAATAGTTTCAGAAGGAATGGTACCAGCTCCTCTTTGTACCTCTGGTAGAATTTGGCTGTGAATCCGTCTGGTCCTGGATTTTTTTTAGTTGGTAGGCCATTAATTGTTGCCTCAATTTCAGAACCTGTTATTGGTCTATTCAGAGATTCAACTTCTTCCTGTTTTAGTCTTGGGAGGGTGTATGTGTCCAGGAATTTATCCATTTCTTCTAGATTTTCTAGTTTATTTGCATAGAACTATTTATAGTATTCTCTGATGGTAGTTTGTATTTCTGTGGTATCAGTGGTGATATCCCCTTTATCATTTTTTATTGCATCTATTTGATTCTTCTCTCACGTCTTCCTTATTAGTCTTGCTAGTGGTCTATTTTGTTGATTTTTTTCAAAAAACCAGCTCCTGGATTCATTGATTTTTTTAAGGGATTTTTTGTGTGTCTCTCTCTCTCCTTCAGTTCTGCTCTAATCTTAGTTATTTCTTGCCTTCTGCTAGCTTTTCAATTTGTTTGCTGTTGCTTCTCTAGTCCTTTTAATTGTGATGTTAGGGCGTCGATTTTAGATCTTTCCTGCTTTCTCTTGTGGGCATTTAGTGTTATAAATTTCCCTCTACACACTGCTTTAAATGTGTCCCAGAGATTCTGGTACGTTGTGTCTTTGTTCTCATTGGTTTCAAAGAACGTCTTTATCTCTCTGCCTTCATTCCGTTATGTACCCAGTAGTCATTCAGGAGCAGGTTGTTCAGTTTCCATGTAGTTGTGCAGTTTTGAGTGAGTTTCTTAATCCTGAGTTCTAGTTTGATTGCATTGTGGTCTGAGAGATAGTTTGTTGTGATTTCTGCTCTTTTGCATTTGCTGAGGAGTGTTTTACTTCCGATTATGTGGTCAATTTTAAAATAAGTGCAATGAGGTGCTGAAAAGAATGTATATTCTGTTGATTTGGGATAGAGAGTTCTGTAGATGTCTATTAGGTCCACTTGGTCCAGAGCTGAGTTCAAGTCCTGGATATCCTTGTTAACCTTCTGTCTCATTGATCTAATATTTACAGTGGGGTGTTAAAGTCTCCCATTATTATTGTGTGGGAGTCTAAGTCTCTTTGTTGGTCTCTAAGGACTTGCTTTATGAATCTGGGTACTCCTGTATTGGGTGCATATATATTTAGGATAGTTAGCTCTTCTTGTTGAATTGATCCCTTTGCCATCATGTAATGGCCTTCTTGGTCTCTTTTGATCTTTGTTGGTTTAAAGTCTGTTTTATCAGAGACTAGGATTGCAACCCCTGCTTTTTTTTTTTTTTTTTTTTTTTTTTTTTTGCTTTCCATTTGCTTGGTAGATCTTCCTCCATCCCTTTATTTTTAGTCTATTTGTGTCTTTGCATGTGAGATGGGTCTCCTGAATACAGCACACAAATGGGTCTTGACTCTTTATCCAATTTGCCAGTCTATGTCTTTTAATTGGGGCATTTAGCCCATTTACATTTAAGGTTAATATTGTTATGTGTGAATTTGATCCTGTCATTATGATGTTAGCTGGTTATTTTGCCTGTTAATTGATGCAGTTTCTTCATAGCATTGATGGTCTTTACAATTTGGCATGTTTTTGCAGTGGCTGGTACCAGTTGTTCCTTTCCATGTTTAGTGCTTCCTTCAGGAGCTCTTGTAAGGCAGGCCTGGTGGTGACAAAATCTCTCAGCATTTGCTTGTCTGCAAAGGATTTTATTTCTCCTTCACTTATAAAGCTTAGTTGGCTAGATATGAAATTCTGGGTTGAAAACTCTTTTCTTTAAGAATGTTGAATATTAGCCCCCACTCTCTTCTGGCTTGTAGGGTTTCTGCTGAAAGATCTACTGTTAGTCTGATGGGCTTCCCTTTGAGGGTAACCCGACCTTTCTCTCTGGCTGCCCTTAATATTTTTTTCTTCATTTCAACCTTGGTGAATCTGACAATTATGTGTCTTGGGGTTGCTCTTCTCAAGGAGTATGTATGTGTTGTTCTCTGTATTTCCTGAATTTGAATGTTGGTCTGCCTTGCTAGGTAGGGGAAGTTCTCCTGGATAATATCCTGAAGATTGTTTTCTAACTTGCATCCATTCTCCCCATCACTTTCAGGAACACCAATCAAACGCAGATTTGGTCTTTTCACATAGTCACATATTTCTTGGAGGCTTTCTTCGTTTCTTTTCACTCTTTTTTCTCTAATCTTGTCTTCTTGCTTTATTTCATTAATTTGATCTTCAATCACTAATATCCTTTCTTCGACTTGATCGAATCAGCTATTGAAGCTTGTGCATGCGTCACGAGGTTCTCGTGCTGTGGTTTTCAGCTCCATGAGGTAATTTAAGGTCTTCTTTATACTGTTTATTATAGTTAGCCATTCATCTAACCCTTTTTCAAGGTTTTTAGCTACCTTGCAATGGGTTAGAACATGCTCCTTTAGCTCAGAGAAGTTTGTTATTACCAACCTTTCTGAAGCCTACTTCTGTCAACTCATCAAACTCATTCTCCATCCAGTTTTGTTCCTTTGCAGTGAGGAACTGCAATCCTTTGGAGGAGAAGAGGTGCTCTGGTTTTTTGAACTTTTCAGCTTTTCTGCTCTGGTTTCTCCCCATCTTTGTGGTTTTATCCACCTTTGGCCTTTGATGTTGGTGACCTACAGGTGGGGTTTTGAGGTGGATGTGCTTTTTTTTTGATGTTGATGCTATTCCTTTCTGTTAGTTTTCCTTCTAACAGTCGGGCCCCTCAGCTGCAGGTCTGTTGGAGTTTGCTGGAGGTCCACTCCAGACCCTGTTTGCCCAGGTATCACCAGCAGAGGCTGCAGAACAGCAAATGCTGCTGCTTGATCCTTCCTCTGGAAGCTTCATCCCAGAGGGGCACTCACCTGTAGGAGGTGTCTGTCAGCCCCTACAAGGAGGTGTCTCCCAGTCAGGCTACATGGGGGTCAGGGACCCACTTGAGGAGGCAGTCTGTCCGTTCTCAGAGCTCGAACGCCATGCTGGGAGAGCCACTGCTCTCTTCAGAGCTGTCAGACAGGGAAAATTAGGTCTGCTGAAGCTGTCTGCTGCCTTTTCTTCTGGTAGGCACTGCCCAGAGGTGGAATCTAGAAAGGCAGTAGGCCTTGCTGAGCTACGGTGGGCTCCACCCAGTTCGAGCTTCCTGGCCTCTTTGTTTACACTGTGAGCACAAAACCACCCATTCAAGCCTCAGCAATGGCAGACGCCCCTCCCCCAGCAAGCTGCAGCATTGATCTCAGACTGCTGCACTAGCTGTGAGCAAGCCTCCATGGGCGTGGGACCTGCTGAGCCAGGCACAGGAGGGAATTTCCTGGTCTGTGGGTTGCGAAGACTATGGGAAAAGCGCAGTATTTGGGCAGGAGTGTACCGTTCCACCAAGTACAGACTGTTATGGATTCCCTTGGCTAAGAAAGGGAAATCCCCTGACCCCTTGCGCTTCCCAGGTGAGGCGCTGCTTCAGCTTGCCCTCTGTGGGCTGCACCCACCGTCCAACCAGTCCCATTGAGATGAACCAGGTACCTTAGTTGGAAATGCAGAAATCACCCGTCTTCTCCATCAATCTCGCTGGGAGCTGCAGACCGGAGCTGTTCCTATTTGGTCATCTTGGAAGCCTCCTCTGGGTTGAGTGTCCTTCTAAAAGAAACCCTAGAGAAAAAGCTCTTCCCTCCCACCATGTGAGCACACAATGAAAAGGCACCATCTATGAACCATGAAACAGATCCTCACCAGATATGAATCTGCCAGCATCTTGATCTTAAACTTTCCAGCCACCAGAACTGTTAGAAATAAACATCTGGCCGGGTACGGTGGCTCATGCCTATAATCCTAGCACTTTGGGAGGCTGAGGAAGGTGGATCACTTGAGGTCAGGAGTTCAAAACCAGCCTGGCCAAGATGGAGAAACCCAAACTCTACTATAAATACAAAAATTAGCCGGGTGTGGTGGTGAGTACTTGTAATCCGAGCTACTCAGGAGGCTGAGGCAGAAGAATCACTTGAACCTGGGAGGCAGGGGTTACAGTGAGCCAAGATCACACCATTGCACTCCAGCCTGTGCAACAGAGTGAGACTTTGTCTCAAAAAAAAAAAAAAAAAAAAAGAAAGAAAGAAACATCTGTTCTTTATAAGCTACCTACTCTATGGTATTTTGTTGTAGTAGTGCAAATAGACTAAGACAACTTTGAAAATTATCATTACTGAATAACCAGTTATATACAAACCTGTGTCAAAACCAGTTTTTGAGAGAACAATCAGTTTATTTCTATAAACTTACAAATGCTCAATATATGCCACATCATAACACATACATTAATGCCACAATCTACTTTATCCTAGACCCTTAGCCATTTATCACCACTGTTTACTACAAAAGCAACCAAAATAGATTATTTCCTCAAGGTTGTGGGGAAAACCATATCCGCATAAATACTCACATGGTATAATATCTAAGACTTCACTGGCCACTACTTGATTCTTTTTATTCACACAATAACACAGACAACTAATTTAACAATGTATTATGCCTATTATCTATCTCTTTCCACTGGAATTAAAGCTGCATGAGGCCATGGATCTTTGTTTTGCTTACTAAATGCCTCCCAAGTATCTAGAAGAATGCCAGCACATTGCAGGTGCTAAATAAATTTTTTAATTAATGAATGCTCTTAAGTTTTCTTTTGAAAAAAAATTTTACTACACAAACAAGCAAGAAAGTCTTCATTTTTAAAAATCCAGTAATATGGCAGATACGGTATAATGGCACACAGTATCTATCCCAATTTCCCTCTACCGTGCCTTCCTATACCACAGGAACTTGGAAGTTTAAAAACCAAAAAGCATTTCCCAGACTCCCCTGCACCCTGCAGCTACACTTCCAGATGTAACTTAAGTCTACCAAATTCGTCACTTGTGAGAGATTTCGAAGATGAGCAAAAGCTGCCTGATTATAGAGGAAAGCATAGACACAGACATGTTCAGTTTTTCTACAACAATGTATGAAGAGGTCCCAGAGTGTAAGGCAGGGATTCTCAACCTGGAGTCCACAAGATATTGAAGATACTGCTTGAGTTCTTTGAGAGATCAGAAATTTAACCAAAAAATTAAAAAAAAATTTTTTTTAACTTTTGTGCATCAAGCAATGGCAGTATTGACAGTAAATGAACAACCTCATTAACAATTGTGTTAGAAATTAGCCATGTGGTAGTGCACGGTAAAACCATGTTTATTGAGATACAGTTGTCCTTGATAACTGGTGGTTGCTACGCATAGGGGGAGGATGGTAGGTGGCTAATGAACATCAGCCTCTCCCTCAAATTACCTCCACAAACCTCCCCATAGGCACCGCCAACTACCTGATATAAGCGAAAAAGCTCTACAAGTGTAATGGAAAATTGGAGAGAAATTTTAATTCTGATGAAAAGGCCAGCCACAGTGGCTTACACCTGTAATTCCAGCACTTTGGGAGGCCAAGGTGGGAGAACTGCTTGAGCCCAAGAGTTCGAGACTAGCCTGCGCAATATAGGGAGACGCCATTTCTGCAAAAAATTTAAAAATTAGGTCAGGCGCAGTGGCTCACACTTGTATTCCTAGCACTTTGGGAGGCCAAGGCGGGCGAATCACCTGAAGTCAGGAGTTCGAGACCAGCCTGGCCAACATGGCGAAATCCCGTCTCTACTAAAAATACAAAAAAAATTAGCCAGGCGTGGTGGCACATGCCTGTAATCCCAGCTACTCGGGAGGCTGAGGCAGGAGAATTGCCTGAACCCAGGAGGCAGAGGTTGCAGTTTGCAGTGAGCCAAGATCATGCTACTTGCACTCCAGCCTGAGAGACACAGCAAGACTCCATCTCAAAAAAAAAAAAAAAAAAAAATAGCCAGTGTGGTGGCATGCACCTATGGTCCCAGCTACATGGGAGGCTGAGGTAGAAGGATCGCTTGAGCCTGGAAGATTGAGGCTACAGTGAGTCATGTTCACGCCACTGCACTCCAGCCTGAGTAACAGAACAAGACTCTGTCTCAAAAAAAAAAACAAAAAACAAAAAAAAAAAAAAGAAAAATGTTTACATGTTGCAACTCAGTTACCCCCAATGTTTTGCTATTTGGCGCAAGCTTTGCAAAACATGGACAAAATTACAATGGAGTTATATCATGAAAATTTAGTTTTGTGATTTTTCTCAATTAGTTTTTTGCTATGGTCTTAAGTCTTATACATTAACATCTGTGTTTTACAAATGCCCGATAATCCGATGTGGTAATTTCTGAGGATGAAGTGTGAGAATAGGGCCAAAGGAAAATTCCAGTAAGGTTGGTAAAGAACTGTATCTAGTGAGTCATTTCATCGCACTAGTGCATCAAGAGACATAAAACAAGTCCCTCTTTACAATGCAAATAAGTATCAATGGATGTATACATGGGCTGTACTAAGTTTTCCTATACCATTTTGTGTTGTCTGTGGAAAACAACTTTACAAATACAGCAATGGTTCCAGCAAAATTCAAAAGACACTTAAATACAAATTACATTCATTTGACAAGTTAAGTGTCAAATATACTGGAATCTCAAAACAAACAGAATAAAGATTTTGTTTTAAAAAAAATCAGTGAAAAGACTGAGGCAGCAAGTTACATAGTAGTAGAATTTATTGCCCAGAAAAGGGAAAGTCACACAATTGGTGGTGAGAATCTACTATAATTATAATAAAAAAGTATAAAATTACACTGAGTAAAAGATCAGTAAAATGTTTATATGAGATACAGAAAGAGAAACTGAAAAAAGTTCTACAGTACATGTTGAGCACCCCAAATCTGAAAATCTGAAATCCAAAGTGCTCCAAAATTCGGCCGGGTGTGGTGGCTCACGCCTGTAATCCTAGCACTCCAGGATGAGGTGGTCAGGTCACCTGAGGTCAGGAGTTCGAAACCAGCCTGGCCAATATGGTGAAACCCCGTCTCTACCAAAAATACAAAAATCAGCCGGGCATGGTGGCACGCACCTGTAATCCCAGCTACTCGGGAGGCTGAGGCAGAAGAATCACTTGAACCCAGGAGATGGAGGCTGAAGTGAGCCGAGACTGCACCACTGCACTCCAGCCTGGGCAACAGAGGGGGACATCGTCTCAAAAAAATAAAAGCAAACCCCACTTCACAACACAGTGTTTTCTTCACAGAGAGATGCTGGTGTCAAAAGCCCTAGGAAAGGAAATTTTTAAAGTTCTAATTGAAGCTCCAAAAAAGTATTAACTGTTATATAAAAACCTGTTCATTCAAAAATGTTTAAAGAACTGTGTAAAAACGTGGATAAAGAGGACATAAATCTACTACATACAGAAATACAGTGGCTTAGCAGAAGAATTCTCAACAGGTATCTAAGCTGAAAGACGAATTCCAGGAGTACTTTCACAAACACAGCAGACCAGATTTTGCCAAGTATTTTGAGAATGAAGAATGGCCCAATCTACAAACATTTGTTATCACATGAAGTAACTGAACAACTCTCTGCCAGGCCTTAGAGAAAATATTTTTAAGGCCAGTTGTGTGGGTTCACACTTGTAATCCCAAGTGCTTTGGGGAGACCAAGGCAAGAGGATCACTTGAGGCCAGGAGTTCTGGACCAGCCTGGGTAACATAGTGATACCTCCATCTCTACAAAAAAATTAAAAAATTAAAAAAATTAGCTGGGTATGGTGGCATATGGCTGTAATCCCAGCTGCTTGGGAGGCTGAAGCAAGAGGAATCCCTGAGTCCAGGAGTTCAAGGTTGCAGTGAGCTATGACTGCATCACTATACTCAAGCAAGAGCGTGTCTCAAAATATATATTTATATATATATACACACACACACACACACACACACATATATTTACTTCAAGTGACAAGATTCTTGGGAAAAAAAATCCTGTGATTAAAAAAAGGCAATCTTAAAATGTTTCCATTGTTTCTTGGGCTTGTGAGTAAGAATGTTTATCTGCAAATCTCAAGTCTTGCTGATATAGGAGAAAAATATTGAAAAGGAAAAGTAAATAGTATTTCCCTTTTCTTTTCAAATAAACGTAAGACTGAGGAAGGAACCCCTTCTCTGAATCTTGTGCTCAGGCTGAGAACTTAACTTTGAGGAGGAGGAATTTTGCTCTTCCTCCTCACTGATTATACACTTAAGATGAGATTTATGCTCTTGATTATACACTCGAGATGAGATTTACTGATCTACCCCTAAAAAAGTTATGGATTTCCCTGAACCAGTAATGTCCTGCCAATCATAGGAAAGTAATGAACATTTAGCTGCAAGTTTTCAACTTCTTAAGTTTTTTCTTACTTAACAAGCACCTACAGCAAGGAGGAACTGTCTCATGTCAGATAAAAATGAAAACTGTGAATGCTTATTTCAAATTAAACAAAACAAAAATAGGTTTCATGTGAACAAGATGAACTTCATTCTTTTAGTTTTAAAAGGCAATTTTATTATATATGTTAAAGCCTAGAAAAGATGAAAAAAATCAAAACACATACAAATATTTTGTTAACTTGTGGACCTATATTTCAGCCTCACCTTGCCAATCAGGAAAAAAAAAAAAGTTGGCTTATTTCAAAATCTTACATAAATTATGACTTGGACTATATTTTTATTAGTATTACTTTGGCTTATGGTTTTTAATAGCTTTGCTATTTGATATTGTCAATAATTTTCATGGTATATTAGGTGCAAAAGTAATCACAGTTATTGCCATCACTTTTAATGTTAATTGTACTTTTAATTAAAAGTAATGGCAAAAACTGTGATTACTTTCACACCAACCTAAATAAATAACATTAATTAAAATCAGCTAGTAGTAGCATAAAGACAGACATACAGACCAATGGAATGAAAGTCCAGAAATAAACTCATATATCTATGGCCAATCGATTTTTGACATGCGTGTCAAGTCCATTCAGTTAGAAAAAATAGTCTCTTCAACAAATGGTGCTGGAACAACTTGATATCCACATGCCAAAGAATGAAGCAGCATTACTCACAACAGTCAGAAGATGAAAACCACCCAAGTGCCCACCAATAGATGAATGAACAATACATGGTAGAAATATACAACGGAATACTATTCAGCCATAAAAAGCAATGAAGTTCAATACACGCTACAACATAAATGAACCTTGAAAACATTACACTAACTGAATTAAAGACCTAAATGTAAGACCTAAACCATAAAACTCTTAGAAGAAAACACAGTGAACAAGTTGCTCAGCACTGGTCTTGGCAATTTTTTGCATAGGATCTAAAGTATGGGCAACAAAAACAAAAACAAATGGGACTACTACGTCAAACTAAAAAGTTCTGCACACCAAAGGAAATAACAAATGAAAGACAGCCTATAGGTTCGGAGAAAGTATGTGCCAGCCATACATCTAGATATATAGCTTATCTCAAGATACAAGGGGTTAATATCTTAAATACATAAGAAACACAACTCAATAGCAAAAAAAAAAGAATGACCCAATTAAAAAATCAGCAAAAGACCTGAATACTCTTCCAAAGAATATATTAAAATAGCCAACAGGTATATAAAAAGTTGCTCCACATCGCTTATCAGAGAAATGGAATTCAAGACCACGGTGAAATATCATCACCTCACACCTGTTAGAATGGCTATTATCAAAAAGACAAGAGACCTAAAAGTTATTTCACAGCTCCTCCAGGGTATAAAGATTTAGAAAAGTTGGGGCAGTCACTAGCAGGCAGCTGGTGCACACCAGAACAGGCCCAACATGGTTCTACAGCTAGTAAGGATAGTCTGAGGTTCCTGATCACCAGAGCCTCCTGACCTCAACTGTTTCCAGATTCTGAAACAGCAGTGTGGTTCCAGAAATGAAGCTCTAGAAGCAATTTCACAATTAGACCAGAGGTTTCCTAATCATAAAAGAGGTAACTCTCTTGGTTTCCCAGTTCTGTGGTAAGATGTGAGAGTTGTTCCTTAAAGCTCAACCTATGTCTCTTTCTTCAGATCTCCCAACTTAATTCCTCCTAAGTAAGCCACTTAATGCCTGTGCCAGATATTGATTTATTGCCCCTCATCTCCCAATTCGCCCTTTTTGTCTGCTTTGTGAAAATGAATTTGTGTCCTTTAAATATCTTTTTTATCTGCCAGCTGACATGACATTAAGCTGTGTCAGTAGACAGCGCTGGAAAAGCATTGCAAGGGAAAAGAATTGGGCTTCCTAGTTCCAGGGCATTCACTTGGCTCCAGTAGGCAAGGCTTTTCCAGGGACCCACTCCTTCAACAAGGATGGTTCTTCTACCACCAGGCTCCTCAGTGTGTGCTGCTTTTCCAACAAGAGCCTAGGTAGTTTTGTAGTAGAGGTCTCTGATGAGATACCTCTTCATAAACAGCATTCCCTGGTACCCTAAGGGGTAAATTTCCAGCAAATGCCACTAGTGCTGTACCATAGCTTGAACTTGCCCTTTGACATAGCCTTGAACGTGCCCTTTCCAATAAGATCTAAGTTCATTTGGAAGATGGAAACGCACTCTATCTTAGTCCTGGGATAGTCACTGCTCCTTATATCTGCTATTCCTATATTCTTTAGCATTATCTTTACTTCTCACTGGTAAATCTCTTATTACTCCAATCCCCTGTTACAGTCAATAATTCCTTGTATTATTCTTCCCCTGTTAAATTACTATCTGGTTTCTATCTCCTGATTGAACCCATACTGATACATGCCAACAATTCTTTAAACTATTTAGCAGCCTATGGTAAACCCTCTCTTTGCTTAAGGGAGAGTAGTTCTTTCTCTACAAGTGTGTCTTTACTGTTTTATTTTTAAATGAAGGATTTGGGCCATGGAGTAGGAGAGGAATCGTACAATATCCTCAGAAATGAAATGAAGTTGTGACATCAACTTTTTTAAATTAGGAAGTGATACTAATCATGCATAGCCAGGGTCAAGAACCATTCCTAGGTCAGCCTATTCAATATTTTAATTGGAACATTAACTTCATCTTAAAGTACTATCACTCCTGTTATGCCTAACTGCTATTTTGAAACTTAGCCTACTATGAGATACCACTTCACAACCAATAGAATGGCTAAACTTTAAAAAGACAGATAACAACAAGTGTTAGCAAGGATGTGGGAAACTGGAACCCTCACACATTGCTGACAGGAATGTACAATGGTGCAATTACTTTAGAAGTAGTTTGGCAGGGTTTTTTTTTCGGGGAGGGAAGTGTTTTGGTTTTTTTGTGTGTGTTTGTTTGTTTGTTTTTGAGACACGGTCTTGCTCTGTCACCCAGGCTACAGTACAGTGGCACAAACAAGGCTCACGGCAGCCTCAACCTCCTGGGCTCAAGTAATCCTTCTGCCTCAGCTGGGACCACAGGTACACACCACCAGCCACCTAATTGTTTTTTTCATTCTTTGTAGAGACCGGGTCTTGTCATATTGCCCAGGCTGGTCTCAAATTCATGGGCTCAAGCAATTCTTCCACCTTGGCCTCCCAAAGTACTGAGATTACAGGCATGAGCCACCAAGCCCAGCCCAATGATTATGTTATATTTTAGTCCAATCTTCAAACAGGAAAATTGATTTCACCTATTTTATTGTCATTAATTTTATCAAAAAGTATGGGTAAGAGTAAATCTACAAAAAGCTTATGTATCTTTCCTGATCATGCATTCTTATCAAAACCAAACAAATCTGTAAGGTTCACACACTACTCCACAAAAAATGTTCAGATACTTATAAAAAGTCTAATTAGTTTTGCTTTGTGACATTTCCATTTTGCTATCAATAAATGAGGTAGGTTTGAAGAGCAGAATCTCATTACCCTTCAACTATTAAATGATTTGTTTAAAATAACTCTTCCTCCAACTCAGATTTCAACTATTTTCAGACTTAAACAAAGCCAAAATTTCTAAGTCTATACAGATGATAAATGAGATTTAAAATCTTACCTTGAAACACACATTTTTCTCTGCCTCTAACCTATGACTATGACCCTTTTTTTTTTTTTTTTTTGAGACAGAGTCTTGCTCTGTCGCCCAGGCTGGAGTGCAGCGGTGTGATTTCAGCTCACTGCTAGCTCCACCTCCTGGGTTCCGGCCATTCTCCTGCCTCAGTTTCCCAAGTAGCTGGGACTACAGGCGCCCACCACCACGCTCGGCTAATTTTTTGTATTTTCAGTAGAGACGGGGTTTTACCATGTTAGCCAGGACGGGACTATGACGAAACCACTATAACTCAAATAGTGGTTTGGGTTTTTTTGAAGAAACCACTTTATGAAGAAAACCACTATAACCCAAAGTCAGCTCCAGCTAATATCCCAATATAAATCAAAATATATAAAATATGAGGAATAAAAACAGCTAATATGGCATATAAAAAACAAAGAACAGAAATAAGTAATTTACTTTAGGAAGTAATTACTTTAAATGTAAAGGGATTAAATTTGCCAATCAAAACACAAAGACTGGCAGAATAGATTTTTTTAAATGATCCAACTGTATGTTGTCTGCAGGAGACTTACTTTAGATCCCATTGCACAAATACATGGAACGTGAAAGAATGGAAGAAGATATTCCATGCAAATAGTAACCAAAAGAGAGCAGGAAGGGCTATACTAGTATCAGACAAAACAGACTCTGAATCAAATAAGTTTACAAGAGAAAAAGTATATTATATATTAATAAAAAGTTCAATAGAGCAAGAAGATAAAACAATTATAAACATTTACACACCAACAAAATATATGAAGTAGTTACAGATCATCAAAACACGAGGCAAAAATTAACATAATTATGGGGAGAAATACTTCTATAATAAAAGGTGGAGACTTAATACACCATTCTCAATGAGGAAAAGAACAACCAGAAAGAAGTGAAGAGAGAGATGATTTGAACAACACAATGAATCAACTAGATCTAACATATATTTAGAACAAGGTACTCAACAACAGAATATAAATTCCTCTCAAGTGCACATAGAACATTCTCCAAAACAGGCCACATATTAGGATACAAATTAAGTCTCAATTGATTTTAAAAGATATTTATCATACAAAGTGTGCTCTCCAACCTCACAACAGGATTAAGTTAGAAATCAATCTGAGAAAGAAAACTGGAAAATACACAAATTTATGGAAATTAAACAATGTACTCTTAACCAATGAATCAAAGAAGAAATCACTGGGTTAACCAGAAAATAGACACAAATGAAAGCAAAGACACGACATACCAAAACTTACAGGATATAGCAAAAGCAGTGCTGAGGAGAAAATCTATAGACATAAACACATTAAAAAGGAAGACAGCTCTCAAAACAACCTATCTTTACAACTAAGGAACTACAAAAAGAAGAACTAAACCCAAAGTGAGCAGAAGGAAGAAAATAAAAAAGACCAGAGGAGAAATAATTAAAATAGAGACTAGAAAAACAATAAAGAAATCAACAAAACCAAAAGTTGGTGCTTTGAAAAGATTAACAAAACTGACAAACCTTTAGCAAGATTTAAAAGAGAGAGGACTCAAATTACTAAAATCAGAAATGAAAGGAGAGACATTCATGACCAATTCCACAAAACCAAAAAGGATTATAACAGAGTACTGTGAACAACAGTACACCAACAAATTGGATAACCTAGATTAGATAAATTCCTAGAAACACAAAACCTACCAAGCCTGAACCACAAAGGAATAGAAAATCTAAATAGACCCATAACTATTGAGGAGATGTAATCAGTAATTAAAAACCTCCTTACAGGCTGGGCACGGTGGCTCACGCCTGTAATCCCAGCACTTTGGGAGGCCAAGGTGGGTGGATCACAAGGTCAAGAGATCGAGACCAGCCTGGCCAACATGGTGAAACCCTGTCTCTACTAAAAATACAAAAAATTAGCTGGGCGTGGTGGCGCGTGTCTGTAGTCCCAGCTACTCAGGACGCTGAGGCAGAAGGATCGCTTGAACCCAGGAGGCAGAGGTTGCAGTGAGCCAAGATGGCACCACTGCACTCCAGCCTGGCGACAAAGAGAGACTCCGTCTGAAATAAACAAACAAAAAACCTCCTTACAAAGCAAAGCCCTGAATCTGATGGCTTCACTGGTAAATTCTACAAAATACTTAAAAAAAAAAAAGTCCAGCTCTTTTCAACTCTTCCAGAAAAGTGAAGAAGGAACGCTTCCTACCTCATTCTATAAGGCCAGTACAGCCCTGATACCAAAGTCAGACAGATGTTACAAGAAAATGACAGACCAGTATTCTTTATGACCATTAATGCAAAACTCTTCAACAAAATACTAGGAAACCAAATACAGCAACATGAAGGCAAATCAAAACTACAAGATATCACTTCGTAGCTATTAGGATGGCTGCTACCAAAAACAAAACAAAAACACAAAATAGTAAGTGTTGATGTGCATAGATTAGAATCTTTGTGCACTATTGATAGGAATATAAAATGGTGCAGCCACTATGAAAAACAGTATGAAGGTTCCTTGAAAAATTAAAAATAGAATTACCATACAATCTGGCAATTCCACTTCCGGGTATATACTCAAAAGAATTGAAAGCAAGGTCTTCCATGGGAGGCCGAGGCAAGTGGATCATGAAGTCAGGAGACAGGGACCATCCTGGTTAATACGGTAGAACCCCGTCTCTACTAAAAATACAAAAAAAAATTAGCCAGGCATGGTGACACACACTTGTAGTCCCAGTTACTTAGGAGGCTGAGGCAGGAGAATCACTTAAACCCAGAGGCGAAGGTTGCAGTGAGCTGAGATGGCGCCACTGCCCTCCAGCCTGGGCAACACAGCGAGACTCCATCTAAAAAAATTTTAAAAATAAATAAATAAAAAGCAAGGTCTTGAAGAGATGTTTACATACCTAGATTCAAAGCAGCATTATTCACAGGCAACCCAAGTGTCCATTCATCAACGGATGAATGCATAAACAAAATCTGGTATATACATACAACAGATTATCCAGCCTTAAAAAGAAAGTCCTGACACACGGTACAACATGAACGAACCTTGAAGACATTGTGCTAAATGAAATAAGCCAGTCACAAAAAGATAAACGCTGTATGATTGATTCCACTCATGTGACCTACTCAGAGTTGTCAAATTCATAGCAACAGAAAATAGAACAGTGCCTGCCAGGGAATGGATTATGGGGGAGGGGGAGAGTAATTGTTTAATATATACAGAGTTTCAATTTGAGAAGATAAAAGAAGTTCCATAGATGTATGGTGGTGACTGCCGCACAACAATGTGAATATACTTGATGCCACTAAACTACACACTTAAAAGTGATTTAAATGGTAAATTTTATGTTATATATGTTTTACCACCAATTTTTAAAATAAATATTTTTTTAAAGATCAAAATATGAACCTTGTGTTAAAAATTGGGAAAAAAGTTGTTTCAAATATAAATAAAAGTTAAAATCAATAAGATTAAATTAAAAGGTGAGAGATTAGTTTTCACCATGCACCAAAAAGGAGTCTAGAAAGTGTGTTGACCATAAATTAATAAACCTAAAGAGTTCTTGTTAAAATAATATTTTTTAATTCATTAAACTCTATTACATGTAGGCAGTGTTCAGATTTTTATTAACATTATCCGACCATAAATCCCTCTGGCTGACTTTATTATTGTTTTTAATCCCTATATAACCAATATCCTTATAATCTTCATAATTTTAAATCATTTTCCCCTTAAGGAAAAATGTGAGGCAAAGACAGCAAGTGCCTGGCATTTCTCCATAGGGCAGTTCATTCTCAGCATGAATTAAGTGAGAAATGAGCAGAGATTAAGAAGGGAAACCAGGTCGCTTTTTTTTAAACTTATGAGTTAGATATTAGTGGAGCTTTTCACGTTGTGCCTTCACTGTTTAATATTTACATTCCCAAAATGTTAAATTTGAACATTTATATAGAAATGTACTACCAGGTCTGATTTTTGTTTTTAGATGGTATTCAGATTACTAATACTATAATCCCATTGTATCAGCACCTGACTAAAACCATTAAGAAACTTTCTGTGAATAACCTTTACTGTACTTAATTTTGTATGTTAAAATATTTTTCTTTAAATTTTTTAACTGGCACATAATAATCATATGTATTTATGAGGCACAGTGATCTTTTGATACATGTAATGTATAGCAATCAGATCAGGGTAATTAGCAAATCTATCATCTCAAACATTTATCATTTCTTTCTGTGCATTTGATATCCTCCTGGCTATTCGAAAGTATATATTATCAATTACAGTCATCCTATAGTGCTAGAGAACACTGTAGAGCTTATTCCTACTATCTAGCTATAATACTTTTTTTTAATAAGACCTTTACCTTTACCCAAAGCGTAAAACAAAAGCAAACAAGAGACTGTCACTACCACTTCACTTCTTAATCAAACGTTTGTGAGAAAGCCTCTTTAAGATTTAAATCCAGAAGTTCTAAAAGCACGGTGCATGGGCCCCTGTGGTCCTGACACTCTTTTAGGGGACCCACAAGTTCAAAACTATTTGTATAATACTAAAATTTAAAATCTTAAAATTACTGGCATCTTGGACTGAATTAAAGTCACCATCAACCACCAACAATTATAAAACAAGAAAAAGCTAGCCGTGGCTCACGCCTCTAATCCCAGTACTTTGGGAGGCGGACACGGGCGGATCACAAGGTCAGGAAATCGAGACCATCCTGGCTAACGCGGTGAAACCCCATTTCTACTAAAACTACAAAAAATTAGCCAGGCGTGGTGGTAGGCGCCTGTAGTCCCAGCTACTCGGGAGGCTGAGGCAGGAGAATGGCGTTAAGCCAGGAAGCGGAGCTTGCAGTGAGCAGAGATTGCACCACTGCACTCCAGCCTGGGCGACAGAGCAAGACTCCATCTCAAAAAATAAAAAATAAAAAGACAAGAAAAAGCCAATGTCACTTAAGAATGTCCTTGAAACAGTAAAAATTAATTTTTATGCACCTTTTTATGTGACAAAATGGGAACTTTCCATGAACCATTTCTGCTACATACTGAATTACAATAGTTGATGGCTGTCTCAAAGTAAAGTGCTTCTGTAACTGAATTGACAGCTTGAACTAGCCTCTTTTTTAATGAAAGTGACTGAAAGAATGATTGACAGACTATGGTTATTCAAATTGGAATATTTTGGCAGAGATTTTCTCAGAAATGAATAAACTGAGCTTGTCACTTTAAGTAAACAAGTCACATTTGTTGCCAATGATAAAATTTGAGCTTTCAAGCAAAAATCCGAATTCTGGAAAACTCATATCCACCATTGTCATGTCAAGACCTAAACAGCTTCCCAATAATTTGTCTCTAACAAAATGGGTGGTGATATTAACAACCATAACTTTCTTTAATATTGCATGATGAAAGATGTCAACATTTGGAAGATCTGCATAACACTGAACCAATATTTACAAATGACCAAGGAATGATGTTACAATCTCAGGAATGAGTATAAGACCCGTTCAAAGTTCAAACCAATGGGTTTTACTAGAGCATGCAAAAATCCACTTACTGGATTTCTCATGGCATCTAACCTTTAAGAAATTGCCACTTACTGAGTTTTAATATAATACCAAACAAGAATGTCCACAATTATCTGAAAAGACTATTAAAATGCTCCCTCCCCGGCCTCCCCACCCTGTTTAGCCATTAACTGTGTGAGACTGGATTTTCTCCATATGTATTTCAACCCAAACAACATATTGCAATAGACTGGATGCAGGAGCAGATATGATAATCCAGCTGTTTCCATTAAACCAGACAGATTTACAAAAAAAGTAAAACAATGCCACTTTTCTCACTACCTTATTTTTTGTTTTAAAAAAAAAGTTTTCATTAAAAATATGGTGTTTATATTAACATGTAAAGAGTTTATAATTGTCATTTTAAGTGAACTGACAATTTATATTTCCCTTTTCATTTACAATACAGTAAACATAGATAAATTCACAAAAGCTTTTTGGGGATCCTCAACAACTTTTAACAATATAAAAGGGTCCTAACCAAAAGTTTGAAAGCATTTAGAGTTTTAATATTAGATCCCTGCAAACCAAGAACAAGTATGTAAAATCATACTGGAGGGAAAAAAAAAAGTTCCTAGGAAAATTATATGAAAGCTGAAAATGAACACAATGTCAAATCAAAACTGATTTCACTCTATATAATATCAATAAAAAAGAAAATGCTTAGATAAAAAAGAATGCTTAGAAAAACTGATTTTGTGTGCCCTGGAAACAACATACAATATTCTGATCAAATAAACAAGTACATATCTACCAATATTTTGACAGATCACATTTTTGATAGCGGCACATTATAGTCAAAGAAACACCCAATCACAAACTCAAAAACAGATGATTAAAAGATTAAAATAGCAGCCATCACCAACAGGAGGGAGACAATCCAAGGTTCTGTCAGAAGGGACAAACAGGGATTTATCAACAGCTCTCCAGTAGCATCCCAGGGCACCCAGCTCAGGGTCTAGCTGTTCTATTTAAAACTGACTTACATGTTTCCAAGGCAGGAGGCAGGACAGTGAGACTAAGCTCTCATTTAACCCCAAAGGAGCAAATGGGTCATAGTGGAATTAATCTGCACTAATACTGCTCCATCCACCAAAAGTCCTTTTTCTGCTTACTAGATCCCTTTGAAGACTGAGGAAGAGCAACGGTAATAATAGCAATATTTACTGGGCACTTACTACATGCCAGGCACTGTGGGCTAAGCACTTTACTTGTATTAATCACTTAATATTTGAGAATATCTTAAGAGTATACACTAGTATTATGTCATTTTTGGAGCTGAGAAAATTAAAGTACAAAAAGGACAAATAACTTGTCTTAAAAAAATAAAAATAAAAATAACTTGCCTAAAGCAAAGCCAGGACCCAAACCGAGCCATCTGGCTCTGAGGCCCAACTCCTTAGCCACTACACCATAGTACACAGGCACAGTAATCAACAATAACATCTGAAGTTTAAAATTCAGTGCCCACCCAACAAAATTTATGTTGTTTATACTGAAACCCATTGCCTAAGGAAAGCTCCCATCTTGCAGATGGCCCTCTGACAGGTGCATCCATTGCTATTCACGCACTGTTCAACTTTCAGATAGTGGGTGACTTCAAGCAAGAAAAGCAGATTTGGGAAGATGAATACTTTGGATGAGGTTTAAAAAAATTCAGGCCAGGCCGGGCGTGGTGGCGGACGCCTGTAATCCCAGGACTTTGGGAGGCCGAGGTGGGCGGATCACCTGAGGTCAGGAGTTCAAGACGAACTTGGGTAACATGGTGAAACCCCGTCTCTACTAAAAACAAAAACTTAGCCGGGCGTGGTGGTGTGCTCCTGTAATCCCAGCTACTCGGGAGGCTGAGGCAGGAGAATCGCTTGAACCCGGGAGGCAGAGGCTGTAGTGAGCCAAGATCGTGCCACTGCACTCCAGCCTGGGCGACAAGAGCGAAACTCCGTCTCAAAAAAAAAAAAAAAAAAAATTCAGGCCAGGCTTGGTGGCTCACGCCTGTAATCCCTGCACCTTAAGAAGCTGAGGCTAGTGGATCACCTGAGGTTGGGAGTTCGAGACCAGCCTGGCCAACATGGTGAAACCCGTCTCTACTAAAAACACAAAAATTAGCTAGGCGTGGTGACGCGCGCCTATAATCAAGAAGCTGAGGCGGGAGAATCGCTTGAACCCGGTAGGGCCAGGTTGCAGTGAGCCGAGATCGCACCACTGGCACTCTAGCCTGGGCGACAGAGTGAGACTCCGTCTCAAAAAAAAAAAAAAAAAGTAAAATACAAATTACAAAATTTCATAACTGTTGGACCTCTTTTCCTTCTGCTAATGGAAGTAAAACCATTATTATATAGCAGCCTAGCCAGACTCTTCTAAAGAGAAGAATGCCTCAATTCGGAAAAGCTTTATAAAAATTGCTTCTACAAAAGTTTAATTAATAGATTTAAATGCTTTGCAATGTTGGCCAAATACGAGGGTAGTTTTAAGCCTATCCACTTCATTTCCGAGTTCAGAGTGAGTCTGCAGTTGTAATTATGTGATTAATCAATTCAAGGCAGAGTTTTGTGATCATTAAAAATGAACCTATAACTTCACCATAGAATTTAACTTAAGAGAAGTGGAATGGGAAAAAGAGCAAGTCATATTAGAACTCTGCCTGCAGGATGAGAAACAGTGGGTAAGGCACGACTTATTATTTCGCAGTAATTCTACATAGGAAATACAGATCTTTCAGAGTTTTGTTTGGTTTTGACATTTGGCACATGTTTTAAAATAAGCACCATTTAAAGTTCCTTAAATAAATCATTTCTTTTTTGGCCTACTGAACTAAAAACATTCCACAATACAATTACAAAAATAACTTTCCGGTTTTCTCAGACAACCAGTTTATAAGAATAATTCAGAAGTTCACAAAGGATAATTTGATTTACATAAAGCTTAAAAAACGGACATAAAAGGTAAGTGAAAATGACCGATTAAGAAGACTGTTAAGGTCCTTTCTAACTACAAATTGTCATGCATTGTAATTAAACACAACTACAATTTTAAACACCTGAAGGAAAAAACCCACATAGAATTAATACTGCCAAAGAAAATTTCCGCTATCTTCAGGCACTTGAGTAAGCTATGTTAAAACGGGAAATGGGCTTTAAATTATCAACATTCACATCGATTACACTATGATGCATGAAAACTCCATTCTACAATGAGTAAACGCCCAAGAAAGGAACCCAACCAACTCCAATTGCCCTGGTGCTCGTAAGAGGTTTATACGGCACAAGGGGTAAAACAACGGTAGAGTCGAGCAAGCCTTTGGGGTTACAACAGTCCTTGAACACTTGCAATTGAGAACCCGCAATTCAGGAAGGAAGACACTAAGGAAACTCTGCACTGTCATCCAGGGTGATCTGATTCAGGTTCAAACCAAACGCTCAAGGCGACAAGTTGTAAACAGAAGACACACTTCAGCTCAAACCACCCAGCGAGAGGAAGCAAACCTGCCCATCGCCGATGTCACAGCAAATCCCACCTTGCTGGCGCTCAGTCGGGAACGCTAGAATTCTCGAAGCACAGGGGCCCGCGATTCAGCGGCCCGCTACCACTGGGGCGGGGGAGAGCAGGGCTGGGCGCGCCCGCCCCCGGCCCTGCAGCCCCTCGGCTGGACTCCCCGCGACGCCGCGAGCTCGGGCCCGAGAGAAAGGGCAGAGCAGAAAGGGCGGCCTCCGCCTAGAGACCGCGCCCGATACCCTCCGCAAGGTCTGGGACGGGGATCCACCGAGGGTCCGGGGACTGGGGAAGGCGTTTTCCAGACCCAGCCAAAGCCCCACCCCGTCAGGGCTTTCCCTCAAGACCGAGTGCGTTCCCCTCACGCGTTACATGTGTAACATGCGTTACACAACCCGTCAGGTAAGGGGCGCAGGGATCCGGGGTCGCCCCTCCTACCCCCGGGCGCCGTCGCCCGCATCTCCCGCGGCCCGGGGAGAGCAGAGGGACGGCCGGCCGGGACATGCGGACTGCAGCAGGGCGCTCACCGGCTCAGGATGGGGCGCTGGCGGGGACCGCGCAGAGCCGCAGCACCCGGCTCGGCACCTGGATCACGGCGGATCCCTCGCCGCCCGCCGCCCGGTGTTTTCATACAAACCCCGGTGGCAGGCGAGGCGGAGGCGGCGGCGGCGGCGGCGGCGGCGGCGGCGGCGGCGGCGGCGGCGGCGGCGGCGGCGGCAGCGGCGGCGGCGGCGCTGGAGGCGGCGGAACCTGTCCGCATCCCGGGCAACGTCAGCGCGGCGCCCCGCCCACCGCACGCCTTGCCAGCCGGCTCCCAGCACGCGCAGGGAGTGGGGGCGGGGCGTGCGAGGCCGCGAAAGGGGCGGGGCGGAGCGCACGCCCCCTTCCCGCCGCGTCCCTTGTTATCTCCGGGCGCGCTGCGCCCCGCCTCTCTGCGCGCCTGACGGGAGGGAGCGCGCGCGTGGGGGCGGAGCGCGCACGGGAGCGGGAATTAGGGGCGGGTGTTCCGCGCGCTGCCGGTCCCTTGTACCCAGCAGCTCCGGCCACCGCCCCACCGTACCGAACTGCGAGCGACTCCCCACGTTCTTCAAGTCATCTTTCTGTACACTCCCAACGAGGGCCCCAGCCTTTTCCCGGAACTAAGCCCGCGCCCACCCCCTCCCCCGCCGTCAATCAGTCACTTTCTTAGGAAGGGTTCTTAAAGCTCCCCACGTGATCCCGGGGTCGCATCAAACGCTGGGGACTGCGGTAAAGCTTAGACCTTTCCTGACCTCAAGGAGGGTCCATAATAAGAGGCTGGAAGGGACATGCTGTTACTACAATCGGGCTCCCAGAAAACAACAGGATTGCACCTTGTGGCCAAATCTCAGTAAATTAGATGCCTAGTGCTGCAGCAAATAAAATAGCATGCTGATTTACTGTTTTTTGAACAAGTGCCTGCATATAATCAAAACGGTAATGCTAAGTTGGCTACTGAAGGCAAAGGCGGAATGTTTTATCTGAGCCAAAGTAATGTGTCAGAGAAATTACTAATACACCCCCTTCTGTTTTGACTGTACTTCAGTGTACTGTAATGTATTGCAAATAAATACTGACATCATTTACTTTTTCACGTTGCACAAGATCATGTTTGCTACTGTTTATGGTAAGGAATGTAATATCACAACTAGATAAGGGAATGCATTGAGAACTGTGAGATTTTTGTTTTGTTTTATGATCTTGTTCAAATAAAATTAAGCAGGTGTGAAAGCAATTCAAAAAGTAACCCAAGGTACACCACAGTGCTTCTTACAGTTTGCCCTTGGTAGATGTCTTTATTCAGATGAACAAGAAACTGCCATTTTATAAACATCGTAGTTTCCCTCATCGTGAGCACTAAAAGATAGGTTACGGCATTTAAAATAATTTTGAAACAACCACCACGCCAAACCACCCAATCAGAAACGTATTATCTGAAAATACCCAATAATAATGTAATAATTTTACAATAATGCTAAATATGTATGTAATATACCTGAAACTTTTCTTAAAGAACATGTTTCTAAATGAGTCAACCTGCAATATAGGAAGATATTATGTGGATGTGTGTGTTTGTGGAATTTGAATCCCACTTTCACAAGCACTGTTAGCATAGTTTGATGACCACAACACAGACCCAGGAGATTAACCCACACAAGATAAATAGCAGCATTACATAGCTTTGAAATGATTCCAATCACATAGTTTGCCACAAGAGTGAGTGATTTATGTTTTGCGGTAATTAAGAACTTAGAGCTACTCCCCCACCCCCTGGGAATGTGACATCACTCTTCATCAGATCCCACGTGTATGAAGTTGAAATAAACTTCACCTCTCCTAGCTAATGTGACGTTACACCTTATCAAACACCATATATATGTTACTGACCTCAACTACAGGATTTCAAAATACATATAAACTCAAGAATTTGCGAGATACTTTGAGAGCTCAGCAGGTGGCAGATCGCGTGCTCTGTCAGCCACTTCCCTGAACGCTACCAGCTCAGGCTGCAACAGGGCCACACCCTGTTAGCCTTTAAGCTTTGAAGCCTGTCCACCAACACTGGCACAGCCCTCTAGCATCGTGGGACCTTGCATATCCTCACCGATCTCCTGTATGTTGGACACCATCTCTCCCGAGAACCTCAGCCTCCAAAAGGTAAAGGTACACCTCAGTTGTTTCTCTTTTTCTTTTTCTTTTTTTTTTTTTTTTTTTTTTGAGACAAGACTCTCACTCTGTTGCCAAGGCTGTAATACAGTAGTGCAATCATGGCTCACTGCAGCCTTGACCTCCCAGGCTTAATGAATCCTACTACCTCAGCCTCCCACTGAGTATCTGGGACTACAGGCACATGTCACCACACCTGGCTAATTTTTTTAATTGTTTTTGTAGAGTCGGGGTCTCCCTAAGTCACCCAGGCTGGTCTCAAACTCCTGGGCTCAGCAGTCCTCCTGCCTTAGCCTCCCAAAATGCTGAGATTACAGGCATTAATATCACACCCACCTCAATCTTTAATCAGACTTTACTTTCCACAGAGGTCTGCTTCAATCTTAATTGAACAACTAAGTTTTAATAGTTTTGGAACTCACTCACTATGTAGTTAATAAACATCATCTATGGAGTGTATTCCCTGTGAAATTATTCTCTTAATTCTCTGCCTCTATACATTGTGAACCTAAGAAAATAAATTATCTTCACATGGCAATAAACCATGTTGATCAAGGATTGTTTTCTCCTTAGCTCAGCTAGATCCAGGTTCTTGTCTCAAGACCAGGAAAAATCAGGTACACGGACACTTGAAGAGTGAGTGGAGTAGAATTTGTTAAGCAAAAGGAAAGCTCTCAGCAAAGAGAAGGATCCTGAAAGCAGGTTCCCAGTTGCCCGCTTCACAGTTGAATGCAGGGGCTTTTACATGCAAGCTGATGGGGCCAGGTTCCCTATTTGTGTAAGGCGCAAATTCCTGGTGGCTCCACCCCATTCCCCCAGTGTGCACGCGGGCCCTTAGTCCACTGTAGGCATGTTTAGGCAAGACCCCTGTGTAAGTTCCCTTATCTGTACGAAACATGGGTGGGAGCTTCTCTGGGGACCCTTTGCTTACTATCTGCCTAAAGCAAGCTGGCTGACGCCTTTCAATGTGATTCATGAAATCATACTTTTATCTCTCTACTTTGAACCATACAAAACACAGAGCTAATTTCTATTGGTCACTCTTTCCACAGCTTCTTCAATAAACCTTATTATGATATATAAAACTAAATGCGAATGGCTGATATAGATCAGAGTTGGACTATATAATGGAATTCATTTAACTTGGATTCCTCTATTCAGTCTAGCCTTGTAGGTACTCAGTAAATGTTTTCCTGTTTCATTTTGGACTAGTCATGGGGAGAGAGAGGTGAACATTGGAGCCCAGCTATCTCTTTCTCCTCTTCTGCGGATCACCTTATCTCCATGCTTTTAATAAGGTAACGTACAAAATGCAACACACTGTATTACAAAACTCTATAGTCATAAGGCTTAGAACAGCCATGGACCTCTCAAAAAGTCTACAGCAATTTCCATCTAGAACATAAATGTTAGGAGAGCATGATTGATCATGAGGTTTCTGAAACATAGCTGGTCCTCTGGAGTTAGAGGATTGATTGTTATAACTATTCAACAATCAACCATTTATTGAGCACCTCTTATGTACCAGACAGTCCTCTTGAGATCTTGTGAGGAATTAAGCAAATGATAATGCTCAACAAAATACCTAACCACTGCCTTGTGTCAAACTAAAAGGTTTACCACAAATAGACCACAGAACAGAATGTAGTACGAACGACCAGAGCTGAATCTAAATGAATGCGGCAAAACTGGGAAATGGAGGGAAGCAATCTGGGATTTCACACATTGAATGGTTCTGATGCAAAATCTTTTACAGTGGCAAATGGTTTCCATGGTAAACTGTGAATGATATATAATTCGGGGTCAGAAAAATTGAACTTAAAGGCCAGGTGTGGTGGCTCATGCCTATAATCCCAGCATTTTGGGAGGCCAAAGCAGGAGGATCAATTGGTGATATAGGAGTTAAGAAGAAATCACTTAGGCAGATAGTAAGAGTATGGCAGCCTTTGGTAAGGCTTTTCTCTTTAATGAAAAGCAGCCCCAAATCATTTTCTAACAAAGAGCAGCCTGTAAGCTCGAGCTCCAGACATAGACAAGCAATCTGGGAGCTTGCACTGGTGAATGCCAGCAGAAACTCGGGGCTAGACATGTTCAAGATGGCAGCTCCACTTTCCCTTCTCTCTGTCAGCCACGTTTACAGTAAGAAGCAGACAACATGGTGCAGATCAACAGGAAAGCCCATTTGCAGAATAAGATTAGGGTGGGGCGACCAGCCTTCCTTTTCCCCCTGCCCCCACACAGTATATAGACGTCATACCTGGTGGAACCAATCTGTGAGCCCCATATAAATCAGACACCGCCTTCTCCAACCTGCTGCCTATAAAATCTGCTGCGATCCACTGCCTCACCCCCTCTTTGGACATCTCTCTTTCCCAAAAAGCTGCTCTCCTCTCTCCTTTCTTCTAACTATCAACTTTCCACTACTTAACCCACCCACATGTGTCTGTGTCCTAAATTCTTTCTTGGCACACAAAACAAACCACAAGGTATATACCCCAGACAGCATAGGCATATCATTGGAGCCAGGAGCTCAAGACCAGCCTGGACAACATAGTGAGACCCCCCACATCTCTACAAAAATTAAAATTAAAATTAGCTGAGCGTGGTGGTGCATGCCTGTAGTCCTAGATACTTGGGAGGCTGAGGCAGGAGGATAGCTTGAGCCCAGGAGTTCAAGGCTACAGTAAACCGTAATCACACCACTGCACACCAGACTGGGCAACAGAGCAAGATTCTGCCTCTAACAAAAAGAGTGGGGGGAGAGAGAGAGAGAAGCAAAATTGAGTAGAGACTTAGTGTACAGCATGATGACTTTTGTATACTGGAAATTTGCTAAGAGAGTGGATTTCAGGTACTCTTACCACAAGAAAAAAACCAAAATGCTAACTATGTGAAGAGATAAATATGTTAGCTTGACTATAGTAATCATTTCACTATGTATATCAAAACATCATGTTGTATACCTTACATATGTACAATTTTGCTTTTTTTGAGACAGGGTCTCACTCTGGAAGTGTGGTGGCATGATCATAGCCCACTGCAGCCTCCAATTCCTGGGCTCAAGTGATCCCCCTGCCTTAGCCTCCTAAGAAGCTGGGACTACAGACGCACACCACCACACCTGGCTAATTTTTTTTTTCTACTTTTTATAGACAGTGTCTTGCTATATTTCCCAGGCTGATCTTGAACTCCTGGCTTCAAGTGATCCTCTGGTCTTGGCCTCCCAAAGTATTGGGATTACAGGCCTGAGCCACCATGCTTGGCCCCAATTTTTATTTTTAAAAAATCAACTGGCCACAGATATATGGTTACTAAACTCTCAGTTCTATTCCATAGGTCTATATGTCTATCCTCATGCTAGTATCACACTATTTTGATTATTGTAGGTTTATATTAAGTCTTGAAATCAGGAAGTAAGTCCTCCCACCTTGCTCTTCTTTTTCAAGATGATTTTGGCTATTCAGGGCCCCTATAATTTTCCATGTGAATTTGAGGATGGGCTTTTCCATTTCTGCAAAAAAGGCCTTTGGAATTTTGATAAGGATTGTTGAATCTCTAGATTGCTCTGAGTAGTATTGACATCTTGACAATATTAAATTTCCTTATCCACGAGCATGGGAAGTCTTTCCATTTGTTTAGGACTTCATTAATTTCTTTCAGCAATGTCATAATTTTTAGTGTACCAGTAGTATTTTACCTCTTTACTTAAACTTGTTCCTAGATATTCTTTTAGATGCTATTATAAATGGAATTGCTTTTTAAATTTCCTTGACACTATAAGACAACCCAGTGAAGAGTATGAGTTTAATTGCAGCTATGGAAAAGTATTCTATACTCACCTGGGATGGAGTATAGAAGTTAAGAGGGCAAAAATCAGAGCCATGAGGAACTCCCATATTTAAAAGAACTGGTAATAATAATAATGATATTCATAATAATAGTAATAATAATTATAGCAATAGTTAACATTTATTGAGATTTATATTCAAGCAATACTTTGCTAAGCATGTATGTGTCATCTTTTATCCTTTTTTCTTATTTTCAACTTTTTTTTTCTTCTGGATTTGTCTTTAAATATCTTAGTTTTTTTCATCCTAAAATTATCCTCCTTCAACCTTTTTCCCCTCCCTTTCTTACCTCCCCTTTGTAACCAAACTTCTTGGAAAAGTTGACTGCATTTGTTTCTGTTACTTCTACTTTCATTCATTCTCTTATCCTCTCCACCTGGCTTCTGGCTCTATCACCCACTTCACAGCTCTTGAGAAGTTCACTAGTGCTCTCTCTGTCACTAAAGTCCTTATCTTAATACTGTGCATCCAGCACAGTTCAGCACTCCCTCCGTCTTGAAGTATTTTCCCCTTGCCTTTGTGACATTATACTTTCCTTGTTTTTTCTTCTCTTCCTGATTGCTTGTTCTCTGTCTTGGCTAGCTCATCCTACTCCACCAGTCCTTTATCAATGTGGGAGTTCCTCTTGGCTCTGGTCTCTGCCCTCTTCTATACTCCATCCTAGGTGAGTATAGGATACTTTTCCATGGCTGCAATTAAACTGAAAATTTCCAAATTTAATGCTTAATCCCAAGTCTGTTCTTTGAGCTCCAACCTCTCCCCTAGGTTGTCTTATAGGTGAATTAATGATCTTCCTTACTTACCTTTCCATGATTCCCCACTCCCTGCTCCCTTCATGGGGGAAAAATGTAGTTCTCCAATGTGCCTTACATGATATATCAGTTGGGTGTGCTAGAAGTTTAGGCATCATCATTGGCTCTTGCGTCTTTCTTATGCATATCCAATGAACCACTAAAGCCTTCAGAGTTTATCTTTAAAACACCATGAATCTGTCCAATTTTCATTTCTTCTGCCAACAACTTAGTCTGTTTTGTTTTAGCTCTTCTTCCAATGTGAAGATCAGGCCAGACTGTTCATTGTTGTGGTCTTTGGGTTTTAACTCCTCATCTCTTATAGGCCATGGCTTAAACCAGCAAGACATAGCACTCTTTAAATCCATGCTTAGGGAAAAGAAGACACTGTCTTCTTAAAAGAGTAGAAGTCTGCTGAAATGCAACTCTGCTTGTAACTCAAACTTTTACCTTCTTATCTAGTGCACTTTTTTTTTTTTTTTTTTTTTTTTTTTTTTTTTTTGAGACAAGGTCTTGCTCTGTCATCCAGGCTTGAGTGCAGTGGTGTGATCGTGGCTCACTGCAGCCTTGGGCTCAAGCAATCCTCCCACCTTAGCCTCCCAAGTAGCTAGGACTGCAGGCACATGCCAGCGTACCTCACACATTTTTAAATTTTTTGTAGAGATAGGGTCTTACTATGTTGCCCAGGCTGATCTCAAACTCCTGGGCTTAAGTGATCCTCCTGCCTCAGCCTCCCAAAATGCTGGGATTACAGGCATAAGCCACCACACCTTGCCACCTAGGGCACTTTTATTCCATCTTGCCACATCTCTAATTCTAGTGAAATGACCCACTTATGGGGGATATCAGGTATTCCAGAAAAAGGAACAGACTTTCCCAAAGATATATTGATGTATCCTCTACTTAATGCAAAAACAGAAAACCTGCTTACAGTCCTAAAGGATATTTGCTCTCTGCTTGGAGCTAACTCTCTGAGACTCCTGTCTGTCTCTTTTCTACTTGACTAAACCATTTCCAAAGAATAGTACAACTTCTGCATAGGTTCTCTTCAGAGCAGCAGTTCTTAACTGAGGTCCATGGATAGGCTTTGAAGAAAAGATATGGGAACTCCTGAAATTGTAGGTGGTGGTGTGATCTTAAGCTTTTTAACCACCCATTTCCTCACTATAAAATGGATTTTATAATAGTCCCTAAATCATAGGATTGTTGTAAGGGCTAAATGGGATAATTAAACAGATATAAAAAGCCTAGCACAGTGCCTGGTACACAGTTATTTTAATATGTATAACAAAAATTACAATGTAAGAAAAAAGGCACTGTCTGGAACAACATGTGGAAGAGGGAATTAGAAGTACTCCTGTATCCTTTTTTTTTTTTTTTTGAGACGGAGTCTCTCTTTGTTGCCCAGGCTGGAGTGCAGTGGCGTGATCTCATCTCACTGCAAGCTCTGCCTCCCGGGTTCATGCCATTCTCCTGCCTCAGCCTCCCAAGTAGCTGGGACTACAGGCACTTGCCACCATGCCTGGCTAATTTTTTTGTCTTTTTAATAGAGACAGGGTTTCATGGTGTTAGCTAGGATGGTCTTGATCTCCTGACCTTGTGATCTACCCGCCTTGGCCTCCCAAAGTGCTGGGATTACAAGTGCAGTATACTTTTAAAGTGTATGTGGACAAACAGAAATAGTAGAGAGTCAACTCCAAGTATAAGGTCTCTTTATTTAAGGTAGCTTTATTTCATCATCCTGAAATGTCTAGGACTATCACAGGGGCTAAATTATAGCTATGAACTAGAACTAGGGAAGCATCAAGAACTATGGATGGTAAACATAATAGAGTCCAAATTCACTTATAACTCAGATGGGTGTAACATTTTTCTTTATTTAGTCTATGACACCTGTTTTCTTTGTGAGTGCACCTCTCTTCTATCCATGTCATGATTATTGCTGGAAATATGGTGGAAACTAATCAAATGTTCTCTCTGTTCAAACCTTGTTCTAAAAATGTAAACACTTCTTTAAATACTTTTCAGGTCTTTTGAATAAGAATGCTCAGTCTCTTAGCCTCCTCTTCCCTATGCTTCTCTCCCTAAGATGACAGCCAGTGTATGTTGTAGTTGGGTGTATAGCCTTCTTTTATCCTATGCCTTGGAGTTGAGGATTGTGACCAGCTGGAAATTGTTCTCCCTTGTCCACCTTACCCTGCCTAATCTGCTGGCCCCTGATGATGAAACCCCTGGCTGGTATAACTCGCAGTTTGATCTTGCTTCTGGTTTGGAGCATGGGGGTGCTTTCCCTTCATCTCATCTCCCACTAGCATTATAAGCCCCTACTGAGGCTACTAGGCATTCCGTCTAGCTTGCTAGCCCAGTGGCCTGTCCTTATACCTACTTTGGGAGCCAGTTCCCCACAATGACTACCTACATTAGCTCTCAATTCAGGATCCATGCCACTTGAGACCAAGGAGTCCAACTGGGGTCTCTTTCCTAATCGCACATCTCTGCTCTTTCAGCAAGGCTGGGCAATTGTATATCGGTGTGGGGCTTCTGCGCTGCAGTCTGCATTTTCTCTCCTGAATAGTTTAGGAGCCCGTCTCTCCCCATTGATACCTTTACTTATCATCCCCCTTTCTGGACCAAAACTCAGACAGAGGACAATTGGGAAACAAGTCTTTCTTACTGTCTCTTTTCTCCTTTCTGCCATTCCCAGGGCTGGAGAGCACTAGGCTTTTCTTTTACTTCCTTTCTATCAGTGCTTCTGAAATTGCTTGTGGAGGAGGTATAGTTTTTATTTTGTTATAAATTTGTCACAGCCTAACACTTTTATAAAACATGAATTAGTAGAAAAGTGAAATTTAAAATATACAAATAAAAGTCCATTTTAAAAATTGTTAGAGTCATCAGACATAAAATTATTCTGTCAAATTGCTATAAAAGTATCTCAGCACTTTCAATTGCATACTTATCCATCATGGACCAGTAACAGAGAGTATGTGAACTGGCCAGCTCTGACTCATGGCCTCCTTCCTGTCCTGCTAAGCTTTAGTGATGGACAACATCATTTCTAAACCCCTAGAAGGCACCATGAACATTGCACCTTTTGTTTTGTTTTGTTTTGAGACAGAGTCTCACTCTGTCACCTAGGCTGGAGTGCAGTGGCGCGATCTCAGCTCACCGTAATCTCTGCCTCTCAAGTTCAAGCGATTCTCGTGCCTCAGCCTCCTGAGTAGCTGGGAATACAGGCACACGCCTGGCTAATTTTTGTATTTTTAGTAGAGATGGGGTTTCCCCATGTTGGCCAGGCTGGTCTTGAACTCCTGACCTCAGGTGATCAGCCTACCTCGGCCTCCCAAAGTGCTGGATTACAGGCATGAGCCACCACTCCTGGCCAACATCGCACCTCTTGACTTGACCCTTAAGATGTGGATGGAGGCTGGGCATGGTGGCTCATGCTTGTGATTCCAGCACCTTGGGAGGCTGAGGCAGGTGGATCACCTGAGTTCAGGTGTTCGAGACCAGCCTGGCCAACATGGTAAAACCCTATCTCTCCTAAAAAATAAAAAATACAAAAATTAGCCAGGTGTGGTGGCACACGCCTATAATACCAGCTACTCAGGAGGCTGAAGCATGAGAATTGCTTGAATCCCGGGAAGCAGAGGTTGCAGTGAGCTGAGATTATGCTATTGCATCCAGCCTGGGTGACAGAGTGAGACTTTGTCTAGAAAAAAAAAGATGTGGATGGAAACTAAAGAAATTTGGAAAGTGCACTTCATAAGACCATGATCTGTCTTCCAAGTCTATTCTCATATTGCAAACTCCCATTTTTGAACACAAGAAATTGAACATTACATTTTGCATTTCTACTATAATAAATTTTAATATACTCACAGCAGATGGATGTCTTGGGTGGAGTAACTATGAAAGTAATAAGCTCAGAAAGGCAGAAGAGAATAACCCACTTATAAATTTCAGACTCTTATCCTTGTTACGCTAATGTGTAACACTCACGAAGAATGAAAAAAAACGCTCAGTTTTGTTAGTAAATCCTAATTTTTGCAGTTGTATTGTATTGCCTCAGTAAGAGCTAACATTCCTTTCTTCTTAGATATGCTAATTACCCTGGTCTGATCACTATACATTATATGTATTGAAATAATCACTGTGTACCTCACGAATATGTACAATTATTATTTGTCAATTAAAAATTAAGACTGAGCATGGTGACTTATGCCTGTAATGCCAGAACTTTAGGAAGTTGAGGCTGGAGCATCACCGGAGGCCAGGAAGATCACTGGAGACTGGCCTGGGCAACATAGCAAGACCCCATCTCTACAAAAAATTTTTTAAAAATTAGCTGGATGTGGTGGTACACACCTGTAGTCCTAGCTACTTGGGAGGCTGAGGTGAGAGGATTACTTGAGCCCAGGAGCTTGAGCTTACAGTGAGCTATGATCATGCCATTGCACTCTAGTCTAGGTTACAGAATGAGACCCTATCTCTAAAAAATTTTTTTAAACAAAAACTCCCCAGATTATTTTCTTCTCAAATAGAGCCCCAACTGTCATCTACTCATTTTCTCTTTCTGTGACTAAGGAAGTAAATGTTAAGAAAATGTGGCTGGATGGCTTGAGCCCAGGAGTTTGAGGCTGTGATTGTGCCACTGCACTCCAGCCTGGGTGACACAGCGAGATCTTGTCTCCAAAAAAAGAAAGAAAAAAAAATTGTCATCAGTATACTTAATGGTCAGGTGTAAAAGCAATAAGGTGTTTTCAATTTCTTTTTCTATAGGAACTACAATTAAAAACAGGACAGGAAGAAGATCTAAAACCGAAAGCTGAGGACCTTGATGCATGTAACTTGAAAAGGAGAAAAGCTTCGTTTGGAAGTATAGACCATCTCCAGGTTTGTCAATTCTATTTAGCGTTTCTTGGTTTCTCTTCAATCTGATGGTTGTCTAAATAGAGGTAAACTCACACCTGTAATCCTAGCACTTTGGGACGCTGAGGTGGGTGGATCACCTGCGGTCAGGAGTTCGACCAGCCTGGTCAACATGGTAAAACCCCGTCTCTACTAAAAATATAAAAATTAGCCAGGCTTGGTGGTGGGTGCTTGTAATCCCAGCTACTTGGGAGGCTGAGGCAGGAGAATCGCTTGAACCCTGGAGGTGGAGGCTGCAGTGAGCCGAGACCATGCCACTGCACTCCAGCCTGGGCAACAAGAGCAAAACTCCCTCTCAATAAATAGATAGATAGATAGATAGATAGATAGATAGATAGATAGATAGACAGATAGATAGATGTAAAAACTGGTGGACTCTGAATAAAACCTTCAAACACTAGATGCCGCCCAAATGCAAAATTTCTAGTATTTGTTTTGAAACTTTATTATTTTTCTTTTCTTAAATTTTAGACTCAGGGATACACATGCAGGTTTGTTACATGGGTATATTGTGTGATGCTAAGATTTGGGCTTCTAATAATCCTGTTGCCCAAGTAGTGAAACTTTTATTATTACAAAATTATTTTCTCATCCAGAAATGTGCTGTATTTTTTGTTTTTCCTTGCTCTCAGCAGAATCAATATATTCTTATTTCAGTAGAAAGGAGTTGATTTGAATGTTGTAGAATATAAACATGAAATCCGTGTTCACTGGACTGTATTTATTCCCATCTCATGAAGACGAGTATATTTTATTTTTTTTGAGATGGAGTATCGCTCTGTCGCCCAGGCTGGAGTGCTGAGGCACGATCTCAGCTCACTGCAAGCTCCGCCTCCCGGGTTCACACCATTCTCTTGCCTCAGCCTCCCAAGTAGCTGGGACTACAGGTGCCCACCACCATGCCCGACTAATTTTTTGTATTTTTAGTAGAGACGGGGTTTCACCATGTTAGCCAGGATGGTTTCGATTTCGTGATCTGCCTGCCTTGGCTTCCCAAAGTGCTGGGATTACAGGTGTGAGCCACCGCGCCCAGCCAAAGACAAGTATATTTCTAAAAATCAGAACTCTACATTCAAAGAAAACCAAATTGTATATGTACTTTATATATTAAAAAGCCATTATTTTAGTGCCACCTTTTAAAAAGAAAGTCATAATCCACAAACTAATTTTGAAGTTCAAAGAAATTGAAATTTTAAATTTTATGTAAGCAAAAAATACTGTATTTAAAATACCTAGAATGCAATTATCTCTACCTTACTTTAGAAAGATTTATTCTCTCTTCATAAATTTTACATTACATTTTCTTAGTGACATTTAATAGTGACATGGGTGCATTCCCACACACACCCATTCCACCCAGAAATGTCATCACCAGTTGTAATTTTTTAGGTTTTTTCCTTTTAAGTGGAGCTTAAAAAGAATCTCTTATTCATCTTTCAAACCCCACTCACAGTTTAAGAATGTTTGTAGAATATATTTAAGTTACTTGCTAGACTTCCTAGGATCTCCTACTGGAGTATTTAAGGATATGACAAAATTAACATTTTTATAGTTGCTCTTTCTCTTCCTAATAATTGTAGAGCTACTATAATATTTTAGGCTCCAGTGTTATCTGGACATGATAGTGCTTATAAGATTATACTATTAATATCCTGGTATTATTGGAAGACCGAATAACTATGCATCTTCTTTGTCTTGGCCATTTTGCTCTCTTTTTCTCATATATATTCACTGTCTCATTGTATGATAGATTTCCAGAAACCCTTTCTATAAGGTTCATGAAGGACTAGGAAATAATACTATATGGATTTCTTTTCCTATTTATTTGTTGTTTTGGTGGCAGTGCTTCATTACCGTGTCCACTTGGTAGAGTTCCTTTTAAACAGTCATATTCCATCTATATTTATGTTTGTATTTGTTTCCGCATATCCTTAATTCAAGAGAGTACTCAGATGTTTGTTTTGGAGATCTTTTCAGCAATTTTTTATTTTTGTTTTTTCTTTTTTTAAAATAATTATTTGAGGTTGACAAGCTACAATGCAAATTGGCTTTCCTTCCATCCTCCATCATCTGTGTCTTCCACTGTGTGTATTCATTTATTCACTTCATTGACTGACTGAATCAGGCATTCATTCACTCATTCATTTAACATTTTATTGAATGCCCACTGTGGCCCAGGCAATATACCAGCCATGTGGATAGATGGGTAAAAACTACAGCCCCTGCAACCAATCAAGGAGCTCAAGTTGGGGAGATAGATACGTAGGGCAGCCACCAGTGTAAGTGCTGTGATGGAACTGTGCAGCACTACAACAGAGTAAAAGACTCCAGCATGTTCTTAATATAGGCATAGAAAATTATCAGCCCTTTCTTTGTCAGGCTAAAAAATCCTAGACTGTTTAACATATCTGGGGGGTAAATTTTAATTCTTTATAAAACAACATAGCTACATCTTGACTAGAACCACTGATGTCTTTAGGATCTCAGACGGCTACCTGAGTTACTCTAAGTGATAGTTTTTAAATGTTCATTTAAGAGATTTCAGCCAATCTGAAATTCTATTATTACCATATAATTTTTATGGTAGAAGGAAAAACAAGTAACTTTTTTTTTAATTTTAATGTAGAAATTGGATGAGCAAAAGAAATAGTTAGATGAAGAAGTAGAGAAAGTTCTGAACCAATGCCAAGAATTAGAGGAGCTGGAAGCAGACTTAAAGAAACGGGAGGCCATAGTTTCTAAGAAGGAGGCTCTGTTACAGGAGAAGAGTCACCTGGAAAATAAGAAATTGAGATCTAGTCAGGTATTCTGTTTAATACACTACTTGATTCTGGTTGTAAACCACTCCCCACTCCCCACTAGGATGGCTATAATCAGAAAAACATAATAAGAAATGTGTGGGAGGAGGTGGAGAAATTGGGACCTTCATACACTGCTGGTGAAATTGGAAAATGGTACAATCGCTTTGGATAACCATCTTGTAGTTCCTCAAAAGGCTAAATTTAGAGATACTATGTGACCCAGTAATCCCACTCCTAGGGATGGGTGGGAGGGTGGGTGGGTGGATTGATGGATGGATGGATGGATGGATGGATAGATGGATAGATAGATAGATAGACAGAGAGATAGACAGATAGATAGATCTATCTCTGTATGTATTTCTCCATGAGAAATGAAAGCATGTATCCACACAAAAACTTGAACATGAACATTCATAGTAACAGTATTCATAATAGCTAGAAACAAAACAACACAAATGATCATCAAGTGATGAATGGATAAACTGTGATTATCCATACAATAGCATATTATTTGACAACAGAAGGGAATGAAGTAGTGATACATGCTACAACATGGATGAACGTTGAAAACCTATGTTAAGTGAAAGAAACCAGTCACAAAAGACCACCTTTGTATAATACCATTTGTATCAAGTCTCCAGAATGGGCAATTCCATTTCTGTCCAGAGACAAAAACTAAAATAGTGGTTACCTAGGGTTGGTGGGGGATTGGGGGGGAAATAGAATGCCTACTAATAGGTGTGGGGTTTCTTTTTTTTGGGGGGTGAAGAAAATATAAAATTGATTGTGGTGATGGTTACATAAGTGTGAATATATGAAAAACCATTGAATTATATACTTTATTATTTTTTTTTATTTTTTGAGACTGGAGTGCAGTGGCGCGATCTGTGCTCACTGCAACCTCTGCCTCCTGGGTTCAAGTGATTCTCCCGTCTCAGCCTCCCGAGTAGCTCGGATTACAGGCACACACCACCATGCCCAGCTAATTTTTGTATTTTTAGTAGAGACGGGGTTTCAACATATTGGTCAGACTGGTCTCGAACTTCTGACCTTGTGATCCGCCTGTCTTGGCCTCCCAAAGTGTTGGAATTACAGGCATGAGCCACCATGCCCGGCCTTGAGTTATATACTTTAAATTGGTGAACTGCATGGTATGTAGATTATATCTCATTAAAGCTATTATGTTTTTTGAAAAGCCATAAAAGGGAAAAGACAGTAGAGGAGATAACAGAGGACAAAAGATTACAAAAAAAGAAAAGATGGAAAGCAAATAGATGAGAGCTTATTAACTTAGCAGAACAGAAGATGCTGCATTCCAAGTACCTAGAGAGACACAAATGAGAGCCAGGCCAAGATCCTACATATATGCTATCACCACACATCTTACCAGCTTTTTAATACCTGACTCTGAAATGTGATGGGCATTTTAGGAATGCTTTAGATGTTTTCCTTTTTTAAAAATAACAGTTTTAGAGAGATAAAATTCACATAGAACATCAAAAAGACTCCGAAATGAAGGGACCAAGATTTTCAGAAGGCAGGAGTAGCATAAAGATGAAAACAGGGCATAGTCATGAAACTATTTTTTCTCACTCTGGGACCGATTTATTTTCTGAAGACTGAACCAGGCACAGCAAAGGTTGTGATAAGTCAAAAAAACTCCAAATAGGGAATGAATGCAAGTCTGCATATGAATTGTGAAACATCTATTTCCTAATCTCTACTTGGATCTAAGAATGCTGGCAGCCAGATTTATACTTCCTAGCCGGAGATTGGCATATTTTCTGAAACATCTAAAAAGATATGAAAACTCTTAAATTTGGAAGCCCCCACTTAAATAAGTGGCCCACATATATGCTGTTACCACAAATCTTATCTGCTTTTCGATACCTGACTCTGAAATATGATGGACATTTCAGGAATGCCACTATTAAAGACAGAAAACAAAACAAAAGGAAAAAATAAACTCAGAGACATTAGAGATAGAGCAAGAAGCTGAAAAAAACTTCACAGAAATCTTAATATCCTCAATGTGGTAAAAGATGACTATCTATAAATAACTACAAGTTATTAAAAACATGAAAGAACTCTTGGAAATTAAAAGGGTTGGAGGATAGGCAGAGTGCGGTGGCTCACACCTGTAATCCCAGCATTTTGGGAGGCCAAGGCGGGCAGATCACGGGAGGTCAGGCGTTCGAAACCAGCCTGACCAACATGGTGAAACCCTGTCTCTTCTAAAAATACAAAAATTAGCCAGGCGTGGTTGTGGGCACCTGTAATCCCAGGTACTTGGGAGCTGAGGCAGGAGAATCACTTGAACCCGAGAGGCAGACGTTGCAGTGAGCCGAGACCATGCCATTGCACTCCAGTCTGGGTGACAAGAGCAAAACTCCATCTCAACAAAAAGGGTCAGAGGATAAAGTTGAGGAAATATTCTGAAAAGTAAGTAAAAATACAAGTTAATAGAAAGTAGGAGCAAAACATTTTTAATTGGCAGATAAATCCAGAAAGCCCAAGATCCAAGTAATGGGAATTCCAGAAAGATACAACAGAGAAAACAGAAAAGAGGAGATTATCAAAGACATCATATAAACAATTTTCTCAACACCAGTAATGTGAGACTCTAGGCCTCTCACGTGCAGAGACACACATAGGCTCAAAATAAAGGGATGGAGGAAGATATACCAAGCAAATGGAAAACAAAAAAAGGCAGGGGTTGCAATCCTAGTCTCTGATAAAACAGACTTTAAACTAACAAAGATCAAAAGAGATAAAGAAGGCCATTACATAATGGTAAAGGGATCAATTCAACAAGAAGAGCTAACTATCCTAAATGTATATGCACCCAATACAGGGGCACCCAGATTCATAAAGCAAGTCCTTAGAGACCTACAAAGAGACTTAGACTCCCACACAATAATAATGGGAGACTTTTAACACCTCACTGTCAACATTAGACAGATCCATGAGACAGAAAGTTAACAAGGATATCCAGAAATTGAACTCAGCTCTGCACCAAGCAGACCTAATAGACATCTACAGAACTTTCCACCCCAAATCAACACAATATACATTCTTCTCAGCACCACATCACACTTATTCCAAAATTGACCACATAGTTGGAAGTAAAGCACTCCTCAGCAAATGTAAAAGAACAGAAATTATAACAAACTGTCTCTCAGACCATAGTGCAATCAAACTAGAACTCAGGATTAAGAAACTCACTCAAAACCGCTCAACTACATGGAAACTGAACAACCTGCTCCTGAATGACTACTGGGTACATAACGAAATGAAGGCAGAAATAAAGATGTTCTTTGAAACCAACGAGAACAAAGACACAACATACCAGAATCTCTGGGACACATTTAAAGCAGTGTGTAGAGGGAAATTTACAGCACTAAATGCCCACAAGAGAAAGCAGGAAAGATCTAAAATTAACAGCCTAACATCACAATTAAAAGAACTAGAGAAGCAAGAGCAAACACACTCAAAAGCTAGCAGAAGGCAAGAAATAACTAAGATCAGAGCAGAACTGAAGGAGATAGAGACACAGAAAACCCTTCAAAAAATCAGTGAATCAAGGAGCTGGTTTTTTGAGATCAACAAAACTGATAGACCGCTAGCAAGACTAATAAAGAAGAAAAGAGAGAAGAATCAAATAGATGCAATAAAAAATGATAAAGGGGATATCACCACCGATCCCACAGAAATACAAACTACCATCAGAGAATACTATAAACACCTCTACGCAAATAAACTAGAAAATCTAGAAGAAATGGATAAATTCCTGGACACATACACCCTCCCAAGACTAAACCAGGAGGAAGTTGAATCTCTGAATAGACCAATGACAGGCTCTGAAATTGAGGCAATAATTAATAGCTTACCAACCGAAAAAAGTCCAGGATCAGATGGATTCACAGCCGAATTCTACCAGAGGTACAAGGAGGAGCTGGTACCATTCCTTCTGAAACTATTCCAATCAATAGAAAAAGAGGGAATCCTCCCTAACTCATTTTATGAGGCCAGCATCATCCTGATACCAAAGGCTGGCAGAGACACAACAAAAAAAGAGAATTTTAGACCAATATCCCTGATGAACATCGAAATCCTCAATAAAATATTGGCAAACCAAATCCAGCAGCACATCAAAAAGCTTATCCACCATGATCATGTGGGCTTCATCCCTGGGATGCAAGGCTGGTTCAACATACGCAAATCAATAAATGTAATCCAGCATATAAACAGAACCAAAGACAAAAACCACATGATTGTCTCAATAGATGCAGAAAAGGCCTTTGACAAAATTCAACAGCCCTTCATGCTAAAAACTCTCAATAAATTAGGTATTGAGGGGACATATCTCAAAATAATAAGAGCTATTTATGACAAACCCACAGCCAATATCGTACTGAATGGGCAAAAACTGGAAGCATTCCCTTTGAAAACTGGCACAAGACAGGGATGCCCTCTCTCACCACTCCTATTCAACATAGTGTTGAAAGTTCTGGCCAGGGCAATCAGGCAGGAGAAAGAAATAAAGGGTATTCAGTTAGGAAAAGAGGAAGTCAAATTGTCTCTGTTTGCAGATGACATGATTGTATATCTAGAAAACCCCATCGTCTCAGCCCAAAATCTCCTTAAGCTGATAAGTAACTTCAGCAAAGTCTCAGGATACAAAATCAGTGTGCAAAAATCACAAGCATTCTTATACACCAATAACAGACAAACAGAGAGCCAAATCATGAGTGAACTCCCATTCACAATTGCTTCAAAGAGAATAAAATACCTAGGAATCCAGCTTAGAAGGGATGTGAAGGACCTCTTCAAGGAGAACTACAGACCACTGCTCAGCAACATAAAAGAGGACAAAAACAAATGGAAGAACATTCCATACTCATGGGTAGGAAGAATCAATATTGTGAAAATGGCCATACTGCCCAAGGTAATTTATAGATTCAATGCCATCCCCATCAAGCTACCAATGACTTTCTTCACAGAATTGGAAAAAACTACTTTAAAGTTCATGTGGAACCAAAAAAGAGCCCACATTGCCAAGACAATCCTAAGCCAAAAGAACAAAGCTGGAGGCATCACGCTACCTGACTTCAAACTATACTACAAGGCTACAGTAACCAAAACAGCATGGTACTGGTACCAAAACAGAGATATAGACCAATGGAACAGAGCAGAGCCCTCAGAAATAATACCACACATCTACAACTCTCTGATCTTTGACAAACCTGACAAAAACGAGAAATGGGGAAAGGATTCTCTATTTAACAAATGGTGCTGGGAAAACTGGCTAGCCATATGTAGAAAGCTGAAACTGGATCCCTTCCTTACATCTTATACAAAAATTAATTCAAGATGGATTAAAGACTTAAATGTTAGACCTAAAACCATAAAAACCCTAGAAGAAAACCTAGGCAATACCATTCAGAACATAGGCATGGGCAAGGACTTCATGTCTAAAACACCAAAAGCAATGGCAACAAAAGCCAAAATTGACAAATGGGATCTAATTAAACTAAAGAGCTTCTGCACAGCAAAAGAAACTACCGTCAGAGTGAACAGGCAACCTACAAAATGGGAGAAAATTTTTGCAATCTACTCATCTGACAAAGGGCTAATATCCAGAATCTACAATGAACTCAAACAAATTTACAAGAAAAAAACAACCCCATCAACAAGTGGGCAAAGGATATGAACAGAAGCTTCTCAAAAGAAGACATTTATGCAGCCAACAGACACATGAAAAAACGCTCATCATCACTGGTGGTCAGAGAAATGCAAATCAAAACCACAATGAGATACCATCTCACACCAGTTAGAATGGCGATCATTAAAAAGTCAGGAAACAACAGGTGCTGGAGAGGATGTGGAGAAATAGGAACACTTGTACACTGTTGGTGGGACTGTAAACTAGTTCAACCATTGTGGAAGACAGTGTGGCGATTCCTCAAGGATCTAGAACTAGAAATACCATTTGACCCAGCCATCCCATTACTGGGTATATACCCAAAGGATTATAAATCATGCTGCTATAAAGACACATGCACACATATGTTTATTGCGGCACTATTCACAATAGCAAAGACTTGGAACCAACCCAAATGTCCAACAATGATAGACTGGATTAAGAAAATGTGGTACATATACACCATGGAATACTATGCAGGCATAAAAAATGATGAGTTCATGTCCTCTGTAGGGACATGGATGAAGCTGGAAACCATCATTCTCAGCAAAGTATTGCAAGGACAAAAATCCAAACACCGCATGTTCTCACTCATAGGTGCGAATTGAACAATGCGAACACTTGGACACAGGAAGGGGAACATCACACACTGGTGCCTGTTGTGGGGTGAGGGGAGGGGGCAGCGATAGCATTAGGAGATATACCTAATGTAAATGACGAGTTAATGGGTGCAGCACACCAACATGGCACATGTATACATATGTAACAAACCTGCACATTGTGCACATGTACCCTAGAACTTAAAGTTATATATATATACATAAAACTTTATATATGTAAAACTATATATATATATAAACTTTATATATATATATCTTTATATATATAAACTGTATATATATATAAAATTTATATATATATATAGAAAGAAATAGCCCATCAAGGGCCCAGCAAAATGAGTACCCAAAACATATCACTGTGAAGGTTTGGATACACTGACTGAGGAAAAAAGAAGGTCCTGAAAGCATCTAGACAAAAAAGACTACTTGTAAGTTGCAAGAATCAGAATGGCATTGGACTTCTCAGCTTTCCTCATTAGAAGTTTAAGATCTGAAGCAATCTTTAAACTCATGAGGAAAATTAAGTCTAATAAATAATTTTCTTCTTAGCCAAACTCTCAATCAAATGTGAAGCTAGAATAAGCATTTTCAGGCAAAAAAAACAAAAACAAAACAAAACAAAAACCCTCACATCAAGCCTGTCCAGGGAAACTACTAGAGAATGTGCCCCACAAAAATAAGGGCACCAACTATGAAAAAGGAAGACTCAGGATTCTGAAAATGTGCTCCAACATGGAAATTCTCAGGAAATACCAAAGGGAAGACCCAGGACAACTGGTCCAGTGTGGAGCAGGAGGATGGATGCTCCAGGCAAAATGTTTCCAGAAAAGAATAGATTGAAAAGATTTCCTGATAAGTTTGATCAAATGAAAAAGTGTTGAGGAATTTTATAGTTCTGTTGGAGAAGAATTAGTATAAGGTGCAAAAAAAAGTTGTATCAAAACAGAAGCATGATCATTTCATACTAGATAGTTCACCTATGAATAACAAAGTTATAATAATGAAAATGAATATTGATTTAACTAAAAACTATAATGTAACTTATATTGGGAGAATGGAGGAGGATGGGAAGTAGAGTAGGTACAAGAGTGCTAAATCCTTATCTCCCATAATACACAGTCAGTAGACAATGTCTAAAATTGATAATGCCATTTAGAAACATGGACATAAACACCAGAAGAACCAACTGAAAAGGTTGAAGGTGGCCGTCTGGGAGTAGGATTCAATTAAAAGCTTGGGGGAGGGGAATGCTTTTTTAAAATTATAAACCTTATGATAGTATGTGTCTCTATAATAAACGTCATGGTAGTATATACAAATAATTACTGTGAAAAGTATTTTACAAATTACCTGAAATTTGACCATAGTGAACATCTCCATAAATCTGGCCATATTTTCTGATCAGAATGAAATACGAGTAAAAACAAATTATATGTTTAAGCCAACCAATCATATGTTTAAACACACCACATCTCAACCCCTAGTAAATTGTAACATAATTCTACAATGTAGAATGTAAGCCAAGAAAGAAAAGTTCAATTTAGAAAATAAGAAAAAAGAAAAATACTGCCTCTGAAAACCTAGTCAAGGCAATTCTTGGCAGTAAACTCAGAGTTTAAATAGACTTTTTTTTTTAAAAAAGGCATTCAACTTAAGATTTTAGAAAATGAACACCCCAGTCGGGTGCGGTGTCTCACGTCTGTAATCTCAGAACTTTGGGGGGCTGAGGCGGGTGGATCACCTGAGGTCAGGAGTTCGAGACCAGCCTGGCCAACATGGTAAAACCCCATCTCTAGTAAAAATACAAAAAATTAGCTGCGCGTGGTGACGAGCGCCTGTAATCCCAGCAACCAGGGAGGCTGAAGCAGGAGAATCGCTTGAACCTGGGAAGCGAAGGTTGCAGTGAGCTGAGGTTGCACCATTGCACTCTAGCCTGGGGAACAAGAGCAAAACTCCATGTCAAAAACAAAAAAAGAAAATGAATACCCCCTCCCTCAAAAAAATCCATGGGAGAAAGCAATAATGTAAAAACTAAAAATATATTCATTTAGAAATTTTCTCTATGTTTTTCCTAATTTTTATGCAGTCTGGATTTCTAGTAACTGTTTTTGGGGTGGCTGGTGGGTTGTATCTTTTAGGCCTTAAACACAGATAGTTTGAAAATATCAACTCGCCTGAACTTACTGGAACAAGAGTTGTCTGAAAAGAATGTGCAGCTCCAGACCAGTACAGCTGAGGAGAAAACAAAGATTTCAGAACAAGTTGAAGTCCTCCAGAAAGAAAAGGATCAGCTCCAGAAACGAAGACACAGTGTGGATGAAAAACTTAAAAATGGTAGAGTGTTATCACCTGAAGTAAGTCAGTATTCTTTGGAACTGGAGGTGCTGTATGATGGATCACTTGAGTGATTTCCTCAGTCTTTTTCACATAATCATAAATATTATCTGGTAAACTTGGTTCCTTGAGATTTTGTCAGATGTAGTGAGTTCACCTGGCACTTATTTGGCACCATAAACCACGCTTGACCAGAGACTGAGATATCCTTACATAGTGGTCCATGGACATGGCCCCTTCCTGGCACTGCCAGGCATTTGGAAACTATTAATTTCCTTGAGTATATTTGCCTTCTCAGCTGGGGTTTCTCGTCTGAAATCACAGAACATACAAAATGATTTGAGGGACTCTACTGGAGGGCACCTGACTTTTCTCTATACATATTTCTTGAAGGATACTAGGTAATTTATTACATACAAGAGATGCCTAAGGAATTAGGGGTTAATTCTTTCCATGAAACCTTGGTTTAAAAGGCCCAATGTCCATACTATGTCCAGCCAAATAGATGCACAAAATTCCAATCCCAGTAAAAGACCTTTTAGTTACAGTTTTTTTTAAACTATAGTTTTAGTTATAGTTTTTTAAAACTATGTAGAAGATGATTCATTTATGGGCTGTCAAATTGCCCCAGACTTTGTCTTTTTTCAAAATTTTCAGTCAGTTGGCAGTGGTACCTTTACCTTACTTCATCAGAGAAAGATGAATTTTTGAATCTGAACTTCCTCTGCAAATATTTATTGTTGGTGTCTCATCATTACCAAACCAAGGGAAAATGGCTAAGAGAAGGCGAATAGCTGAGAATCATACACAGTGGTGAATCTTGTAGTGTTTTAGTTTGGAGCAAGTGACAGGAAGTTATAGGGGCTAGTTAAGAAATAGGAGCAAGGATAACATTAGATTGTTGCTCACTGAGAATTGATGAAAGGATTGACTTACAAATCAATCCTTGATTGGGGGCTAAGTGGCAGTTGAAAGGAACATTATAGCCCTCTGTTGCCCTGTTTTATAACTTAAGCTGGGTAGCTGTGCAGAGGAACAGAGAGCCAGGCTGTCCTCCCAAGGTATTAAATTGGAGCCCAAGGGTTATAGATTTGAAGACATGAGAGCCTAAGATACAGCAGAATTCAAATATTTAAGGAATTCTGCCTGCCTGAGACTATTACTAAGCTCTATAGAAGATAGAAGAAGCCAAAAAAAAAAACCCAAAGTATTATGTTTCCCTTGAGAAATTAATACTCTATTTGGGAAAACAGATAGAAATATAAGAAAACTGTAAACTCTGAAGGACACTGAAAATCAAGTTGTGGATAACGTATTACAGCTATACCTCTTACATTATTTATTCAAAGCAATGAAGTGATCATTTGGGGGAAGATTCATCAAGGCAGCCTCAGTAGATCAGAATCTTGAGCTAGATTATGAAAAACATGATATGCACAGGCAGATACAAGAAAGAAGTCCGTTTTAGACAGAACATCTTTGAAGAAGGCACAGAGATGAGAATTAACAAATTATGTTTGCAGTAGGGTAGAGTTCCATTAATATCAAGAAACATTTAGGTTTCTATTTCATGTGGGATCCCGTAACAAAAAACGTTATTTACAGATTTGTGGTGAAAATATAGTACGGTGCATGATACCTATTTTGCGGCTATTCTGGACTGGGGTTTGAGGGAATGATGAGCCTCCTACAACTGGTAGAGTTCTACTTACTCACATGAGCTTCTATGCACCTTTCTTCCACATGGTTGGTTCTTCTTAGTGTAGCTCTCAAGTGAGGCTCTGCTCTTATCACGATTTTAAAGCCAAGGTTAGTATTCCAAATAGATCTGTCACTAGCAGATGATCGAGAACATGAAATTCTGATGTGACACAAGGTATCAATAAAATCTAGTTGGAATGGTTTGCTATCTTAATGTCTTTAAACTTGTTTAGGATAATTTTCTCTTTCCACAGTAAATTAAAATATTTTTCCTAATTTTATTACTTTAAGGAAATGGATAGAAAGATTTTAGATCATTACACTAATAGAAGATTACCTAACAATTTACTACAGACAAGTCACACCGCTTTTTTTTTTTTTTTTTTTTGGTAAAATCCAGAAACTAAAATTAAAGAATACCTGAACTTTAGATTTCTAATAATACAGAGTAGTTGCTTAATAAGTAGGGAGGAAAATATAAGAACTATTATGTTTCTCTAATCTTTTAAACTTTTAATTTCTCATTTTATGATGAGAACATACTTTTTTTTTTTTTTTTTTTGAAATGGAGTCTCACTCTGTCACTCAGGCTGGAGTGCAGTGGTGCGATCTCAGCTCACTGCCTCCGTCTCCTGGGTTCAAACAATTCTCCTGCCTCAGCCTCCTGAGTAGCTGGGATTACAGATGTGCACTACCATGCCCAGCTAATTTTTTTTTTTTTTTTTTTGAGACTGAGTCTTGCTCTGTCACCAGGCTGGAGTGCAGTGGTGCGATCTCAGCTCAGTACAACCTCCGCCTGCCTGTTTCAAGCGATTTCCCTGCCTCAGCCACTCGAGTAGCTGGCACTGCAAGCACACGCCATCATGCTTGGCTAGTTTTTTGTATTTTAGTAGAGATGGGGTTTCACATGTTGGCCAAGATGGTCTCGATCTCCTGACCTCGTGATCCACCCACCTCGGCCTCCCAAAGTGCTGGGATTACAGGCGTAAGCCACCACGCCCGGCCTAATTTTTGTATTTTTAGTAGAGACGAGGTCTCGCCACGTTGGTCAGGCTGGTCTCGAACTCCTGACCTCAAGTGATCCACCCGCCTCAGCCTCCCAAAGTGCTGGGTTTACAGGCCTTGAGCCACCGCACCCTGCTGAGAACATATAATTTATAGGGAAATCTCTGCAGTGCTTGCTCAAAAGTTGTCGTTAGTTTTTTGTTTCATTTTACTTGGTCTCTGGACCAGCAGCAACAGCATCACTTGGAGGCTTGTTAGAAATGCAGATCCTCAGGCCCCAAGTGGACCTGCTGGATCAGAATCTGAATTCTAGTGAGCTCCTGGGTACACATTAAAGTTGAAAAGCAGTGCTCTATCATAAAGCAGAGTCAACTCTTGATAACCTGTGGTTTGTATTGTGGCAAATTTTTCATCCCAGGATAGTTACCCATTGCCACGTATCTTGTCAACCTACACCTATTGCTGAGTTGGAGGGAACTGCAAACACTGATATGCTGCAGCCTCACTGGAGCGGGCTGTCCTTGGGTTTCTATATTCACACTACCTTATATTATCTCAGTATTTCCTTAACTTAGATCCAAAACCATAGAAACTGAATTTATACGAAATTGTCCTCAGCCACATATAAAGGCAAACTCTTCACATTTGTTTTTGATAAAATATAGTCACAGTATAAATTCAAAAGTCAAGTACAGTAAAGTCCTCACTGAACATTGTGGATAGGTTCTTGGAAATTGTGACTTTAAGAGACACCATGTACATCAGGTCCTCAGATTACATTGTTTTCCTTCAACATAGTTGCTTTTGTTACAAAGTTAATAAGAAAAAAATTTGTTTCGTTATGTATTGTTTCTCTTAAAGTCACAGTTTCCAAGAACCTATTGATGATAAGGACTTACTCTATATTGGATAATTCACTTCTATTTGTGGCTCCTCTTATTCGTTCACCTAAGTACATTTTAGTATTTAAGGGGTTTTTTCTTGTAAAGGTGAATATTATTTTATTCCTTATGGAGCAATTATCAAACCATCAAATTCCATATGGTTAGTGATTGCACAGAGAAATAGAATGGCTGGTGAACATTTTTCTTTAGGTAGATCAGAAATATTCACATTATTGGCCAGGCATGGTGGCTCACACCTGTAATCCCATCACTTTGGGAGGCTGAGGCAGGCAGATCACCTGAAGTCAGGAGTTCCAAGACCAGCCTGGCCAATGTGGCAAAACCCCTTCTCAACTAAAAATACAAAAATTAGCTAGGCGTGGTGGCATGCACCTGTAATCCCAGTTACTTGGGAGGCTGAGGCAGGAGAATTGCTTAAACCCAAGAGGTGGAAGTTGCAGTGAGCTGAGATCCCACCACTGCACTCCAGCCTGGATGACAAAGTGAGTGAGGCCCTGTCAAAAAAAAAAAAAAAAAAAAGAAATATTCACATTATTTTCCTTTGGGATGTTAGGGAGAGGAGTGGAGAGAAATAACATGGGTCCTGTAACCAAGGACACATGAAACTTTTTTCTCTTCTCTCTTCATTAAGTCAACAGATATTGAGTTCAAACTATGTGATAGGTACTGTGCTAGGCAATAAGGGTGTGCAGATGGACAAGATAGTCTGCCACAGGAACTTATCGAGGTGGCCTCCACAATAGGTATGGGTATATGGAAACATATATCCAAATCTCACCAATCTGAAGTAATTCCTTACCATAGATTTGTATCACCAACATAACATGTATTTGGATAGTTCAAAGAACTGGAAGAGCTGGGCATGGTGGCATGTGCCTGTAGTCCCAGCTACTCAGGAGGGCAAGGTAGGAGGTTCGCTTGGGCCCGAGTTTGAGTTCAGCCTGGGCAACATAGCGAGACCCTGTGTCCAAAAAAAAAAAAAAGAAAAAGAAAAAAAGAACTTGTAGGTTTTCCTACAGGGATTCATCGATCTTCTCTAGTATGTGAAAAAATACTACGTTGCCCTATTTTTAACACCTACATTTTCCTTCTAATAACATTTCATAGGAATCTTATGAAATATTTCAGATACTTAAATCCTCACTACTTTTTTATGCCATATTGTGCTTTTTTATTACTAGTTCTTAATAACTTATTCTAACATTTAGAATAAGTTATTCCCTCTAGGCAGTATATTGTTTTGATAGATCACTGAAGGGACAACAGTGAGTCTCTAGATCTCACTAGTGGAAATATTGACACACAATATGCACTTTAGGGGTTATGGAGGAGATATATGACAATACTGCTAATCCTGTGGGCTTAGGCTTTGTTCAAGTATATTCCTTGGATTAGATGATCAGCATTTGTTGTATAACCTTGGAACATTTCAGAACTCCCCTAAACTTCTGTCTTTTCCATTTTACTCCATCAGGTTTATTGTGACGGCTTAATGATTATGTTAATATGTTGTGTGTGTGTGTGTGTGTGTGTATGTGTGTGTATACACACATGTATACACACACTGCATTATGTGGCATAGCAAGCGCTCAAAAAACATTTTCTTAAAATCTAGTACAAGAGTGGTAATATCCATTAGACTCAAATAGTTTAGTAGTATCTGAGTATATGACAAAGTCAAAGTTATACTATTTCATTTAAAATGAGTGATTTCTGTTATATCTAGGAAGAACATGTTCTTTTCCAACTTGAAGAAGGGATTGAAGCTTTGGAAGCTGCAATTGAATACAAGAATGAAAGTATCCAGAATCGCCAGAAGTCACTTAGAGCATCATTCCAAAACCTCTCTCGTGGTGAAGCAAATGTCTTGGAAAAACTAGCTTGCCTGAGTCCTGTTGAGATTAGAGCTATTCTTTTCAGATATTTCAATAAGGTTTGTTTTTGAGGGTCAGAATATTTTTCTTATAAGGATGGGTCAAGATGCTTACATCCTATATTTATTTTGAATTTTTAAAGAAATTGAGAGGCTTAAAGATTTGATGGTGTAACTACAAATTTGAGCATGATTTCTCTTTATAGAACTAAATGTTGTTATCTAAAAGCTTTGTGATTATCCAAATATGTAGGCCTAACTTTGTGAGGTTCTTAAAGTTGGAGGGGCTTTCAAAAGAAGTCCTTTTCGAAAGTTTTTAAAACCAAAGAATTTAAGTTATATTCCTTGCTCATTATTTCTTGGATGTTTTCTAGATTTGGATGTTCTACCTGGCACTCATGAAAAATCAAGGGCCCTCCAAGTTTTGATTCCCATTCCTTCATTGCTGCAGGGTAGGGGAATCTGTACTTTCTCATCATGTATGAGTTGAAATGAAGATGAAGTGGTGTATCAGTGGCAAAGATAATAGATTTTATTAACCTGAATGTGCTTAAATCAATTAAAATGTTGTATTTTTTACAGATTAGTCAATTTACTGATCCAGAGATGTTTCATAGCATTGAGAACTATATCCGTCTTTTCTCTAATGTCTTTTCCACTTAAGTTATATATTATGAAGTGTTAAACAATGAGATAACTCTTCTCTGAAAAGTACATTCAATTTATGGGAATATCAGACAATTAATGAAAAATAAAACACTGATATTTTAAAATAAAGTCCTAAGGCCAGGTGCAGTGGCTCATGCCTGTAATCCCAGCACTTTGGGAGGCTGAGTCAAGAGAATCACTTGAGCCCAGAATTTGAGATCCTGTCTCTACAAAAAATACCAGAATTAGCCGGGTGTGGTAGCATACACCTGTAGTCCCAGATACTTGGGAGGCTGAGGCAGGAGGATCACATGAGCCCAGCAATTTGAGTTTGTAGTGAGCTATGATCACTACTGCACTTCAGTCTGGGGCAACAGAGCAACAGCCTGTCTCAAAAAATTAAATAAAATTATAATTCTGTGAAATAAGATAAATGAAAATGTTATGCACAGCCTCCTCTTGGATAATCATCATCAGTAGTAAGCTACTGTTATTGTTATTGATGAGAGTGCATCCTATTGCTGCATGTTTGGAGGGTAGAAAGATGGTGGAGTGCTTTGACATAGATAACTTTTTTTTTTTTTTTTGAGACAGAGTCTCGCTCTGTGGCCCAGGCTGGAGTGCAGTGGCGTGATCTCGGCTCAGTGCAAGCTCTGCCCCAAGGTTCACGCCATTCTCCTGCCTCAGCCTCCCGAGTAGCTGGGACGACAAGTGCCCACCACCACGCCTGGCTAATTTTTTTTGTACTTTTTTTTTAGTAGAGACGGGGTTTCACCGTGTTAGACAGAGATGGTCTCGATCTCCTGACCTCATGATCCGCCCGCCTCGGCCTCCCAAAGTGCTGGGATTACAGGCGTGAGCCACCGCGCCCAGCCTGATATAGATAACTCTTTATGCTGTTCTTTTTTTTTTTTTTTTTTCCTGAGATGGAGTCTCACTCTGTTGTCCAGACTGGTGTGATCTCGGCTCACTGCAACCTCCGCCCCCTGGGTTCAAGCAATTCTCCTGCCTCAGCCTCCTGAGTAGCTAGGATTACAGGCGTGTGCTGCCATGCCCAGCTCATTTTTGTATTTTTAGTAGAGATGGGGTTTCACCATGTTGGCCAGGCTGGTCTCAAACTCCTGACCTCGTGGTCCTCCCACCTCGGCCTCCCAAAGTGCTGGGATTACAGGTGTGAGCCACCGTGCCTGGCCCTTGTGCTACTCTTAAAGCAAGGCAACCTGGCTAAGGTCAGTGGATTTTCTGATCCTGGGAACCCTTGTATTAATGATTATTTTTCTGGAGAGGTCATTAGATTATTAACAAGTTCTGTGATATAGACATTGTCTGAAGTATTTTTACTTCACATCAGCAGGGAAGAATCCAGTAGACAAAATGCATAACATGGCTGGGTGTGGTGGCTCATGCCTATAATCCCAGTGCTTTGGGACCCAAGGCAGGAGGATCACTTGAGTCCAGGAATTCAAGACCAGCTTGGGCAACATAGTGAGACCCTGTCTCTACGAAAAAAATTTTTAAAAAACTTAGCCAGGCATGATGGCATGTACCTGTGGTCCCAGCTATGTGGGAGGCTGAGGTGGGAGGATCACTTGATCTCAGGAGTTGGAAGCTGCAGTGAACTATGATTGCACCACTGCACTCCAACCTGAGGTGACAGAGTGAGACTCCATCTTAACAATAACAACAACAACAACAAAACACCCAAACTGTCACTTATTTATAACATCCATTCTGGAGTTAAAACTTGGAATTGTCTAGATGTTTCAAGAATCTTTGCCCTCTCACTATCCACTTAGACTAGAGAAATAAAGTTACAGAATTATTAAATGTAAACTGCATAGATTACATTTAAGAAATTATGGAAGGGTGATTATTAGAGCAACAATATATTAAAAATGAAAGTGTCGGCTGGGCGCGGTGGCTCACGCCTGTAATCCCAGCACTTTGGGAGGCTGAGGTGGGCAGATCACGAGGTCAGGAGATCGAGACCATCCTAGCTAACACGGTGAAACCCCGTCTCTACTAAAAATACAAAAAATTAGCTGGACTTGGTGGCGGGCGCCTGTAGTCCCAGCTACTCGGGAGGCTGAGGCAAGAGAATGGCATGAACCTGGGAGGCGGAGCTTGCAGTGAGCCGAGATTGCGCCACTGCACTCCAGCTTGGGTGACAGAGCAAGACTCCTTCTCAAAAGAAAAAAAAAAGAAAGTGTCATCAATTCAGAATTCCAACAAATTCTTTTTTTTTTTTTTTTTTTTTTTTTTGAGACGGAGTTTTGCTCTTGCACCCAGGCTGGAGTGCAATGGGGCGATCTTGGCTCCACTGCAGCCTCCGCCTCCCAGGTTCAAGCCATTCGCCTGCTTCAGCCTCCCAAGTAGCTGGGATTACAGGTGTGCACCACCACACCCAGCTAATTTTATATATATTTTTTAGTAGAGACGGGGTTTTACTATGTTGGTCAGGTTGGTCTCGAACTCCTCACCTCAAGTGATCCCCCCACCTCAGCCTCCCAAACTGCTAGGACTACAGACGTGAGCCACCGTGCCTGGCCTGAATTCTAACAAATTCAAAAGGCTGTTAGGTTGTTTTGTGAATATGTTACAAAGCATTTGCCTAAGGACCCAATACCTGGCAGGAATCATTTACACTATGGAGATTAAGGAAGTTCATCTTGAAGTAGCCTAAGAAAAGTAGATTATTATGTTAGCTTATCTAAGACACACTTAACAGGTCAAAATATGTATTTGTTAGGTGGTGAATTTGCGAGAAGCTGAACGGAAACAACAATTATATAATGAAGAAATGAAAATGAAAGTTCTGGAACGGGATAATATGGTTCGTGAATTAGAATCTGCACTGGACCATCTAAAATTGCAGTGTGACCGGAGACTGACCCTCCAGCAAAAGGAACACGAACAAAAGATGCAGTTGCTGTTACATCATTTCAAAGGTAACTTCCCCTTTTGACAGTTATGTAAAGTTGATGTGTAGGTGTGGGTACTGAAGGAAGATAGGACAGAATTTGATCACTTAAAAGCTCAACATGTTTAAATAGTTGCTACTTAGACAAGTTTTTGGGCTTTACATGTTTTGGTTGCCGCATTTTGGGACAGTTGACTTTGTTGTAGGGCTATTCGTGCTTGGAATGCCATCCCTTCTGCCTGCCTCCAGTATGCACATAAGAACTGCTACAATCCTGTCAGCTTGTTGTTCGTCTAGTTTTTATGTAGAAATGTGGGATTGATTCAGGCTTTTTGGTATACAGTTGAATTTTTTTTTATTTCCCAGGGATATAATACTATCATATTTAAGTTATTTTCCACTCACAAAATGAAAGTGATAGGTTCTGTCATATTCCTAGTTATATTTCTGGTTATAATTGTCAGTTGATTATAAAATTTTATGCATTAAAGTAATATCTTGGGTCAAAATTATACTGCCATTGATGGGCACATACCATTATCAGTGAGCAGTAGTTCACCACCAACTCTGATAGAAAACTCTGAGAGTGATCTGGCCTCATTTTACCTAGGCATATGGCCAGTATACAAACAGCTACTATGGCAGCAAAATCATTGTTAGGTGATACTGTTACTCCTTCAATTCAGGCTGCTTAGTCTTGATTCTCATGAATCCATAGCTGAAAATAGATCAAAAGGGATCTAGAAGAAGCAACCTGAGTAAGCAGAAAATTGGAAAAATCTGTGAATTTGAGTGTTGAGGCAATTTGCTTCTAAGTTAATTCTGTCACTGGTTAATTAGCAACCAGTTGCCTAATGACAATTTCCTGGCAAGATCTCACACATCATTACATTCAAACATGCTCTCCTTACCTTAGTTTGGTTCTGAAACTGATATTTTAATATTTTTTTAAGTGACTGGGATTATACCACAAAAGTTCATGCTATAGCCAAATAAGAATATATAAAAACTTGGCCAAACATGGTGGCTCATCCCTGTAATCCCAGCACTTTGGGAGGCTGAGTCAAGAGGATTGCTTGAGCCCAGAAGTTTGAGACCAGCCTGGACAACATGGCGACACCCCATCTCTACAAAAGATACAAAAAACTAGCCAAGCGTGGTGGCACGCACCTGTAGTCCCAGCTACTTAGGAGGCTGAGATGGGAGGATCACCTGAGTCCCAGAGGTTGAGCCTGCAGTGGCTGTGGTCACACCACTGCACTCCAGCCTGGGTGACAGAGTTAAGACCCTGTCTCAAAAAAAAAAAAAGTTAAAAAGTCATTCATTTCTATAGCTGTACAAATTGTTCATAACAAAGTTGTGGCTGGGTGCAGTGGCTCATGCCTGTAATCCCAGCATTTTGGAAGGTTGTGGTGGGAGGCTTACTTGAAAGCAGCCTGGGCAGCATAGTGGGACCCCATCTGTATTAATCAAGGATCTCTAAAGGGACAGAATAGCATATATATATCATATATATGATATATATAGATATATAAAATATATAGGATTTATATTATATAAATATATATATAAACATAAAGGGGAGTTTATTAAGTATTGACTTACATGATCACAAGGTCCCACAATAGGCTGTCTGCAAGCTTGAGGAGCAAGGAAGCCAGTCCGAGTCTCAAAACTAAAGAACTTGGAGTCTGATGTTCAAGGACAGGAAGCATTCAGCATGGGAGAAAGATGTAGGCTGGGAGGCTAGGCCAGTCTCACCTTCTTATGTTTTTCTGCCTGCTTTATATTCATTGGCAGCTTATTAGATGGCGCACGAGATTGAGGTTGGATCTGCCTTCCCCAGCCCACTGACTCAAATGTTAACCTCCTTTGGCAACACCCTCACAGACACACCCAGGATCAATACTTTGCATCCTTCAATCCAGTCAAGTTAACACTCGGTATTTACCGTCACAAGTCCATCCCTTGTCAACTTGAACTCATACACATCTCCTGAGATCATACATAATCTTCAAATAAAGACAATAATAAGGTTATAATTACACCTAACATAATACAACTATCCTTCGTACAACCGGAAATGCACCAATCCCCAACCCAAATGCTATTACATAAAGTTAACAGTACTTAAATGCTGATGTGAAGTCAATAAATCTTATGTCACATGATAAAGGAAAAAGGAAATAAAATGAAGATATTTTCTCAGTACAAGTGTATACATGCACAAACATGTTTTTAACAAAATAAGGAGGAAATATGACAGTTACCGTCCTCGTTTCTGTGGCTGGTCACATGGTCATAGCTGGTATTGACGACCACCTTCTTCTGCTACCCATTCTTTATTCCCTTTGCCTTTAGCAAGCACCTCAGCATGTTGTGGGTTTTTCTCCTAGTGGAGTGACCCAACCCTTCATTCCTGAAGGGTCTGGACCATTTGTAGTCCTGACTGGAATGGGCTGTTGTAGTTTCCAATTGACCTTAATCACAGAGCATGGTAATACTAAGCGACACCCTAATGGATCTCCTGTATTTCTTGCATACTCTTTCTTACCTCTGTTATGGAGTAGTAGACTGATTTCATCTTGATAGTCCAGGTCAGTCACCCCAGCCAATACTGTAACTCCCTTCTTAGCCTGCTGACTTAACGGTAGGTAGAGCCCAAAGTGTCCAGGTGGCAATCTTAACTTTCAGTTTAATGGAATCATTGTTGTGTCTCCTGGTGGCAGTGTTCCTTCCTCTGAAACAAAGACCTCTAGGCCAGCAGAACGTAATGTTGTGGGAACAGGAAGCAAAAATGTTGCTAATGGATCACTAGGGGTGATGGTGGGTGGTGCCACTTCCACTTCCACCCCTTGGTCCCTGGACTCGTGAATCCTGACTATGGAAGAAACAGTACCATATACTGGATGCTGATGCAGAGCATACATGGCCTTCTGGAGAACTTTGTCCCAGTCCTGCAAAGTATTGTCATGTAATTGGTGTTGTAATTGTGACTTCAAAAGGCCATTCCACCGTTCTATCAGTCTAGCTGCTTCAGGATGATGGGGACCTTCATCCTGCAAATGACCAGTGAATCCCATGAGCATGAGCCCACTGCCACACTTCTTTAGCCATAAAGTGAGTAACTTGGTCAGAGGCAATGCTGTGTGGAATACCATGACAGTGAATAAGGCATTCTGTGAGTCCATGGATGGTAATCTTGGCAGAAGCATTGCGTGCAGGATAGGCAAACCCACATCCGGAGTAAGTGTCTGTTCCAGTGAGGACAAACCTCTGCCCTTTCTGTGATGGAAGAGGTCCAATATAATCAACCTGCCACCAGGTAGCTCGCCGATCACCCTGAGGAATGGTGCCATATTGAGGGCTCAGTGTTGGTCTCTGCTGCTGGCAAATTGGGCACTCAGCAGTGGCCGTAGCCAGGTCAGCCTTGGTGAGTGGAAGTCCATGTTGCTGAGCCCACATCCCTGCCACCATGGCCACTTTGTTCATGGGCCCATTGGGCAATGACAGGGGTGGCTGGGGAAAGAGGCTGAGTGGTATCCACAGACTGGGTTATCGTTTCCACTTGATTATTAAAATCCTCCTCTGCTGAGGTCATCCGTTGGTGAGCACTCACTTGGGATACAAATATCTTCACAGTTTTTGACTACTCAGAGAGGTCCATCCACATACCTCTTCCCCAAAATTCTTTGTCACCAGTTTTCCAATCATGCTTCTTCCAAGTCCCTGACCATCCAGCCAAACCACTGGCTACAGCCCATGAATTGGTATATAACCGCATATCTGGCCATTTCTCCTTCCATGCAAAGTGCACAACCAGGTGCACTGTTCGAAGTTCTGCCCACTGGGAAGATTTCCCTTCACTGGTATCCTTCAGGGATGTCCTAGAAAGGGGCTGTAGTGCCGCAGCTGTCCACTTTCAGGTGGTGCCTGCATATCGTGCAGAACCATCTGTGAACCAGGCCCTAGTCTTCTCTTCCCCTGTCAACTGATCATAGGGAACTCCCCATGAGGCCATTGGTGCAGGCTGGAGGAGAGAAGGCAGGGTGGCGAGTGGAGACCATGGGCATTTGTGCCACTTCCTCATGTAACTTATGCCTTCAGGACCTGCTTGAGCCTGATCACATATATAGCATTTCCATTTGATGATGGAATGCTGCTGTGCACGACCCACTTTATAGCTAGATAGGTCAGAAAGCACCCAGTTCATGATAGGCAGTTCAGGTCGCATGGTGACTTGATGACCCATAGTCAAACGTTCAGTTTCCACCAAAGCCCAGTAACAGGCCAAGAGCTGTCTCTCAAAAGGAGAGTAGTTATCTGCAGAAGATGGCGGGGCCTTGCTCCAAAATCCTAGAGGCCTCCACTGTGATTCACCTATGGGGGTCTGCGAGAGGCTCCAAACAGCATCCCTATCTGCCACTGACACCTCAAGCACCATTGGATCTGCTGGGTCATGTGGCCAAGTGGCAGAGCAGCTTGCACAGCAGCTTGCACAGCAGCCTGGACCTATTGCAGAGCCTTCTCCTGTTGTGGACCCCATTCAAAACTGGCAGCCTTTCAGGTCACTCAATAAATGGGCCAGAGTAACACACCCAAATGAGGAATGTGCTGCCTTCAAAATCCAAATAGGCCCACTAGGCATTGTGCCTCTTTCTTGGTTGTAGGAAGGGCCGAATGCAGCAACTTATCCTTCACCTTAGAAGGAATATCTCGACAGGCCCCACACCACTGGACCCCTAGAAATTTTACTGAGGTAGAAGAGTTCATCATTTTCTTTGATCAGTTTGTCCACTGAACTGAGGAGCAACCAACCAGCTTCATTATGTTCCTTGGTTCTCCATGTATGGTCAAATTTATTACATAGAGTCACTAAACTCCTTGCCTCTCATGAGCAGTGAATCAGGAGTGTCAAATGCATTTATTTTGCATAATTCTGTAAACAGTTCATGTCAAGGACTATCAGTGTTCTCCATACTATTAGGAGTAGAGTCCTTAGCATTTTTGGGTCTAATCAGATTAAGCAGCCAACTCCAGAAACCCCAAAACCAACAAAAGAACTCCATCCTTAATATTCTGTTCCTTTAGAGCCACTCCTGGTACCAAAACCTGTATTAGGGTTCTCTAGAGGGATAGAACTAATAGGAGATATATAGATATAGATATAGATATCTATATAAATATATATAGCTATCTATATAAATATCTATATCTCTCTCTATATATATAAAGGGGAGTTTATTATTAACTTACACAATCACAAGTTCCCACAGTAGGCTGTCTGCAAGCTTGAGGAGCAAGGAGAGCCAGTCTGAGTCTCGAAACTGAAGAGCTTGGAGTCTGATGTTTGAGGACAGGAAGCATCCAGCATGCGAGAAAGATGTAGGCTGGGAGGCTAGGTCAGTCTCACCTTTTTCTGCCTGCTTCATATTCACTGGCAGCTGATGAGATGGTTCCCACCAGATTAAGGGTGGGTGTGCCTTCCCCAGCCCACTGACTCAAATGTTAACCTCCTTTGGCAACACTCTCACAGACACACTCAATACTTGGCATCAATACTTGGCATCTTTCAGTCCAATCAACTTGACACTCAATAGTAACCATCACACCATCTCTACCAAAAATTTAAAAAATTAAGCCGGGCATGGTGGCATGTGCCTGTGGTCCCAGCTACCCTGGAGGCTGAGGTGGGAAGATTATTTGAACCCAGGAGGTTGAAGCTGTAATGAGCCATGATTGCACCACTACACACTCTACCCTGGGCAACAGGGTGAGACGCTGTCTCGAAAATAATAGTAATAGAAAATAAAATAAAAACAAAGTTATAACTGACAATGTTAACAATTCATGAATTTTCTAATTTCAACTGAATATCAGACATAAAATTAAGTTGATTTATATGACATACTTTATGGGGATTCTGATTTATGATCTCATTAATTTTAAGTATTTTTAAAAACAAGATGATGGACTAATTTAAAATATACAAATATACTTAAACAAAATTCTATAAAACAGCCAATTGTAACCAAAGAAAATCACAACCCAGTAGGATCATTTTATAAATATGCCAGTAGGGGAGAGTAGGTCTGAAATTATGTTTTTTCTGAAGGTTAGTAAACTGGATTTCACTGGTTCAAGAGCATAACCCAATGGAGACAATGTTAGACATTCATAAATATTAATGAAAGTATTAATAAAGTTTCTAAACTTTATTACCTGTAAACTTAAAGTTTAGAAACTTTAAGTTATATTGTGGCATAAACTAGAACTTTATGCTGGATTATATTCCCTCTTCTTTTTCTGTGGTGTTTTCCTTTGTGATTTAGTCTTTATGGCCTCTTTTAACAGGTTTTGGTTTTTGTGGGGGTTTTGGCTGTATATTTCTTGGGCCTATAAATCCTAGTCATGTGACTTTTTATATAACCACAGTTCCTGATATAAACTTTACAGAAGATACTAAAGCAGCCAATGAACAGAGTTCCAAACTTGAACTTTTTATAGAAAACACCTTACTTCTGGTGTTCTAAGGATAGGTCTAGTTGGTAGCTACTGCAAAAAAAATCTTATGAAAGTGTGAGGGTTGGTAGGGGGTAGGATGGAGGTGACTAAGGGCTCAATCCTACTTTGGGAAATTTTACAGGCAGAAAAATCCAAATTGTAGCTGAAAACAAACCCATTCAGGTAACAGATATGTGTAACATGCTTCTTATCCTTTAAATATATAGTCCAGGGCCTATGTTAAAACATAATTTTGCAGCCGGGCACGGTGGCTCATGTCTGTAATCCCAGCACTTTGGGAAGCCAAGGCGGGCAGTTCACGAGGTCAGGAGATCGAGACCATCCTGGCTAACATGATGAAACCCCGTCTCTACTAAAAATACAAAAAAATTAGCCGGGCGTGGTGCCAGGCACCTGTAGTCCCAGCTACTTGGGAGGCGGAGGCAGGAGAATGGTGTGAACCTGGGAGGCGGAGCTTACAGTGAGCCGAGCATATCACGCCACTGCACTCTAGCCTGGGCGACAGTGCGAGACTCCATTTCAAAAAAACAAAGAAACAAACAAAAACATAATTTTGCATCATTTATTTAAAACTGATTTTAAATGCAAATTTTTGTTGTATAGAACAAGATGGAGAAGGCATTATGGAAACTTTCAAAACATATGAAGATAAAATCCAGCAGTTGGAAAAAGAGCTTTATTTCTATAAGAAAACCAGCCGGGATCATAAGAAGAAACTTAAGGAACTGGTAGGGGAAGCAATTCGGCGGCAACTAGCACCATCAGAGTGTAAGACTTTTAGCGTTGTCACTCTTAACACTGTTTCTCTAGCATTTGGTGAAGTCATGCCAGCTTTGTAGTGTAGCCTTTACCAATTGACTGGGTTATTTAGGATTAGATACTTCTATTTGTCTCTGTAAACAAAAATCGTTGTCTAAGGTAGAACCACATGAGAAGTGAATGAATAAATTTATAGATGCAAAGGAAATGATCAATTATTGATTGTCTGCCATGTGCCAGGGGCTTGTAGACCTTAACTCATTTAATCCCTAAATTAACTATATAATCTAACATAGCTGTTGTTTTCCTATTTTATAGTAAATTAAGCCTTCTGATTATCACAAAAAAAGATGTATGGTAGGTAAGAGTAAAAGTATGTATTTTTAAGATAAATCAGGTCTTTTTATATATCATGACCCCTGGAAATTAAAAAATGTAATAGAACCCATTTTTGAGACAAAGATGTTTCCTTGTATAATCATATGTAGATATGTAGATTTAGTGCATTCCTAAATGAAATAACATGACAAAATATACTTTGCAAAAGTAAAAAATACTATGAAGGTAATATATTGCGATGATTAAAATATACCCTCTTTAAGATAGCTGAATAGAGAGGAATCAATATTTCTAAAATAATAAAGTCTACATTTTATAAAAGAATTAGCTAATACTTTCTAATAATTCTAATAAGTTAATTCTAATAACTTCGATAATTTAGGTATGGTTTATGAAAAGTTGACTTTAAAATCTTTTAGGCACACATGTATTTTTTACCTTGAAAGAAAACTACTTAAATATGGGCACACAAGATGTAAGAAGACCAGTGAAAAATAATATGGAGGAGCAATGAAGTGATATATGCTGAATATGTAATAGAAGTAGAATTGGCTAGGTGCGGTGGCTCAGGCCTGTAATCCCAGCACTTTGGGAGGCCAAGGCAGGTGGATCACCGGAGGTTAGGAGTTCGAGACCAACCTGACCAACATGGTGAAACCCCGTCTCTATTAAAAAATACAAAATTAGCCAGGTGTGGTGGTTCATGCCTGTAATCCCAGCTACTCAGGAGGCTGAGGCAGGAGAATCGCTTGAACCCAGGAGGCGGAGGTTGCAGTGAGCTGAGATCACGACATTGCACACCAACCTGGGCAACAAGAGCGAAACTCTGTCTCAAAAAAAAAAATGCTAACTTATATTTGTGACATTTATCATGTATAGACATTTTCAAGAATAATTCCCTTTAGCCCTCAAACTCAGGATAGGCTGGGGTCTGCTCACTCCATTTTCAGATGAGGCAATTGACGCTTAGAGAAGGCAAGTGACTTATGGACAGAACAGTAACTATAACATAGTCTAATGTCCCTCATCTTCTGACTGCTGGTTCAGTATTCCAAGATAAAAGTTGTCTGAGGATAAAGATGTGATACAAACATACAAATCCTGCCAAAGAGATTACACTTTCTGATTCTCAGTATAGTAATACAGAGGTGTTTACTGATGTAACTCATTTACTTGAAATACTGCCTGCTATATATAGCTAAAACTTTAACTTGAAACATTACTTGCCAAAAATTAAAAAGTAAACAAGTATCAAGTAAGAAACAAAATAATCAACATAAGACCACTTTAGCTTTGAAAAAAAGTCTACTGTCAAATTTGAGGTATCTGATATTAGACATCTAGTTTGTAAATGGCCCATGTTTATGCCACCGAGTCTACTAGACATTTCTTTAAAATGACAATGTAGTATGGTGGTATACAGGTTTAAGAAATCTGGATCTTCATCCTGCTCTTTAACCAAACACACACACAAATCTAAAACATAGTTAATCTTGGAGAGGTGTAAAATGAGAACAACACTGTTCTGACCAATTTACCCAAGGAGTCTAGTCTTGATAATAACGTTGGAGATATTATTTCAGCTAATTTGCTATTCTACCTAGAAACATTTAAAATACTTCTATTTTTGACTATAAAAATAATGTATAGTCATTATAGAAAAATCTGAAAATGAAGAAAACAAATCAGTTATAATCCTACCCACATTTGAGCATAATTCTTTTCATATTTTCCCCATGCTTTAAAATATACAGTTGCAATTATATTGGGGATATAGTTTACACTATATCCTGTCTCATAATGCTACTCTAATATAATGACATGAAACAAGGTTTGTTTGAATTATAAAATATAGCAATTTATATCAAACTCTGAGTTCCATAAAATGTTTTACATGCTTAATAATCAGTATCCTAGTTAATAACTTAGTATTTGGTGCAGTGTTTTTTTTTTGTTTGTTTTTTGTTTTTGAATGGAGTTTCACTCTTGTTACCCAGGCTGGAGTGCAGTGGTGCTATCTCAGCTCACTGCAGCCTCCACCTCCCAGGTTCAAACAATTCTCCTGCCTCAGCCTCCTCAGTAGCTGGGATTACAGGTGCCGCCACCAGGCCCAGCTAATTTTTTGTATTTTTAGTAGAGACCATGTCGGCCAGGCTGGTCTCAAACTCCTGACCTCAGGTGATCCACCAGCCTTGGCCTCCCAAAGTGCTGGAATTACAGGCATGAGCCACCGTGCCCAGCGGTTCAGTGGGTTTTGATAGAAGACTGCCTACAAGACTTATATTTTCTTTGAATATTTTTGGCATTTTCCAGTTGCAGAAAAATTCATCTTTTGACTAAAATATCTTGGTCACTTGATGGTCATCCCTCTGTTACAGTGTATATGTTTTCTAACATGAGGATAAAATCAGTTTTATATGAACCTGCATTCTCTCTACTTGTATTTAAACCTATCCTTGTATCAATTTAAATCACTATAAAACTATATGTAAGGATAATAGAGTCAAAAGATCTGGGTCGGAATCCTTACTTCTTTTACTAGTTGTTTGACCTTGGGCAAATTAATCTTTCCCTAGTCGGTTCCCTCAATTATAAAATTCTGGAAGAGGGAAACTTTCTTGTGAAGAATCCAAGTGGGCTCTGGAGTGAGCCTCAGCAATGAGCCTCTTTTCTTATGATCTTTTGAAAATAAGATGCCTTACTCCTTCCCCCAGATACTGTCACCTGGGGAGCAGGATTTTTTTTTAGAGTTGGGGTCTTGCTCTGTTGCCCAGGCTGGAGTGTAGTGGTACATTCATGGCTCACTGCAGCCTCAAACTCCTGGGCTTGAGCAATCCTCCCACCTCAGCCTCTCAAGTAGCTGGGGCTACAGGCATAAACCACTGCACCCAGCTAGGGAGCAGGATTTTTTAAAGCTTCCCAGTGACTCTGATGTACTGCAGAGTTTGGGAGCCACTGTCTGTGGTCAACTTAGTATGAGTTCCATGTACAAGGATCTAGATCATTTGCTAGTTCCGGTTATTTGATTTTGAGAGAATTTTAAAAACTAGAGAGTCAGTTATGTTTTAAACCAGGGGTTACAAACTAGAACGCCTACCTGAACCAGAGTGAGCAGTGGGGACTGCAGCAGTCATCTAAATGGTCAGTGGCAATGGTGTTCCAGCTGCTGTTGCAATTCAGAAACTGTTAACTCTTATAGTTTTTCTAGAAAAGCTGTAAATCTATATTTTTATATGAAACTTTTCAAATTTTAAATCTTGGGTCAAGTATTACTAACATTATAGGCCAAGCAAAACATGTCTATGGGCCAGATTTGGCTTGAGAGCTGCCAATGTGCAACCTGTGTTTTAAAACTTTGTCTTTGCAGGGCTGGGCCAGGTGCGGTGGCTCATGTCTGTAATCCCAGCACTTTGGGAGGCCAAGGCAGGCGGATCACCTGAGGTCAGGAGATCGAGACCATCCTGGCTAACACGGTGAAACCCCATCTCTACTAAAAATACAAAAAATTCGCCGGGCGTGGTGGCGGGCGCCTGTAGTTCCAGCTACTCCGGAGGCTGAGGCAGGAGAATGGCGTGAACCCAGGAGGCGGAGCTTGCAGTGAGCCGAGATCACGCCACTGCACTCCAACCTGGGCGACAGAGCGAGACTCTGTCTCAAAAAAAAAAAAAAACAAAAAACTTTGTCTTTGCAGGACTAAAAGTATACTAAGCATGCATCAATATGTTGAAGTTGGCATTTTTCATCATATTAGGTCTAGTACCTGTATGCATTTCTCTTAAGCAAGTTTTTGTCTTTGCTATTAGATATTCTTTGATTTAAGAACCTCTAGCTTTGATCTCCACTTTAATTCCAGTGGGGTGTCCCCACCGAGGGCATATTCTCTCATCTCCATTTCGATGACAGAAATTGTGGCGCACACCCCAGAGTACATTCAGACAGCAGAACCCCGCTATCATGCTGGGAGTGCCAACCAAGGCCAGATTTCCACACATATAATGCCAAGTCCCAGAGTTTTCCCTCGAGATATGGGGCAGAGCCAATATTATCCAGTGCTGGCATCACTTGGCCATGATTTAGAATTAACTAGTAGCAAGAACAGCAGAGAAGGCAGGCATGGAAAGGCACCAGAGGTGCCCAAAGCACTCTTATGTTTCCAGGGAGTACCAAACCCCCAAAAGACTATTTCTCAATCTGTTCCATGAATTAAAGTTGTGAGTTATTCACATGCAAGATGCCTGTAAGTGAAATAAAAATATTCATATTCACACATCTGTTCATCTAAAATAAGTCATTTAACAAAAAAGTTGAAAAACATTATGCATATTGGGTGATAATAATGTATTTATGTTAAGATGTTTTGATTAAAACACCTAATTTTGAGGAAATAATATCTAATTTTTTGGTTTGGGGATTATTTTTAGATCATAAGGCTGGAGATGGAGTCCTGAAGCCAGAAGGAGGCATGCTTTCAGAAGAATTAAAATGGGCATCCAGACCTGAAAGTATGAAATTAAGTGGAAGAGAAAGAGAAATGGACAGTTCAGCAAGCAGCTTAAGAACACAGCCAAATCCTCAAAAGCTCTGGGAAGATATCACAGAATTACCTCCAATTCATAGTTCTTTAGCACCCCCCAGTGGGCATATGTTAGGTAATGAGAATAAAACAGAAACAGATGATAATCAGTTTACAAAATCTCAGTCGACTGTCATCCCAAATTCAGGTTGTGGGAAATGTGGGACGACTTCATGGTGTCACACCTGTAAAACTGTGTCGAAAAGAATTACGTCAAATTTCCGCCTTGGAACTATCATTGCGATGTTCCAGTCTTGGAGTTGGCATTGGATCAATGGCTGCTGATTCCATCGAAGTATCTAGGAAACCAAGGGACTTAAAAACTTAGACATTGAATAATAGAACTTTTAGTAGATATGTAAAAAGATTCCTTTTTCTAACCTGTTAAAAACTAAAGCTCAAGTTCACTACCTCTTTCCTCAGAATAAAGGAAGAAGGGGAGGAAGGAATCCCTAATTCTTTTATATGCTATAGATGTGTGCATCTTCTATATATACTCGGGGAGTTTTAGTTTATATTCCCATAGTAATCAAACATGTTTTCCAATACTTGATAACATTTAAATATTTACATTTATAAATACGCTTAAATGTTTTTCCAGGCATATTTGAAGATTAAAACTAGTAATAGACTAAAATATCTATCAAGTATGTATTACTATATAATATAAATGTACATTATAAAAGTATGTTACAATATAACTATATTATTGTTATTCTCAAATACAAGTATATTGTTTTTTTTTAAAAGATCCAGCTAAATCTTGCTTTTGTCAGAGGGAGTCACCTGCTGCATATGTGGGCTAAGACAACCTCTCAGCTTTATGGATTGAGGCTCATTTACAGTCCTCCGAGCTCACAGAAATGGTCAGTCTTGACTTTTTAAACATGCTCACTGTTCTGTTTCTGGAATTTTTTTGGATTTTTAAAAATTTATAATGCTATCTTTTTTGTTTGCTAATATTATGCAATATAAGTTTTCATGTCTTTCCTGCTCTATACACTCAATATATCTCTCATTATGTTACTAAAATTGGGAGAAATGAATGCTGTTCCATGGAACACGGAAATTATAGAATAAAACTAAAGCATTCTAACATTTCAAGAGAAAGAACACTGGTTATGACATCTCTGGTCACATGGAGTATGTCTGTAAAGCTTGAAGTCTTGCCAAAGCATCTTTAATGATTTGATAGGCTTTAAGTCTGATATTTTTTTCTATAACCTCCTTAGTCAGGCTTTGCACACCGGCCAAACTACACTGGGGCTGTAAATATGTCAATGAAATTTTTACTAAAATCTCCAAGTTTTTCTGGTCAAAATTTTACTATATAATGTACAATTTAGTTTGGAATTAAGAACTAAACAGTTTGCACACCAAATGTAGTTTGTACTTTTTAACCATATTTTTCAGTTATAGGAAACATCCATTGTAATGACCTGAGGAATTATTTTGTTACTTAGGTTGTTCTTTGTTACTTTTCCAAAACACTTGTAAACCAAAGTTGAGTTTCTTAAACTAATTAATGTTTTGTTGGGGGCTGTAGCAAAACCATCCTGACATGCATGCTTACTCAGAGTCACCCACTTCCTTGCTGAATCCATTTTTTCTGATGTAGTGCTGCTACAGACCTTTTCCTTTTGTCCTTTCCTCTGTTGCTGTGGATTTGATCATCTCACATAGGACCCAAACTGTCACCCTGTGCTCAAAGACTCAAGGCTTCCTTTCTCTCATTGCTAGCCCCTAGGGAGTAGAGTTTCTTGGTCTCCTTGCTAAAAACCAGTTCCTTTAAGAAACAAACCAAAACAAAACAAACTTATAAAAAGGAAAATAGTTTATCTCTTAAGCATGGTACTAAAATTTATTTAAATTAAATAGATTTCTGTGGACTTACCTGGGAATGAAACAATTTATAAATATTGGTCCAATGAGATACTATTTTCTAAATTTCAAAAAATGAATTTACAAACTAACTGGGAAATTTTATTTTTACCAGAGACTGTTTGAAGTCAGATTCTGGTTTCCAGCTAGTCTTCCACTTTTATAAATTTATGTATATTTATATATAAATATAAATCATAGAAACCAAAGGTAAAACATACACATTATAAATATGTATAAATGCACTGACCTTTTGCCATTATTATATATATTTCATATATATATACACTTGTACCTATACAAGTATATAAGGAAATGTGTTTGTATATCCATAGGTAAAACAAGTATGTGTAAATTAATTATTTCTAATTAAGGCATAGCACATAATCTTACAAGGAACTTATAATGAGGACCTTTGTTAATAAATACATATTTATTTAAATATATTATTGCTGTGCTTTGTTGAAGGCACTGACCTTTTACCATTATAATATATACACTTGTATATAAACACTTGTATATATATAGTATTATATATATACTTGTATATAGATATAGATATAGGGTATACATTATACATTATTTCACTTTATAATATATTATTTAATATGATTTTATATCATGATATATCATTATATAGCTATAATGTATATATAGATACACTTGTATATATACATAGATATAGATATATATAATGGCCAAAGGTCAGTGCCCTTAACAAGCACAGCAATATTTATAAATAAATATTTATTAATGAAGATCCTAATAATAAGTTCCTTATAAGATTAAGTAATGTGCTATGCGTTATTTAGGAATAATTCATTTAAGAATGTATTCTGATACTGGAATCCTACTTGCTCAAGAAATTAACACATACTTGTTTTACTTGTGGAAATACACGTTTCCTCAAAGCCAACTCACTAATAAAGCAAGAAAATTTATATCAAAACAACGATTAGGTTTGATTATGCAATTGTGAGTTGCTTTCTAAATAACAAAGGTATGGTGTTTTTCTTCCTTTTGGTTAAACATATATCCTTTATATATATGACAGATTTCATGCCACATATGCAAACACACATATAAATAACGTCGTGAATAATATATTCTGGAAATGAACCTCTGGTCATTCTAGTTTAGTCGGTGTTCTCACAAAGGAAAGAAAAAAATTAGACACCTACCCAAGGCAAGTAAAATTATTTTTTTACATATACTAAATGATTTTACTTTTTCACATGCTTTTTCTAAACATTTTGTCACTTTATTGCCCTTTTGCATGTATATAAAATGTTTGTGGTTTTCTTTTTTTTGTTCATTACGTTCTTTTTTCCTCTTAACTGTAATAAAGCATTTGAAAGGAAAAATATTTGTAAAGTACTAGTTACTTTCCTAACTCTAGAGTGTTATAGCTAACAGAGATGGAAAATTCTTTACGTTGGGAACCACAGGTGGTGAGAACATTGATGAAGGTGCTTTTGTGCTTTAATGTTTGCTTTCTTTTTGTTAATGTATTTTTTTGTTGTTGCCTCAATTCTTCATATCTTCATGAACCCAGGGTCCAAGAAGTCAGCAAAAATATGATCTTCATTAATTGTGGACTAGATTGCCACTAGCCATTGCCTTGTTCAGTCTAGGCCAGTAAAGTGAGGAATGCTTATTTGAGACTAAATTCCTTATATAGAAAAAAATGAAAGTCTTATACTAAGTTTTGGAATGACTATCAGGGAGTGAAATCCTTAGTGGGAGTTCGGTTCTGTGGTCAAAACAAATTCTTACACATTAAATGCAAGTATGACATATTTTGATCTTTCACTTATTTCCTTAGGCACCTACTCGTGACTTTAAAACAGTGGGGTATCAGTATTTGAAAGTTCAGGTAGAAAGTTACTTATGTCCACAATTCCTCTCTCAACTTCATTGGACTTTTTTAAAAAATTCATTATGTATATTTTAAACATTTAAAGTTGTAACAGATTGTAGGCTGCCTTGATTAACACTGATAATATATTCTTCTACATTTATATTTTCAAAAATTGAAAATAAAGGCGAGAGTGAGATCCATTTGCAATAAGCATCTCAAAAGCATTGGGCATGTAGTACTTTTGAGCTTATGTTGGCAGAAGTACACCAAGGGTAGGGTACTGGGGAGCCTCTGCCCAATAAGGAGAAGTATTTTATCATTGTCATTGCTGCTGATAAAAGCAGGCTGACTTTTCATAGGTTTTGTTGTTTTTAAATTATCTGTAAACAATGCACCCCTTATTGCCTACACCAAGGTTGACTGCTGCGATTCCTTCCATTCCCTGGAATGTACTGCATACAAAGAGAAAGCATCAAACACTGGAATAGTGTTTGATTTTTATAATGGCTTTCATGTTGACCCCAACATGACTCCAACATGGAGGTAATTAGAACAAAGGAAATTATGAAAAGAAATCCCAGAAAAAGTTGATGTTATAATGATGGCTTTTGATATTTTGCATAGTTCTCATTTGTCTGTTTTTATATTTCCTTCTAGGAATTTCTGCAATGAGTCAACAGAATTGGCACTATTTGAAATGCTAACAGTGTAATTTGAACCCAAATATATTGAATTAGACTTAGATATTATGTTCTACTGGTTAATTGTAACACACAGCTCTATTGAGTTATCTACAGTACTTTAAGAGAAAAAAACAACAATCTCATAGTCTGTTATAATGAGCAAGATCCCTATATGCCCAAGGAACAAAACCATTCACAACAGAAAAGAATAGAAAATTAAATATTTTTTTAAATGTATACTTAATGATTCTTGGAAATTTAAAACTATCTATTAATAATTATATAACTAAAGTAGAAAAGGAATTATTTTAAAACCTTATTTGTATACTGTATTATTGTGTTTTCAAGCTTATTAAGTACATATATAAAGCAAGGTATAATTTTTCAAGTCCAGTGTGGTAAATATTGTTAGAAGTTATGTGATCAGCCAGGCACGGTGGCTTATGCCTGTAATCCCAGCACTTTGGGAGGCTGAGGCAGGTGGATCACGAGGTCAGGAGTTCAAGACCAGCCTGGCCATGATGAAACCCCATCTCTACTAAAAATACAAAATTAACCGAGTGTAGTGGCACACACCTATAGTCCCAGCTACTCGGGAGGCTGAGGCAGGAGAACTGCTTGTACTCATGAGGCAGAGGTTGCAGTGAGCCGAGATCGCGCCATTGCACTCCAGCCTGGGCGACAGAGGGAGACTCCGTCTCAAAAAAAAAAAAAAGTTATGTGGTCTGAAGTGTCTTATTTTTAAACGAACCATTCCTTGGACCCCACACCACACTTACCAACAACAAATCATAGGCATGTACTTACTTACCTTTCATTTCCCACAGTGATCCAGGATTCCAATAGCTCTAAGACAGATGACTGGAGTGGGAGGGAGACAGGGGGGAAAGAGGTTTATTTGAAAGCATTCCATAGACAAGCAAAGGATTTTCAAAAAATATTTTGAGAGAATATATTTCTCTGGCATAAGGACTGAAACTTAAATTCAACCTTTGGCTATCTCTAAACACTAAAGAATACTCTTGGTTAGTACCGACTTTGCCATTAAAAAATAACTATTTTTTATACTGGTTTTTATTTTTTATACTGGTATATTTTTATACTGGTTCCTTTCCTATGTTTACTATTCACTCAGGATATTATGAAAAGAAGCCATCCTAGATCGAATTTGAATAGAAATTGTGGAGCCATTCAATAGAGAATTACAAGAAATAGCAGTTTGTGGTAAATTCCAATGGCCTAACAACATACACTGAAGGAAAGCAGTTAGGACTTAAGTGATTTTACCTTTGAAGAACCATGAATGATATGCCAAAACAAACAAAAAAATTGCTGTAGGCAAAATGGGATTTATTTTTGTAAAACAATGGTATCTTAACTATTTTGCTTATTTTTTTCCCTGTGCTAAAATGTCCCTGATTTTGTCTACCGAAAAACCTGTGTATAAAAAAACCTTAATTCAAGATTACAAACCAGCAGCTACTTGCCTGCCTTGAGGGGCTGGATTAATTTTATTCATTTTCATTTGCGGGCTGTAGTTGCACTTCACTGTCTATCCTCTAGGAATGAAAAGGAGTGAGGAGTTATCTGAGTTCAACTAACTGATAATTTTCATAATTTATAACTATTAAAGTCAAAGTTTTGTTGTTACTTTCTAGCATGCTTTTTCTAGATGGGAATAATGGGAACAGGGCAAGGTATTTTAATACTGAGGAGTTAATCTCCTTTTGAAATTCCCATCACCTGGGAGGGTTGGACAGCATCTGAATTGTTCCATTCAAGGCCTGGGGCTAAGCCCATCCGTTTCACTAGACATTTTCCTGGCTAGCTCCAGGTGTCACCAGCTGTTAGACATGACTAGAATGACACAGGCTGTAATTTTATTAATAGAGTACATTAAATGATATTTTCTAAACCAAATAGCCTTTAAAAAACTATTTATGAATCACTACCCTGCATTTAATATCAAAATCATATTTTTCAAATGAAACACAAAGTAATTAGGAGGGAAATTACTATTTTTGTTACATAGCAAATATTTTTGTTACATAGTCTTACTTTATCAAATAAATGCTTTATCAAATAAATGCTTTATCAAATGAAAGCACTTTGAAAATTGAAGCATCATATATGTTTAAGATTAAATTATAAGTAGGTTTTCCATACAGTTGGATGTCAAAATGGGATAACTGTTTGGCACACATGGTTGTTTATTTTATATAAACAAATCATAAGTCATCTTCTAAACAAATTCTCAGTTTTAGTTATATATATCTTCTAAACAAATTCCCAATTTTAGTTATGTATGTTTCAACAGTATAAATAAGAGTATTCTCTGGGAAGATTAATGTGAATTCTAGCAAAAATATTTTAAAGACTTGCTGAATCTATTTTTATAGGCATAGAAGTGCTTCATGACTATTTCTTTGATTTATGAGTGAAAGAGGATGTTTTTTACTGGATCTTTGGCCACCAGTTTTTGGCTATTTATTACTTATTTTTTTAGTAACAGTTACGTTTGTGAGCTATTGAACTATGGATGGAAAATAACTTTTCTTAAAACTGATAAGAATTTTAAACTATTTTTCCCCAAAGACACTATAAAACAAGAAGTTAATTTTTTTGCACATGTATAGGTATATGATCAAATAAAAAGAAATCAGTCCTCATTTAGCATCTGAGACTTTTAGCTCCTAAATACAACAAGTGTATTAAATTTAACATTACCACAGTGGTCTCTCCTTCATAAACATTCAGAAGGAAGCTCGTTCCCCTTAGTTTGCAAGTATCTGCCAGTGTAAGGAATATTTTGTCTCTAGATTGCAGCACCTATGACCTGAGCAGCCAAGGAAAGAGAAGGTCAAGACTTTAAGGGTAATGGAACCTACAATCTTAAGTATTCTAGTGGATTGTGAACAAATAAATCAGAAAAGAAGAATACTAACATACAGTTTTCCTGAGTTACCTTAAGTGGTATGAGGTATTCTTAGTAAGGTTTATTACAAAATTCAGTATCTCCCATAAGAAAGGAAGCTAGGTTTAAGCATTTGATTATGTGAGTTTAGTTGGCCCTTCACCCTTCAAGACATGGGCCAGTAAGTACTGTGGGGTTTAGTTCTTATATGGGAAATAATCTGTACCTCTTCCAAAGGGTGGGCTGGTAGCTAAAGTTATTTATTTCCTGAAAATATAAAAAAATGGCATCTATATGTAAATGCTAAAATGTAAAGATGGAAATTTCTACAGGCTTTTAATTTATAGGCATTTTCCTGCTTTATATTTTCTATCAACCTTTATATTTTTGCTGATAGAGTTGAAGACTAAAAGCCCTATCCCTCAAGGAACTTATAGTCCAGTGATATTACTTATGGAGAGAGTAAAGCAGGGTAAGGAAATAGAAAATTAGGGGTGCTTTTTCAGATGGAAATAAGTTTCTGAGCTCACATATATATAAAGCTGTTAAGAACTACATGTAAACATACTGATCAAAAAATGCTCTTCTAATGTATGCATGCCCAAAAGAAGCAAGTATCATAAATTGTATCTGAACATGGAAATCACATCCAACCAGCTTTGATGGAAGGAGAAGAGCACTTTACAGTTTTAAGTCTTACATTTGGGTCTTTGATCAATTTTGAATTAGTTTTTGTACATGGTATGAGTTAAGGGTCCAACTTCATTATTTTGCATGCAGATATCCAGTTGTGTCAATACAATTTGTTGAAAAAAACTATTCTTTCCTCATTAAATTGTCTTCATACATTTGTTGAAAACCAATTGACCACACAGGTTTATTTCTGGACTCAATTTTATTCCACTGGTCTATATGTCTGTCCTATGACAGACTGTACCACACTGTCTTGATTATGTAGTAAATCTTGAAGTCAAAGTGTGAATCCATGAACTTTGTTCTTCTTTTCCAACATTTGTTCGTTATTTGGGGTCCCTTAAGTTTCCATATGAATTTTAGGACCAGTTGTCCATTTCTACAAAGAGGGAGATGGAATTTTGATAGGAATTGCATTGAATCTGTAGATCAATTTGGGGAGTACTGCCATCTTAGCAATATTCAGTCTTCCAATCCATGAACATGGGCTGTCTTTCCATTCTTTTAACCATGTTTTTTAGTTTTCAGTGTACATGTCTTACACTTCTTTGGTTAAATTTATTTCTAAATATTTTATTCTTTTTGATGCTACTGTAAGTGGAATTGTGTTCTTAATTTCATTTTCAGATGGTTCATTGCTAGTGTCACGAAATACAACTGCTTTTTATATATTGATCACTATTTATTTTTAGTGGATAGTAAATTGGTTTAAGAACACATGCCATGAATCAAGAAACTTAGGTGGTGCTTACCCATACAAACTAATTTAATGAGCAAAAACCCCAACTACTTTTTTGTTGTTGTTGATAAAATTTTAGCTGGTTATTTTTAAGACTGTTTCTTTAGGAATTGTTTCTATTTTATTTCCAGGTTAAGGGTGGTATGAGCACAGTAGGTCATTTGGCATTTGTAGTCTATAGTATGAGATCTTTCCTGTAAGTGAAACACAAAGGAATAATCCTGAGCAACCCATGTCTCTCTGTATCTTGAGAATACTTTCTATATATTCTTCAATGCTATATACTGTATTTTAAAGATTAATTATAATGCTGACTAATTTATTCAATAAACTTCTGTGTGCTAGGTCTTCATGCTGAGTGCTAAATGCTAAAAGAAACAAAGCTTAATAAACCACAGATCCATCCACCAAAGAACATACAGCCTGTTGAGGAAAGACAGACAAATAAACAGGCAGTTACATTTGAGTTTGTTTATTCAACAACCATTTGAATGCGAACAATGAGCCTGGCACCGTAGTGACATACCAATGAGTAAAACAGACCCGGTCTCTGCTTTTAAGGGGCTCACAAAGTAAAGAGGAATATAATGACTCTGGTAAAAATATAGAGGGTACTGTGGGAGTATGGAGGAAGGGCATCTAACTTTTAGGGGTAAGGTAAGTGAGAACACATGGTATTTGGTATTCTGGTTCCTGCACTAATTCGTTTAGGATAATTGGCCTCCAGCTGCATCCATGTTGCTGCAAAGGACATGGTTTCGTTGTTTTTTATGGCTGTGACTATTTCTCCTGGAGGTTTTTATCCCTTCTTCTTCTTAGTTTTTTTTTTTTTTTTTTTTTTTTTGAGACGGAGGCTGGTGTTTTTGAACAGGTTGAGGAATTGTTGAAGTTTAGTTACTATATGCAATGACCTTGGAACGATAAGAGATGGTTGGAGAGTGGAGGCTTGAATTAAATTAGAGGAGGAGCTGTAGTTACCAGTAATATTACAGTGTAAGGAATGCATATGAGAATGGATAATTGAGGTACCAGAGGGTACAAGATCCTTTGAAAGGAGGTAAAGGAATTGAGACACAGTAAGGATTTTGAAGTGAACATCCACATAGTTATAGATATCTATTATACATACGTACATACATATATACACATACCCCTCACAAAGAATTACCGCAAGAGTGATTCCACAGTAGTGTTGTAGTAGTGAGTAGTTTTGGAGAGAGTGATAGCAGCCCTAGTACTAAAATCTTTAATCTATGAGTGAGGGGTTGAATTCTTCAAATTAGGCTGCACAGGGACATCAGTGGTTTAATATGTTAAACTCTTGCAAATATCACATTTCATTAAACAGATGCTTTTACGTTTTATGTTGTTAAAGTGAGATTTCTAATTGCTTCTCTCTGACCTCTCAAATTACGATGGTAACTGCCTTCTTTTACAGGAAATGCCCATCTGTCTGTATTATAAACCAGACACATGCCAGGTTTTCCAATTTAAATGACAGTGCTTTAAAACTTGTCATAGACTACTCTGTCCTACCTCCAATGTGTATTTCAAGTAGATACATCTACAGATGCTAGCTCTGCCACATCAAACAATGCACAGTGAATGTTCAAAATCTACATTAAAAACCTTGGTTATAAAGAGCTAGATACCCTGTTTTACATGATGTGATTATTACACATTGCATGCCTGTATCAGAACATCTCATGTACCCCATAAATATATACATCTACTGTGTACACACAAAAATTAAAATTATTATTATTTTTGAGATGGAGTCTTGCTCGGTCAACCAGGCCGGAGTACAGTGGCACAATTTTGGCTCACTGCAACTTCCGCCTCCCTGGTTCAAGCAATTCTCCTGCCTCAGCCTCCCGAGTAGCTGGGACTACAGGTGCCCACCACCACACCCGCCTAATTTTTTTATTTTTAGTAGAGACAGGGTTTCACCGTGTTAGCCAGGATGGTCTCGATCTCCCGACCTCGTGATCTGCCCGCCTCGGCCTCCCAAAGTGCTGGGATTACAGGCATGAGCCACTGCGCCAGGCTCTTCCTTCTTTCTTAAGTTGCTTAGTTTTATCTCTCTCTCTCTCTTTTCTGAGACTGGATCTCATTCTTTCACTAAGGCTGGAGTGCAGCGACGCGATGATAGCCCACTGCAGCCTCAATCTCCCAGGCTCCCACCTCAGCCTCCTGAGTAGCTGGGACTACAGATGTGCACCAGTACTCCTGGCTAATTTTTTTTACTTAAGGTAGAGACAAAGTCTCACAATGTTGCCTGGCCTGGTCTCAAAACTCCTGAGCTCAAGCCGTCCTCCTGCCTCAGTTCCCAAAATGCTGGGATTACAGATGTGAGCCACCACACCTGGTGGTTGCTTAGTTTTCTCTATATCTATCACCATTACATCTCCGTATTTTCCACCAGAGTTGTGAAATTTTGTTCAAAAGGTTCAGACATATTAGGTAATCCATCATTTCCATTTTCTTTTCTTGGAGACATCCCTTCTAGAGCCTTCCATCCTCTAGTGTGCTCTCCAGGCCTGCTACACAGCTGACTTCCTGGAACCTCCCTTCACCTTCACCTAGGGCAGGGGTGTCCAATCTTTTGGCTTTCCTGGGCCACACTGGAAGAAGAATTGTCTTGGGCCACACATAAAATACACTAACAATAGCTGATGAGCTAAAAAAAAAAAAATCACAAAAAAGTATGTTTTAAGAAAGTTTACAAATTTGTGATGGGCCACATTCAAAGTCATCCTGGGCCACACACCACGGGTTGGAAAAGCTTGATCTAGAGAATTCTCTTTGTTTTCTGCTTTGTCGGAGTTCTGGTTTACCAGATCCCATGTTTTTCTGTTTCTCTTTTTCTCTTTTTTGAGACGGACTCTCACTCTGTCACCCAGGCTGGAGTACAGAGGCATAATCTCCGCTCACTGCAGCCTCCGCCTCTCAGGTTCAAGTGATTCTCCTGCCTCCGCCTCTCAAGTAGTTGGGAATACAGGCATGTGCCACCACATCGGCTATTTTTTTTTTTTTTTTTTTGTATTTTTGGTGGAGACGGGGTTTCACCATATTGGCCAGGATGGTCTCAAACTTCTGGCCTAAAGTGATCCACCTGCCTCAGCCTCCCAAAGTTCTGAGATTACAGGTGTGAGCCACTGTGCCCAGCCACATGTTTTTCTGTTTCTTGATATACACCTTTACTTGGATGGAGTTCTCCTTCCAGCAGTTTCCTGAGTGAGAAGAGTATATGGAAGTTAAAATTTTTGTGAATTTCTTGATTTTGACATGTTTTCTGGCTTTCTGTACTGCTTTTATTTCCTCCAAGTTCTTTTTTTTTTCTTTTTTTTTCTTTTTTGAGACGGAGTTTCGCTCTTGTTTCCTAGGCTGGAGTGTAGTGGCGTGACCTCAGCTCACTGCAACCTCCGCCTCCTGGGTTCAAGCAATTCTCCGGCTTCAGCCTCCCAAGTAGCTGGGATTACAGGTGTGTGCCACCACGCGCAGCTACTTTTTTGTATTTTTAGTAGAGATGGGGTTTCACTATGTTGGCCAGGCTGGTCTCGAACTCCTGACCTCTGGTGACCCACCCACCTTGGCCTCCCAAAGTGCAGGGATTACACCACACCTGGCCTCTAAAGCTCTTTTTTTCCTTTTCTTGTTTGTTCATTGTAGGTTCTGTCTTTCATGTAAGGAGGTTTCTTCAAATAAATGGAGATCATCAACTGTTCACCACATTTAAGAATGAGGTGATATCTGGGCATCGTGGCTCATGCCTGTAGTCCCAGCTACTTGGGAGGCTGAGGCAGGAGGATCTTTATTATTATTATTGTTATCATTATACTTTAAGTTCTAGGGTACATGTGTACAATGTGCAGGTTTGATACATAGGTATACATGTGCCATGTTGGTTTGCTGCACCCATCAACTCATCATTTACATTAGGTATACCTCCTAATGCTATCCCTCCCTACAGGCGCCGGTGTGTGATGTTCCCCGCCCTGTGTCCAAATGTTCTCATTGTTCAATTCCCATCTATGAGTGAGAACGTGTGGTGTTTGGTTTTCTGTCCTTGTGATAGTTTGCTGAGAATGATGGTTTCCAGCTTCATTCATGTCCCTGCAAAGGACATGAACTCATCCTTTTTATGGCTGCATAGTATTCCATGGTGTATATGTGCCACATTTTCTTAATCCAGTCTATCACTGATAGACACTTCAGTTGGTTCCAAGTCTTTGCTATTGTGAATAGTGCCGCAATAAACATACGTGTGTGTGTGTCTTTATAGTAGCATGATTTATAATTCTTTGGGTATATACCCAATAATGGGATTGCTGGGTCAAATAGTATATCTAGTTCTAGATCCTTGAGGAATTGCCACATTGTCCTCCACAATGGTTGAACTAATTTACGCAGGCAGGAGGATCATTTGAGGCCAGGAGTTTGAGGTCAGCCTGTGCAACACAGAGATACCCCATCTATAAAAAACTTGTTAAATTTGTATTATTTTTAGAGAGGGTCTCACTCTGTTAACCAGACTGGAGTACAGTGGTGCAATCACAGTTCACTGCAGCCTCAAACTCCTGGCTCAAATTATCCTCCAGCCTCAGCCTCCCAAGTAGCTAGGACTACAGGTGTGTACCACCAGGCCCAGCCAATTTTTTATTATTTTTCGTAGAGGTGGGATCTCACTATGTTGCCCAGGCTGGTCTTGAACTCCTGGGCTCAAGTGATCCTCTCACCTCAGCCTCCTAACGTGTTGGGATTACAGGTGTTAGCCAGTGCGCCCAGCCAAAATTTTTCAAATAAAAGAATGAGGCAATAAAATGTTGATGAGAGCCTCTGTAGGTACAATCAGGGATTGCTGACTACTGGGCTGACTGTAAAAGACAGTCAACAAGCCACACTCTTCACCATGGGATCCCCAAACCTCAATATTTGGAGACCTCTTCTCTTGGAGCAGCTGGTTTTCCCCTAAGAAGCTTCCAGTCTCTTGAAAGGATCCCAGCATTCCAGGATCTGAATTTGTGAATGAAGCTGGGGGAAAGGGGTCTGCCTTATAATTTAATATGCACAACTTCACTTAATTCTGCTTTTCTGTGTAGTGAGTCATCCCTGTCTTCAGCTCTGCCTGGTGCCTAAGAGAGCTCTGAGTGAACCTCTCCAGAAAGTAAACCATCTATCTTCCGGTGAATTTGGGCAGCATGGAATGGAGTAGGGAATATAGGGGAGGCAGGATCTCATTCTCTTTAGAAAACATTCACAGTGAATTCTCCTTTTTAGCCTTGCTCTCCTTCTGCTTTCGGAGAGAAAGCAGCTGTAGTTTTAGAGCCTTTCCAGGGTGCTGTGACATGGATAGGCTCACTTCTGGCTGGTTCTGCCTTCTCCCAAAAGCTGAAGTAGTCACTTTGGCAGCTTTGTTAAGTCAGTGATCACTCATCCATCTGCTTTCCACGTTTCTAAGTTTTGTTGGCATTTTATTCAGCGGGGATCTCTTTCCCTGTTTGCTTTTTCTTTATAGATTTATATCTTTTTTATTCCTTTACTGTCATTTTAATGAGGTCTCTGGAATAAGTGGAGACAAACGTGCGTTCAATGCACTATGCTTAACCAGAAGTCCCCTTGCCACTGGGTCTTAACATGTACATATGCAATGAACATTTTCTAAGTAGGAAAAGTCCATGTATAGTTAAAGCAATTCCATAATAATTAGAAATAAGTATGATAATAGAATAACCATACCTAACTTAATGCTTATATGTACTTGCAGTCTTTAGAATGGTTGTGTGTGTGTGTGTGTGTGTGTGTGTGTGTGTGTGTGTAACGTGTCTTATCCTCACAATAACCTCATAATTCTACCCCTAGCAGTCTTATATAACATGGTACATCATTTCCCAAGCTACAGGTAATCTTATCTTCAATTTATCAGGTCTTTAGCCAATCCCTACTTACTGTTAACTTAAGCTATAACTGAAGTTTTAATTTTTTAATTTTTAATTTTAATTTTTGGGCCGGGTACTGTGGCTCATGCCTATAATCCCAGCACTTTGGGAGGCTGAGGTGGGTGGATGACTTGAGGTCAGGAGTTCGTAACCAGCCTGGCCATCATGGTGAAATCCTGTCTCTACTAAAAATACAAAAAATAGTCAGGTGTGGTGGCATGCACCTGTAGTCCGAGCTACTCGGGAGGCTGAGGCAGGAGAATCGCTTGAATCAGGGAGGCGGAAGTTGCAGTGAGCCGAGACTGCACCACTGCACTCTGGCCTGGTTGACAGAGTAAGACTCCATCTCAAAAATAATAATAATTTTAATTTTTGTGTGTACACAGTAGATGTATATATTTATGGGGTATATGAGATGTTCTGATACAGGCATGCAATGTGTAATAATCACATCATGTAAAACAGGGTATCTAGCTCTTTATAACCAAGGTTTTTAATGTAGATTTTGAACATTCACTGTGCATTGTTTGATGTGGCAGAGCTAGCATCTGTAGATGTATCTACTTGAAATACACATTGGAGGTAGGACAGAGTAGTCTATGACAAGTTTTAAAGCACTGTCATTTAAATTGGAAAACCTGGCATGTGTCTGGTTTATAATACAGACAGATGGGCATTTCCTGTAAAAGAAGGCAGTTACCATCGTAATTTGAGAGGTCAGAGAGAAGCAATTAGAAATCTCACTTTAACAACATAAAACGTAAAAGCATCTGTTTAATGAAATGTGATATTTGCAAGAGTTTAACATATTAAACCACTGATGTCCCTGTGCAGCCTAATTTGAAGAATTCAACCCCTCACTCATAGATTAAAGATTTTAGTACTAGGGCTGCTATCACTCTCTCCAAAACTACTCACTACTACAACACTACTGTGGAATCACTCTTGCGGTAATTCTTTGTGAGGGGTATGTGTATATATGTATGTACGTATGTATAATAGATATCTATAACTATGTGGATGTTCACTTCAAAATCCTTACTGTGTCTCAATTCCTTTACCTCCTTTCAAAGGATCTTGTACCCTCTGGTACCTCAATTATCCATTCTCATATGCATTCCTTACACTGTAATATTACTGGTAACTACAGCTCCTCCTCTAATTTAATTCAAGCCTCCACTCTCCAACCATCTCTTATCGTTCCAAGGTCATTGCATATAGTAACTAAACTTCAACAATTCTTCAACCTCATCAAAAACACCAATTCAGTCACTCTACCATCTTTCCACCATTCTTCACTCCTCTCATAGCTTTACTTCTTACCACTTCTGAAATTATAAGGCCTCCTTTGCCTCTACCACCACCAACTCTGCCCTTATCTTCCCCTTATACTTGCCTGGTCAAATCTCAGTCCTGGTTACTGCCAAAACTGCCTACTCAGTGCCTGCACATGAGCAACTGAATATGGCTAGAGAAAATTGCATAACGAAGTGGCTAGCCTCACTATAAATTCATGACCACTTACTCGATGGGGCTCTTAGTAATGCCTGGAAACTTTACCATGTTCTTTAGTCAGTTCACTCTCCCTCACTCATAAACTCTGATTTCACCTCCCTTCTCTCTTTTTTTCTCAATACTTTCCGTTAAGGACTACATTACCTAGAGTAGGCTAAACTGCTATAACAAATAGACTGCAAAATGTTATGGCTCCAACTCAATAGAAATATATCTTGCTCACATAATTGGGTGTCCAGGTCAGTGGGTAGCTCTCCTTCATCCAGGCACCTTCTTTCTTGTGGCTCTGCCAACCCCAGAGGCTTGTGGTCATCTGCATAATTGAATCAGAGTCACCGTGTCCAGGGTCCAGCTGGCAGAAAGGAAAATGTATGAAAGAGGCACAAGTACTCTCAAAGTAAACGCCTTGGCCTGACAGTGGCAGACACAACATCTGCTCATGTTCTATAACTTAATACTTGACCATATGCAACTGAAAGAGAGGCTGAGAAAAGCAGTCTGTGTTTTCAGGGAGAAGGGGAGACTAAATTATGATGGACAATTAGCAGTCTGCCAAAATGATCTTGCTCCTCACTTTGCTGAGAAAATAGAAGCAACTGGAAGAGAACTACTTTCTCCCACTGTCCAATCTATCTACTTATCTCGACATGTCCCATATACGTGGGAACTGGGGAAGATGGGATGGATCCCTAGACTAACCTTGACCAGAAAGGGGATCTTTCTTCCCAGGCTTTCAATGAGAACAATGTGGTCTTAAAGACCCTACTACCTAATCACAAAGTGCAAACATACCTTCTTTCCTTGTGCTTTTCAACCTCTGTGGTTTTGGATATTGTTGAGCAACACTCCTTCCAGCCCTGTTTTTGTGAAACTCCAATTTACCTTGTCTTGATGATTCTGCATTACCCTATTCTCCTCCCATTTTCTGCTCCACCCCCTTTCTTCGCTGGCTTGGCTCACCTAGATCAGAGCTTCTCAAACTTTTTGATGTGGCACAAATCTCTTTGGGTTCTTGTTAAGTTGAAGATGCTGGTTCAGCAGGTCTGGGGTGGAGCCTGAGATTCTGAGTTTCCAACTAAGGTCCTCATGTCAGTGCTGCTGGGCCACTGACCACGTTTTGAGCAGCGAGACTCTGAAGAGGGTGTTTTCCAAGATTCTGACTTTGTTTTCTTCTTTTATCTCACAGCAATATCACTCCTAGGCTGATTATTTTTTGAGTCTATTTTCTAGCTCAGTCCTCTTTCCCATATTACAAAACCTTTATTTCTAACTTATTAGTGTCCATGTCCGTCTGGCTGTCTTGACAACCCTTTGAATTCTTAAAATGTCTAAATCTAAACTGATCTTCTCTCAAGAAGTAGCTCCTTCTCCTTTCCTTTGTAATTGTCTCTTTTCTCTCTTGCAATTATCTAGAAACTCAAAACCTCCACTTTCTTTGATTTCTCTCTTCCTACCCACAAGTAATCAATCAGTTAGCAAATTCTATAGATTCTGCATGCACATCATCTCTCAACTATGCTCTTTAAATTCCCCTGGCTGTCCCTTTAGGTCAGACTCATCATTACCTTTTACCTGGCCTACAGTAGATCTGTCAGTTTTTCCACCTCTGATTTCTGCTTCCCTTCACAGATAAATCACTAGCATAAAGAAAAAAAAACCTTCCTTTTCTTCCCCCAAACTTCTGAACCATAAAAACTCAAAATACTGAATTAAATATAAATTCATCCATTTGGTATCTTAGGCCCCATACTCCTTTGTCTTTTCTACCTCTCAACATACCTGGAGTCTTTGCTCTTTCCCCAACACAACTTTCACTGATTCGCCTTCATATATATTCTCATGCTATCCCTTCTTGCTGTAAAACTCTGTCTCCTTCAAGGTCAATCCCAAATGCCTACTCCTTCATGCTGCCTTTCTTTCCTTATCCCCAAGACAGATATACACGGTTCTTTGATTCCCGGCAGTACTCTGCCACTTTTCACGTGGCACCTATCATGGTTTGTCTTTTATTGTCTGTTTTATCTTTGTTTCATTCCTTACTTCTTTGAAGGCAAAGGTATCTTCAACTCCCCTCTAACTCTGAAGCATCTTACCTGTGGGGCGTCTAATATTAGTTGAATCAGGAGGATTTATGGAGATAATGGGATGCGCTGGAAGCCAGTACAGCTGGGTGCCGGCTCTGCCGTTTATTAGCTGTGAGGTTTCGGGTAAGTCACTTAACTTCGCCTGTAAAATTAGTCCACTACGACCTGATGGAGAACCAAGGGAGATAACGTCAAAGCGGCCGGCAACTCTACAGGGAACTGAGCAATGTTAGTTATTTTCCTTACAGAGATGTGATGAAGTCTTGCTACTGGAATCTTGGCTTGCAGGACCATCCCTACTTCATTGCCTGGAGGTCGAACCCCAAGTTGCAGGGAACCCAAGCTACCAGGTCCCACTGCCCTTTTCCACTCCAGGGCCCTCTAACCGCTCTCCGCGACGCAGGTGATCCTGCCTTGCTGCGGGGGAGTGGCCTGGAGTCTCATTCCCTCGGGAGGCCTCCCTCCTTCCACCCGCTTGAGGAGAGCCCTTCTCTTCCCTGTGACCCCGAAGACCGTGGCGCCGCCGCCTACGTGAGGCGTTTGGACCCTGCCCGGTCCCCGTAGCTCCCTTTCTCCAGCAGGTGGTTCTGGTCCTCTCCCCCAACTCGGGCGCTCACGTCAGCGGCGAACCTCTAACCAGCGCCAGCGCCGCTACCAACCGCGAAAATAAACAAACCCCCGCGCTCGGCGGACGCGCCAGGCCCCGCCCCCGCCCCGAGGCTCTCACGCCGCCCCCTCCGCCCCGGCTCCCCGCTACCCTCCGCCCGCCTGCTCGCAGCTGCGCTCTTCCCGCCCCTCACCGCGGCCTGCAGCCGCGCTCACCGCCGCAGTCCGCCCCGGCGCCCCGGGACCCGTTAGTGCCCAGCCTGGGGGCCGACCGCGACCCCCGCCCGGCGCGAGCCTGCCCCCAGCTCTGCCGACACTTGACCCAGACCAGTCCCAACGCCCAGTGCGGCCGCCCGGGGAGCCGCGGGAGAGGCGGCGGCGGGGGGAGGAGGGAGAGGAGGGCCGAGCCGGCGGCCCGGGAGGCCCGGTGAGTACGCGGAGGCGGGCCCGCCTCGCGGGTGTCCGCTCCGGAACCCCGGAGGCGTAGGCAGCGGCTCGACAGCGCTCCCCTCGGCGCCTCGGGTGGCGGGGACTCGGCCTGAGGCGACGGGCCCCACTGGCCGGAGCCGCTGGGCAGAGGGCACGGGAGGGCCGCTCCGCGGAAGGGGCCGCGGCCCGACGCTCGGCGCAAGGCTCGGGGCGGCGGGGAGGGACTCGCACCCGACTCCCAGGCCGGCGACCGCTGAGCCTCCCGAGACCCCGTGGGGGCCGCTCGAGTGACAGGTGCCACCGTCCCCTCACCGCCGCTGGCGCCCGCACTCCCTCCCGGGGAGCCAGGCGCTCGGAAATTTCTGGAGCAACGACCTGACTCATTGTTTTCTCCCTTTCAGGTTTTGAAGCCGCTTCTCTGCCCGAGTTAGGTTTCGCCCAGCGCAATTTCTTTCTCTATGTACTTTGCGAATAAGTTTCGGAGCATCGGTTAACAGCCTATGGGTGAAATTTGGCTTTCATTCATGAATGAGGTATAGTGAATTACTTTTTGAATATAGTGCTCCTCCTCCTCCCCCGCCAGCTATTGAAAAGTGATTTTTTTTTTCTGTTATTGTTTGGAACAGCCTTACCGAATTTTTGTCAGATTTCGAGCATTAAGGTGCTTCATAAATATTGAACAGTAACGACAAAAATAGTTTATCAAATTGGCTGATTGCCTTTTCTCTTCCTTCTCTTTTTCACTCTTTACCTTCGCCAGATTTTTCAGAGTAGATGCTAATGCTTTCATTAGAAGGACTAATGAAAGATCGTGTCTTACACTAAAAAGCTGGAGACACTTTTCTTCAACATTTAGCGTTGCCTGTTGTGTAGTAAATGTGCTTGGGATTGTAACTGGAATCACTTAATAAATGTGACTTGTAGCTATAAAAATATTTGAGAAGCTTTTTGGCAAATTAAAATATTAAAGATCTTCATACAAATCTAGATTTCTTTTCTCAACAGATTTATAACACTATAGTAGCTTCAATTCTGGAGTAAGAGCAAAACCCAGAAGTTGACCAAAAGAACATTGTGGGCAAATGAAAATACATGTATTTTACTCGTGGGAGAATCCCTCAGGTCCTCACTGAGTACCTGCTTGTATTTTTTTGTTTAACTTTCTTGGCCTACAGAAAGTGGGAGCTGCAGATTGGAGAGGGGTCTCAGTACTTAACTGTGAGGAAAAAATGGAGTTTGGGGCATACCCATTGGGTTTACATCACTTACAGTAAGTGTGTTTGGAGCAGAGTTTTAGTATGCACTTCACACTTGCTGATTGTGAACCCTATTTTTTTTTTTTCCCTGAGGCGGAGTTTTGCTTTTGTTGCCCAGGCTGGAGTGTAATGGCGCGATCTCGGCTCACAGCACCTTCTGCCTTCCAGGTTCAAGCAACTCTCCTGCCTCAGCCTCCTGAGTAGCTGGGATTACAGGCGCCTGGCTAATTTTTTTTTTTTTTTTTTTTGTATTTTTAGTACAGATGGTGTTTCGCCTTGTTGGCCAGCCTGGTCTGGAACTCCTGACCTTGTGATCCGCCCGCCTCTGCCTCCCAAAGTGTGAGCCACCACACCTGGCCTGTGAACCCTAATTTTTAAGAAGCCAAAGTGAAAGATACTGTTTGGTTATTTGAAGAACAGAACATGAAATAACACAATTTTTTATTTCACCAGGTGTTAAATCAGTGATACTTGGTGCCATTTCATATTACGCTCAGTTAATTTCAATCTAAGTTATATTTCAGTGAGGCCACACTAATTGGCATCTACATTAATACCTTTTTTTGGTCAGGCTAATTGGTAGTATTAATAGAAGATGGCTATCATTCATCTCATAAAAAGTGATATATTTGGTTGTTCTTGATTTAAGGATTTTATATATATAATTGTGTGTGTGTGTGTGTGTGTGTGTGTGTGTGTTTTGAAGTTCCCTAATTGTGGTCTTCTGGACTGAGATATGGCTGCGCTGTCTGTGTTGATTCTAGTGAGGTCATAGTGTAGAGAGTAAGGTCATAATGGCAATGTGCCTCCAAACCTTGATAGAGGCCAAGACTACCAGCCACTTAGGAATTCTTCTGCTTGGGTCAGGCATGGTGGTGCATGCCTGTAATCCCAGCACTTTGGGAGGCCGAGGCTGGAGGATTGCTTGAGCTTAGGAGTTTGAGATCAGCCTGGGCAACGTAGTGAGACCCCATGTATACACAAAGAGAAAAAAAAAGAAGTTCTCCTGCTTGTAGCTTAGGCTATTCATTTTTAGAAGAGTTTACATAAGCAACCAATGCATCCTAACTCTCTTAAATTAACACTTTTGTTTTTTGTTTTTTTGAGACAGTCTCTCGCTCTGTTGCCAGGCTGGAATGTGAATGTGGTGGCGCAATCTTGGCTCACTACAACTTCTACCTCCCTGGTTCAAGCGATTCTCCTGCCTCAGCCTCCCGAGTAGCTGGGACTACAGGCGTGCGCCACCACGCACAGCTAGTTTTTGTATTTTTAGTAGAGATGGGGTTTCACTACGTTGGCCAGGATGGTCTGGATCTCTTGACCTTGTGATCCGCCCGCCTTGGCCTCCCAAAGTGCTGGGATTACAGGCGTAAGCCACCATGCCCAGCTGGCGTAAATCAACACTTTAAAACCATATATGCTTCCTAGACAAAATTGGTTGTGGCAGTTAGTTTGTTAGAATAGTACTTACCGTAATGAAACAACTTCGAACTGCTAATAATTGCTCATGCACATCTGCATTATGGGAATTGAGGATTGTCTATTGTGCACTTCACATATTTCTTTTTCTACTTGTAGAGCACATTTTTCACTGCATAGACAGCTGTGTACTTGAAGAATGTAAACATGAAGAAAACACTGAGTTCAATAAATGTGTCTTCTATGTGCCAGGTCCTGTGGTATTTGTAAGGGATAGAAACTCTTGTCTTTCAGGATCTTGAAATCAGGGTCATAGGGGCTAGGCACAACAATAAAGAGAATTTTTTTGGAGTCCATTCAATAATAGTAAGTTTAAAGTATGGAAATATTACAGAGGAGGGAATGTTTGACTTCAGGAACAGGTCAGAGAACGCTTCATAGATATGCTAGCACCTGAGCAGGATTTTGAGGAATAAATGGAAGTTTTCAGTGGAAGAGATAGATGGCTTTGTAGACCAAAGAGAACAGCATAGTTAAAGATATGAACAAGTAAACTGTGTGTTCAAGAAATTTCAAGTTGTTTTTTTCTTGGAGTACATGCAAAATCTGAAGAAAGAGGGTTGCTAGAGAAAGCCCTAATGTATACTATTACATTTAATAAGTCAAATAGTTGGCTTTTTGGGTATGAAGTATATGTAAAATAGAGACTGTTATATTTTTGACACTGCTGCCATCTTTTTTTTTTCTTTTTCTTTTTTGACAAAGAGTCTCAGGCTGTCACCCAAGGTGTAGTGCAGTGGCACAATCACTGCTCACTACAGCCTCGACCCCCAGGCTCAGGTGATCCTCCCACCTTAGCCTCTCAAGTAGCTGGGACCACAGTCGTGCACCGCTATGCCTGCTAACTTGTACATTTTGTAGAGAAGGGGTTTTGCCATGTTTCCCTGGCTGATCTTGAATTCCTGGGCTCAAGCAATCTGCCCACCTCAGCCCTTCCAAAGTACCAGGATTACAGGCATGAACCACCATGTCTGGCCTGCTGCCATCTTAAGTATAAATTAATAGTTTTTACTAGTGGTAGTCATTACATTATGGAAGAGAGTAGAAGATATATTTATTTATGGTGAACTGCCTGCATATTGAGAATGTGTGTTTATTTCACATTTTGCCCTGAAACATTTCTGTTTTTAAAATTATCTTGTGAATTTATTTTGTCTTCCTTCAACTATGCATTATCCTTGAAATTAGTTTTATCATTTATTTTATGAGATAGGGTTTTGCTATGTTGCCTGGGCTGGTCCCAAACTCCTGGACTTAAGTGATCTCATGCTTCAGTCTCCCAAGTTGCTGAAATTACAGGTGTGCACCACTGAGCCAAGATATCCTTGAAATTATTTTTAAAAGGAACTCAAAGGGAAGAGGGGAAAAATGTAAATATAATAATCATTAGATTTCTGCACCAAAAACCTGATTTGTGTAGTATTTTAATAATATGTAAATGTTTAATATACAGTATTAGCCACCATATTCATAGACTAATGTATGTAACTTAATTGGCAGTCCATTGTATTTTCATTTGCATTGTATGCCTTAATTATATTATGTGTATATAAATGTCTGAGCATAGAAGCATCTAAATTTTAAAGACCAAGTGTATTTGAAAGAGAAAAAGTATAGAGAGGGAGGGAGAAGAGCTGTGTTTGAATCTATTTATCCTAACATCTCTTAGATGTGACTATATGTGGAGATGCAGAAGTTTAGGACACAAGACTGAAGGAATACTAACCCTAGCCATGACCTGAAGTATAGTATCTTTTAAAAGCCTAATGTTTTCGTAGTCTTCCTATTTATTTTTTCTTATCAAGATTAAAAAAAAAAGTTACGGAGGAATTCCCGGATTGCAAAACATGACTATCTTTTTGAAAATTCTGAAAAATTAGTTAACGAGGATAATGTTCTCTTAAAAGTATGCAACATATTAGTCTTCGATAGTTGCTCTCTGTCATTTGACTTGTCTGTCACTGATGTGAATGGCCAAAGGCGTCTTATTGTCAATTCTGACCTGTAGTTGCCCTTTCTAAATTTTGACACAGGGCAAAAAAATCAATATTGTATTGATTACATTATGCTTAACTTTTTCAACTTGAGTATAGATAACCATTTTTTCTTTTTGAGATTTTTTTTTTTTTTTTTTTTTTTTTGAGAACTAATATCATTGTAGAGCCGGGCATGGTGGCTCATTCCTGTAATCCCAGCACTTTGGGAGGCTGAGGTAGGAGGATTGCTTGAGCCTAGGGGTTCAAGACCAGCCTGGGCAACATGGCAAAACCCTGTCTCTGCAAAACATTAGCCAGGCATGGTGTCACGTGCCTGTAGTCCCAGCTACTCCGGAGGCCGAGGTGGGAGAATCACCTGAGACCAGGAAGTTGAGGCTGCAGTGAGCCGTGATCACACCACTGCTCCAGCCTTGGTGTGGGAGTAAGACCCTGTCTCAAAAAATATATATATATATGTGTGTGTGTGTGTGTGTGTGTATGTGTATATATATGTATGTGTGTATATATATATGTATATAGTCATTGTAGAATATTTGGGGAAATAGTAAAAACTATAGAAAGGAAAATAAGCATAGTGAGTAATCCCATGCATTTCTTTCTTCATTTTGGTATGTGTATGAATAATAGACATATTTACAAATTGGGGATTATTTTCATATTAAGTTTTATTCCCTTCTTTCATTTAAAATTACATTTCCTTCTCTTCTACTTCTGAAGTACTGGTCATTGTACCTTTTGACATAGTATGTAGATTTCTGTCAAGGCTGTTGCAGTAGATGATGTGTTGATATGTTGGCTATTTTTTTTTTAAGTATAGCATAGCACAGATGATTGAACCCTTCCAGTTGTTTCATCTTCTATCCCCTTAGCTGCAGATTAAGTAGTGCTATTTTTTGTCTTTAATATTTACTGTTATGTAAACTATAATATAATGGGAAGTGGCTGCACTATCTTACTCTTTTTTTGCACTTTACCCTGATCAAACAAGGGGTCATTAAAGGAGCTTTTCCCCCTTTCCATTTTACCCTTTTAGAAGTTAGGACATGTTAACACATAGGTTGCTGATGTGACATAGCATAAGTAGCTGCTTTACCAGAAAAATAATTTTGTCTTTTGAGTGTTTGTCATTGGTTCTTTTCTTGATTAACAGTATTTGTCATAATACTTTCTGTTTGCTTTGTGTTTCTTTTGTTACTTTTTTTCATTCATTCAAGAAACATTTATTATCTATTGGATGCCCACTATTTAAGATATAGTCTCAACTGTGACTCTTGGGTTTCTGGTAGATAGGTATTTTCCTTCTGTAGTATGTTATGTGTAATCTTTAGGTCTTTGACTCTTTTCAGTGGCTGACCACTCACCTACTACTCAATGCCTAAAAACTTTTTTATTTCAAAGATTAAAGCCTTAGCTTATATAGGGGCCAGATGTTGATAAAGTTTCAAAACACTTTGCAATGGAGTCAGGCATGCTTAGTCAAATTTTTAAATAGTTTGTACCAATTCTCCTATGCCTCATAGCACCTCATGGCACATTTCAGTCTAATAATAATAGTAAGAACACCCATAAATGCTTATATAGTCATGTGCTGCATTAACTATGTTTTGTTTTGGTCAATGATGGACGTATATAAAGCGGTATTTTTATTGTACCTTTTCTTTAGATATACAAATACTTACCATTGTGTTAACAGTTGCCTCCAATACAGTCACAGGCTGTACAGATTTGTAGCCTAGAAGCAATAGGCCATACCATGTAGCCTAGGTGGATAGTAGGCTGTACCAGTTAGGCTTGTGTAAGTACCCTGTGTGATACTCATACAATGATGAAATCACCTAATGATGCATTTCTCACAACGTATCCCCATCATTAAGTGATGCTTGAGTATATTGAATGCTTCTGGCTACTGTTCTAAGTGCTTTATATATTAACTTATTCAGTCTTTACAGCAACTCAAGAGAGATCAAGTAGGTTGCTCAAGTACTTACAGTAAGTAGCAAGTTGGGTGTGATGGGCATTCTGGCTCCAGGTCAGTGGTCTTGTGCTGGTGCTCCCTGCCATTTGCCTTTTGCATTACTGGCATAAAGAACCAGAGGCATCTCATTCTCCCAAAACTGGAAAGAGATTTAAAGGTGTCTGTATTGAACTAGATGGAAAAAAATGTGAAAAACGTTTTTGTTATAGTATAGGATAAGTAAAACATAATATAAATTTATATGAAAGTTACTAAATGTTGAATTTCTATAAAACTTCAGACTCTTCAGGGTTTCTAATGAGAGAATTGTACTTGCTTCTGTAAACATTAACTTTTCATTTTAAAATCAGTTTATCCATGAAATAAGAATATTCAGTTCCTGATCTAAACTTTTAAATAATGATTTCTTAGAATTGAGTGCCCATTACAATTTCATTTGTATGAGTGGGTAATAAAAATAATTTTTATCTAAGCATTCAGTAATTTACAACAGTTGGAATTATTTTTAAATAATCTAACAGCTCTTTTCATCAAAAATGTAATAGAAAATTTCTTGTGATAAAAATGAAAGGATTTGGAGCAGTTGAGGAGGCTCATGCCTGTAATCCCAGCATTTTGGGAGGCTAAGGCGGTAGGATCACTTGAGCCCAGGAGTTGGCGACCAGCTTAGGCAACATAGGGAGACCCCCATCTCTATAAAAAAATAGAAAAAATTAGCCAGGCATGGTGGCACACACCTTTAGTCCCAGCTACTCAGGAGGCTGATCTGGGAGAATCATTTTAGCCCAGGAAGTTGAGGCTGCAGTGAGCCATAATCATGTTACTGCAATCCAGCCTGGGCGACAGAGCGAGACCCTGTCTCAAAAATAAACAAATGAATAAATAAGTGAATGACAGGATTTCAAATTCAATTGACCTTTCTAATTTCAAGTGTTTAATGACAAAGCTCTAGGTGACAGAAAGCATATGCATTGTTTGAGCAGTCACCTTGCAGCTAGATTTGATGCTGAAAATGCATGTCACTGGCAAATGGGTAAAAATATAATCATTATAGAAATTTAAGGCTGTTGCTTTAAGGAAACCTTGCTCACTAGATTTTGGGCTCCCCCATTCTTGACTTTCTGCTTATTCTACTGTGTGCCTTGCTGTTTAGGCACCTTGAACATAATCTTCCAACAGTTTCACAAGCCTGTCTTTGATAATGGGTAGCAGTGCATTCTGCAGTTGTCTGATGAGGTAGATTACTAGGACTTGGAGCACTTCCCTTTTCATAGTTGACATAACTCCAGAGCAGCTTGTGCAGGAGCTACCCACTGAGGAGCACCGGATGAGGTTTCTTGTATCTGGAAGTGACTGGAACAGAGGCTTTTACTTTTTCAGGGGTTTCCTGGCTGCCCCAAGGCCTAAGGGAAACTTTATCTAAGGATACCCTGGTAGGATAGCTCTGCCTTATGCTACAGAAAGAAAATTTCTATGAGCCTTGGAGAGATGTTTCAGAATAGACATTTATGAATAACGCATGCAAATAATCCATATATGAAATTCACAGTTTTCATATCAGTCCTAGAATGGAAAGAAATTTTTTTGTGTAAGATATAAGTCTTGATAAGGCTTCAGTAGCAATCTGAAAATCTCAGCAGCTGAAAGCAGCAAAGTTGCTTTCTTGCTCAAGCTACCATGTCCACCACAGGTTGGTAAAGGGGCTTTGTTCATTGTGGTTCACTGCGTTCCAGCCTAGACTCCATCTCAAAAAACAAACAAAAAAAGTGTGTACAGTTCCTTACTTATCTCCTTGCCTTAACTTTCTAACTCCCTGGTTATTTAATATTTAGATTAATGAACTGGGAAACATTATTACTGTAGAAATAAAGGCACAATGGAATCCCATGTACTTACCACCTAGCTTCATCATTTATCAACTCATGGACCCCACACCTAGATTATTTTGAGGCAAACCCAAGACATACTAGTTTGTCTACAAATTTACAATGTATTTTACAAGACAGGTTTACTCATTTTAACTATGTTGTATTGAAACAAAACCTGTTCTAATTGACTTTGCTTTAGAAGGTGGTTAGTTTATTGGGATACAAGGAATCAGTAATTAAAATTTGCTTTTTATTTTTGATACACAGGAATCCAGATCTTACATAAGATGGAAGTCTCTCACACTAGATACTGAACATTAAATAGAAAATCTACTTAGTAAAATCTAAGTTGCCATGGAAGAAATACCAGTAAAAGTTGCTGTAAGAATTAGACCTCTGCTTTGCAAAGAAGTTCTTCATAATCACCAAGTTTGTGTGAGAGTTATTCCAAACAGCCAGCAAGTTATCATTGGGAGAGATAGAGTCTTCACTTTTGATTTTGTTTTTGGCAAAAATTCCACTCAAGATGAAGTTTATAACACATGTATAAAGCCCCTAGTGTTGTCACTCATTGAGGGCTATAATGCAACTGTTTTTGCCTATGGACAAACTGGATCTGGGAAGACATACACCATTGGAGGGGGCCATATTGGTAAGATTCTCATACTCTTTGACTTTTATTTGTGACGCTAGAAAGAAGCTAAAATATGACCAATACCTGACACATGGTAGGTGTTTAGCATATTGATTGAATAGTGAAGGAATGAATCATGTAATCAAATGTGATCGTAAGATCATTATCTTTGAAAGATTCGTTTTTAAATATTGAAGTTTCATTAAGCAATCTAACTTAGGATTATATTTGCTTGAGGAAAGAAGTTTAAAATAGTTTTCAGTGGTCAGCCCTTGTTATCTTGAACAGAATTTAAAATAGAGATAAATGAGTTAACATGATCAGATTTTGCATTCTTTAACAAGCCAGTTGTAAATATTAAGAGTCCTGCAATCAGGACTTAGGGACTGTAGGAAAAATTTATTATGTAAAGTATCTTTTTTTTTTCATATTCTAGCCAGATTTCTTTTTTAAATTCTGAATATTTTAGGACAATTGCTGCTGCTTGTAATTATAGTTTGGAAAAGATGGAATCATAGGATCTCATATAGAGCTGAAGGGAACCTTGGAAATCATTTTAGTTAAGTGTCTGGTAATAGAGTGGGGGAATTGACAGCCAAGTCCTCTGTTAAGATTGTTTACTGTATTTATATTTTTCCACTAAAAACAAACTTTTGAGTAGTGCACATATGCATCATTGTCTGAAGTTTTAGTTAGTATTCTGTGTATGAATAGTGGCTCTCAATATTTTTCTATTTTCATATTTCACAAATGTAAAATACATGGCTTTCAGAAACTCTTTAGCTGTTCAGATATGAGCTGAAACAATAAAAAAAAAATTTTAAAAAGAAACTTCTGATTACGTGCATGGATGGGAGGCGGCTCAGAGGGTGGTTGTGTAGTTTCAGGAAATCTTTATTCCAAAGATTAAAATGGAGGAGCCTTAAGAGGCCAATACTCTCCAACTAAAAGAAAACAATCTGTATATTCTGCAGGATTAGGAGATCACAGATACTAGATTGTTTCAGCGTCTTACAATAAAAAGAATTCAGTTTTTCTAGTATAAATTGTGGCTTTTCTTTAGGATTGTAGGGTTTTTTTTTTTTTGATTGGCAAATGTTTTATAATCCTAATGACCCATTATGTGCCTTATACCAATAGGAGTTATAAATGTTCAGAAGCTGGTGACTTAATTATAGCTATACTTTTTTTTTTATTATTAAGAGACCATGAGTACTATTTTAATTTTGTAAGGGAAAAAGTTATTGAAGTTATCTGTTGTCCTAACATTTTAATTGCTCTAAAATTCCCTCTATCAGAAGAAATGGAGGTCAATTAACATTTTGGATGGCGTTTTCTTTCTACTTTTTTTAAATTAAAGAAATATTTATTATAAGAAGGATTGCAAGTGATGCATAAGAAATTAAGCAAGTGACAGCTTCTCTCACCCCAAAGAAATAAGTGTGATGCATATTACTCACTTGTGTAGTTTTTTGGGTTTTTGTTTGTTTAATGAGATATTATACCTGTGATTCTGTAACTTTCTTTTTGCATTTAACAATGTAAAATATCATTTCAGACCAGATGCGGTGGCTCACGCCTGTAATCCCAGCACTTTGGGAGGCCAAGGCAGGCAGATCACTTGAGGCCAGGAGTTTGAGACCAGCCTGGTCAACATGATGAAACCCTGTCTCTACTAATAATACAAAAATTAGCTGGGCGTCGTGGCACGTGCGTTTAATCCCAGCTACTTGGGAGGCTGAGGCAGAGAATCGCTTGAACCTGGGAGGCGGAGGCTACAGTGAGCCAAGATCATGCCACTGCACTCCAGCCTGGGCAACAGACCAAGACTGTCTCAAAAAGAAAAAAAAAAGTTGGATTTATTTTTTGGTGTATTAGTGAGCATTTTCTGTTTCCCAGAATGTCTCTATAGGACACCAATTCTGGGTCAGCTTTTTGGTTATAGACCATGCAAATAATGTTTTCTTTTTCCCCCTCCAGTGAATATTTATTGAGCATCTGCAGTGTCTAGGTTACCGTGCTGGGCACTAGGGCAGAATGAAACTCTTTTATTTTAAAATGTATTTTACTTTATTTTAAAAACCTTTTTGTAGAGACAGTCTCACTTTGTTTTTTGTTTTTGATTTTGCTTTGAGATAGGGCCTTGCTCTGTCACCCTGGCTGGAGTGCAGTGGCACAATCACAGCTCACTGCAGCTTCAACCTTCTGGGCTTATGAGATTCTTCCACCTTGGCCTCCTAAGTATCTGGGACTACAGGGGCATATCACCACTCCCAACTAATTTTTTTTTTTTTTAATTTTTTGCAGAGACAAGGTTTTGCCATGTTGTCCAGGCTGGTCTTGAACACCTGAGATCAAGTGATCCACCCTGCCTCAGTCTCCCAAAGTGCTGGGATTACAGGCGTGAACCACCACGCCTGGCTTTATTTTTAAATATGATGCTTATTTAGCTAATATTCATTTTCCTGCTTTTCAGAACGTTGGAATTACCTTTACAAGGTATAGCCTTTTCCAAAAACTTTTGTGTACTCTTTAAATACCATATAATAGCTAAATGAGAGTTGTTGAGGTATAAAACTTTGCAGGTTTTCTTTTGGAAATGGTTTATTTCAGGAATATAAGACTAACATTGCAAATTTTATATTCAAGTTATCAAAATACATATTGGAGCTTTATTATAAATATTTGAAATTAAGCTTTTTGATACGTCTTTTAAATTGTGCTTTGTTATCTATAGATGTGGGGAGTAACTGAACTATTTCTCGTCAATTATTTATTCTGGATAATCAAGATTGCTTATCTATACTACAGTTTGAAAGGTTTAGATATTTCCTACAGCTAGTTCCTATAAGCTCTTAAAAGGGAATCTTCCTTTGTACTGTATTAGAAGAAAACCCACAACTTACTTTACTTGCCACATGATGGCAGTCTTGCCTCTTAAATTAGGGGAAAGGCAGCCATCGAAGTTGATGGAAACTCGGATTTTCAGAACGATTGTTGCCAGAAACCTAAACTTTGGTAATCTTCAACTTGGAAGCAAGTTGTTTTTAAGTTTCATTTGTAAGTCAACTCTTTGTTGCTTGGAATACATTTTCCATGGAACAATGCTAAAAATGATGGGCAGTTTTCTAAATTAGCCTACAGAAACTTTTAAAGTCTCCATTTTTCCCGCCACTTACTTTAAATTTTATCTCATACACTTTTTTTTTTACTATTTTTACAATTGTGATAAAGTACACATAAATATAAAGATCACCAAACTTACCATTTTAACTACTTTCAAGTGTAGAGTTCTGCAGCATCAAATATACTAATTGTTAATGCAATAATAACCAGTATTTCCAAAGTTTTCATCACCGAAACAGAAGCTATGTACCCATTAAGCAATAGCTCTCCCCGCATTCTCTGATAATCCCTGATTTACTTTCTGTCTCTTTTAGTTTGCCTATTCTAGATATTTCATATAAGTGGAGGCCAGGCGTGGTGGCTCAATTCTGTCATCCCGGTACTTTGGGAGGATCACCTGAGCTCAGGAGTTTGAGATCAGCCTGGGCAACATGGTGAAACCCCATCTCTACTATAAATACAAAAAAATCAGTCAGGCGTGGTTGTGTGCACCTGTAATCCCAGCTGCTGGAGGCTGAGGCGGGAGAATCACTTGAACCTGGGAGGCAGAGGTTGCAGTGAGCTGAGATCGTGCCACTGCACTCCAGTGTGGGCAACAGAGCAAGACTCTGTCTCAGAGAACAAAACAAAACCAAACACATAAAAGTGGGCCGGGCGTGGTGGCTCACGCCTCTAAGCTCAGCACTTTGGGAGGTCGAGGCGGGTGGATCATGAAGTCAGAAAATCGAGATCATCCTAGCCAACATGGTGAAACCCCATCTCTACTAAAAATACAAAAATTAGCCATGTGTGGTGGTGGGCGCCTGTAGTGCCAGCTACTCAGGAGGCTGAGGCAGGAGAATCGCTTGAACCCAGGAGGTGGAGGTTGCAGTGAGCCAAGATCGCACCACTGCACTCCTGGGCAACATAGTGAGAGCTTGTCTCTACAAAAAACAACAAAAAAATTAGCTTGATGTGGTGGCACATGCCTGTAGTCCCAGCTACTTCAGAGGCTGAGGTGGGAGGATCGCCTGAGCCCAGGAGGTCAAGGCTGCAGTGAGCTGTGATTGTGCCACTGCACTCCAGCCTGGGTGACACAGTGAGACCCTGTCTCAAAAAAGAAAAAGAAAAGAAAAAAAGAAGTGGATCATACAGTATTTTTCCTTCTGTGTCTAGCTTCTCTCTCTTAGCATGTTATGTCACCTATCAGAACTTCATTCCTTTTTCCAAGAACATTCCATTGTATGTATATACTGTGTTTTATTTATCCATTCTTCTTTTGATGGACATTTGGTTTGCTTCCCCCTTGTAGCTCCTGTAAATAATGTTGCTATGAACACCGATGTAGAAGTATCTGTTTGAGTCCCTCCTACGCCTATTTGTAAAGCTGCTCTAACTCCTTTTTGAAACAAGTGGGAGCAGAAATAAGTGTTTACTCATGATGTTATTGTACTGGTCTGTGTTCTGGTTTGTAGAAGCTGTGGGCTTAGATAGTGCTGGAGGAGAAGAGGTGTAGAGATGTTTCCTTCCTCATTGTTGAACTGAGGGTCTAGGCCTGGGCATAACTGGCCTTTCTGCACCTGTCTTCTGCACACATTCTCTGTCGCCATCAACTCTGGCTTATGTCCCTGTCTTTTCTTGTTGTCCCTTTCTACTCTCAAGCTCCTTGCACCTTTTCACCCCATCCAGAAATCTCAGAACAGATAGACTTGGTGACATGTGAAGAAATATGATACAAGAATTGTTTTTAAAAAGCATTCTTGCCAACATAAATGAATTGTGCTCCAGTGATTGGGATTCCACCCAGACCATAATAAATGATCTAAAGAGAAAGATATTTTAGTGCAAAGGACTGTGAAATAGATTGGTCTTACCTAGGGTCAGTTTCCTGCTTTTTACAGCTATTTTGTGCTTTAGAAATTATATGTCATCTAAAAGCATCAACATTTTTATAACATGGCTCCCACTAGTAGTAGTGAATATCCGAGAGGTGGAGTGGCTTTGGGCAGGGGAAGCCCTCTGTGTAGAATGATGTTTTATGAGCCAAGGGCCACCTCTCTGGATCTAGTATTTAATGAACAGTGAATTGGGAAAGATTATGTATGTATGTATGTATGTATGTATGTATTTAGAGAAAGGGTCTTGCTCTGTCACCTAGGCTCTGTCTCCTGGCTCACTGCAACCTCTGTCTCCCAGGCTCAAGTAATCCTCCCTTCTCAGCCTCCCAAGCAGCTGAGACCATAGGCATGCAACACGATGCCCAGCTAATTTTTTGTGTTTTTTGTAGACAAGGGGTCTTGCCATGTTGCCCAGGCTTGTCTCAAACTTCTTAGCTCAAGCGATCCACCCACCTCGGCCTCCCCATGTGCTGGGATTACAGGTGTGAGCCACCACAGTATGGCCTATTTATGGAATAAAATGCCACCCCATATAGTTTTATCATTTATATTAAAATGTACATTTCTACCATATCTACCTGCTTTGAAATTCACCTGTGCCACTTAATGTCTTTTTGATTCCTGGGCCTTTTCAAATATATTTTCTTATTAAATCTTTTTTCTTTTTTTTTAGACAGTTTCCCTCTGTCGCTCAGGCTGGAGTGCAGTGGCGCTATCTCAGCTCACTGCAACCTCCACCTCCCAGCTTCAAGTGATTCTCATGCCTTAGCCACCCAAATATTTGGGATTACAGGCATGGGCTGCCACACCTAGCTAGCTAATTTTTGTATTTTTAGTAGGGACAGGGTTTCACCATGTTGCCCAAGCTGGTCTTGAACTCCTGGGCTCAAGTGATCTGCCTGCTTCAGCCTCCCAAAGTCTGGGATTACAGGCGTGAGCCACTGCGCTCGGCCTCTTTCAAGTCTTTTCTCAGATGTCACCTTCTGAATGATGCCCACCATGACCTTCCTATTTAAAGTTGCAAGCATCTCTTGGCTGGTGGTTACACTTCTAGTCCCCTTACCCTGCCGTGTTTTTTTTCCTCCAGGTACAATTAACACTTTTTAATACGCCATGTAATTCACTTATCAATTATTCTTTTTTGCTATTGTCTGTCTTTCCTCAGCAGAATCTCACCAGGGAAGGGATTTCTTTTCTCCCTGTTTTGTTTATTGGTGGACTGCAGAGTCCTAGAATAGTGCCTGGCACATAGTAGATACTAAATAAATATTTGTTCAATGAATGCATGAATGAATTCTTGGTAAGGGGATACATGTGAAAACTTTTACTTGTTAATTTTATAGTTGTGGTTTAAAAGAGTTATAATAGCCTGGTGGTGGGCATCTGTAATCCCAGCTACTCAGGAGGCTGAGGCAGGAGAATTGCTTGAATTTGATAGTCGGAGGTTGCAGTGAGCTGAGATTGTACCACTGCGCTCCAGCCTGGGCAACGGAGCAAGACTCTGTCCCCCCGCCAAAAAAAAGTTATATAGAAATGTAATAAAATAAATTAACTATAAATTTGGGGTTGTAGCTTTTCTTTTGTTTTAAGTTCCAGATATGCTTTCTTTTTCTAAATTTTCAGCTTCAGTTGTGGCGGGCCAAAAGGGTATCATTCTTCGAGCTATTCAAGAAATATTTCAAAGCATCTCTGAACATCCTAACATTGACTTTAATGTGAAAGTATCTTACATAGAAGTGTACAAGGAAGACCTAAGAGATCTTCTAGAATTGGAGACATCCATGAAAGATCTTCACATCCGAAAAGATGAAAAAGGAAACACAGGTAAAGTAGCCCGCTTAATCAGTTGCCTTCATTAGCAAACAGACATGCTTTAATGCTTTAAGTTTCTGGATATATTCCAAGGAATCTTTAAAAACAGATGTAGAAGCAAAATGAATTTATTTTTACTTTTAAATTGAACAGCTTTATTATTAATCCCTCTCTTTTTTTTTTGAGATGGAGTCTCACGCCATCACCCAGGCTAGAGTGTAGTGGTGCAATCTTGGCTCACTGCAACCTCTGCCTCCTGGGTTCAAGTGATTCTCCTGCCTTAGCCTCCCGAGTAGCTAGTATTACAGGTGCGCACCACCATGCCTGGCTAATTTTTGTATTTTTAGTAGAGACGGGATTTCACCATGTTGGTCAGGCTGGTCTCGAACTCCTGACCTCGTGATCCGCCTGCCTCAGCCTCTCAAAGTGCTGGGATTACAGGCGTGAGCCACTGCTCCCAGCCTATTAATCTCTCTTAAATCACTCAGATGAAAAAGTAGTTCAGACTGGTTGGTAAGGTGAAGTTATTAATTTGTAATGCAAGATACTGAATTCCTATCATTGTTCCCCTCTAGACTCACTTCAGGTGAGACTGTGATATAGGCTAAATTTGTTTTTGTATCTTTTTTCCTCTCAGCTCTACCATGAGATTGGAGGTGGCTTTTGCTTTAAGTGTTTATCAAAGTTGACCCAGAACTTGCCTTTCTTTTCTTTGATTTTTGTCCCAGCACACATACTTCTTCTTCTTTTTTTAAAGTTGAGAGTTTATATTTTTGTTTTTTGATATTGACATTTACCTGTTTGTTTTGTTGTGTTCCTCAAGGTCTGACTTTCTGCATTAGTAGCCTGTTCATTTCATTAACCAATACCCATTTGTTGGAAATGGGAGAAGGTTAGAATGGGAGGCTCAAACTGCAAATATTTTAAAGAATAACAATTTATGCTTTTCTAGTTTAAAAGCTAACATGTTCATCAGAGTATTTTCAAAACAGGAAAGTGTAAGGAAGAAAGTTAAAAGATTATCTTTAATTCTAGAGCCTAGAAATACCAACATCTCTTTTTGGTGGGTTTCCTTCCAGAATTATTTTTCTATGTACATATAATTTATTTATTTATTTATTTATTTATTTATTTATTTTTGAGACGGAGTCTCGCTCTGTCACCCAGGCTGGAGTGCAGTGGCGCGATCTGGGCTCACTGCAAGCTCCGCCTCCCAGGTTCACGCCATTCTGCTGCCTCAGCCTCCCGAGTAGCTGGTACTACACGCGCCTGCCACCATGCCCAGCTAATTTTTTGTATTTTTAGTAGAGACAGAGTTTCACCGTGTTAGCCATTATGGTCTCAATCTCCTGACCTCGTGATCCTCCCATCTCGGCCTCCCAAAGTGCTGGGATTACAGGCGTGAGCCACCGTGCCTGGCCCATATAATTTTTTAAAAATATGTACTTGCAACCCTACACACAGTTTTGCATTTTATATTTCACTTAATATTTATATTTTGAATATTTTCACACATGATTAAATATTTTTCATACTTGACTCTTCATGTTTATATGGTAATTTGTCTTATGAATGTGTTTATAGTTATTTAATATTCCATTGTTGGACATTTAGGCTGTTTCTAGGTTTTAACTATTATTAAATAATATTGCAGTGACTATTCTTTTTTTTTTTTTTTTTTTTTGGAGACAGGGTCTTACCTCTGTCAGCCAGGCTGGAGTGCAGTGGCATAATCACAGCTCACTGCAGCCTCAACCTCATGGGCTCAAGTGATCCTCCTACCCCAGCCTCCCGAGTAGCTGGGACTAACAGGCACCTGCCACCACACCTGGCTAATTTTTGTATTTTTTTGTAGAGACAGGGTTTCACCATGTTGCCCAGGCTGGTCTTGAACTATTGGGCTCAAGAGATCTGCCTGCTTTGGCCTCCCAAAGTGCTAGAATTACAGGCGTGAGCCACCATGCCTGGCGTGAGCCACCATGCCTGGCCTATTCTTGGATGTCTTCTTTCCCTAAAAACCATATTTAGTAGAACCTTCCTGGAGATCCTGCCAGAGGAGGGAATTTCCTAGCAGTTAGGAAAGTTAGGAAAGTAAGATGGCTTTAGTCATTCAAATAGCAGCCTACAGGAGGCAGCAAATCTTGCATCTTTATAGCCCTGTCCTGGCATTCCTGCATGGGTGAAGAAATTGTTTCTGTTTTTGTTTTTTTAAGAAGAAACTATATATGGTAGCTTATGGTCTTATTAGATAATTCAGTACAGTTTATCTCTTCTGGATAAAATTCAGACTGATGTTTTGAGCTCCTTTATCTTATGGAATACAATTATTGAATGTTTTCATCTTTTATCAAAGAGTTACAAAAATAATACATGCTTCTTTGTAAAATATCAAGCAGAATAGAAGTATATACACTTCACTATCACTCTTGATAAACTTGATCAAAATACTTCATATCTGATATCAATGTTGAAAAAATTTTGGAAGGATGTTACAAATGATCTTAAATTACAGTATGTCTTACATAATGTCCCACTCACAAGTAAAGTGCATTTGTTTGACATATTTCTTTAGAATCTCTGTATGAAGCAGCGATGTCCATGCTTGCTGCCACACAATTAGTACACGTGGGAAACTTTTTAAAAATACTGATTTCTGGGTCCTACTTCACAGGGATTCTGATTTAATTGGTCTGAGATGGTACCTGGGCATTGGCACTTTCTTTTTTATAAAGCTACCAGGTGATTTGCATCTGGATTCAAGAACCATAGTGCTAACTTATAGCCTAACATTGGAAAAATTTAATGAAAGTTTTACTATGACTTACAGGACTTTAAATGAACTGGGTTGTTTAAAAAGTGTCATGATGGAAATAATGAAACTGAAATGATTATTTTTTAAAGAAATAGTGATGTGACAGTATCTGAGTAAAGAGGAATTATGGCAATATAATATGAGCATGAAATCAGGAGCTTTCCTTCTCTGATTCAATTCCTAAGTCCACCTACTTCTCTTTGAAATATTTTTGGATATAGGCCGGGTGCGGTGGCTCACGCCTATAATCCCAGCACTTTGGGAGGCCGAGGCGGGTGGATCACGAGGTCAGGAGATCGAGACCATCCTGGCTAACACGGTGAAACCTCGTCTCTACTAAATATACAAAAAAAATTAGCCGGGCGTTGTGGCGGGTGCCTGTAGTCCCAGCTACTCGGGAGGCTGAGGTAGGAGAATGGCGTGAACCCAGAGGGCAGAGCTTGCAGTGAGCCAAGATCGCGCCATTGCACTCCAGCCTGGGGGACAGAGCGAGACTCCGTCTCAAAAAAAAAAAAAAAAAAGATCCCACTTGCGTCTCTTATTTCCTTCTTTCTACCCTCCCCTTTCCTATTGCTTCCTGCTCACAATTCATACCCTTCTTGGCTCCTCCTCCTTTCTCCTTCGGTTAAAGTGTATTTTAATTTGTTATATTTATTAAATAGAACTCTGTGGATCTGGTTGTCAATTTAGAGACTGAAAATAAACTTGTTTCAGAAATAAAACTTGTTATCTTTTACTGAGTTTTTCTCCCTTTGTCGGTCAGTAGTTCTTGAAAGAAAAAATTACTTCATCTCTTGTGTTTGGAGTATAGGTTTTTAAAAAAACCAACAAATTAGCATATTTATTAATGTTTAAGGAATGTAGGTATGTACATGTATACTTGTTATATGTACATGTATTGAGTTCAGATTTACATTTCCCCGCTTTTCATTCAGAAACTGTTTATTGTGTGAAGATTGTATGTCGTGGGAATAGTGGAGGACAGGACACACCTAGTTACTGCTTGCTTGGGTGGAGTTTGCAAGCTAGTGAGCAAATGAATGGTGCTTCAGTTGTTCCTGAGATAACATGGTTCCCAGCTTCCATGGTTCTGTCCATTTTTCAAAATAGGAAAACTTAAAAAGATAGCTTTTTAGTTAAAAAGGAAATAAGTATATTTCCTTTTTTTTTAGGCTCTAAGCTTACTTCTCTATCTAGCTAGAAATATTTCCTCAAAGCCTTTTTACATGTAATATTATAAAGAAGGCATTTGTATTATCCTCTGTTACAGCAGTGCTCAAGTTCTCAAACTTTTTGATCACAGGATGACTTCTTTACACTTCTAAAGCGAGATCCCTCAAAGAGCTTTTGTTTATGTGGGTTATATCTATTGATATTTACTGTGTTAGAATTAAAACTGAAAAAATCTAAGCTATTTATTCATTCAAAACTAACAGTAACCCAATTACATGTTAATATAAAGGGCATTTTTAATGAAAAATATTTTCTAACAATTTTTTTTTTTTTTTGAGATGGAATCTTGCTCTCTCGCCAGGCTGGAGTGTGGTGGCGTGATCTCGGCTCACTGCAACCTCCGTCTCCCAGGTTGAAGCAATTCTCCTGCCTCAGCTTCCCGAGTAGCTGGGACTATAGGCACATGCCACCATGCCCAGCTAATTTTTGTATTTTTGTAGAGACAGGGTTTCACCATGTTGGCCAGGATGGTCTCCATCTCTTACCTCATGATCCGCCCGCCGCGGCCTCCCAAAGTGCTGGGATTACAGTCATGAGCTACCGCACCTGGCCAACACACAAAAAAATTTTAGTAAGAGTAGAATTCCTTTACATTTTTGCAAATCTCTTTAACATCTGACCTAATAACAGACAGTTGGATTTTCATATCTGCTTCAGTATTCAGTTTGTTGCAATATGTTTTGGTTGAAGTTTGTAAAGAAAATTCAGCCTCATAATTGCATAGTTTGAAGGGAGGAGTATTTCACTGATTTTTTCAGATAATTGTGGATGTTCTTCTTTCCTATTACACCAAACTCAACAAGCAGAAATTTCTAGTTACTTGAAATATGAGATTTGAAACTATCTTGTTACATTAAGATCTGTACATTAAAATGTACTAGTCTCAGCCAGCACAGCGGCTCATGCCTGTAATCACAGCACTTTGGGAGGCTGAGGCTGGAGGATCGTTTTGAGCCCAGGAGTTTGAGACCAGTCTGGGAAACAAAATGAGACCCGTTTTACAAAAAATCAAAAAACTAGCCAGGCATGGTGGCATACGCCTGTGGTCCCACCTATCTGGGAGGCTTAGGTGGGAGGATTACTTGAGCCCAGGAGTTCAAGGCTGCAGTGAGCTATGATTGCACCACTGCACTCCAGCCTGGGTGGCAGAGTGAGACCCTGTCTCTAAAAATAAATTAATAAATAAATAATAGCATAAAAACAGGTAAGGTAATACTTCTTAAATCTTTTTTTTAGTTCTTTTTTTTTCTGAAGGGTAATAACTGTCTAGGTAGAGCAGGCCCTTCCTCATTAGTATAAGAAACTGGTGGAACAGGAAGTACTGGTAATTGGAAGCTTGAATGTTGGGACACATATAGGAGTTGGTTTATATAGGAGTTGTGATCTATCTATCTATCTATCTATCTATCTATCTATCTATATCACAGTTTCTTTATCCATTCGTTGATTGATGGGCATTTGGTTTGGTTCCACAATTTTGCAGTTGCGAATTGTGCTGCTGTAAACATGCGTGTGCAAGTATCTTTTTTGTATAATGACTTCTTTTCTTCTGGGTAGATACCCAGTAGTGTGGGATTGCTGGATCAAATGGTAGTTCTACTTTTAGTCCTTCAAGGAATCTCCACACTGTTTTTCATAGTGGCTGTACTAGTTTACATTCCCACTAGCAGTGTAGAAGTGTTCCCTGATCACCACATCCACACCAACATCTTATTTAGTGAGATTTTTAAAATGCCAAGCCAATATGTGGAATGAGGCTCTCGACAAATAATTTTCTGTTTATTTCATTTAAAAACTACTTTATTATTTACATATCCCAAATGTACTTAAAAATCGGCAAATTTACTAGAAACCAAAAAGTAAAACTGTTTAATCATTTTTAGACATCTTCAAAATATATCTCTTCATAATGAAAGTGTACAAAATCAGCAAATCTGCTTCATTCAAATGCCCTAATGTATTCTTATAATCCTATATGTCAATTTGGAAAATGTGAGCTCTTTGAGTGATCCACATTAAAATCTCATAGCAGTTCTAGCAAACTTGTAAAAATCTTAGTGAAGGTACTCTAGAACCAAAACAACTAGTTTTTATATACAGGAAGTAAAAATCAGGAAAATCTTCTGTCTTCATGGTAATGAATTCCTGTGTTATAGCAATGGTAGGTTCTCTCAACTCTTTCTGCCTTTCTTAGAAAGAAATCAGAAAAAGTTGAAAATGAAAAAAAATTTATGAGACATCATCAAGCTATAATCAAATCACCATTTTTGTGTTATCATATGGGGTTTCTTGATTATTTTCCGTGGTGAATGTCACTTGTGCTTTCTTTCCCCACTAGTGTGTGCTTGCTGCTGATGAAGTAGTATTTAATCAGAAGGAACTGGAGGTTAAGGAACTGAAGAATCAAGTGCAGATGATGGTACAGGAAAACAAAGGGCATGCTGTATCTTTGAAAGAAGCGCAAAAAGTGAATAGACTGCAGGTAGAGTTTCTTAATGCATCTAGCTCTGTAGATTTTCTGGAAATAGTACCTAACTAAACACAGTAGCATTTTAAATGATAAATGGGAACTTAAAAAAAGGATGTTCATTTGAAGACTTCTGAACATAGGCACCTGAGAGAATTATTAGTTTTTCCTTTAAATCTGCTTAAATGGAAACATTTTTATTGTTGGCCTGACTTTGGTTTTAGAAATATAAAGATAATACCCAGGAAATTAATTTATAAATCATACCATGGTTATTTTTCCATACTTTTCCTTCCTGTTGTTTGCCAAGGTATTAGGAAATGCAGTATTGTTAGGAGTTGGATGGTAAATACATAATTTAAACTTTAAAATGTATTAAATTATCCTCTTATACCTCGTGAGTGATTTGCTTTTTAACTTTGCTTACATCTTTCAAATTTTCTATCCTAGCTTTCCTATTATATTAACATGGATATGTCTACAGTATAACGTAGTATGCCTCTACATATTATACTCCCTGGCTGTGGCTTCTCCCATCACCCCAAATAGTTAATATCATTTAAAGCCTTTAGCTTCCTATCAGGGAATAACTAATGCCCCGAGAAATAATCTGATCCAGCACACATCAGATTTTGATTTTCACGTTGTTTGATTTTTGTTTTCTTTTTTAACCCTTCTAATTGTATTTTGTTGTTGTTTGTTTTTGTTGTTGTTTTGTTTGTTTTGAGACAGGATCTCATTCTGTTGCTCAGGCTGGTGTGCGCTGGCACAATCACAGCTCACTGCAGTCTCGACCTCCCAGGCTCAAGTGATCCTCCCGCCTCAGCCTCCTAACTGTGACCACAGGGGCATGCCACCGTGCCCGGCTAATTTTCTGATTTTTTTGTGGAGACAGGGTCTCACTGTGTTGCTCAAGCTGGTCTCGAACTCCTGGGCTCAGTGATCCTACCACCTCAGCTTCCCAAAGTGCTGAGATTGATTACAGGTATGAGCCACCATGCCTGGCCCTAATTGTATAATAATTTAAAAACATAAAACTAAAGTATATACAAAACAATACATATTAATCAGTGATTTATCACACAGAGAACAGCTGGGTAACCACCACCAGGTCAAGAAATTGCTAACTGCCAGCGCCTCAAAATTTTTAGTGCCTCCTTACAATTATTATTCCTCCCTCTTCCTCAGAGAGCCACTCTCTTGACTTACATGGTAATCATTTCTTTGCTTTTCTTATGGTTTTACTATCTAAATATGTATCCTTCAACACTACAGTTTAGTTTTTGGAATTTTTATTAATTTATTCAGTATAGCTTATTCAGTATCTGGCTGCTTTTGTTGAACATTATTATGATTTATCCACTTTTTAATTGTAATATTTTTTCTGTAAATTCTAATATTTTATCTGTAATGTGTGACTGTGGTTTGTTTAGTTTTATAGGTACATAGGATTTTATTGTATGACTATACCACAATTTATTTTCTGTTCTACTGTTTGATGGACATTTGTGGCTTTCTGTGAAATTTTCTCGTGAATTTTCAGTGTCTCTCGGTGCACATGCACATACATTTCTTTCAGATTTGTGCCTAGGAGTTGAATTGCTAGGCCATAGGGTAGGTATATCTTCAACTTTTGTGGGTGATACCAAATTGTTTTCCACTTTATACTCCCACCCAGCATTCTCACTATTCCATGTGAGCATTCTCACTGTTCCATATGCTTCTCAACATTTGTTATTAATTTTTAAATCTTAGCCAATCTGGTAGGCATGTAGTATCATTTTATTGTGGCTTTAGTTTGCATTTCCCTGATGACTAGTGAGGTTGAGCATTTTTTTCATATGTTTTTGGCTATTTGGATATCCTCCTTTGTGAAGTACTCATTCAAGTCTCTTGTTTGTTTTTCTATTGAGTTACCTGTCTTCTAGATTAATTTGTAGAGTTTGTTGTATATTCTGGGTGTGAGTGCTTTGTCACTTACATGATTGCAAATAATTTTTCTGTGGCTTGCTTTTTACTCTCAGTGGTATCTTTGATGAAGAGTTATTGTAATCAAATTCATCAGTCTTTTCCTTTATGGTTAATGGTATTTGTTCTCTATTTAATAAGTTTTTCCTTTCCCCAATTGTTTCCTCTGAGGATACTTTCTATATTATCTTCCAGAAGCTTTATTGTTTTGCCTTCCACATTTAGCTGTATAGTCCTCCAGGAATTGATTTCTGTGTATGGAGTAAAGTAAAGATCAAATTTCATTTTTTAAACATATAGATATTCATTTGTTCTAGCATCATTTATTGGAAACCATCTTTTCACAATTGTTTTGAGTGCTATCTTTATCATAAATCTATCTTTATCATAAATCAAGGTCCATTTGTGCATGACTCTCTTGTCTATTTCTTGGCCTTCTATTCTGTTGGTTGATTTGTATCTCCTTGAGCCAAGATCACATTTCTTGTTTATTGTAGGTTTATAATAAGTCTAGATATTTTGTAGAGCAAGGCCTTCTGCTGTTCTCCTTCCCTCCCCACTCCCCAGATGTCTTGGTTGTTCCATATAAATTTTATTTTAATTTTTAAATTTTTTAAGTAATTACTTTATTGAGATATAATTCACATACTATAGAATGCAGCCCTTCAAATATACAATTCAGTGATTTTTTATGTATTTACAGAATTGTCTAACCATCACACCATCTAATTTTAGAATATTTTTATCACCCCAAAATGAAAATATTGTATCCACTAGCAGTCACTCCTCATTTTCCTCCTTTCCTCAGCCCCTGGCAAAAACCACTTTACTTTCTACTTCTATGGATTTGCCTATTCTAAATATTTCATACAAATGGAATCATACAGTAAGTGGCCTTTGTGTGTGACTTCTTTCACTAAGTACGCTATTTTCATTTATTTATTTTTCATGGTCAAATAATTTTGTATGTTTCTGGGATACAGTGTAATGTTTTGATGTATGTATACATTATAGAAAGATTCAATCAAGTTGGTTAACATTAACTAATTAACATTGAATTACATTTATATATCTGTTTAGAATTAATGAACGTATTTTGATTGAGTCTCCTAATCCATAAGCATGGTATAGTTCTCTATTTACTTAGATTTCCTTTGTTTTTTCTCAGTAATGGCCTACATTTTTTTGTGCAGAAATATTGCAAATAATTTATAGATTTCTTTTTAGGTACTTGATTTTTTTCTGTCACTGTAAATGGAATCTTTAAAAAATTTTATTTTTCAAATTCCCCAATTGTTGGTATGTGGAACTGTACTAATTTTTAGATATTAATACATTATATATCCAGCAACCTGACTAAACTCAGTTTTTGATCAGGAGTGTCTACAGTTACCATCAGGTGGGGAGCCTTCAAAATTCCCAAGATAAATGGAAAAGATCCAAACTTTTTGGAAGTAATTTCTTTTTTTTGTTGTTTTTGAGATGGAGTCTCACTGTGTCACCCAAGATAAGAGTGCAGTGGCACAATCTCCGCTCACTGCAACCTCTGCCTCCCAGGCTCAAGCGATTCTCCTGCCTCAGTCTCCTGCGTAGCTGGGATTACAGGCACCTGCGCCACGCCTGGCTATAAACTTGTTTTTGTTGTTTTTTTGTTTTTTTGTTTGTTTTTTGAGACAGAGTCTCACTCTGTCATCCAGGCTGGAGTGCAATGGCATGATCTCGGCTCACTGTAACCTGTGCCTCCTGGGTTCAAGTGCTTCTCCTGCCTCAGCCTCCCTAGTAGCTGGGACTACAGGCATGCACAACCATGCCTGGCTAATTTTTTTGTATTTTTAGTAGAGACAGGGTTTCAACATGTCAGTCAGTCACTTCTGACCTCAAATGATCTACCTGCCTTGGCCTCCCAAAGTACTGGGATTACAGGCGTTAGCCACCGTGCTCGGTCTATACTTGCTTTTTAATTCTAATATTTTATCTGTAAATTCTTTTGGATTTTCATTTATAATTATGTCATCTGCAAATAATAACAGTTTCATTTCTTTATAATCTTTTCACCTTCTGTATCTTTTTCTTCTATATCTTCTATATTGTATACTTTAAATAGTTGGATTCTATAGTATGTGAATTTTGTCTCAATAAAGTTATTATAAAAATACCTTCTTGTATTTGCTGGGATCTCCAATGCAGTGTTGAATACAAGTGGTGATAGAAAGCATCCTTGTCTTGTTTCCAATCATAGAGGCAAAGCTTTCAAAATTTCACTCTGAAGTATTATATTTTCTATAGGTATTTTTAATTTACCCTTTCCCAAACTAAGGAAATAACTGAGAATTTTTATTATGAATGGATATTGATTTTTATCAAATGATTTTTCTTTATCATATGATTTTTCTTCCTTATTCTGCTAATATGGTGAGTTACACTGATTGACCTGATTTTTTTTTTTTTTTTTTTTCGAGGCAGAGTCTCACTGTGTCACCCAGGCTGGAGTGCAGTGTTGTGATCTCGGCTCACTGCAAGCTCTGCCTCCCGGGTTCATGCCATTCTCCTGCCTCAGCCTCCCAAGTAGCTGGGACTACAGGCGCCCGCCACCACGCCTGGCTAATTTTTTTTTTTGCATTTTTAGTGGAGACGGGGTTTCACTGTGTTAGCCAGGATGGTCTCGGTCTCGATCTCCTGACCTTATGATCTGCCCACCTCGGCCTCCCAAAGTGCTGGGATTACAGGCGTGAGCCACAAAGCCCAGCCGATTGATCTGATTTTTAACCAATCTTTTATTCCTGGAATAAACCCTTTTTGTTGTTGATGTTGCGATATACTGTTGTATTGGGGGTTCCCCAAAACCACCCTCAGATTGGATGACGTACTAGGAGAACTCAATATATATTCATTCTCCTGGCTAGGATTTATTACAGTGAAAGGATGCAGAGCAAGATCAGCAAGGAAAAAGACACATGGAACAAAGTCTGGAGGAAACCAGGCACAAGCTTCCAAGACTTGTCTCTCAGCAGAGTCACAGAGGATGTGCTTAATTCCCCAGCAATGAGTTGTGACAACACCTATAAAATGTTATCTGGCAGGGGAACTAAGTAGACTCAGTGCCTATGGGTTATATTGAGGATGCGTGGGTCATGAAGGCACCCTTTGCCTAGCCCAGACTACCAAAGTCCCAGACTACAGGGAAAGCAGGTGTACACCATAAACCACATTGATTGTGCAAATAGTTGAGCACAGTGAGTCAGTATTATCAGAGTGTTTAAGAACACTCCCAAAATCCAAGCTCTCAGACATCTGACAACCTCATAGCAGATCTTCTAAAAGATAGCAGTCAGGTCTGCTGTGTTAACTCTTCTGCACAATTGACCTAGATTTGGTTTGCTAGTGTGATGTTTATATTTGTCAGTAAGCTTGTCCTATATTTTTCTTTCTTATAGTATTCTTGTCAGATATTGTAACAAGTTATGCTGGCCTCATAATATAGATTATTTAATTCCTCCTATACCTGGAAAAGTGTGGGAAAATTGGTATTATTTCTTTCTTAAATGTTTGGTTGAATTAGCCTGTTAAGCATTTGGGACTGGAAATTTTCTTCGGGGGTATGTTTTATGAATTAAATCATATTAGTATTTTCTTTTCCTCCAGTTTTGATAAGGTTTATTTTTCTAGGAATTTGACCATTGTATATAATTTTCAAATGTATTGGCATAAGTTTGTTTATGATAGTCTTTTATTCATTAATATCTTTAGCTGTGTAGTCACATGTCCGCTTTTTCATTCCTGATTATTTGTGCCTTCTCTCACTTTTTTTCTTGCAGTTTCACTAGCTAGTAAAATTACCAATTCATTAGTCTCTTCAAAGAGACAATTTTTGACTTTGTTAATCCTCACTAGTGTATGTTTGTTCATTATTTCATTAGTTCACTATTTCACCAATTTCTGCCCTTTATTATTTAATTCCTTCTACTTTTGGGGTAACCTCCTGCTATCTTTTTAACATCTTTAGATGAATATTTAGTATATTGATTTTTAGCTTCTCTTCTTTGGTATATGCATTTAACATTACATATTTCTAAGCTTATCTTGACTTGCACTCCACATTGAGCTCAAAATGTTTCCTAATTTTCATTGTGACGTTTTGATTTGTGAATAACATAGTTATTTTATTTACAGGACATGGGGGATTTATTTTTGTTTTATCAATTTTTATTGCGTTGTGATCAGATAACATACTATCTCTGATTTCAGTCCTTTGAATGTATTGAAACTTGCTTTTTGGCTCAGAATAAGGCAAATGTTTGTAAATGTTACAGAGGTACTTGAGAAGAATATGCATTCTGCAATCATTGGGCACTGTTAATCCTACTACTCAAATCTACATTTTTTACTCACCTTTGAAGTCTTTTTGTTATATCAGTAATTTATAAAGTGATGTTAAAATCTCCCACTATGACAGACCTCCACTCTGTCACCCAGGCTGGGGCACAGTGGCACGATCATGAGTCACTGCAGCCTCGACCTCGTGGGCTCAAGCAATCCTCCCACTTCAGCCTCCTGAGTAGCTGGGACCACAGGCGCACACCACAATGCCTTGCTAATTCTTGTATTTTTTTGTAGAGAAGGGGTTCTTCACCATGTCGTCCAGGCTGCTCTCAAACTCTTGGGCTCAAGTGATCTACTGGCCTTGGCCTCCCAGTGTGCTGGGATTACAGGTGTGAGCCCTACTGTGCCCAGCCCTACTATAATTTTGGATTTGTCTTATTTCTCCATGAAGTGCTGATAGTTTTTGCACTACAAATATTGAAGCTGTGTTATTAAGTGGACACAAATGTAGAATTGTTATACCATCCTGGTGAATTGCTCTTTTAATCATTTTTACCTCTTCTTATCTAATGAGTTTTGCCTTAAAGTCTACCTTGACATTACTATAGCTACACCAGCTTTCTTTTGATTAATATTTACATGGTATCTCTTTTTCTATCTTATTTTTAATCTTTCTGTGTCTATTTTAGATATGTTTCTTGTAAGCAGCATATGGTTAGATAATTTTAAAATCCTTTCTGATAGTCTTTATCTTTTAGTTGCATTATTCATTTATTAATTTAACATAATTACTGTTTTGGTAAAAATCCACCATTGTGCCTTTTATTTATCCTTCCTCGTCTGTGTTCCTTTTTCCCTCCTTTGGATCATTGGTTATTCTTTTTCTGTTGTTTTCTCCACTAACTTAGAAGTTATAGTTTTACTCTTTTTTTAGTGGTTATCCTAGAGAGTATACCATGCACCCTAATATTAATTGGTACTTTTATCCTTTTCCCAGGCAATGTAAGAACTCCATTGAATCCTTTGATGTTGTATATTTTAATTATCTGAATACGTGATTTTTAAGTAAGGTTGCATTTTTATTGCTCAGCATTTATACAATGAAAACGTAAGGTTTTTTTTTTTTCCTATTTCAACATTGTAGTACATGTGAAGTATTAAGATGAATGAGTGTTTCTTATTTACATAAATTTGTGCTTGTAAAACAAAGATTGACATTAGAGCTTTCTAGATTTGATACACTTCAAAAATTTTCTTTAGAGGATACACAAAAAAAACTAAATCACATATACACAAACACACACACACATTCCTGATAAACAATTTGTTCTGCCTTTGATTTCCAAGTTCTCCTTCCTCTCAGGACTATCAGTTGGCTATCTTCTATCTGTCTGCTTTTGGCTTCCTTTTTCACTAAGGCTTTCACTTCCCTGCACTTGTTACCTCCTTCTGCCTCCTTTGCTGCAAACTCTGCTGCCTACAATTCTTTCTCCACTTTTTGAACTTTTTTGTTTCTTTTTACTTTTTGGATTTCACTCAGAAAGTTCATACTTTAATATAAAGATAGCTAATCAAAGTGCTTCAGGTTGGCAAAGCAACCAGTCACAGTGGATGGGGTGTTATCTTTGAGTATTTGACTTTTGACTTTTTTGGCTGTGTTTGTTGCTCCTTACTATTAAAAAGGTTTTACCACTCAGAACAATGTTAGTTACTTGTGAACACCAGAAGGCTAGTCTCTGGATAAATGAGAATTTACTGTATTATTAAAGTAGTTATGAGTTTGGTCAATGTAAAATTCGTTTTTAATCATAATCTAAATGTACTTAAGTGCTCTATTTTAAAATTTTTCATCTCTCTTCTACAAAGAATGAAAAAATAATAGAACAACAACTTCTTGTGGATCAACTGAGTGAAGAACTAACAAAACTTAACCTGTCAGTGACTTCTTCAGCTAAAGAAAATTGTGGAGACGGGCCAGATGCCAGGATCCCTGAAAAGAGACCATATACTGTACCATTTGATACTCATTTGGGGCATTATATTTATATCCCATCAAGACAAGATTCCAGGAGGGTAAAGTCCAAACAATCTTTTCCTTATTTTGAGATTAAAAAAATTTTAGCCATGTGTAATATCACAGTGTATTTATACAGTCTCAGCAGATTTTTTTTGTTTGATTTTATGGAATTTTGTGTATACCTTTTAAGCATACTTCTTTCTAATAAAAAACTAATAAGAGAATACACAGTTACATTTGGAGGGAATAGTTGGATGGAGATAATGTCTATACTTCATCAATGTGAAAAAGGTATCCTTTGCCATATTTTCAGACATGACCAAGTTTAATATCTACATGAATTTATTTCTTCCACAAAGTTGAGATGTTAGAGGATATTTATTTCAACTTGTTTGGTCTGTCATTATTTTTGAAATAATATTTATATGCTATTCAGTCTTACCAAGTAGACATAATCAAGACAATATAAATATCAATATAAATTTTAGTTTGTGGTTGGTAAATATATACACACACAGTTTTAAGAATTATCAAAGAATCTCTATTATGGAAAAGACTTAATTAGCAGATTCATGAGTTTTGGTTTAGCAGGTTCATGAATTCTGGTTTCTGTTTCCTCATTTTATGAAGGGAAATGATTTGTTCACGTGAGATCCATCTGGTTGTTACAGTCAGAGGGATAAGAAATGAAAGGCAAATGATACATGAGCAGTGCCATGGACTTTGCATCAGGCAGCCTTGGGTGGTATGAATACTATAATAGCTCTGGACATTTGGTTTTCTTTTTTACAAAAGTCAGATTTGGAGAATGAAGGTACATAGATTTTCTTAAATAATGCAGACCTAATGGTTATAGGACACTTACCTTTTTCCTCAGTTGATAATTTAAGAAATTTTAAAAGGAAATTACAATCCCAGAGAACGAAGTTGGACTCTGAACAAAAGGTTTTATTATTTGCTCCTTAAATAATTCCCAAACTCTCACAAGAGAAAACTAGATGCCTGCCAGTTATGGGATAAAATAGCCATGTCTAGTACGTTGTATTTGTTAGATCAGTACTTCTTGAGTTGGTTCTTCCTTAAAGAATTCCCCTCCCTCATACCCCATTGGGAGGCCACCTAAAAAACTTTACGCCCATCTATCATGATGCTGATGTGACAGATGATCTAATTAGGTGACTGACAGCAGAAGCACAAAAATCAGATATAAGATGATTTTCAGAATCAGGTAGGATTTTTTAGGAGAGAATACATGACGGGGGCCTATTGTCAAGTGATTAAATCCCAAACACCATGTGATACTCATATTCCACTATATGTTATAATTTTAACAGCTTATAATAATTTATATTGGTAAATGGACTGTCTCCTCTAAGATTTTATTGCCTTTTGTGAGAAGTCATCTTGAGGTTTGGTTACAGAGATGGTGCAGAGGAAATATTTTGTAATAGAAACCAGAACAAAGGTATAAAGGCAATTTCTAATTTATTGTTGTTGTTTTCCAAGGTCATTTTTTTTTTTGAGAATTTAAAGTGCATTTCCAATAGAAGAATGTTGTACTGTAGAAAATTCCCAGGCTAGCCATACAATTTTGTCCTATGACATATATTAAATATTTTTCCTAGAGCCTTAATTCAGCTATACCTAACTACCATGTATAAAGAATTAAGTATATACATTGTGGTATTCAGATTAGGAATATTGCCCTGGCAGAGGGAGTGGAGACAGCTCTGGGTTTCTTCCTGTGGTAGGATTTGGATTGGAGGGGATGCAGACCTTTGGCGGCAGCACCACAGTTCTCCAGGTGTTCTGAACTGGGAAGATGGGGAAGAGGGCACATTTGTTGGGGTGTGTCTGTGCTGTGTTTAAGAGCTAGGACGTTTTCCATGTGTTCTTTTGGTTTCATTTTTGAATACTGTTTTCTGTAAGTGAAGATAGAAGAGTTGTCCAGAAGAGAAGGAGCTGTGTGGATTCTGAAAGAAGTATTTGTCTGTGAGGCACAACAGTATTGTTAAATTAATTTTGACCTTTGTTTGAGGGGAGCATTTTCCAGTGATTGGCTATTTTAAGAGTGCCAATCTAATAACCCCTTTAAAAGCACTTAGAGTAATAGGATAAAATTAGACTTTTAAAATATCACTTTTTTTGTTGTTGGGTGGGGGAATCACTTGCAAGGTCCACACAAGTCCACCTATGTACTCTCTGGATCGAATATTTGCTGGATTTCGAACACGAAGTCAGATGCTGTTGGGTCACATAGAAGAACAAGATGAGGTCCTCCACTGCCAATTTTCTGATAACAGTGATGATGAAGAATCAGAAGGCCAAGAGAAATCTGGAACTAGGTATGTTAAATATACACTGATTTAATAAATATTTAGAATTATATGCTGCAATAAATATAGAAGTGTAGGTTTTTTCCATTGGAGTATATCTTTTATGTTTAATAGAAGAGTAGGTAACTTTTGCTAAATGTACTATCATCTAATGTGTTATGAAAATAGTATTTGAACACAAGTCATCAGTCTTATAACTGAAAAATAATTTTGCTTTTAGAGCTTTTATAGTAATGAGATTCTAATTTTCAGAGGGTTTTTTTTTTTTTGGATTTCCTTATTCTGCTGCCACATTGGCAACAAACATGACTTTTCTGCTGGATTCAACATGGATGGGGGGGCATCCTTTTATTTTGAGCAATATTAGTAACATTCTGTTTTTATATGTAATTAATAATTTTTTTAACATTACTTTCACTTTTCGGGGAAACTAATTTGAGGGCAGATTAGAAAACACTAACAAATAAGTTAACTTTCTGATTTTTTTTTAAGATGTAGAAGTCGTTCATGGATTCAGAAGCCAGACTCTGTTCCCTTGTTGAATTGAGTGATACTCAGGATGAAACACAAAAGTCAGATTCGGAGAATGAAGGTACATAGATTTTCTTAAATAATGTAGACCTAATGGTTATAGGACACTTATCTTTTTCCTCAGTTGATAATTTAAGAAACATCCAGGAATTCTCAAAGACCAGAATTTGGTACAAATGGTTTCCTAGTTGGTAGAACTTCTTTTATGTTCTCTGTTTTACCTCTTTTACTCCTTAATAAAAAAAGATTTTCTATCAATTAATTATGGCTAGAGATATAGGCTAACTCCCTCAGAATAAGGATTTTTATATTCAGACCTGAATTGATATGCTTTGTATTCCTGATGATGTTAAAATACAGTATTGTACTAGGTGTCTACTCCTTCACTGGGACTTGTGCCTAACGTCAATGATGTATTTGGCATTAGAGCCCAATTAGTGTACTGGGTGTTGGTAATGTTTTAGTACACAACTGCTAAGAATTTTTATGCATCAATAACAACATCAAAAACATTTATGAGCCACGCATAGTAGCTCATGCCTGTAATCCCAGTGCTTTGAGAGGCTGAAATGGGAGAATTGCCTGAGGCCAGGAGTTTGAGGCCAGCCTGAGCAACATAGTGAGATTGTCTCTCTACAGAAAATTAGCCGAGCATGGTGGTGTGTACCTACTCAGGAGGAAGGCTGAGACGGGAGAATCGCTTGAGCCCAGGAGTTCGAGGCTGTAGTGAGCCGAGATCACACCACTGCACTCTAGTCTAGGCGACAGAGCAAGACCCTGCCTCAAAAAAAAAAAAAAAACAAACTCCTACTACCCTATAGTTTTCACAACTTTTTTTTTTTTAGACGAAGTCTCTCCCTGTCACCCAGGTGGGAGTGCAATGGTGCAGTGTCGGCTCACTGCAGCCTCCGCCTCCTAGGTTCAAGCGATTCTCCTGCCTCAGCCTTCCAAGTAGCTGGGACTACAGATGTGTGCCACCACACCCGGCTAATTTTTGTATTTTTAGTAGAGATGGGGGGTCTCACTATGTTGGCCAGGCTGGTCTCGAACTTCTGACCTTGTGATCTGCACACCTTAGCCTCCCAAAGTGCTGGGATTACAGGCGTGAGCCACTTTGCCCAGCCGGTAGTAGTAGATTTTGTTAACTCATCTCTCTTGGTCAATGCGTGGTTGACCCACAAAAAATAAGGGAATAGGGAATATAATACAAGTGCTACACTTTGAAAATATGGAGCATCTCTTTAAGAATCTATATGTGGCTTTATGAGCCAAAAATTTAAGTATAACTAAAATAAATTTCAAAATGTGGAAATAACAAAGGTAAATGCTACTCAAGCAGCCATGCTTGAACTGTTTGTTACTGCTCTGCAACCAGGAAAAAAAACTTACGTCGGAATGTAAATGAGCTTACACTAGTTCCTTCCTTGAGAAAGTCTGGCTATGAAAAAAATGTCACCTGAACTAAAGCAGTGTGCTTAGTGACATAGTTGATTTACATTCTGGTGCAGGACAGTAACAAACAGTGCTAGACCACACTCTGAGTAGCCTGGTATAGTCTGCATTCTCCAATTACAATAAAAGTAGAAGTTGATAGGAAACAAATTCACCCCTCTCTCCATCTGGAAATTTTACACTTATCTCAAATAACTCATGTTAAAGGCAATGAAAAACTGTGTGTCTGAACCTATGGGATATTAAGAAAGAATATATACATACATGTATTAATTTGTAAGAAAATAAAAACTCTTACTGTAAGCTGGAATGCTAGAGTCCCAATTGCTGTGTATTTTTTCCCCTTTTTCCTCCCCTTCCTTTTTGTCTCTTCCACTGCCACCTCTAAATTGCTTTTGAGTCTGCTTTTCTTTTTTTAACTCTACTTCTGTTGAATATTTTACCAGCAGATAGTTTTATTTCTCCATTTTTTTTAAAAGATTTAAAGATTGATTGTCTCCAGGAGAGTCAAGAATTGAATTTGCAAAAATTAAAGAATTCAGAACGCATACTTACTGAAGCTAAACAAAAAATGAGAGAACTTACAATTAACATCAAGATGAAGGAAGATCTGATTAAAGAATTAATAAAAACAGGTAATAGTATCTTGTGAACCAGCTTAAATGAGAAAGAAAACTTCTAAAATTGCTTCTGATGTGGTAACAGTTACTTTAGTTTTTGAAGCTCAGGTCTATCCACTTAGCTTGGATTGGTGTAACAAGGTGAGTTTTTAGGCCAATATGTGGAGGTTAGTTATCAGAAGAATTTTGTTCTTTTGGGATTTCACCTCTGAATTGTTCTAACTGGTGTGAACTCTGCATTGTGCTGAAATTCTGTGGCACTTAATGTGCCAGTTACAACATGTTTATTTTATTTTTTTGAGACAGGATCTCACTCTGTCACCTAGGCTGGAGTGCAGTGGTGTAATCATGACTCACTGCAGCCTTGACCTCTGGGGCTCAACCAGTCCTCCTACCTCAGCCTCCCAAGTAGCTGGGACTACAGGCGTGTGCCACCATGCCCAGCCGGGTTATTTGTTTTTTGCTTGTTGATTTGTTTAAATTCCTTCTAGATTCCGGATACGAGAACTTTGTTGAGTGGATAGTTTGCATATATTTTCTTCTATTCCATAGGCTGTCTGTTTATTGATAATTTCTTTTGCTGAGCAGAAGTTCTTTAGTTTAATTAAGTCCCACTTGTCAATTTTTGTTTTTGTTGCAGTTAGTTTTGAGGACTTGGTCATAAACTCTTTCCCTAGGTTTTCTTCTAACATTTTTATAGTTTGAGGCTTTACATTTAAATCCTTAATCCATCTTGAGTTAATTTTTGTGTATGGTGAAAGGTAGGGATCCAATTTCACTCTTCTGCATATGACTAACCAGTCCATCCCAGCACCATTTATTGAATAGGGAATCCTTTCTTCATTGCTTATTTTTGTTGACTTTATTGAAGATCAGGTGTTTCTAAGTGTGTGGCTTTATTGCTGCATTTTCTATTCTGTTCCATTAGTCTATGTGATCTGTTTTTGCAGAAGTATCATGCTGTTTTGGTTACTGTGTCCTTATAATATAGTCTGGAATCAGGTAATGTGATACTTCTGGCTTTGTTCTTTTTCTTTAGGATTGCCTTAACTATTTTTAGGTTCTATATGACTTTTAGAATAGTTTTTTCTAATTCTCTGAAAAGTTACACTGGTAGTTTTGCAGAAATAGTGTTGAATCTGTAGATTGCTTTGGGAAGTATGGCCATTTTAATGATATTGATTCTTCCAATCCATGAACATGGAATGTTTTTCCTTTTGTTTGTGTCATCTCTGATTTATTTCAGCAGTGTTTTGCAGTTCTTCTTGTGAAGATCCTTCACACCCTTGGTTAGATGTATTCCTGTGTATTTGTGTGTGTGTGTGTATGTGTGTGTGGCTATTGGAAAAGGGATTGTGTTCTTGATTTGGCTCCCAGCTTGAATATTATTGGTGTATAGAAATGCTACTAATTTTCATACATTGATTTTGATCCTGAAATTTTACTGAGGACATTAATCTGTCTAGGAACCTTTTGGTGGAGTCTTTAGGGTTTTCTAGGTAAAGAATCATATCATCAGCAAAGAGATAGTTTAACTTTTTATTTTTCTATTTGGATGTCTTTTATTTCTTTCTCTTGCCTGACTGCTCTGGCTAGGACTTCTGTATTATGTTGAATAGGAAAAGTGAGAGTGGGAGTCCTTGTGTTGTTCCAGTTCTCAAGGGAAACGCTTCCAGCTTTTGTCCATGCAGTATGATGCTGGTTGTGGGTTTGTCATAGATGGCTCTTATTATTTTGAGGTATGTTCCTTTGATGCCCAGTTTGTTGAGGGTTTTTATGATGAAGGGATACTGGATTTTATCAAAAGCTTTTTCTGTGTCTATTGAAATGACTGTATGGTTTTGTTTTTAGTTCTGTTTGTGTGATGAATCACATTTATTGATTTGCATATGTTGAACTAAGCTTGTTCCCCAGGATACCTTGATTGTGGTGCATTAACTTTTTAAAGTGCTGCTAGATTCAATTTGCTAGTATTTTGTTGAGGATTTTTGGGTCTATGTTCATCAGGGATATTGGCCTGCAGTTTTCTTTTCTCACTGTGTCTTTGCTGTATTTTGGTATCAGGCTGATACTGGTTTTGTAGAATGAGTTAAGGAGGAGTTGCTCCTTCTCAATTTTTTTGAATAGTTTCAGTATAATTGGTAGAAGCTCTTCTTTGTAAGTCTGTTAGAATTTGGCCATGAATCTCTCTGGTCCAGAGCTACTTTTGTTTGGTAGATTTTTTATTACTGATTAAATGTCAGAACCCAATATTGGTCTGTTCAGGGTTTCAATTTCTTCTTGATTCAATCTTGGGAGGCTGTGTGTTTCCAGGAATTTATCCATTTCTTCTAGATTTTCTTGTTTATGTGCGTAGAGGTGTTCATTTTAGTCTCTGAGAATCTTTTATATCTCTGTGGGATTGGTTGTAATGTCACCTTTGTAATTTCTGATTGTGCTTATTTATATCTGCTCTCCTTTTTTCTTTGTTAATCTAGCTAGCAGTTTATCCATTTTGTTTATTTTTTCAAATAACCAACATTTGGTTTTGTTGATCCTTTGTGTGAATTTCATTCAGTTCTGCTCTGATTTTAGTTATTTCTTTTATTCGGATAGCTTTGAGGTTAGTTTGTTCTCATTTTTCTAGTTCCTCTAGAAGTGATGTTAGATTATTAATTTGAGATCTAACTTCTTGATGTAGGTGTTTAGAATCATAAACTTTCCTCTTAACACTGCTTTTACTAACAAAGAAATTCTAGACTTAAATTGAACACTTGACCAATTGGACATAATAGATATCTAGAAAATACTCCACCCATCAACCATAGGATATATATTTTCTTCACATGGGACATACTCAAAGATTGACCATGTGCTCAGCCATAATGCAAGTCTCAAAAAATTAAAAAAGATTGAAATTGTACCAACCATACTCTTGGACCACAGCGGAAAATAGAAATGCCAAGAAGATCTCTCAAAACCACACAATTACATGGAAATTAAGCAACTTGCTCCTGAATGACTTTTGGGTAAACAATGAAATTAAGGCAGAAATTTAAAAATTATTTGGAATAAATGAAAACAAAGCCACAACATAACAAAATCTCTGGGATGCAGCAAAAGCAATGTTAAGAGGGCTCTGTGGTTTTGACAGTGGCAGCTTCATTGCACAGCTGTAGCTCTTGCAAGATGGCCCATCCTCCCCAGCTCTGCACTATCTGTGCTCCGGTAACACTATTTCCTCCCCTGCATCTTCAGCCTTAGAAATGGTAACAGAGTCCCACTGTTGCAAGCTCTAGGTGGCTCAATGTTCTTTGCTTGGTCCTTTCATGAAGGAACTCTTTAAGTAGTTCCCTCATTAAAGACTTTTCATTTGATATATTTAAGCCTCATGCCTGTAATCCCAGCACTTTGGAGGCCGAGGCAGGTGGATCACCTGAGGTCAGGAGTTCGAGACCAGCCTGGCCAACATGATGAAACCCTGTCTCTACTAAAAATACAAAAATTAGCTGGGCATGGTGATGCATGCCTGTAATCCCAGCTACTCGGGAGGCTGAGGCAGGAGAATCGCTTGAACCCGGGAGGCAGAGGTTGCAGTGAGCCGAGATCGCACCACTGCACTCCAGCCTGGGTGACAGAGTGAGAGTCTGTCTCAAACAAAACAAAACAAAACAACCCCATTAAAATGGGGGGGCAGCGAAGGACATGAACAGACACTTCTCAAAAGAAGATGTACAAGCAGCCAACAAACATGAAAAAATGCTCAACATCACTAATAATCAGAAAAATGCAAATCAAAACCACAATGAGATACCATCTCAAACCAGTCAGAATGGTTATGATTAAAAAGTTAGAAAATAACAGATGTTGGCGATATTTCTGTGAACAGGGAATGCTTCTACACTGTTAGTGGGCATGTAAATTAGTTCAGCCACTGTGGAAAGCAGTTTGGAGATTTGTGAAAGAACTTAGAACAGAACTACCATTAGGCCCAGCAATCCCATTACTGGGTATATACCCGCAGAAAAATAAATCATTCCACCAAAAAGGCACATGCACTTATGTTCATCACAGCACCATTCGCAATAACAAAGACCTGGAATCAACCTAGGTGCCCATCAGTGGTCGATTGGATAAAGAAAATGTGGTACATACACATCATGTAATACTACACAGTCATAAAAAAGAATGAGCTCTTCAAAACCAGCCTGGCCAACATGGTGAAACCCTGTCTCCACAAAAAAAATACAAAAATTAGCCGGGCATGATGGCAGGTACCTATAATTCCAGCTACTCGTGAGGCTGAGGCTGGAGAATCACCTGAACCTGGAAGGTGGAGGTTGCAGTGAGCCGAGAGCTTGCCATTGCACTCAAGTCTGGGCAACAGGGCAAGAACTTATCTCAAAAAAAAAAAAAAAAAAAAAAAAGCTGGTCCAGGCACGGTGGCTCACGCCTGTAAATCCCAGCACTTTGAGAGGCTGAGGCAGGCAGATCACCTGAGGTCAGGATTTCGAGACCAGCTTGGCCAACATGGTGAAAACCTACCTCTACTAAAAAAATTAGCTGGGTGTGATGGCTCACGCCTGTAGTCCCAGCTACTTGGGAGGCTAAGGCACAAGAATAGCTTGAACCCAGGAGACAGAGGTTGCAGTGAGCCGAGATCTCGCCATTGCACTCCAGCCTGAGCGACAGAGCGAGACTCCATCTCAAAAAAAAAAAAAAAGTGAGCTCATGTCCTTTGCAGCAACATGGATGCTGCTGGAGGCCATTATCCTAAATGAAAAACAAAACAAAACAAAACAAAACACACACACACACACACACACACACACACACACACACACACACGAACAGAAATCCAAAAACTGCATGTTCTCATAAGTGGAAGGTAAATATGGGGTACTGGTGTACATAAAGATGGGAACAGTAAACACTGGGGACTACTAGAAAGAGGAGGCAGAAAGGGGTGCAAGTGTTGAAAAGAATTTATTGGCTATTATGCTTACTACCTGGGTGACGGAATCATTTTGTACCCAAAACTTCAGCATCACACAATATACCCATGTAACAAACCTGCACATGTACCCCTGGAATCTAAAATAAAAGTTGAAATTATATGTAAGAAGAAAACCACACAGAGCCCAAGTAAGGAGGAATTGGTGGAATTAATACTGTCACCACTGTCTCCTCTACACTCCCCTGGCTAAACCCGGCCAGCAGTCAGTTGATAAGGGAGCATAGGTAACACAATCCGTGGCTTCCAGGAACATTGAGAAAGGCAGAGAATGGCAGAGAGTGAATCTTGGATGGTCAAATGGAAAACAACTAGCAGAGATACAAAAGAATGTTTTATTGAAAGAATAAAGAAAATAGACCACAGAAGAGAAGGAAAAAGTCAAATATGACAGGAATCTTCAAAGAGAGTATTAATTCTGTTACCCTTCAGTCTCTTAGTTTTTCTTCTTGTAGTAGGTATATTCATTATTTTTCCCCTGGAACCTTATTATTGTCCTCATTTCTTAATGTTTTAAGTATAAATGTTTTAACTATCATAGATGATTTCAAACATAGTAGAGTGATATAATAAACTCCCATTACACCACCCAGTTTCAACAATTAAAACACACTTGGCCAATCTTCTCTATAATTCAACTCTTTCCCTCTACTCAGATTATTTTAAAGCAAATTCCAGACATTATACATACATATTTCATACATATAATAAAGATGACTCTTTAAAACACAGATATAAGATCATTATCAAATCTAAAAAAAAATGAACCATATTTAGCAGCTGAATATCCAATTATGCAGTCAGCTTTTACAGGTTCCTGATTTTCTTACAGAATTTGTTTTTACACTTTACTTTGTGAATCAGAGTCTCAATGAGGTGTGTGTGTGTGTGTGTGTGTGTGTGTGTGTGTGTGTGTGTGTGTGTAGTTACATATATGTTGCCCAGGCTGGAGTGCAGTGGCATGATCTTGGCTCACTGCAACTTCTGCCTCCTGGGTTCAAGCGATTCTCTTGCCTCAGCCTCCCAAGTAGCTGGGATTACAGGTGCCCATCACCATGCCCAGCTAATTTTTTTGTATTTTTAGTAGAGACAGGGTTTCACCATGTTGGCCAGGCTGGTCTCAAACTCCTGACCTCAGGTGATCCACCCACCTCGGCCTCCCAAAGTGCTGGGATTACAGGTGTGAGCCACTGCGCCTGGCCGAGGTCCATGTATTTTAACTGGTTGATATATCTTTTAATCTTTATGTCCCCCTTCTATTTTTTTCCTTTTTCTTTTCTTGTTTTTTAATATGCCTTACAACTCAACTTTTTGTCAAAAAAAAATAAAAGCAAGATTGTTTTTCGCAGGCTAGATTTTCTGGTTGCATCCTTAGGGTTTTTTGTTGTTGTTGATGTTGTTTTGAGATGAGTTTTTGCTCTGTCACCTAGGCTGGAGTGCAGTGGCACAGTTATAGCTCACTGCAGCCTTGAACTCCTGGGCTCAAAGGATCCTCCTACCGCAGCCTCCTGAGTACCTGGGATTAGAGGCACGTGCCACTATGCCTGACTAATTTTTTCAAGTTTTTGTAGAGACAATGTCTCACTGTGTTCACCCTACTAGTCTCAAACTCCTGGCCTCAAGCAATCCTCCTACCTCAGCTTGCCAAAGTGTTGGGATTATAGGCGTGAGCCACCGCACACCAGTCGTAGGGTGTCATTTAACACATTCCTCTAACCTTTTCACTGGAGTTTAATTTAAAGTCTTGATCAGATTCCTTTTTTTTTTTTTTTTGGGAAAGACTGTTTCACAGGTGGTGCTACCTCTACCTTTTTCCCTCAGGAGGCACTGTGTCTAGTTGCGTGTGTGTGTGTGTGTGTGTGTGTGTGTGTGTGAGCAGTTGATGATGACAGTTGCCTATGTTGATTAATTTATTAGGAATTGAAAAATGGTGATGCTCTAATTTTACCATTCTTCTTTCTTTATTAGAGGGAATATAACTATAAAGAGAAACTTTTCATCATCAACTACTGGGTTACCCTGTGGTACAAGCAATATAAGAAAGACAAAATAAATGCTTCATTCTTTTCCCTTTAATTACCAGTTTTCAGCATAATGAGTTAGTTTCCTAACATCCTCCAAAAATGACCAATGGTATTTTTTTCTTTAGCATCATTATGAACTCATTGATTTTAAACATATTTAAATATTTTAAACAATATTGAAATATTCGAGGTATTCAATTCCTTGAAGATATTATTGTTATTCATGTTAAAATTTCTCCTTCTTTGGCCAGTGAAAGTCTATTAAAGTTGGTTTCAGGTTCCTTTAATGCAAACCTAGTAGTCTTTGATAGCTTTGTTGTTGTCTGGTATTGTAAGATATTCCAGCCTCATCTTTTACTTTCCCTGCCCCAAACATGGAATCACCAATTTTGCCAAGGTGTCTTGGTGCTCTTTCCTAATCAGTAGGGAAAAACCCAGAGACAGTGACCAGCTGAAGAGCAATGAACACCTGAAGTGGCTAGATTGGGGTCTCTAAATAGCATTTTTTCAGTAAATCATTGCTTCTAGGCATTGTAAAATGTGCTAGAGAATGATGGTAAATTGCAGAAATGGACACAAATTCCTCTCCCTCCTGCATACCCCATGTCTCTTTGTAATGTGGCTTTGACACTTCTACCATTGAGAGGCGTGCCTCTTTACACCTTGAATCTGCACTTGGCCATGTGACTTGATTTAGCTAATGGAAAACAGCAAAGGTGACAAAAGCAGAGACTTAAAAAGCACATGTGCAATGGGGCTTGCTCACCACACTGCTGGGAACAAGCCTTGATTAAGCTCCTAGAGAATAAAACACCACATGGAGAGAGGCACCTGCCATCCTAATTGTCCCAGCTGCAGCACAGATGTGAATTATGCCATCCTACAATCCGTCCCCAAACTAGCCAGCCAAAACCATAAACTAGCCAGCTGACCCATAGAATAATGAGAAATAAAAACATTTGTTGTTTTACGCCATTAAGCCTCGAGGTGGTTTGTAAAACCCCAAAAAAGCAAAAGCTGACTGATATAAAAATATGTATTTTTTCTTTTTTAAAATTATTTTATTGTTGTTATTGGTTTTAAGTTCTGGGGTACATGTGCAGGATGTGCAGGTTTGTTACATAGGTAAACCTGTGCCATGGTGGTTTGCTGCACCTAACAACCCATCACCTATGTATTAAGCCCAGCATACATTAACTCTTTTCCCTAATGCTCTTCACCTCCGCCCCCTGCTCTCCCCTGACAGACTCCAGTGTGTGTTGTTCCCCTCCTTGTGCCCATGTGTTCTCATTGTTCAGCTCCCACTTATAAGTGAGAATATGCTGTCTTTGGTTTCCTGTTCCTGCATTAGTTTGCATAATGGCTTCCAGCTTCATTCATGTCTCTGCAAAGGACATGATCTCGTTCTTTTTTATGGCTGCATATATTCTGTGGTATATATATACCACATTTTCTTTATCCAGTCTATCATTGATGGGCATTTGAGTTGATTCCATGTCTTTGCTATTGTGAGTAGTGCTGCAGTGAACATACACGTGCATGTATCTTTATAATAGAACAATTTATATTCTGGATTGCTGGGTCAAATGGTATTTCCTGTTGTAAATCTTTGAGGAATCACCACACTGTCTTCCACAATGATTGAACTAATTTACATTCCCACCAACAGTGTAAAAGCGTGCCTAAAAAATATGTATTTTAAAGATAAAATATGTATTGACATTAACACTTTAAACTAAAACCCAAATCTATAGCGTTTTTTTAAGCCCTTTATTGATCTTTCACTGAAACTTCTTTCTCCTACTCTAAAAATTCCAATTGTAAACAAAATAAACAGAATAACTCATTTGTTTTATCTCGATCTACATATAAAGAGGTCTCAGAATGATAATACTAATACAACCTCTGTCACAGGTTACATTTTGTGGAGCAGACACTGAGATGGAATTTGGGGTACAACATGAGAAAGAAGCGGGGATCAGGAAGAACTGAGCAGAAGACAAATTAATATGATACCGTATGATCAGGCCATTCAAAACTTTGGCCAACCTAGCAGGGAATTCTGGAATGAGTAATACCCGTCATAGATGTCTCATGTTGGGCCAAACTGGTCAGACTTTATATTCCTATCATACTTGGCCACCAGATGTGGGCTGTACCAGGAAGCGCATGACTTTATGCATGGCAACTCTGCATATGATATCAACCCTGGAGGAGCTAATAGTCTGAGGCTGTCCACTCCCAGCAGCAAGATCTTCCCTGCAGGAGGATCTGAGCAGCACTTCTCCATGTCTTCCAGTCTCCAAAATACAGTTCCCGAAAACAGGATTATTTTTATATATCTTTTTGTCCTTAGTATATGTGCCTCTAGGTACATGCAATCAAGCTGTTGAACAGATGATCCTCAACTCAATGGTTCAACATACCAATTTTCAGCTTTACTATGGTACAAAAGCTATACACATTCAGTAGAAACTACACCCCAAATTTTGAATTTTGATCTTTTCCCAACCAGCAATACACAGTACAATATTCTCTGGAGATGTTAGGCCGTGGCCATGAGCCATAACTTCCAGTCAGCCATGCCATCATGAGGGTAAACAAATACTGTACTCTGCAGTGTACTGTATTCAATAAATTACATGAGATATTAAATACTTTATTGTAAAGTAGACTTTATGTTAGATAATTTTGCACAACTATATATAATGTAAGTGTTCTGAGCACTTTATTTTATTTATTTATTTATTTTTGCATATAAAGATGGAGTCTCTGTCGCTCAGGCTGGAGTGCAGTGGCGCAATCTTGGCTCACTGCAAGCTCCGCCTTCCAGGTTCACACCATTCTCCTGCCTCAGCCACCCGAGTAGCTGGGACTACAGATGCCCATCACCACGCCCGGCTAATTTTAGTATTTTCAGTAGAGATGGGGTTTCACCGTGTTAGCCAGGATGGTCTCGATCTCCTGACCTCGTGATCTGCCCGCCTGGGCCTCCCAAAGTGCTGGGATTACAGGTGTGAGCCACCGCGTGCAGCCGAGCACGTTTAAGGTAGATGAGGCTAAGCTCGGTAGGTTAGGTGTATTAAATGCATTTCAACTTACGATGTTTTCAACTTATGATAGGTTGATCAGGATGTAACCTTGTGTTAGGCCGTTCTTGCAATTCTATAAAGGAATACCAGAGACTGGGTAATTTATAAAGAAAATAAGTGGGCTGGGCGCGGTGGCTCATGTCTGTAATCCCAGCACTTTGGGAGGCCTAGGTGGGCGGATCACAAGGTCAGGAGATCCAGACCATCCTGGCTAACACGGTGAAACCCCGTCTCTATTAAAAATACAAAAAATTAGCCGGGCGTGGTGGTGGGCGCCTGTAGTCCCAGCTACTCGGGAAGCTGAGGCAGGAGAATGGCGTGAACCCGGGAGGTGGAGCTTGCAGTGAGCCAAGATCGCGCCACTGCACTCCAGCCTGAGCGACAGAGTGAGACTCTGTCTCAAAAAAAAAAAAAAAAAAAAACAGAAAATAAGTTTAATTGGCTCACAGTGCTGCAGGCTATACAAGCATGGCACCAGCATTTCCTCAGCTTCCGGGGAAGCCTCAGGGAGCTTTTTACTCATGGCAGAAGGAAAAGTGGGAATAGCCATGTCACATGGCAAAAGCAGGTGCAAGAGAGACAGTGGGGGAGATGCCACACACTTTTAAACAATTCGATCTTGTAAGAATTCGCTTACAATAGTGATGACAGCACCAAGCTATAGGGGACGCACCTCCGTGACTGAAGCACCTCCTACCAGGCCCCACCTTCAACACTGGGGATCGCATCTCAGCATGAGATTTAGAGAGGACAAAATCCAAACTGTATCAAACCCCATCATAAGTTGAAGAGCATCTGTTTTTTGTTTTATTTTATTTATTTATTTATTATTATTATTTTTTTGAAACGGAGTTTCTCTCTTGTTGCCCAGGCTGGAGTGCAATGGCATGATCTCAGCTCACCGCAAACTCCACCTCCCGGGTTCAAGTGATTCTCCTGCCTCAGCCTCCCGAGTAGCTGGGATTACAGGCATGCACCACCACCCCAGCTAATTTTGTACTTTTAGTAGAGACGGGATTTCTCCATGTTGGTCAGGCTGGTCTTGAACTCCTAACCTCAGGTGATCCGCCCACCTCGGCCTCCCAAAGTGCTGGGAATGCAGGCATGAGCCACCGCACCCGGCCAAAGAGCATCTGTATTTTAAAGACATTCATAACAATCTCTCTCTCTCTAGTTATGCAATCAACTGGATCTCTTATTTTAAGTTCATTTGTTTACATTTTAATTTTACATTTAATTTTATATTATGATTTTTTTTTTTTTTTTTTTTGAGATGGAGTATTGCTCTTCTTGCCCAGGCTGGAGTGCAATGGCATGATCTCAGCTCACTGCAACCTCCGCCTCCCAGGTTCAAGCTATACTCCTGCCTCAGCCTTCCGAGTAGCTGGGATTCTAGGCATGCACAACCACGCCCAGCTAATTTTATTTTTTAAGTAGAGAGGGGGTTTCATCATGTTGGTCAGGCTGGTCTCGAACTCCTGACCTCAGGTGATCCGTCCGCCTCGGCCTCCCAAAATGCTGGAATTACAGGCGTGAGCCACCACGCCCAGCCATATTATGATTATTTTTAAAAATTTATATGCTTCCAAAATCAAATAAATAAACAAAATGTGTTTGAAGAAATTAGCTTCTCTCTCTGTCCTCACTGTTCTCTTCCTCCCTATAGGTAACCTATTTTTAAAATTTTAATAGTTTGTCCTTCCATTTTCTCGTTAATTTAAAATCACTTCACTAAGCAATTTAAAATAAAATAAATCACTTTGTTTGGTAATAAGAATAATTTTTTTTTTAGAGACAGAGTTTTGCTCTTGTTGCCCAGGCTGGAGTGCAATGGCACTATCTCGGCTCACCGCAACCTCCACCTCCCGGGTTCAAGCGATTCTCCTGCCTCAGCCTCCTGAGTAGCTAGGATTACAGGCATGTGCCACCACGCCCAGCTAATTTTGTATTTTTAGTAGAGACAGGGTTTCTCCATGTTGATCATGGCTGGTCTCAAACTCCTGACTTCAGGTGATCCGCCTGCCTCGGCCTCCCAAAGTGCTGGGATTACAGGCGTGAGCGACTGCGCCCAGCGGTAATAAGAATAATTTTGTTAAGCTTTACATTTGCCTAGAATTTCACAGTCTACAGAGGTCCTCTTTGATTGACAATTGCATTGTACAAGAAGCTTCCAGAAGAAAATGTACCACTGAGTCTCTGTATGGACCTATTCTCAAGTGAGATGTGATGCTAAAAGATGCACATTCTCCTCTTCTGAAAATTATGAAGACTTAGGAAATTTGTGCTTTTTTGCCTCCAAGTCATCACATAGGGGTATGCATGCCAATGTATTGAGGCGAGCCTACTGAGAAATAAAGGTAGTGCCAGAGGTAGGATAATCAATGCTTCTTTCCAACTGTTACTTGGCTCAGATCCCTCTATTCTTTCTTGGTTCCGCTCCAATAGCTAAATTAAATTAATAGGAATTTTTTTTTTTTTTGAGACGGAGTCTCGCTCTGTTGCCCAGCCTGGAGTGCAGTGGCGCAATCTCGGCTTACCGCAAGCTCCACCTCCTGGGTTCACGCCATTCTCCTGCCTCAGCCTCCTGAGTAGCTGGGACTATAGGTCCCCACCACCGCGCCCGGCTAATTTTTTTTTTTTTTGTATTTTTTTAGTAGAGACAGGGTTTCACTGTGGTCTCGATCTCCTGACCTCGTGATCCTCCCACCTCGGCCTCCCAAAGTGCTGGGATTACAGGCTTGAGCCACCACGCCCGGCCAATTTATAGGAATTTTAAACTCACTTCCACAATGCAGTCCATACAGTTTGGAAAATGATTGCTTGGTGTAGGGGATATGACAAAAGGCAAAGCCCAATGCTTGACTCTAGAAGCTCAGACTCAAGTGGATTTTTAAAAAGACATTTCAACAATCCAAACATTTTTCTTCATTGAAAACAGTCCTACTTTGCATAGAATTTATTTTCTGGAGAGCTTCATCAAATGGAAGTCTTTGAACCAGGGTTTGAGAATAAATTAAAATGCTGTTGCTTTTTTGTCTTCAGATTAATTGTGGAAAAACTGTCTTCTGACTTTAGGATTGTAACCCTGGTTCTAGAAAGAGCTTCAACATTACTATGCAGGGTAAGAGCAATAAGGTAATGTACAGGCAGTCCCTCCAACACAGAATGTTCCTACTGTGAACAGAACCTAGAGGAGAAGAAGCTAAACATACTGTCAGAAAGATTTATGTTGTATTTCCACATAGCAACAACTGTTTTCTCTTTGAGGTTTTTAACTAGACTCTCCAGAGAACCCCCTATAAAACAAAGATGGTTGAAACAGTTTCATGAATGATTAAAAATAAACTCACTAAATAATTTTTTAATTTCACATTTTACTTATAAAATATCATAATTAGGAAAGAAACTTAAGAAAAGGCAAAATGATTTCACTGTTGTTAACTCTAGTAAGTTAAGGGTGCAAAGATCTGTCATTGTAAAACAGGGTTTATGAATAGGAAGATGTTTGGTGTTTTTAAAGGAGCTCATTGTAAATATACAGTTAAAATTTATGAAGCAAAATTACACGACCTTGAAAACATTTACCTTCAAGCTCTATAAACATAAATCGTGATAATACTAATGCTGTCACTAAACTACAAAATATATTTTGAGTTTAGTGAATTCTTACCTTGTACAAGACAAGGGGTCAGCAAACTATGGCCTGCAGGCTAAATCCAGCCCACTGTCTGGATTTAGGATCTTAAAAAAGTAATGTTCTCATTACTATTCAGTCTCTTCGTAGTCAGCTAATTTATTATTCTTTTTCTGGCAATTTAAAGAGCTTAACTTTTTGGCTAGCTTTTTTTTTTTTTTTTTGAGACTGAGTCTCCCTCTGTCGCCCAGGCTGGAGTGCAGTGGTGCGATCTCAGCTCCCAGCAACCTCCACCTCCCAGGTTCAAGTGATTCTCCTGCCTCCGCCTCCTGAGTAGCTGGGACTACAGGTGCACACCGCCACGCCTGGCTAATTTATTTTTTTATTTTTTATTTTTTTTTAGATGGATTCTCGCTCTGTTGCCCAGGCTGGAGTGCAGTGGCCCTATCTCAGCTCACTGCAACCTCCGCCTCTTGGGTTCAAGTGATTCTCCTGCCTTAGCCTCCCAAGTAGCTGGGATTATAGGCACACGCAGCGGCCACCATGCCTGGCTGATTTTTGTATTTTTAGTAGAGATGGAGTTTCACCATGTTGGCTAGCCTGGTCTTGAACACCTGAACTCAGGTGATTCATTCACATCGGCCTCCCAAAGTGCTGAGATTACAGGCATGAGCCACCGTGCCCAGGCTTTTAAAAATACAGTAGAGATGGGGTTTCAACACGTTGGTCAGGCTGGTCTCGAACTCTTGACCTCAAGTGATCCACCCACTCAAAGTGTTGGGATTACAGGCCAGAGCCACTGTGCCTGGCTCTGGCTAACTAACTTTGATATGTATGTAGGACCACATATGCATGGGATCTGGAGTGAGCTTCAGATCCTGCCTATGAATGACTTTACATTTTGAAATGATTGGGGGAAAAAAAATCAAAGGAAGGATAATATTTCATGGCACGTGAAAATTATATATGAGATTCAAATATCAGTGTCTGTAAAGTTTAATTGGAACTTTACCATGCCCATTCATTACCTATTGTCTATTGCTTTTGCACTGTAACAGCAGAATTGAATTGTTGCAGCAGAGACCATATAGCTAACAAATCCTAAGATATTTACTACCTGACCCTTTACAGAAAATGTTTTCCAATCCCTGTACAGGGGTGACTGGTGAGTCAAAACAGACAAGATCCCTTGCTTCATAGAATTTACCAACAAGACATTATCTCACTTTGACCAGGCACGGTGGCTCACACCTGTAATCCCAGCACTTTGGGAGGCCGAGGCGGGTGGATCACCTAAGGTCAGGAGTTCGAGACCAGCCTGGTTAACATGGTGAAACCCTATCTCTACTAAAAATAAAAATTAAAAAAAAATTGCTGGACATGATGGCACGTGCCTGTAATCCCAGCTACTTGGGAGGCTAAGGCAGGAGAATCACTTGAAGCCGGGGGGTGGAGGTTGCAGTGAGCCAAGATCAAGCCACTGCACTCCAACCTGGGCAACAAGAGAGAAAACTGCCTCTCAAAAAAAAAAAAAAAAAAAAACATTATTTCACTTAAATCTCATAACAAATCTGGAGGTGAAGGTACAATTTTATTATTATCTTCGTGAGGCAATTGAGGAATGTCATTATTATACCCACAGGCAACTGAGGTACGGAGAGGTTAAAAATCTTGTCAAAATCCACACAGATCACTGAGGGAGGCAGGATCCGCAGCTCACTCCAGACCCCACGCATATGTATTCCCACTGATCAGCATTAGCCAGCTAGGAAGTTAAGCTCTTTAAATTACCAAAGGAAAAAAATAGATGCGGACTATGAAAAAAGTGAAATAGTAATAAAGATGTTATGATTTTTCTGACAGTTTTACATTTACAGAAAAATTGAGCAGAGACTACAGAGAGTGCCAATATGTGACCCCAATCTCTGCACACAGTTGCCCCTTTGAGTAATATTTTACATTAATATAGTACTTTTTGTCATGCGAGTCCGTGTGAAGAGACCACCAAACAGGCTTTGTGTCAGCAATAAAGCTTTTTAATCACCTGGGTGCAGGCAGGCTGAGTCTGAAAAGAGTCAGCAAAGGGAGATGGGGTGGGGCAGTTTTATAGGATTTGGGTAGGTAGTGGAAAATTACAGTCAAAGGGGGTTATTCTCTGGCTGGCACCGGAAGGGGTCACAAGGTGCTCAGTGGGGGAGCTTCTGAGCCAGGAGAAGGAATTTCACAAGGTAATGTCATCAGTTAAGGCAGGAACCAGCCATTTTCACTTCTTTTGTGATTCTTCACTTGTTTCAGGCCATCTGGATGTATACATGCAGGTCACAGGGGATATGATGGCTTAGCTTGGGCTCAGAGGCCTGACATTCCTGTCTTATATTAATAAGAAAAATAAAACAACATAGTGTTGAAGTGTTGGGGCAGCGAAAATTTTGGGGAGTGGTATGGAGAGATAATGGGAGATGTTTCTCAGGGCTGCTTCGAGCGGGATTAGGGGCGGCGTGGGAACCTAGAGTGGGAGAGATTAAGCTGAAGGAAGCTTTTGTGGTAAGGGGCGATATTGTGGGGTTGTTAAAAGAAGCATTTGTCATATAGAATGATTGGTGATGGCCTGGATGCAGTTTTGTATGAATTGAGAAACTAAACGGAAGACACAAGGTCTGAATAAGAGAAGGAGAAAAACAGGTATTAAAGGGCTAAGAATTAGGAGGACCCAGGACATCCAATTAGAGAGTGCCCAGGGGGGTTCCGCATAATTACTTGCTTGGTTGGTGAGTTTTTGGGCTTATCCTTGACAGAGTCCTCCTTTTTAAGTTGGAGGCTGAACTTGGTGAGGTGTGTTTTTAAAGACCATTAGTCCATTCTACCTTTTCTGAAGATTGAGGACGGTAAGGGGTATGAAGTTTCCACTGAATACCAAGAGCCTGAAAAACTGCTTGGGTGATTTGACTAATAAAGGCCGGTCCGTTATCCGACTGTATAGAGGTGGGAAGGCCAAACCAAGGAATTATGTCTTACAGAAGGGGAGAAATGACCATGGTGGCCTTTTCAGACCCTTTGGGAAAGGCCTCTACCATCCAGTGAAAATGTCTACTAGACCAAGAGGTATTTTAGTTTCCTGACTTGGGGCATGTGAGTAAAGTCAATTTGCCAGTCCTGGGCAGGGGCAAATCCCCGAGCTTGATGTGTAAGGAAGGGAGGGGGCCTGAACAATCCCTGAGGAGTAGTAGAATAGCAGATGGAACACTGAGAAGTGATTTCCTTGAGGATAGATTTCCACGATGGAAAGGAAATGAGAGGTTCTAAGAGGTGGGCTAGCAGCTTGTAACCTACATGGAAGAGGTTATGAAATGACAACAGAATAGAATGGGCCTGTGAGGCTGGAAGGAGATATTTTCCTTGGTCCAAGAACCATTTGCCTTGTGTGGGAAGAGATTGATAGGTGGAAGTTTCCGTGGGGGAGTAGGTGGGAGTGACCAGCTGAGAAGGAGAAAAACTGCCATAAGGGATAGAAGTTGGAACCTAGTTGCTTTTTTAGCTACCTTATCAGCATAAGTGTTGCCCTGAGCGATGGAATCTGATGCCTTTTGATGGCCCTTGCAGTGAATGACTCCAGCTTCCTTTGGAAGTAAAGCGGCCTTGAGAAGAGTTTTTATTAAAGAGGCATTAATGATGGAGGATGTCAGGCCTCTGAGCCCAAGCTAAGCCATCATGTCCCCTGTGACCTGCACGTATACATCCAGATGGCCTGAAGCAAATGAAGAATCATAAAAGAAGTGAAAATGGCCGGTTCCTGCCTTAACTGATGACATTTCACCATTGTGATTTGTTCCTGCCCCACCGTAACTGAGCAATTAACCTTGTGAATTTCCTTCTCCTGGCTCAGAAGCTCCCCAACTGAGCATCTTGTGACCCCCGCTCCTGCCCGCAAGAGAACAACCCCCTTTGACTGTAATTTTCCACTACCCACCCAAATCCTATAAAACGGCCCCACCTCTATCTGCCTTTACTGACTCTCTTTTCGGATTCAGCCCCCCTGCACCCAAGTGAAATAAACAGCCTTGGTACTCACACAAAGCCTGTTTGGTGGTCTCTTGACACAGATGTGCATGACATTTGGTGCCGAAACCCAGGACAGGAGGACTTCTTCGGGAGACCATCCCCTGTCCTCACCATCACTCCATGAGGAGATCCACCTACGACCTCAGATCCTCAGACCAACCAGCCCAAGGAACATCTCACCAATTTCAAATCAGGTAAGCGGTCTTTTCACTCTTTTCTCCAGTCTCTCTTGCTACTCTTCAATCTCCCTCTCTCACTACCCTTCAATCTCCCTGTCCTTCCAATTCCAGTTCTTTTTCCTCTCTAGTAGAGAGAAAGGAGACACATCTTATCCGTGGACCCAAAACTCCGGCGCCAGTCACTGACTCGGGAAGACAGTCTTCCCTTGGTGTTTAATCACTGCAGGGATGCCTGCCTGATTATTCACCCACATTTCATTGCTGTCTGATCACCATGGGGACACGTGCCTTGGTCAGTCACCCACATTCCCTTGGTGGCAAGTCAATTGCGGGGATGCCTCCTTTGGCTGCTCACCTACATTACAGCCCAGGGCTGCTCACCCACTCCCTTCTCCGTGTCAGTATCTTTCTCTTTAAACTTCCCTCCTTCACTAGGGGCAAGCTTCTGCCCTCCATTCCCCCTTCTTCTCCCTTAGCCTGTGTTCTCAAAAACTTAAAACCTCTTCAACTCTCACCTGACCGAAAACCTAATCATCTTATTTTCTTCTGCAACACCTCTTGGCCCCAATACAAACTTGATAATTGTTCTAAATAGCCAGAAAACGACACTTTTGATTTCTTCATTTCACAAGACTTGGATGATTTTTGTCAAAAAATGGGCAAATGGGTCTGATGTGCCTGACTTCCAGGCATTCTTTTACACATTGGTCTCTGCTCCAATGTGACTCATCCCAAATCTTTTCTTTTTTCTCGCCTCTCTGTTCCTTCAGTCTCCACCCCAAGCTCTGAGTCCTTTGAATCCTCCTTTTCTACAGACCCATCTGACCTCTCCTCCCCAGGCTGCTTCTTGACAGGCCAAGCCAGGTCCCAATTCTTTCTCAACCTCTGCTCCCCCACCCTATAATCTTTCTATCACCTCCCCTCCTCACACCTGGTCTGGCTTACAGTTTCATTCCGTGACTAGTCCTCCCCCTCCTGCCCAACAATTTCCTCTTAAAAAGGTGGCTGGAGCTGAAGGCATAGTCAAGGTTAATGCTCCTTTTTCTGTATCTGACCTTTCCCGAATCAGTTAGCATTTAGGCTCTTTTTCATCAAATATAAAAACCCAGCCCAGTCCATGGCCCGTTTGGCAACAACCTTTAGACATTTTACCACCCTAGACCCATAGGGGCAAGAAGGCTGTCTTATTCTCAATACACATTTTATTACCCAACCCACTCCCGACATTAAAAAAAGCTCCAGAAATTAGATTCTGGCCCTCAAACCCCACAACAGGACTTAATTAACCCCACCTTCACAGTGTGCAATAATAGAGTAGAGGCAGCCAAGTAGCTATTTCTGAGTTACAATTCGTTGCTTCCACTGTGAGACAAACCCCAGCCACATCTCCAGCACACAAGAACTCCAAACGCCTGAACTGCAGTGGCCAGGCGTTCCTCCAGGACCACCTGCCCCAGGATCTTGCCTTAAGTGCTGGAAATCTGGCCACTGGGCCAAGGAATGCCTGCAGCCCAGGATTCCTCCTAAACCATGTCCCATCTGTGCGGGACCCCACTGGAAATCAGACTGTCCAACTCGCCCAGCAGCCACTCCCAGAGCCCCTGGAACTCTGGCCCAAGGCTCTCTGACTGACTCCTTCCCACATCTTCTCAGCTTAGTGGCTGAAGACTGATGCAGGCCAATCGCCTCAGAAGCCGCCTAGACCATCACAGATGTTGAGCTTCAGGTAACTCTCACAGTGGAGGGTAAGTCTGTCCCCTTCTTAATCAATACGGAGGCTACTCACTCCACAGTACCTTCTTTTCAAGGGCCTGTTTCCTTTGCCTCCGTAACTGTTGTGGGTATTGATGGCCAGGCTTCTAGACCCCTTAAAACTCCCCTACTCTGGTGCCAAATTGGACAACATTCTTTTATGCAATCTTTTTTAGTTATCCCCACCTGCCTAGTTCCCTTGTTAGGCCGAGACATTTAAACCAATTATGTGCTTCCTTCACTATTCCTAGGCTACAGCTACACCTCATTGCCGCCCTTTTCCCTAGTTCAAAGCCTCCTTCGCATCCTCCTCTCATATCCCCCCACCTTAACCCACAAGTATGGGGTACGTCTACTCCCTCCTTGACCGATCATGCACCCCTTACCATCCCATTAAAACCTAATCATCCTTACCCAGCTCAACACCAATATCCATCCCACAGCACACTTTAAATAGATTAAAGCCTGTTATCACTTGCCTGTTACAGCATGTAACTTTTAAAGCCTATAAACTCTTCTTACAATTCCCCCATTTTACCTGTCCAACAACCAGACAAGGCTTACAGGTTAGTTCAGGATCTGCGCCTTATCAAGCAAATTGTTTTGCCTATCCAACCTGTGGTGCCAAACCCATATACTCTCCTATCCTCAATACCTCCCTCCACAACCCCTCCATAACCCATTATTTGGTTCTGGATCTGAAACATGCTTTCTTTGCTATTCCTTTGCATCCTTCATCCCAGCCTCTCTTTGCTTTCACTTGGGCTGGCCCTGACACCCATCAGCCTCAGCAACTTACCTGGGCTGTACTGCCACAAGCCTTCACGGACAGCCCCCATTACTTCAGTAAAGCCGAAATTCCTTCCTCATCTGTTACCTATCTTGGCATAGTTCTTCATGAAAACACATGTGCTCTCCCTGCCGATCGTGTCCTACTGATCTCTCAAACCTCACCGCCTTCTACAAAACAACTCCTTTCCTTCCTGGGCATGGTAGGATACTTTCGCCTTTAGATACCTGGTTTTGCCATCCTAACGGAACCATTATATAAACTCACAAAACCAAACCTAGCTGACCCCATAGATCCTAAATCCGTTTGCCACTCCTCTTTCCGTTCCTTGAAGACAGCTTTAGAGACTGCTCCCACACTAGCTCTCCCTGACTCATCCCAACCCTTTTTGTTACACACAGCTGAAGTGCAGGGCTGTGCAGTCGGAATTCTTACACCAGACCAATAATAATAATAATAATAATGGTTTATTATTAACCAAAGTCCATACTTTATTCAGATTTTCTTAGTTTTTCTCTAATATCATTTTTTTTGTTTGAGGCAGAATCTTGCTCTGTTGCCCAGGCTGGAGTGCAGTGGTGCAATCTCGGCTCATTGCAACCTCTGCTTCCTGGGTTCCAGCAATTCTCCTGCCTCAGCCTCCCAAGTAGCTGGGACTGCAGGTGTGCACCACCACCATGCCCAGCTAATTTTTTTTTTTTTTTTTTTTAAGTAGAGATGGGGTTTCACCATGTTGGCCAGGCTGGTCTTGAACTCCTGACATCAGATGATCCACCCACCTCGGCCTCCCAAAGTGCTGTGAATACAGGCGTGAGTCATGCTCCCGGCCTCTAATACCCATTTTCTGTTCCAGAATCTCATCCAGGATACCGCATTACATTTAGTTGTCCTATCTCCTTAGGTTCCTCTTGGCTGTGACAGTTTCTTAGACTTTCCTTGTCTTCAATGATTTTGACAGTTTTGAGGAGTACTGATCAGCTATTTTTTAAAGAATGTTCCTCAATTTAAATTTAAATGGAATGTTTTTACAATGATGAGACTAAGGCTATGGGTGTGGGGGAGGAAGACCACAGAGGTAAAGTGTCACTCTCCTCACATCATGTCAGTGGTACAGACTGTCTGTGTGATTTGTGACTGTTGGTGTTGACCTTCGTCACCTGGCTGAAGGACGTTTGTCAGGTTTCTCCACTGGGAAGTTACTCTTTTCCCCCTTTTCTATGCTGTATTATTGAAAGAAAGTAAAAATGTGCAGCCCGCACTTAAAAGGCAAGAAGTTATGCTCCCCGTCTTTAGAGTGAAGTATCTACTTAGGTGATTTTGAATTCTTCTTTACAGGACATTTGTCTTTTCTCTCCCATTTATTAATTTATTTAGATCAGTAGGAACTGCTGGGTATTTATTGTACTTGGGTTATAATTCAATACTACTTTTTTTTCTCTAATTCTTCCAGCTTTGGCCATTGAGAACTCTTTCAGTTGGCTCCTGGGCCCCTTTGAAATGCCTTTTTTTTTTTTGAGACAGAGTCTCGCTCTGCCACCCAGGCTGGAGTACAGTGGCACGATCTCGGCTCATTGCAACCTCTGCCTCCTAGGTTCAAGCGATTTTCCTGCCTCAGCTTCCCAAGTAGCTGGGATTACAGGTGCATGCCACTACGCCCGGCAATTTTTGTATTTTTTGGTAGAGATAGGGTTTCATTTGTTCATTTTTGAGAAATTCCTGTTTCTAGCACTACAGGATGCCCTAGGCTCATCATGTGTATATCCTGCCCAGTACTAGAATCAGCCATTTCTCCAAATAGCCCTGGTTTCTTCTACTAGAGAATGGTATTACAATAGAAACCAAGATCTGAATAGTCACCGTGTGCTACCTTGTTTCTTTTTAGGCCCTCTCAGCCGACAGAGCAAGGAAATATATGTGTATATACTAATCTGTATGTAGTAGGCCAAGAACAGCCACCTAAAAGATATCTACCTCAAATTCCTAGGGACCTGTGAATGTTAAATTATTTGGAAAAATTTGTCTTTGCAGTTGTGATTAAGGATTCATACTCAGCAACGTTTCCATTTTCCTTCCACTCACTATGTGTTGTTGATTATGAACTCAGCAATATATAGTTAGACACAGCCTGTCTGACTTCTCTCCCAACCACAAGAAGGCCAACCCTGTACCTGTGGTCACTGACTAGTTGAACTTCAGATGCCTGAGCTAGCAGGCTTCCACAAAGATGAATGAACCAGAAAGTTTCTGGGAAAGTAGAGAAATTTTGAAAAATGAGAGAAATGATATGAGATTAGTGAAAAGTGAGATATGGTAGATCTCTAAAGGTCTTGCAGCCAGGGAAAGAGAGAAACCTATGGTAGAGCGAGAAAGTTGAGACTGAGGTTAGATGGAGACCAGCTTCCATCCCAACTGAGGCTAGCCACCATGGAAGGCTCAACCGTCTCAGAAGCAGACTGGTTGACTCCTTGTAGCAAATTCAGTGGCTGACCTTGCCAATGCACAGCTAGAGGACTGCCCCTGATCCCAGCACACTTCCGAAGCCCTGGAGCTCAGATTCTATTTTGAAGAGGAAAGTGACAGTAATGTATTTCAGGGCTTCTCAAATTTTAATGTGCATATAAATCACTTGGAAATCTTGTTAAACTACTGATTCTGATTTAGGGATTTTTAATACAAATCTTGATTCTGACTCAGAAGATCTGCAGTGGGGATCAAGATTCTGCATTTCTAAAAAGCTCCCAGATGCTGCCGATGCTGCTGGGTCCATGGACCACAACTCGAGTAGCAAGGATGTGTTTGACTGAATTTTAAAATGCATAAGAAATCTCAATATTTGGCTGAGTTTATCTGGAAATGTCTAGATTAAGTTTTGCCATAGCAGGCAGAAATGGAGACTTGAGATAGAAATTAAGTTCAGTTTTAGAAAAATTTAAAAATCAAATTTTTATGTACTGATTTTATGACTTGAGACATCTAGGCATATAGTGATCACTATTATCCTTCAGTGTCCAGTTCAAATATATCCTCCTCCTGAAGTCTTTCCGGATATTTCTCTGGTTGGAATTAACTATTTATTATTGAGAACCCATATCTCATGTTTCTTTAAAAGCTCATTTTTCCATGAATCACAAATATTTACTACAAATGTAGAGATGTGACTGTCTCTTCTTTTTCCCCAAGCATAGTGACTCATAGAAAGTACTTAATAATTGCTTCTTGATGAAAATGCTGATTTTAAAATAGACTGCCTGTAGAATGAGAATAGTATCTCAAAAGTTAAGTGCATCATGAAATCAAGCAGCTAGCCCAAAAGTATTTGAAAAGACAAAATGAAAACAATGATTGCTGGCTGGGGACTTCTCTAAGCAACAGAAGGAAATGTTCTCACTGTTTGGGAGACAAGGATAATTCAGCAGAAACAAGTCCAGACTTCTTTAGGTAATTAAGTATTTAACCTTTAAGATTGTTAAAAGACTTTTTCTTTACTAAATCTGAAATTAGTAAAATTACAGTAAAGACTGTAAAGCTAATAGTAGTTGTCATGTACAAACTTTAAAAAATATTATCAGCCAGGTGCGGTGGCTCACGCCTGTAATCCCAGCACTTTGGGAGGCTGAGGTGGGAGGATCACGAGGTCAGGAGTTCAAGACCAGCCTTGCCAACTTGGTGAAACCCCGTCTCTACTGAAAATACAAAAAATTAGACGGGCATGGCAGCAGGTGCCTGTAATCCCAGCTACTCAGGAGGCTGAGGCAGAGAATTGCCTCAACCCAGGAGGCGGAGGTTGCAGTGAACCAAGATTGCGTCACTGCACTCCGGCCTGGGTGAAAGAGTGAGACAGCATCTTAAAAAAAAAAATTATATATATATATATATATGTAATCGAAGTTAGCTTACACCTTAGGGAAAGTTGCCAAGCTTCAGTTTTCTTTTGGTAATGGTATTTTCTTTTTTTCTTTTTTTGATTCGGAGTCTCGCCTTGTTGCCCAGGCTGTAGTGCAGTGGCACAATCTCGGCTCACTGCAACCTCCGCCTCCCAGGTTTAAGCGATTCTCCTGCCTCAGCCTCCCGAGTAGCTGGGACTACAGATGCATGCCACCACGCCTGGCTAATTGTTGTTGTTGTTGTTGTTTTTGTATTTTTAGTAGAGATGAGGTTTCACCATCTTAGCCAGGATGGTCTCCATCTCCTGACCTCATGATCCACCTGCCTCAGCCTCCCAAAGTGCTGGGATTACAAACGTGAGCCACAGCGCCTGGCTGGTAATGGTATTTTCAAAAATTAGGTACTGTAGAATTGTTTCATACCTGGAAGTTAGGTTCCGATATTAAAAAATATTGAATTTAGTAAAAATTATTCTTAAAAAATCTGTTGACACCAATAAAATATATGTATGAAAAATATATATTTGCAATCTGTTTTCTTTTTTGTCAATATGTGTATTTAAATTTTTTAAATTTAAATCCATGCAATATGCTAGACCTCCACTCTGGAGAAGTGGGAAAATTCAAATGTTAAAAATATATTTCATTAATATCTATTTATAATTTTTTCTGGTTTTGTTCAATTAGCAGATAACTGTTACTTATTTGACAAATAAATCTAGCATACAAACAAAGAAGAAAAGCTCTTAGGAGTTAGAAAAAGACACTCCTCTATTCCCCCAAATTAAGATCACTTTTACTGGGGCATGAAAGTAGGTATATCTCCAAGGATCTTAGTCTATAGCAATAATATTTGCACAAATACATGCCCCCACTTAGAAGGGAGGAATAAAAGACCTTGCAAAATGATCATTAAAAAGCTGGAAACTGTTTTTTGACCATGAAATCCTGCCATCATGACCACATTCCTTATATAAAGATGAAATATGAATTTAATGACTTAATAGACTCACCAAAGTCAAGAATAAAATTTCATTTTGCCTTCAAGATTTCATACTATCCACCAGCAAGCATCTGAAGTGTTGCTCAGTCTGCAGTCATTACGGAACAGGTACACCTATCAGACCACAGTCAAGAAGCTGGAGAGGACGGACGCTGTAGCTCACGCCTATATTCCCAGCAATTTGAAAGGCTGAGGCGGGTGGATCACCTGAGGTCAGGAGTTCAAGACCAGCCTGACTAACGTGGTGAAACCCTGTCTCTACTAAAAATACAAAAATTAGCCGGGCATGGTAGCGTGCACCTGTAATCCCAGCTACTTGGAAGGCTGAGGCAGGAGAATCACTTGAACCTGGGAGGCAGAGGTTGTGGTGAGCTGAGATCGTGCCATTGCATTCCAGCCTGGGTGACAGAGCAAGACTATCTAAAAATATATATATATATATATGTATATTATATATATACATATTGTATATATATACACATATGTATATACATATGTGTATATATACATATATACACATATGTATATACATATGTGTATATATACATATATACACATATGTATATACATATGTGTATATATACACATATGTATATATGTATATACACATGTATATACATGTGTATATATATACATATGTGTATATATACATATATACACATATGTATATACATATGTGTATATACATATATACATATGTGTATATATACACATATGTGTATATATACATATAATATATGTATATTATATATAAAATATAAATATATGTATATTATATATATGTATATATATATATAATAATAATGAAATAGGGAAAAATAACTTTTATTATAAACTGCTCACTTAAGAATTCCCTAGTCAAAAACCAGTACCTGTTTTGGTTGGGCTCCGGCTCTGATATGCTGCTGGTGTGTGCTGGTTTGGCATCCATCTGGTCATTCTGGCATCTGCTGTATTCATAGTTGAACAACTTTGAAATCACCCTGCTCAGATCCTCACTAAAGTCCCCTCTCTCAGACTTAGGAATATGAACTCTTGATCTCCAAGGAGGGCCTCCTTAAAGTCAGATTGTTATAGGTTGTTTCTGCTTTATGAATAAATAATCTTCCCCCCCTGGATAAGGAATCTGTACCAGGTTAGTATAGATATGCCACTGATGGAAAACAAAGTGTGTTTACCTCAGAAGCTACTTTTAAACAAGACAGGATGGTTATTCCATAGACAGTTGGCAAGTAAAGTTATCAAGTCTCAGATTCAATAGAGCTCTTATTCTGATTGAGTTCTAGATGGTATTAAGTACTTATACAAATTTAAAATATCAGGTCTGAAAGACTTCCAGAAAGAAAAGAAATGGAAAAAAAAAAAAAGCAAAGAAACAAATGAAGTCAAAACTGTTACTGCTTTATATGAGCTCTTTAAGAAAAACTTTTCAGGGTGGTAGAAATAAAATTATGGACTTCATGAAAGAGCCAAGCAGTACATTTTGCTCTATAATTTGCACATATGCTTTAAAATACATTAAAAAGATCAGTCTTTAGAGAACTACATTTTGCAATGGTTTTTTACTTTGGAAAATATCCTTTTTCTGTTCCAAGTGAAAATCAATTACTCAATTGAGTTATGAGACTTTTGCTTAAAGATAAATGCTATTTTTACCAAATAAAAATGTAATTTTGGTTTATTAAGGTATTGCTCGGTATCCCTACTAATCAGTTATAAGATCATGACCAAAGAAATGCAAATTAGCATACTTGACACTAGACCAATGATTAGTAGTTGTGAGAAGTCTTCAAGAACTTTTCTTTACTAAGACCTTTTGCTAAGATTTACAGAGTTTTAATACTAGACCATAAAATTAATTTGAAGAATTCTATTTTAAGAATTAGTTAAGTTTACTTAAGTTTATTTTATGAATGGGGTTAAAAGATGGCTAAATGTCTTCTGATTTTTACCATAGTGCAAAAATTAAATGCAGACATGACATTGTACTTTAACGTTTGAATTTGTTTTTTTGCAAGAAGTTCAGTAATTGTAACTGCCAACATTTGTTACATGGTCATGCATCACTTAATGAAGGAGACACTTTCTAAAAAATGCATTGTCAGGCAATTTCATCATAGTGTGTCATTATCATAGAGTGTAATTACACAAACCATGATGGTATAGCCTACTACACAACTAAGCTATATGGTGCATTAGTTTGTTCTCACACTGTTAATACAGACATAACAGAGACTGGGTAATTTATAAAGAAAAAGGTTTAACAAACTCACAGTTCCACATGGCTGAAAAGACCTCACAGTTATGGTAGAAGGTGAAGGAGGAGCAAAGGTATGTCTTACATGGCGGCAGGCAAGAGAACATGTGCACAGGAACTACCCTTTATAAAGCTCTCAGATCTCGTGAGACTTATTCACTATTATGAGAACAGCATGGGAAAAACCCACCCCCATGATTCAAATTACCTCCCATTGAGTCCCTCACACAACACATGGGAATTATGGGAGCTACAATTCAAGATGAGATTTGGGTGGGGACATAGCCAAACCATATCCTATGGTATACCCTATTGCTCCTAGGCTACAAATCTGTCAACAGGTTACTGTACTGAATACTGTAGGAGTTGCAGTACAGTGATAAGTACTTATGTATCTAAACATATCTAAATATAGAAAATGAATAGTAAACATGAGTATTATAGTCTTGTGGGACCACAGTTGTACATGCGGTCTGTCATTGACTGAAACATCATTATGTGACTTTTTTTTTTTTTTTTTTGAGATGGAGTCTCGCTCTGTCACCCAGACTGGAGTGCGGTGGCCTGATTTCGGCTCACTGCAAGCTCTGCCTCCCGGGTTCACACCATTCTCCTGCCTCAGCCTCCTGAATAGCTGGGACTACAGGCATATGCCACCACGCCTGGCTAATTTTTTGTGTTTTTAGTAGAGACGGGGTTTCATCGTGTTAGCCAGGATGGTCTCGATCTCCTGACCTCGTGATCTGCCCACCTTGGCCTTACACTATTATTTTAAAGTATGTAAAAGTAAATATGAATTCAGTAAACTGAATTCTTAAACTATTATTGTTATAAAATGGGCTTTTGCAAATTTCAAGCACTACTGAAGATTATGTGGACCTACAGAGATTCTCCAGGATCAACACCACAATCCTGGTGATGCTTTTGGGTGTTTTATTTTTCTGATAAATTCTTTTACTATTATTTTAAATTGACAGATAGAGTTGTATGTATTTCTAGTACACAATGTGATATTTTGAGATATATGTGCATATTGTGGAATGGCTACATTGAGCTAATTAACATATGCATTACCTCACATTTATCATTTTTTTGTGGTGAGAACACTTAAAATCTACCCTCTTAGCAATTTTAAATATACAATACATTGTTATTAACTATAGTCACCATGTTGCAGGATGGATCTCTTGAACATATTCTGCCTGTCTGACTGAAATTTTCTCTTTTGACCAACCTCTTTTCTATCCCCTCACCACTACCCGTCCGTTAGTAACCACCATGCTACTCTCTGCTTCCATGAGTTCCTCTTTCTTAGATTCCACATGTAAGTGAGAATATGCAGTATTTGCCTTTCTGTGTGTGGCTTATTTGACTTAGCATGATGATGTCCTCCTGGTTCATCCATGTTTTCTCAAATGACAAGTTTTCCATCTTTTCTTTTTTTGAGACAGTCTCACTCTGTTGCCCAGACTGGAGTACAGTGGCGTGATCTCGGCTCACTGCAACCTCCACCTCCCAGCCTCAAGCGATTCTCCTGCCTCAGCCTCCCGAGTAGCTGGGATTACAGGCATGCGCCACCATGGTTGGCTAATTTTTGTATTTTTAGTAGAGATGGGGTTTTGCCATGTTGGCCAGGCTGGTCTCAAACTCCTGACCTCAAATGATCCACCCGCCTTGGCCTCCCAAAGTGCTGGGATTACAGGCGTGAGCCACCATACCCGGCCGTTTTTCATCTTTTTAAGGGCTGAGTAATATTCCATTGTGTATATGTACTGCATTTTCTTTATCCATTCATCAGGGGATGGACAGTTAGGTTTATTCTATATCTTGGCTATTGTGAGTAGCACTGCAATGAACACGGGAGTACAAATATCTCTTCAGCATACTGATTTTATTTCCTCTGGACATATACCCAGAAGTGAGATTGCTGGATCATATGGTAGTTCTATTTTTAATTTTTTGAGAAACCGCCATACTGTTTTTTCATAATGGATGCACTGATTAATCCTTTCTTTTTTTCGAGATGGAGTCTTGCTCTGTCGCTCAGGCTGGATTGCTGTGGCACAATCTCGGCTCACCGCAACTTTTTCCTCCCAGGCTCAAGCAATCCTCCTACCTCAGCCTCCCAAGCATCTGGTTCTACAGGCATGCACTACCACACCCATCTCATTTTTGTAGAGATGGGGTTTCACCACATTGCCTAGGCTGGTCTTGAATTCCTGGGCTCAAGTGATCTGCCCACCTCAGCCTCCCAAAGTGCTGAGATTACAGTCATGAGCCACTTCGCCTAGCCTACTGCTTTTTTTTTTTTTTTTTTTTTTGAGACAGAGTCTCGCTCTATCACCCAGGCTGGAGTGCAGTGGCTTGATCTCAGCTCACTGCAACCTCTGCCTCCCGGGTTCAAGAGATTCTCCTGCCTCAGCCTCCCAAGTAGCTGGGATTACAGGTGCCACCACCATGCCCAGCTAATTTTTGTATTTTTAGTAGAGACGGGGCTTCGCCATGTTGGCCAGGCTGGTCTTGAACTCCTGACCTCAAGTGATCTGCCCACCTTGGCCTCCCAAAGTGCTGGGATTACAGGTGTGAGTCACCACACTCGGCTGATTTATTGTGTTTTTTTAAAAAAATTCTACTGGAGCATTTTACCTCTGCTATAGCTGTTATAAAATGCTGTTACCCTGTTGTTAATAATCCAGCCGTGGTTATGGCTATTTCTTGTTCTTAGACATCTTTGCTGTTCTTTGCTGTATCCTCTGGAGCTACCTGGCAATGCCAAGGTGTGCTCCTCACCTTGCTCATGTAACCCAAGGAGCATGCTAGAAATAATCAGATATTACTGGGATGCTTCCATCCCTAGTTCTTTTTCTGGAATTCTCTAGTCTTGTCAAAGCTGCTCTGCTTGTCTGTGAACTGAGACCAGATGCTGGGCAACCTCATGTACTGACAACCTATTTTTTGCCAGAAACTGATTAAATTTCTGTTTCATCTGGAAATAAGTTCTTTCTTGGGATCTTTTACACAATGCAGAGATTGAGTAAGATTGTTAATTCTCTCTTCTATTAACAAAGAGTAAAATGTGTGTGTCAGCAATCCAGTACCCTGATATTTGCTTGATACCACAGCATTCTACCTGAATTTAATTCACAATTGTAAGATGATCAAGGTTCTCTGTCAAGGAAAGAGTAAAGTTGACCTTCTCTAAAAGATGGGGCCAGGCCAGGCGTGGTGGCTCACACCTGTAATCCCAACACTTTGGGAGCCCGAGGTGGGTGGATCACCTGAGGTCAGGAGTTTGAGACCAGCCTGACCAACATGGAGAAACCCTGTCTCTATTAAAAATACAAAATTCATCGGGCGTGGTGGCACATGCCTGTAATCCCAGCTACTTGGGAAGCTGAGGCAGGAGAATCGCTTGAACCCAGGAGATGGAGGTTGCAGTGAGCTGAGATCCCGCCATTGCACTCCAGCCTGGGCAAGAAGAGTGAAACTCCGTCTCAAAAAACAACAAAAAATCATGGGGCCAGAACTGGTAACCATGACTATTTACATGAGTTGGTAGCCTGTGAATACAATAACAATGCAATTTTTATTGTTATATCAATGAGCAAATGTTATAAATATCTCTCATTTCTATATCTGCTTTTATACTCCATTCATCACCGTGTGAGGAATGTCTCTGATGCCTTGTCTTGCACCTGGGATGACAGGTGTGATAGCCGGGCAAAAGAAGGCAAACATCTAGCTAAATATTGATTTGGGTACAGCAGAGTTCTAATTTTGCATAATTGATGCTTGTCTGCTTCATCCTGTTGAGAAAAAACGGTGTTCCTGAATTGTTGTGATATATCAATGGTGATACCTGACCTAGGCTGTGCTAAAAATATAACCCTTGCAAAGTAGATTTCTCTTCTGTTCTTGGGATGAAACTTGCAGCTTTATTACAGCTCATAAGAGCACCTATTCTACTTGTGGAAACTATGCTTGCCCATGTTTACCATGTGTTTGGTCCATTTCTTGCATTATAGGTAGGGTGAGTCTAGTTTGAGTTTGCACAGTACTGTTTGCTCTTGTGAAATTTCAGTTTGTACCTTATATCTCAGTATAGTATAAATATTAATAGTACCTTATGCTTTCAGAAGTATCCCAGTTTGGATGAGAAATTATATGTTCATCTTATGCATGTATGTTATAGTACCTCCAACACAAGTCATCTCCCAACTCTCCATATTGAAAAGGTTCACAGCTTCCATGACATAAATGAAGCACTACAGTTTGGAAGAATAGAATAGTAAGTTTTCATCAAATGGAGTTTTACATTCTATTCAAGGATTGAGGACCGCACTGGCCTTTTTGGAACAATCTGGCAATGCCTCAGCTACATCTCTAAAATCTGCTCAGTACTGACACAGTGGCCACTAGGGCCATGGTCCTTTGGAACTTCTTGACTCTAGATTTCACCTTAATCAATAGAAGAGTAGTGTGTGCTCTTACTGGCAATGAATATGCTATCGTTATTCTTGTCAATTAGAACTTGTCTAGGATTTGCATATTCCCATTCAAATAGAAACTACCACATTTCAGCAGTCAGAGAGAAGGAACTGAGTTGCATGGGCTGGTAGCCTTTCAGAAAACTGTGTAAGGCATATTAGCAATATTGTGGACTATGATAAGCCTGTATATAGTGGTAATACTGATAAAATGTTGTATATATTGTCTTAAAGGAATGCATCAAAAATTTTCTTGTGTAAGTGTTGAAACTGTACATTATGTATTTAAGAGAAAGCAAATTTGAGGCTCAAGTAATAAGAGATCATATGCAGATTTAGGTCTTATAACAACAAAGATGGAAGACTAGAGAAAAAAAATGCTATAACTTCTTGATTTCACTGTTAGTAGGTAATATCCTTAAGTGTTTTCTCCATAACTGCAAATAAATTCGATCTCCACAGGCTGCTTTTTATAAAAAATGCTAATTAATTTGTGTCCTTGTAATTAACTAAGGATCTATCTAAAAACAAATAAAGGTGATGTACCATCTCCCCCACAGCAACAGAAGGATTTTGCTTTGTGTCATAAATCAAGTTCAAAGAATATTCTTTGGTAACATGTTAAATTGCAAACTTTTTTTTTCTTTTGTTTGAGACACAGTCTCACTGTGTCACCCAGGCTGGAGTACAGTGGCACGATCTCGGCTCCCTGCAACCTCCACCTTCTGGGTTCAAGCAATTCTTTTGCCTCAGCCTCCCAAGTATCTGGGATTACAGACATGCACCACCATACCCGATGAATTTTTGCATTTTTAGTAGAGACAGGGTTTCACCATGTTGGCCAGGCTGGTCTCAATCTCCTGACCTCAGGTGATCCACTTGCCTCAGCCTCCCAAAGTGCTGGGATTACAGGTGTGAGCCACTGTGCCTGGCCATTAAATTGCAAACTTTCACAAGAATTACCCATCTTGTTCTCTTTGTGACACAGAGATTCATGTGAATTTGAGTTAATGTTATCTATGCTTTGTCGTCTATTAATGTAAAGTTTTCCAGGAAGTATTATTTGACCAGCGTCATTGTGAAACACATACTAGAAATTATTATTACATCCTTTGAAAATAACCTCCACCATAATCTGTACTTTTGATTACTTTTCTTACTGGATACATTTTCTTATTTGATAAATTGTACTTCTGGGCATAATGTTGAGTTGAAGCTGCAATGTGGTAGCTTCTTTTAGGATCATCTCTATATTTCTAAAGTTTAAAAATATTTATCATATTTCTTTATCAGTACAGAAAAGAATTATTGCCAACTTGACTCTGCTGGCACATAATTTGACAACGTGTTCTTCATTTAATTTAGATTTTAGCAAAATCTAGAAGATAGGAATCCTGGCAATTGGGGTTATTTACCTTTAGGACATTTTCCAGCTAAATGGAGGAGTGGTTCTTTTGACAGCTGTAATGTAAAAGGGGTATGAAAGTTGGAGTCCAGGTCCCACTAAGGGAAATGTCCTATTAGCACAACCCCCCACACCCGATACACACTTTTATCTAAATGATAGTACCCCAACTGTAGGGAGAACTAAAAGAAAAGCAGCCCCTCCTCAGACTGCAGCCCAGCTTCCAGTGATCTCGAAGTCTAGTCTCTGAAATCAGATTGAGGTCGCTCAAGACGACAGTGCTAATGGGGACCTGATCAAAACACATGAAAATATTTTCTGGGGAGAGGTATCTCCTAGGGCTCAAATTATGTGAACAATCTTTCAAATAAAATGTCCAACACACACTCCTATGTACCCAGGCACATGAGGTGACAAGACAACATGAAGACTGAAAGAAACCATAAGCAATAGACCTAGATCTGTAGGGATTCTGGATATTGGAACTAACAGATCTAGATATTAAAATAACTATGCTTACTATAGCCAAGTAAGCAAACCTAAGATAGAAAATACAGTTGAAAACTGCACAGAAATAACATAGACAATTTAAAAAAAGTAGTACCCAGAAATATTCGAACTTTAAAAACTATAACTGAAACCAAGAATTTAGTGGGTAGGTTTGACATCAGATTTAAAGGAGAATTACTATAAGAGCGGACAGAAAAAAACCCAGAATGAAGCATGGAGAGACAAACAGATAAAAATTACATAAGAGAGAATAATAAACCCAGAGGATGTGGTGAAGGAAAAAAACTAACATGCATTTTACAGAAGTTCCAGAAAAAAAAAGGAAAGAGGAAGTGGGTCAGAATAAGTATTTGAGGAGCTCATAGCCCAGATCCTCTAAAAAGCAGAGCCTGAGGCAAAAGCTTACATGTATACTTTACTGGTAAGTGTATTCCTACAAGCGCACGAGTGGGGCAAAATTGATGTGAGATAGAGAAGGATGTAGTACAGATGTAGCGTGTGTTACACTAACGTGGGCATACACCCATTTTAAAGTCTATTACCTCGTCTCGCAACCCATCATCAGAAAAGGTATGAGCAACTGTTACTTCAACAATCTGGTTCTGAGGAGGAAGGGAGAGAAAACTGTCCAGGAGTTTTCCCCTCCCATTGGGTAGAACCCACTATATGGCGTGATACCTCCCACACTTCAAGATTGTGTACACGTGAGCGCTGAGTGGGTACCATGGTATGTATCTCATGCCTCAGCCCACCGGGAAAGCCCCAGGGCAGGACATGAAAGCACATAGCAAGTGTGTGAGATAAGCCGCTGGCAGGTTGTGCTCAAGTGTGACAAGGATCAGGGAACAGCCACCACAGAGGGCAGATATGAATTTGTGTCAATAAGGTTAGCGCATGGATCTGGGGTAACACAGAAGTAAATCTTGTACAGACATCAGTCCAACCAATTCCAGAAGCCCTACAAGCCCAAAGCAGGACAGGAAAAGGTTTTCACCTAGGCACATTGGAGTAAAAAGGCTGAAAATCCAAGGAAGACAGAAACTCTAAAGCAGCCAGGGAAGGAGAGCGGGCCGAGGAGAAGCAGTGCGGCGCACGCGCAGTATATGTGGCTAGGGAATTCGTGTGGACGTCAGGGTGGAAGCGGGTGTGAGAGGGTCCAGCAGAAGAAAACATGGCTGCCAAAATGTTTGAGTTCATCGGCAAGTTTGGCCTGGCCTTAGTTGTTGCAGGAGGCGTGGTGAACTCTGCCTTATATAGTGTGGACGCTGGGCACAGAGCTGTCGTCTTTGACCGATTCCGTGGAGTACAGGACATTGTGGTAGGCAAAGGGACTCACTGTCTCATCCCATGGTTACAGAAATCAATGATCTTTGACTGCCGTTCTCAACCACGTAATGTGCCAGTCATCACCGGTAGCAAAGATTTACAGAATGTCAACCTCACACTGCGCATCATCTTCCGGCCCGTCGCTAGCCAGCTTCCTCACATCTTCACCAGCATCGGAGAGGACCATGATGAGCGTGTGCCGCCGTCCATCACGAACAAGATCCTCAAGTCAGTGGTGGCTCTCTTTGAAGCTGGAGAACTAATCACCCAGAGAGAGCAGATCTCCAGGCAGGTGAGCGATGACCTTACGGAGCCAGCAGCCACCTTTGGGCTCATTCTGGACGACGTGTCCTTGACATATCTGACCCTCGGGATGGAGTTCATAGAAGCGGTGGAAGCCAAACAGATAGCTCAGCAGGAAGCAGAGAGGGCCAGATTTGTGGTGGAAAAGGCTGAGCAGCAGAAAAAGGCGGCCATCATCTCTGCTGAGGGCGACTCCAAGGTGGCCGAGCTGATCACCAACTCACTGGCCACAGCAGGGGACGCCCTGATCGAGCTGCGCAAGCTGGAAGCTGTGGAGGACATCACCTACCAGCTTTTACGCTCTCGGAACATCACCTACCTGCGGGCAGGGCAGTCCATGCCCCTGCAGCTGCCCTGGTGAGGGCCCACCCTGCCTGCACCTCCGAGGGCCAACTGGGCCACAGCCCCGATTATTCTTTTTTTTTTTTTTTTTTTTTTTGAGACGGAGTCTCGCTCTGTTGCTCGAGCTGGAGTGCAGTGGCGCAATCTCTGCTCACTGCAAGCTCTGCCTCCCGGATTCAAGAGATTCTCCTGCCTCAGCCTCCTGAGTAGCTGGGACTACAGGCCCACGCCACCACGCCCAGCTAATTTTTTGTATTTTTAGGAGAGACGGGGTTTCACCATCTTGGCCAGGCTGGTCTTGAACTCTTGACCTCATGATCCACCCGCCTCAGCCTCCGAAAGTGCTGGGATTACAGGCGTGAGCTACCACACCCGGCCGTCCCGATGATTCTTAACACGGCCTTCATTCTGCCCCTACCTCAGAAATCACTGTGAAATTTCATAATTGGCTTAAACTGAAGGAAATAAAGGTAAAATCACTTCAGATCTCTAATTAGTCTAAAACAAAAATGTCAGCCAGAGGAAAAAAAGACAGATCATCTTAAAAGGAACAACAATTGAAATGATAGCTTACTTCTCAGTAGAAGCAATGGAAGCCAGAAGACAATAACATGGCATTTTCAATGTCCTGAAGGAAAATAACTGCCATAGTGACTTAGCAAGCATCTATAAATAGTAAAAATACTCTTTAGAAATGACGTAGAAATAAGGATTTTTTTCAAGAAAAAAATAGAGTGAGAATTCATCCCCAGCAAGCCCATACTGCAAGTATTAAAAGGTGTTCAGCTAAAAGGAAAATGAACCCACGCAGAAGGTCAGAAATAGAGGAAGAAAGACGAAGCAATAAAATAATAATTATGCTAGGGTCTTCGTTCATTTGTGCTGGTATAACAGAATATCTCCGACTGGGTAATTTATAAAGAACAGAAATTTATTTCCTCATACTTGTGGAGGCTGAGAATTTCAAGATCAAGGGGCTGAGAGCCTTCTTGCTGCGCCCTCACATGGCAGAAGACGGAAGGGCAAGAGAGAGTGAACCTACTCCCACAAACCCATTAATCCATTCACCTACCTCTTCCCCAAAAGCCGCACCTCCCAATACTGTTGAATTGAGAATTGAGTTTTCAACACAAATTATCAGGGACACCTTAGAGCATAGCAACTAGTAACTCTAAATAAATAGTTAACTATATAAAACAAAAATAATGTATTGTGCAGTTTAAAATATTTATAGATACAAGACCACAACAGTATATAATTTGGGAGGGAGGTATATGGAGTTACAGGGCTTAAAAGCCTCCTACTGGAAAAGGGTAAAAATACCAGTTGACATTAGACTTTGTCAAGTCTAATGCTTGCTAAAAATCTGCATGCTATAGTCTCTAAGGCAACGACCAAAGGAAGAGTAAAAGCTGTATAATGTCATAGCAAATAGAGATTAAAAGTAGAATTGTTAAAAATATCAATTATCGGCTGGGCATAGTGGTTCACACCTGTAATCCCAGCACTTTGGGAGGCCGAGACAGGCAGATCACTTGAGGCCAGGAGTTCGAGACCAGCCTGGCTAACATGGTGAAATCCTGTCTCTACTAACAATACAAAAATTAGCCTGGTATGATGGCAGGTGCCTCTAGTCCCAGCTGCTTCGGAGGCTGAGGCAGGAATCACTTGATCGCACCACCACACTCTAGCCTGGCCAGCAAAGCAAGACTCTGCCAAAAAATAAAAAATAAAGGAAAGAAAAGAAAAAAGATCAATATAAAAGAGACAAGAATGGAGAGAAAAAGGAGCATAGAACAGGCAGAACAAGTGTACATCACATAATAATTTGGTAGATTTAAAACCAAATATATCAATAGTTATAGCAAATGTAAAGCAACTAAATGCTACAATTGAAACACAAAGAATGAGAGGCTAGTTAAAAAAAATAAACCCCATGGAAAGAAAGTTTAGATTTCATCTCCTCCAAGTTATCTATAAAACAAACTATCTATAGCCCCTCAGATTCGGTTTGAATTTATAAACCACAGCAATCTCACTTATCACCAGATCCTAATTCAGAAAATTTTGTTTAGATAGGGTCTCACTATGTTGCCCAGGCTAGACTCAAATTCCTGGGCTCAATCAGTCCTCTCACCTCAGCCTCCCAAGAAGTTGACTACAGGCATATGCCACTGCACCTGGCTTCAGGTAATTCTTTTCTTTTCTTTTTTTTTTCAGGTAATTCTCTTCTTTTCCTTTGTCTTCAAATGTTAAAGAATCCCTTCATTATTGAGCCAAAAAAATTATCTTAGACCTACTTTATTGAGACATAGACAATATCTCTCTCTCATTTCATATGACAGTCCATCAGATATAGGAATATGGATACCAATTTTTCTATTTATATATCCCTAGTTTAAAAAAATAATTTTTACATAATCTTCACCATATTTTTATATCATTTATGAAAACAGCTCCTTGTACAGTTGGCTCATTGATCCAGCTTGTTAAATTATTTTCAGACTTTGCTTCAGTAAGCCATCATATTGTCACTTTCTTCCATTTCGTATCATAGGGAAATGATACAAAAAGCATGCTTTCTATATTTTCATCTTATTCATTGATAAAAACGTTGAATAGAACATATCTGATGACTGTGGTTCAGAGCAGGCTTTGGAGAACTTTTTCTAAATTGACCTTGATCCATGAATCAACATTCTGCAGGTATGCAGTTTTAAACATTAATAAATTTGCCTGTGTAGCCAGTTCACATTTCTCCAACTTGTCCATGAAAGGCCTTGAGATGTCTTGAGTTGGCATAAGAGTCCTTGTTAGATGCCTTGCTTAAATTCAAATACCTGGCTGGGCACAGTGGCTCATGCCTGTAATCCCAGCACTTTGGGAGGCCAAGGTGGGCAGATCACCTGAGGTCGGGAGTTTGAGACCAGCCTGGCCAACATGGTGAAACCCTGTCTCCACAAAAAAATATTAAAAATTAGCCAGATGTGGTGGCATGTGCCTGTAATCCCAGCTACTCAGGAGGCTGAGGCAGGAAAATTGTTTGAACCTGGGAGGCGGAAGTTGCAGTGAGCTGAGATCGTGCCACTGCACTCCAGCCTGGGCGACAGAGTGAGACTCCATCTCAAAAATAAATAAATAAATTCAAATACCTTAGGTCTGCTTATCAAGCTAGATGTGACAATCTCAGAAGGGAGTGCACATCTCATTTCCATTTGTTTATGGGGACAGAGAGTCAACTATAAATAATATACAAGTCTGCAGACTTAGGTTAGAAAAAGTATGATAATCCAGTGCCTCATGCATCTATGGGCACTGAAGCTGCTAAACATCACTTTTTTTTTTTTTTTTTTAAGACAGATTCTAGCTCTGTCACCCAGGCTGGAGTGCAATGGCGCAGTCTTGGCTCACTACAACCTCTGCCTCCCAGGTTCAAGCAATTCTCCTGCCTCAGCCTCCCAAAGTAGCTGGGACTACAGGCACGTGCCACCACACCTGGCTAATTTTTGTATTTTTAGTAGAGACGGGGTTTCACTATGTTGGCCAGGCTGGTCTCAAACTCCTGACCTCGTGATCCTCCCACCTTGGCCTCCCAAAGTGCTAGGATTATAGGCATGAGCCACTGCGCCTGGCCTAGACATGAATTTTTAAAGAAAATGCCACAGTGGAACACACTGGACCTTTGAACCCCTGGAGATACTCAATGGGTTCCAAAGCATGAATAAGTAAAACTGGTAATAGCCTTTAGAAACTCCAGGGGCCATAGTCAAGGTAGACTGTACTCAAAAAGTTACAAACTGGTTCATCTGAGGCTCAGAGGGCACTGGTCTCAGAGAATTTAGATAAAGATGCTCCCTGAACCAGAACTCTGATGTCCTTCTTAGTAAATTGGAATCATGACAGTGGACTTCTTTCCTAGAGGAGCTGCATGAGTTAGGATACTTTCTGCTGTATGTAACAAAAACTGACTCAAACTGGCTTAGACAATAAAGAAGTTCATTATTTCAATAAATCAAACTCCAAGAGGCAGAGCAGGCTTCAGGCTTGGTGGATTCAGTAGCACAATTCTGCCATTGGCAACCCAGGAATATTTTTCATCATTCCAATTTGGGAGAGAAATAGGATTACTAAAATTGATTTAGACTGTTTTCTGGGGATGAATGGATGTTGGTGAGTCAACGACCAACAGAAGAGTTTTTGAATGTTGAATGTAGAATAGCACTCCTAGTTCTAAGCCAGGTTTTCTTTCCTGACTTTTAGGGTAGTGTCAACCCTAAGGGCGATAAGATTAAAGGCAAGGATATAAATTGGCTGACCTAAGAATACACCCAAAGGCATGTAGCTTTACCCCTAGGAACATACCTCTATACAGTCCTATGATCTTCTCCAACACAGTAGTAACACAGTTCTTGAATTCTAAACAGAGGCCTGGGATGCAGGTGGGGAAACCTTTGTTCCATGGATGCAATGTGTATAGAAACCTTTCTTTTCTTCTGGAAGTTTAAGGCAGAAAATCAAGATGGGAAAGACACCCAGGTACCTTTCCAGTTGGAAATCAGCCTAGACTAATTTTAACAAATGGTAAAACATAAACTGAATGATTTTATTGGCTGTTCAATAATGGATTTAGTGAAGAGAAGCTGGAACTAATGAATAAACTAAGGAATGGGATATTGTTTTCATTAACTTATGCTACCTCTACCTTTGTTCAGGAAGGTATAAGAGCTAGCTATGTACTATAAGATATAATATTTTTCTTTATTCCTTAATGATTGAAGTGTTTTTAAAAAGAGGAATTTTTTTTTTTTTTTTTGGAGACAGGGTCTCACTCTGTCACCGCCAACTGGAGTGCAGTGGTGCTATCTTGGTTCACCGCAACTTCCGCCTCCCAGGCTCAAGAGATTCTCCTGCCTCAGCTGCCCGAGTAGCTGGGATTACAGGCACGTGCCACTACTGCCCAGCTAATTTTTGTATTTTTAGTAGAGATGTGGTTTCACCATGTTGGCCAGGCTGGTCTCGAACTCCTGACCTCAAGTGATCCACCTGCCTCAGCCTCCCAAAGTGCTGGGATTACAGGCATGAGCCACCGTGCCCAGCCAGGGGAATATTTTTGACAGCTCAATTTGTCATATATACTAAATTTACAATGCATGCTAAAAAGAGAAACTATTAACTACCAAAAATGAAACTGATTTTTCCCATAGAATGATTTCAATGTTCTTAGATATGTATGTTTGTCTTAGTCATATGTGTTGCTCTTTCAAAGATGAGCATTGAAAAGAGAATTCCATTTCTAGAGTAAGATGAATGTGTAACTTCTATTGACTTCAAGGATTACAATTGCCTCCAGTTGAAGCAATTTTCGTTCAAACCACATATTTTCTGTCTAGTCTCCCTACCTTTGGATAGCATATAAATTTCTAAGAAATAGACAGGGAGAATGATGGATTTGCATGCAAATGTTGGCATTTATTCCAAATTTAGCTATCCCATGCAAGGACACTATCTGAAGAGCTGATGAAACATATTTGAATAATGAAATCTTGGGTTAGAGAAGGCCACGTATCTGATGTTTGCATTGCATTCTATAAATAACTGCAAGTTAATATTGTGCAAATTAACATTTTAAAGCAAATATTTCAATGAAACTTTCAGACTCGCTCAGCCTCCTATGTATTAATTTAGCTGACTGTCCCTTAGAGACTATAATTTACTAATTTGTTCAAAAAAATTGATATGCGCCAGGTGCACTGCTTTAGGCATTGGGGGTACGGTAGTGAACAAGATGGGCACAGTCCTAGTCTTTGTGGACATTACATTCTTGGACATAACATTCAGGAAATAACCAATCAATTGAATGAACAAGATAATTTCCAATAGTGATAAGGCAGTGGGACAGGGTGATATAATAGACAGTGAGGTAGGAGTGCAATATGAGCTGGTCAAAGAAAGTCTTTGAGGAGGTGATATTTGAGCAGGAACTGAAATAATGCAAGGGAGGCAGACATGTGCACAAAAATCTTTATTTACTCCAAGAGAAATAATATATGCAAAAGAACTCTGCAGCACTAGCACAATGCCTTCTTCCTTATAGCTGGTTGGTGCTCCAAAACTTGCTTAGTTGAAAAACTGTCACATTTACAATAAAATACTTAGGACTGTAGAAATTAATTTGTCATGGAAAAATATGGACAAATTTAGCACCTGCTCCAGGATGCTATAGTCTGACATCTTTATTGAGGGTCACTGAGGATTTAAGGAAGAAGAAGGAATTGCTAACTTCTATTTCCTATTTTACTAGTCAATTTTAATTACTGTAGCCTCATCAGATGCTTTGTGCAAATGTGAGTGTCTTTGCCTGCTTTCTCGTTTGATTTTAAGTTGGGATACAAGTTACTTAACAATAACAAGAGTTGGCAGTGGCTGATCTTTCCCAGGTCTCAGACACACATCCATTTGCAAAACATTTCCATTTGTTCCCACTGTATGTGTGAACTTGGCATAGTCAAAAACAGAAGTACACATGCTATTGTCCAAAATATTTTCTGAATATTCATTATTTACCAGAAGTATTTTCTGAATAGTTGTTATTTAACTCCTGAAGTAACAAGGTTGTGAAGAGAAGCAAAATTGATTTAAAAAAAGAGAGAGTGACAAGCTGGGCGCGGTGGCTCATGCCTGTAATCCCAGCACTTTGGGAGGCTGAGGCGGGCAGAGCACCTGAGGTCAGGAGTTCGAGACCAGCCTGGCCAACATGGTGAAACCCCGTCTTTACTAAAAATACAAAAATTAGTCGGGAATGGTGGCAGGTGCCTGTAATCCCAGCTACTCAGGAGGCTGAGGCAAGATAATCGCTTGAGCCCGGGAGGAGGAGATTGCAGTGAGCCAAGAATGCGCCATTGCACTCCAGCCTGGGGGACAAGAGCGAGACTTCGTCTCAAAAAAAAAAAAGAGCGATAAAGAGGAGATACCACATGATCTGGTGTATCTAGGTCAGTTAATAAATGAGGGAAAAAATATAACGAGGATGATTAAGACATGAGAGGAGCTTCAAAAAGGAGCTAACTATCAAAGGATTAAGATAGGCCTCTTGAGAAATCTGATGACGTCTTTAAGTATTTTTGCAAAAGTACTTGTGCTGCAAATGTCAGTTATGAAGAACGGCATCTCCTACTATCCTGCAAAAATCAGTACTTGTTTTAGTTTTTATGTATTCTGTGATCTGATGCTTAGTTGAAATTATAACCTCAATTTTATCCAACTAAGGTAAAGTTTTTACATTCCTTAATTTTAAGATTCAAGATAAACTTCCAATTGAAAGTTTTTTTTCACTATTTCTATGAAAGTTTTGTTCCCATTCCAACTTGTCCCACTTCTAAAAGTAGACGGTGCATTTGCATACTTAAAGAATAATAATACCAACTCTGATTTAGGCCTATTGCTCTGTATAACATGCTGGCATTCATTAACCAAGCCAGAAAAATGTCACGATAATGCATCAAGATGGAAATTATGATTAAACCACAGCTAGCTTTTCTTTCTCCTTCAAGGAACTCTCTGGATGAATAGCTGCTTTTCTTTTCTCTTTTTAGAGATAGGGTCTCATTATGACGCCCAGACTGACTCCTGGGCTCAAGGGATTCTCCCACCTCAGCCTCCAGAGTTGCTGGGACTACAGGTACACACCACCACACAGGCTTATGGCAGCTTTTCTATGCCCTAAAGCTCTAAAGCCTAGGCTTTTTCCTTCAATGACCCTATACTCCAAAAGAACGTGGAATGGAAGACACTGGAACTGCTGGTTGTTCCAAAGCAACAAGCTTGCTTTTTTTTTTTTTTTTCTTTTTTTTTTGTTTTTTGAGACAGACTCTCACTGTGTTGCCCAGGCTGAAGTGTAGTGGCACTGTCTTGGCTCACTGCAACCTCCACCTGCCTCTTGGGTTCAAGCGATTCTCCCACCTCAGCATCCCCAGTAGTTGGGACTACATGCATGCAACACCACACCTGGCTAATTTTTTGTATTTTTTAGTAGAGAGGGGATTTCACTATGTTGGCCAGGCTGGTCTTGAACTCCTGACCTCAGGTGATCCACCTACCTCGGCCTCCCAGAGTGCTGAGATTACAGGCGTGAGCCACCGCTCCTGGCCAGCAACCAGCTTTTTATCCCTGGTCCCTGTCACATTCCCTTGGCACTGTTCTGCACTCTAATTTTTTCCTTTTTTATATATACTTGTAGCCGGACCTGTTGGTTTAATTATTATTTTATTATTCCTATGTTCATTTAGTTTATTGACTTTCAATGTTGCTGCTTTATATATTGTCTAGTTTTAACTGTTTTATCTTATTTTATTATATAAGCAGTTTATTTTATTCTTCCTTTTACTTATCTTTGATTTTAAAATTTTAAAATTATGCTCATCTTTTACCATGTCTTATTTATTTATATCTCTTCTATCTTTTGTTATATGTCTCTTTTTTCTTGCCATTTTAGCTTTTTAGCATTTTGAGGGGACCTACTCAGAACCCCAGAGTTTGTATGAAGATTATTTTAAGCTGAAAATATTTGAAATTCAACAAATGCAAAAAGAAGCATTCTCAGACCTTCCCTTATCTGACTAAAAGCAGCAATTGCTGGGGCTCCCAGAATCCCCTCTCTCGGCTGGAGGCTTCCATAAATCCCCTCTCTGGAAGGGAGTTTCATGGCCATGAGGAAAATGAAAGGCTACTTGCACCTGCATAAACCAACATTATCACAAACGTATCCAAGGACACATGGGTAATTAGGGTCAGACTCAAAACCAGTTCCCTTAACACTGCCTACCCTGGGGCTACCCCTGTTCCACACTTCAATTCCATTTCCCAGTCTTGGGTGAGGAGCTGCACTGTGGACATCACCACAAGAACTTGGTCCAGGCTGGAGCCACAGGCAAGAACAGAGTGCTTCCTGGTTTCTTTCCCACTCCCACCAGCTTCAAGAACACCCAAGCTGGGTGGGGCATCATTGTCATTTTCAACTAGAAGTGGACTTAATTCTCTCCAGCTTCAAAACATACCCAGCCTGAAAATCTGCTCCCTGAGGTTTGTTCCCATCGGGTACACCCACCCATCCAACCCTAGTAGAAGGGTAGGACCAGGGACATGGGGAGCGTGATAATTTGGCAGTTTTTTTCTCTCTTTTCCCAGTGTCTTATAGCTGAAATATTTTTTTGGAGGCCCCAGGAAGTGGCTGAAAAAGAACTGGATTATTGCCTCTAAGGCCACTAAGTAGTGTTAAAACTCCGAGTAAGATACTTCAGCTGGGTGCGGTGGCTCATGTCTGTAATCCCAGCACTTTGGGAGGCCAAGGTGGGTGGATCGCTTGAGGTCAGGAGTTCAAGACCAGCTTGGCCAACATGGTGAAATTCTGTCTCTACTAAAAATACAAAAATTAGCCAGGCATATGGTGGCGTGTGCCTGTAATCCCAGCTACCTGGGAGGCTAAGGCAGGAGAATTGCTTGAACGCAGGAGGTGGAGGTTGCAGTGAACCAAGATGGCGCCATTGCACTCCAGGCTGGGTGACAGAGTGAGACTCCATCTCAAAAAAAAAAAAAAAGATTCTTCAAAGAAGGTAGAGAAGTATGTCCAACACGAAATGCTGGGATCTCATGTCATCGCTTCCCTAACACGACTTTCACCAACTGCTTCCCCTTCCATCATCGGTTTTGAGTTTTTCTCCACGTGTAACCTTCCCAGTTTCCTCCTCTAGCAGCAGTGGTGAGAAGAGCTGGGCTGCAGATGAACTCTCCACCCCAGGAGGGTTTTACCACGGAAGGAGCTGCTTTTCTAGCTTTCTCCTACACATAACACACAGATCTCTCATTAACCAATTAGGGCCTATTTGGGACCCCACACTCCAGTATGAATAAAGCATTGTTCTCTCTCCATGTATTTTAAAAAAATCCTTTATCCAATCCAATAAGAATCAAAGAATCCTTTGATTCTTTCTGGATTTACTGAAGGAAAAAAGAGTGGCAGAGATAAACCTTGGCCAGTCATGCTAATGTCACTTAATTTGACATTTGATACCTGAGATCTTGTGACTCTGTAATAGTAATATGCTTCTTCTGATCTCGGCTCAATTCCCCAATGAATGAAAATGCTGTCAGTATTTATATCCTTCTGCTGAAGTACATACAGATTTTTAGGCATCAGACCTTGATTTAAGAGTCTTTTAAGCTCTATTTTACAGGAGAAGACCTGGTAGGAGTAAAAATAAGTACATGAAAGCCAGAATGCCTGGTTGAAAATTTCTCCTCTCAATTTAGGTCCTGTTACTTAATCTCTATAAAATGGAGATAATGACACTTAATTCTGTGAATCTTAAATAAATATATGTAAAATGTCTGACCTTCAACAAGCTTTAGGCTATTAAATGATTTTCACTCCTAAAATCAAATGAATTCTTGTTTTGATGATTCTATTGCCAAGACTGCAGCCACAAAAATTCTAAATTATAAGAATTATCTCCATAGGCCAGGCACGGTGGCTCACACCTGTAATCCTAGCACTTTGGGAGGCCGAGGCGGGTGGATCACTTGAAGTCAGGAGTTTGAGACCAGCCTGGCCAACATGGAGAAATCCCGTCTGTACTAAAAATACAAAAATTAGCCAGGAAAGGTAGGGCACGCCTGTCATCCCAGCTGCTAGGGAGGCTGAGGCAGGAGAATGCTTGAACCCAGAGGGCAGAGGGTGCGGTGAGCCCAGCACCCAGATTGCATGACTGCACTGCGGCCTGGGAGACAAAGTAAGACACTGTCTCAAAAAAAAAAAAAAAAAAAAAAGAATTACCTCCATGGGAGTCATCTGTAAGTGATATATAAATTCCTGAAGAAACTAACCAGCCAATTTTATTTATAATCTTTGTATCGAGTCTACATGCCCCTCAATCAACCACTCCATTTCTCTGTTTCTTTATAGCAAAATTCCTCCAAGGGCTACCTCTACTCATTAATTCTGTTCTTTCTTGACATCTTTTGTCTGTTTTGGAACTTTCTTGGCTATACTCTAGTTTGCTTCTTCCTCTTCACTCTTTCCTTCATCTGGACCATGAGAAAGGGGTTTTGATCTGACAGTCTTCCCCTAGAATGCTATTTCCTAAGTCCCAGACTGGGATGGAGAAGGTGGTCGTTGTCAAACTATTAGGGCTTGTGAAAACACAAATCGCTGGCCCCACTCCCAGAGTTTCTGATTCAGTATAGCTGAGGTGGGGCCCCAATTTCTAACAAGTTCCTAGGTGAGACTGATGATACTGGAATATATTTTGAGGACCACTAGAATAAGGAGTTCAGGACTCTCTTGCTCTCACAATGAGTTAAATTCTCCAACCTAGCTTTACCAGTAACACAGATGTCATTTTGATGTTTCATCTGCTGCTTCTACCATTTTATACCTGAAATGATTCACAATTCAGGCAAGAAAGAGAGGTGCTGTATATTGAACTCCTCAAAAGCCCAACAGCTGACATTTATTACTTACCATGTGCCGTTTGATGTCCTAAGCGTTTTATGTAGTCTATCTCATTTAGTCCTCACCAAAGCCCTAATATCATTTCACCTTTCAGTAAGGAAATTAAGATACTACTGGGGGTGGTAGCTCATACCTGTAATCCCAGCATTTTTGGAGGTTGAGATGGGAGTATCACTTGAACCCAAGAGTTTGAGACCAGCCTGGACAACATAAGGAGACCCCATTGCTACAGAAAAAAAAATAATAATACCTGGGCATAGTACCATGCACCTGTAGTCCCAGATACTTGGGAGACTGATATGGGAGGATCACTTGAGCCCAGGAGGTCGAGGCTACAATGAGCCATGATCATGCCACTGTACTCCAACCTGGGCAGGAGAGTCTCAAAAAAAGAAATTAAGACACCAAAATATTAAACAATTTTCCAGGCCACTCAGTTCTGGAGACATAATTCGAATCAAGGGAATATGATGTCAAGGCTGCAGTTTTAACCCCTAGGATATGCTATCTTGTGTGTGGGAATATGAAAGTCATCTGAGTACGTATCTATGTTCAGTATAGCCACCATCTTCCCATGCAGTGATTCATGACCTGTGTTTACCCTTGTTAATGTGGCATAAACTGCTCTCCCAAGGCCGTCACAGTCAACTATAGAAGTAGCTACAAATAATGTTACTGCCACAGTCTAAACTCCTCTAAGTTGAGCAAATTCAGAACAAATATCAGAAAAGCAATTTATATTTTTAGATTTATTAATAAGATGTTAAATTTCTCATTCTACAAACATTTATTGAACACTACAATTTGCCACGCAGTTGGGGGATTTCACTGCACCTAATAAACAGCACACTTCCCCCACCCCCAAAGTTTCGAATCAATTGAGAAATAGGCAATATATTAGTTTGCTAGGGCTGCTGTAATTGAGACATAAAGAAGGAAGAAAATGTGACAGTGAATAAAAGTGGACTCAGAGACGGAAAAGATGTTGGAACTAGCAGACAAGGACTTTAAAATAACAATAGTATATATGTTTAAAAGATTGGGGTGCAGGGAGGTAGACAATATATAGGCAGGGAATTTCATTCCAGGAATGGAAACTACAGAAAAGATGCAATGGAAATGCTAGGACTGAAAAAGTACAATATTAGAAATGAAGATTTCATCAGTTGGGCTTAATGGCCAACTTGACAAGAGTGGAAGAAATGATCAGGGAATTTGAATACAAAGTGTCTAAAATGAAATGTAAAGAGAAAAATGAATGGAAAAACCGAACAAATCTTTGAGACTTATAGGTAATAATCAAATCAACTAATAGATGTGTAATTGGAGCCTAAGAGGAACAGGAAAGGGAGAGTGGGGAAGGAAAAATACCTGAAGAAATAATGGCCAAGAATTTTGCAAAATTGATGGGGGATTGAGGGTGGTGGTGGCAACTCACAGATCCCAAATCTTAAACAGGGGAATAATAACAAAATTTTTGGCTGACTTCTCGTCAGAAAGAATGGAGATGAGCAAACAATGGAACAGCATCTTTAAAATGCTGAAAGGAAAAAAAAGGCTGAACCTAGAAGTCTATATACAGTGAAAATATCCTTCAAAAAATTAAGGCCAATTAGATACATTTATAAACAAAAATGGAAAGAATTTATCCCCAGACCAGTGCCATAAGACATGCTAGGGGAAGGGGAAGTCTTTAGGTTGAAGGACAATGAGGTCAGATGGAAGATCAAATCTGCAATAAGGAATGAAGGATAACAGAAAAAGTAAATTAGTACATAAACATTTTAAAAACCTTTAAATTTTTTTTTTTTTTTTTTGAGACAGAGTTTCGTTCTTGTCGCCCAGGCTAGAGTGCAGTGGCACAATCTCGGCTCACTGCAACCTCTGCCTCCTGGGAAAAACCTTTTAATTTTGTATTTAACCGTATCACACTTTTTTCATTTCTAGAAAAGACGATTGATTTTTAAAGTAAAAATATGAACATATCAATATATCATGGGGGCTTTTAACATACAATGTACTGTGGGGTTTATAATACATGACAATAAGAGGATGAAGGAGGAGGAGGAGGAAAATTAAATTATACAATTGTAAGGTTCTTACATTGTTTGTGGTCATTTAATATTATTTTAGGCTGGGTGTGGTGGCTCATGCCTGTAATTCCAGCTACTCCAGAGGCTGAGGCACAAGAATCACTCGAACTCAGGAGATGGAGGTTGCAGTGAGACGAGATTGTGCCACTGCACTCCAGCCTGGGCAACAGAGTGAGACTCTGTCTCAAAAAAAAAAAAAAAAAGAAATATATTATTTAAAGGTAAACATAAGTTAAAGATGCATACCATAATCTCTAAAGCAATTATTATAAAAATAAAAATATATATTTATAGATGACCCTTGAACAATTCAAAAATTAGGGGTGCCAACCCCTGTGCAGTAAAAAATCTGCACGTAACTTTTGACTCCCCCAAAACTTAACTACTAATAGCCTACTGTTGACTGGAAGCCTTACCATTAACATAAATAGTTGATTAACACATAGACTAGTGTGCATTTGTGAGATACTTTTTCTGAATTTTTTTGGTATTTCTAGGCTATATAGTTTGTCTGCAAGTTTTTTCAAATTGTTGCAAATCTCCAAAAATTTTTCCAACAAATTTATTTTTAAAAATCCACATATAAGTGGACCCATGCAGCCCAAACCTGCATTGTTCAAGGGTCAACTATACATATACATGAAGTGGAGGTGACAAATGGAATTCTAAAAACAAAAACTGATTAACTCAAAAGAAGACAGGAAAAAATAAAAAAAGAGAAGAACAAGGAACACACGAGACAAACAGAAAACAAATAGCAATGGTAGACTTAAGCCCAACCACATTCATAGTTACATTGAATGTAAAAGCTGAACACTCCAATTATAAGATAAAGATGAACAGACTGGATTTTTAAAAATGTACTAACATTGTCAGGATGCAGTGGCTCACATCTATAATCCTAGCATTTTGGGAGACTGAGTTGGGAGGATTACTTGAGGCCAGAAGTTTGGGACTAGCCTGGGCAGCATAGTGAAACAGAAACTAAATACAGGATGTGAAAACCACCAGACTATATTTTCATAAACACATCAATCCAATTCTTAGGTATTACTCAAGAGAAATGAAAACTTATGTCCACAAACTACTGTACAATAATGTTTGTAGCTGGCTTATTCATAATAGCTAACAACTGGGGAAACAAAAATCCTAAATGTCCACCAAAAGGAGAAAGGATAAAGAAATTGTGGTATAGTCAAACAATGGAACACTACTTATCAGTAAGAAAGGATTGAACTACTGCCACATGCAGAAACCTGGATGAATCTCAAAAACATGCTGAGTAAAAGAAGCCAAACACGAAAGGGTGTATACTAAGATGATTCCTGTATATGAAGTCCTGGCAGAGGCAAATGTAATTTACTGTGATAGACATCTGAACCTACTACTTCTGGGAGTAGGCAGGAATTGACTGAAGGAGGCACACAGGAACTCTCTGGGGTGATCGGAATATTTTGTGTGTTAATATGGGTATGGGTGGCATGTAATGTTAATTGTGTTACTGTGGACAATCTAACCCGGGACTCATGTCACTTGTCAGTGGGCTCAACAGTTATCCTGTCTGGATTGGTTAATTATGGATAAGTAAGTTGACTGCCATACCAGTTTGCCTCAGATAGTCCTAATTTTCATCAACTGTCCTTGTAATAATTATGAAGTGAGTGCCTTTCATTCTCAAACATGTCTTAGTTTGGATGATAAATCATGTGGTCATCTTAAGAAATCACTTAAGATTTCTTTCTTAGAAATCTTAAGTTATTTCTTGCTCTTACATGATATTAGGCAGAAAAAATAGATACTGTGGCTCCTGCCTAAAAAGGCCCATTTTTTAGAGAGAATAGACACCGTGTCACTAAATTCAGTACTGAAACTCCCAGGAGACATGGATTTTAAGAAGTTTTGAAATTACTTGGTGAGAAATGTACCTCAAATATGACCTGGAAATAGGGACTGCCTCTATTGCAGATTTTTAACTTTACAAAAAAAGCAAAAGTTCTCAAATGTCTTTGTGAAAGGAGAAAAAAATCCATTGGTAGATTATACTTTCAGGTTTTTTCAGTTTTCATTACTGCAAACTTAAGCAGTGGTTCTCAATCACTCAATTGTAGTCAACACCTCAACGTACTCAATGGAAAAGGCAAGGGAACAGATTCTCCCCTGGAGCCTCCAGCAGGAGTGTGGCCCTGCAGACACCTTGATTTTTTAGCCTCATAACACTTACTTTGACTTCTGGCCTCCAAATGGTAAGAGAATAAATTTCTATTGTTTTAACAATAGCTTTGTGTTAAGGTATTAACAGTAGTAATGGGAAACCAATACAAAGCAAATGTAAAAAGTTCAAATAAAAGTTGAAGAGGGCAACAGAAGAGACAGATATCAGAAAGAATGAGGTCATATTTGTGATCACTTTATGAGAACATCAAAAGAGCAAACTATAGAGCTGAGAAGACAGAAGATCTGCCCTGGCTTATCCCTCTAATATGGTTTGGCTGTGTCCACACCCAAATATCATCTTGAATTGTAGCTCCCATAATTCCTGTGTGTTGTGAGAGGGACCTGGTGAGAGTTAACTGAATCATGGGGCCGTTTCCCCCATACTGTTCTCATGGTGGTGAATAAGTCTCATGAGATCTCATGGTTTTATAAGGGGAAACCCCTTTTGCTTGGTTCTCATTTTCCCTCTTTGCCTGCAGCCATGTAAGACATTCCTTTCGCCTTCTGCCACAATTGTGAGGCCTCCCCAGCCACATGGAACTGTGAGTCCATATTAAACCTCTTTTTCTTTAAAAATTACTCAGTCTCAGGTATGCCTTTATCAGCAGTGTGGAAATGGACTAATACACCCTCCCTCTCGCTATTATGTGAAACCTCATTTCACTTAAAAATGAGCAAAAGATCCATCAACAGATGGATAAACAAAATGTGGTATAGCTGCTATGCAATGAAATATCATTAAAGGAACGAAGGACTGATACATGGATACTACAACATGGATGAACCACAAAAACATTATGCTAAGTGAAAGAAGCCAGACACAGAAAAATCACATAACGTATGATTCCATTTATGTGACATATCCAGAATATTCACAGAAATAGAAAGCAGATTGGTGGTTGCTAGGAGTTGTGGGAGTAACTCTGGAGACAGAGTTTCTTCTGGGGTTAATGAAAATGTTTTGGAACTGGATAGATGTGGTAGTTGAACGACATTGTGAATATACTAAATGCCACTGAATTGTTCACTTTAAAATGATTGATTTTGTATTATGTGAATTTCACCTAAATCAAAATAGTCCACTGCAAATATTGAAGAATATGCAACAAACTTAGAAACTATTTCAGTGATCCCTCCTGAGAAACCTGGGGGTTAATGAGCTTCAGACAAAGAAAAAGAAGGGAAACATTGAAATAAAGCCTGTGGTGAGGTTTAAGTGTGCCCTTTCTGTAGAACTATTAATAAAACAAAATGACGCAGCCAGGTGCAGTGGCTCATACCTGTAATCTCAGCACTTTGGGAGGCCGAGGCGGGCAGATCACCTGAGGTCAGGAGTTTGAGACCAGCCTAGCCAACATGGCGAAACCTCGTCTCTACTAAAAGTACAAAAATTAGCCGGGCATGGTGGTGCACACCTGTAGTCCCAGCTACTCGGGAGGCTGAGGCAGGAGAATCGCTTGAACCCAGGAGGTGGAGGTTGCAGTGACCCGAGATCACATCCCTGTACTCCAGCCTGGGCAACAGAGTGAGACTCCGTCTGAAAAAAAAAAAAAAGATGCTTATAAGAGAAACGGTGTAATGTGTAATATATAGTAGCAACGTGCTCTGAAAATACAGACAATACAACTCTTCAAAATGAGCAGAAGCCGGCCACGGTGGCTCATGCCTGTAACCCCAGCACTTTGGAAGGCCAAGGCAGCAGATCACTTGAGGTCAGGAGTTCAAGACTAGCTTGGCCAACATGGAGAAACCCCATCTCTACTAAAAATACAAAAATTAAGTGGGTGTGGTGGCAGGGGGCTGTAATCCCAGCTACTCAGGAGGCTGAGGCAGGAGAATCGCTTGAACCCAGGAGGCAGAGGTTGCAGTGAGCCGAGTTGGCGCCACTGCACTCCAGCCTAGGCGGCAGAGCAAAAGTCCATCTCCGAAAAAAAAAAAAAAAAACTGAGCAGAGAATGCAGAACCTACATGGAAAATAAACCAAGTCATTGATTATATTATTGGTATTAACATTTTTAAAAGGTCATAGCATAGGGGTTTGCTGTTTGGAGAAAATATGTGGGACCTTGTCAGTGTCCAGTTAGAGGTGACATGGACTCTAGGTGTCCACTAAGATTCTTTAGATATTCTTGTGTGATCTTAAAAATTCCAGTTTAAACTGGACTTACATGTTGTGTGGATACTGCAGATTGCCTGATTCAACAGCTCGATCACTCTACTCCCTGAGTGCTTTCCATATGGAAGCTGGAAGCGAGGCTGTCTTTTATTCATTCCCAACAATTGCTGGTCACCCCTAACAACGCTGCAATGAACATCCTTGTACATATCCCCTTTGGGACCCGTGTGCATGTTCCTCTGGGTGTACTCAATATGGATTGTTTGGTCGTAGTAGACATGGTACACATATACAAATAAGTACTCTCAGGCTACTCTCCAAAATGGGTGTGGCTGTATGACGCTCCCTGCAGAGTAGGAGGGTTCCATTTTCCTACATTCGCACCAATATTTAGCATTATCTGATATTCTAAGTTTTTCTGATCTGATGGGTGTAAAACTTAGAATATCAGATAATGCAAAATATTCGTGAAATATTTAGGGAAACTAGAAAAACTTGATTCAAAGAATGTAATCAGAAAACACCTTCTTTCTTTCCTTCTTTCTTTCCTTCCTTCCTTCCTCCCTCTCCCCTCTCTCTCTCTTCCTTCCTTCCTTCTCTTTCTTTCTCTAATTCTTTCTTGACTTCTGCTCCCTTTAAATTTATTTAGTGGGAAAGTACCTTCTGTTCCAACTTGAAAATGTACGCATTCCCATGACATTTCTCTTACTTTCAGGAAATAAAAATATCTTGGTGACATTGAATAAAAACACAGTCTTATTTCAGTAACTAAAAGTACACTATGTTAAGTTATTATAAAATCTTTGCATTTAAATTAAGTTAAAATCTTTCTCCTTCCCTTGATGGAACCTTCTACAGGCAGGAACCAGGGGAGGGACTGTGATGTTTCTTTTCTCTATGCTCACCTTCCACTCCATCTATGTTGCTAAGTATGATTTCCTCTAAGAATGGGGAGGCAGAGGAGGTAAAAAGCGTTAGGAACATGATGACTGGTATTGTAAGATGGTGTTCTCTGGACCTAATAAGTGTTTAGAGCTGATAATGTTTGGGGTGGGAGTATTCAGAGGATTCTGTTGGGAATGCTCAATGGTGTTTTCCTGATAGGGGAACTGGAGTTTCCTCTGACTTGCTGCTCCCCTCTTAGCCCCTAGTCCTTTGACTGACTCTACTCGGGAGGCACTCACAGACTTTTTCTGTTAAGATCCTGTGGCTCCCCCAGGCAGCCCTTCTTGGGACTTAAAAGGCACCAGATTAGCTCTTTCTCCTTAGTGGTCATTTTGCAAAGGTAGCATGAATACATGCACTCCATCAATGCCACATGGTACAAATATAAAATAACATTTATTGGGAGAAATGGATAAGCAGAAATGTGCATAGTTGACAGTTCCTACTGTCATGAGTCCTCCAGGAATGATGCTTGGACTGATTGTGGGTGGGCTGGACTCAGTGGGGCCGTGGTCCCATAATGAAGAGCTCTACTTCCACCTACATTCCATATTCGTGGGAAAATAGAGACAAGGATCATCTACGTGCCTTTGTAGTGATGGACAACCTCTGATTGCAAACAGGCTTTATTAGAAAGAAGCAACTTCTGAGATCAGTTTTCATGTTTTAGCCTGTTTTCCTATTGAGTGAACTCAGATCTGGTGAGCCAGCTCTTTACCAGGCTACTGAAAGGACACAGGGAATCAGCCTCCAGGGCTGCCCTGAGCAGTCGGCATAGGCATCCATTGCCCTGACCAACTGGAAGTACAGGCCCATCCCAAAGCAGCTAACTTCTTGCTTTCCAGCACTGGAGTAGTTAGTGAGTCTACCTCTGCCTTCACAATTTTCCAGTGGTCAGATACCAGTCCACTGTGTCTCCCTGGCTAGTAGAATGAATATAAAACTCTCTAAGTAGTACTGCTGAAGCCTCTCTCTCTTAACTAAGGTGAAGGGGCAGATATTCTCTCTCTCTCCATTCTAGGAATGAGAGTCAAAGAACAACTGTTTCCAAAGAAACCTTCCTAACAAATTCTCTTTTGACTCTTTTATAGCCTCAATATGAGGGTGATTTTGAACACCTACTTAGAAATTTTTGAATAGTGGAATAATGAATTCTTTGAAATAAAATCTTTGTTTTTTCTTCATAGAAACTGAGCATGGGATATTTATAAAGACTTTGACAGTTGGTTCTCAACTTTGGCTGGATATGAGAATCACTGGAGAAGCCTATGCCTTGCCTGCATCCTGAGCAGTTAAATCAGAGTCTCTGGAGGTGGGCTCTCTAGGTGATTCTAATCTACAGTCAAGGTTGAGAACCACTGCTTATGTAGAAACAAAGGCTTTGAAAGCAGAAACAATTACATTGGGTGATTAAATGTAATTTCCAGGCCGGGCGCAGTGGCTCACGCCTGTAATCCCAGCACTTTGGGAGGCCGAAGCAGGTGGATCACAAGGTCAGGAGATCGAGACCATCCTGGCTAACACGGTGAAACCTTGCTCTACTAAAAATATAAAAAATTAGCCAGGTGTGGTGGCACGTGCCTGTAGTCCCAGGTACTCAGGAGGCTGAGGCAGGAGAATCACTTGAACCCAGGAGGTGGAGGTTGCAGTGAGCCGAGATCGCACCACTGCACTTCAGCCTGGGTGACAGAGCGAGACTCCGTCTCAAAAAAAAAACAAAAAACACACACACGCACACACACACAAAACATAATTTCTGCCAGTTTCCCCTCTTGATTATGGATCTATTCAGTTCATGTGGTGTATGCCTCTTTTTTTTTTTTTTTTAACAATATCAAGTCTCACTCTGTCACCCAGGCTGGAGTGCCAGGGTGCGATCACGGCTCACTGCAGCCTCAACCTCCTGGGCTCAAGCGATGCTCCCATCTCAGTTTCACAAGTAGTCGGGACTACATATTTGTGCCACCATGCCCCAAATAATTTTTGTATTTTTTGTAGAGACAGGGTTTTGCCATGTTGCCCAGACTGGTCTCGAACTCCTGTGCTCAAGCAATCTGCTTGCCTCGACCTCCCAAAGTGCTGAGATTACAGGTGTGAGCCACTTTGCCTGATCTTGTGCATGGCTTTTAAAAGCAGGCAACCCAGTGCCATTCCAATTTGCATTTGGTGCACAGGAATAGGCTGCAGTTAGCAGTGTTTCCAGGAGTTGTCCAGAATACATATTTTACTTTCTTTTTGTGTTTTTCTGTTTTCTTTTGTCTGCTAAGTTTTGTGGCTGAATTTTTGAGTTGTGCTTTCCACCTCTTTATTTGGGGGAACTCTTTATACCTCTGTCTGACACAGTACATTTTGTCCCCTTATCCACTTGCTGTTGTGGACATCAGTGAGTGCACCCACAGCCTCAGGTAGGTGACTATTTATTTATTTATATTATTATTATTGTTTTTTGAGACAGGGTCTTGCTCTGTTGCCCAGGCTGGAGTGTAGTGGGACAATCTCAGCTCACTGCAACCTCCACTTCCCAGGTTCAAGCGATTCTCATGGCTCAGCCTCACAAGTAACTGGGATTACAGGCACCTGCCACTATGCCTGGCTAATTTTTGTATTTTTAGTAGAGACAGGGTTTTGCCAAGTTAGCCAGGCTGGTCTCGAACTCCTGACCTCAAGTGATCCGCCCACCCCGGCCTGCCAATGTGCTAGGATTACAGGCATGAGCCACTGCGCCTGGCCAAGGGATTCTTTAAAATTCCACCAGCAGCTATAATCTCTCGCTTCCCCTTTCCCATACAATCAGCTCCAAGTGCTAAGATTTAGGCATCTATTATGTGCCAGACATTGTTAAAATAAATTCTTTATATTTCAAGCTTTCTATATATGATCTTATTTCATCTTTCCAATTATGCTAAAAAATGGGTGCTATTATTATCTTCCCCATATTATTACCTTTCCCTAAATGGAAGAAACTGAAATTCTTTCCATTTCAGTCACACCTCAAAATAAGGAAAAAGACTCCATGGTTCCTGGTTATAAATGACAGAAACTGACCCTTGCTGATGTAAGAAGGGAGCACATTTATTAAAAATGTCTTGGGTTTGGATGTAAATGTCTTCTTGGTGTCAAAATTCTATTGATTTTATAGCTCATCTTTATCCTATTTGAGTTTTCTAATAAATTTAAAGTTGACAAAAGACAGAAATTCTTTACATTTTTGCTTCTACAAGACTATGAACCTGTTAAAAACCAATTATGTCCCTTTTTTCTAAGTAGCTAATGTAGGGACTTGAATATGTTGTGTACTGACTAAATGTGTGACTCGTTGAGGTATAGGTGGATTCTGCCTTCTAGCATAGGGCTGAGGTGTGGTCTGAAGCAAGCCATGCCTAGGAGCTTGTTAGAAGTGTAAAGTCATGGGCCTCACCCTGGACCTGCTGAATCAGGATCTGGGGAAGAAGGAGCAGGACATATTAACAAGCCATTCAGGAGATTCTGATGCACTCTTGGGTTTGAAAAGCTCTGCTTTCATGGCTCCTAGTCCAGTAGACTCATGGAAAAATTAATTTATAAACAAATATTCACTATTTAATCTAAAAGCCATAGTAATAAGTAATGCCTCTTTACTAAAATGTAAGAGGTATGAGTTCACCTTAAAACTGTGATGTCTTTCTCATCTTCTCCTGCCCTAAGCTACTTCATTCCTTCCTTTTTCATTTGTGTGCTGTTCAGAAATCAAGGTAGAAGTCAAGTGATGTTTGCTGTTTTGTGTGACACACCAAGTCACACCCGATCCACACTGATCAGGATAGGAAATTGTTTCTTCCATCTAGTGACTTGAAAGAGAAGGGAGCATCAGTTTGAGTGAATGTGTGTCAGCCTAGAGAGATAGATAGAGCATCTATCTCTCTGTATCTATCTATCTATCATCTATCTGTCTGTCTGTCTGTCTGTCTATCTATCTACCTATCTATCTATTGATCGAACTCGCTCATTACCATGAAGATGGCACCAAGCCATTTCATGAGGGACTTGCCTCCATGACCCAGACACCTCCCACCAGGCCCCACCTCTAACATTGGGGATTACATTTCAACATGAAATTTTGAGGGGACAAACCTCCAAACCATATCAGCCAGCTTTCTCTAGAGAAGTGATTCTCAACTTTGGCTTCACATCAGAATCACCTGGTGGGTTTCTAAAAACTTTCATTACCCTGTGCTCTGGAGGTTCAGGTGGAGTCAGGAGAAATGTGGATCTTCCCAAGTTGCCCATTCTTTGACACTTACCCACTTTGAAATCAACATATGACTGGTTAGCTGCAACTTATGAGATACTATTGCTGGCAGCTCTTTGGGCCTTGTGGGTGGCCACAAATCCCTCCAATGGTACCAGGTTGGCCATAAAATATGCTGCCCTCCAGACCTTCTGCTTCTGGGACTATTCCAGGAGTTTGAGTTCTAACCAAGAATGTTTCTTGCCTCTCTGAGCTGGAATCCCTAGCCCTCTGAGAGCTTAATTTTTTTAAAAAAATGTTGTATTGCAGCTTCAGTTAAATTATTTTTAGTAAATTTACAAAGTTGTAAAGCTATCACTACCCCAGAAACATCCCTTATGACCCCTTACAATCACTCCTCATTCGCACTCCTGACCATGCTCAAATTCTTTTTTTTTTTTTTTTTTTTTTTTTTTTTTTTTTTTTGGAGACAGGGTCTTTCCCTGTTGCCCAGGCTGGAGTTCAGTGGCACGATCATGGCTCACCGCTGCCTCAACATTTTGGGCTCAAGCAGTCCTCCCCACTCAGCTTCCCAAAGTGTTGGGACTGTACGCATGAGCCACCGCACCTGGTCAAATTCTTTTTTAAAAGAGCTATATTGAGATATAACTCACATACCATGCAATTCATCTATTGAAGGTGTACAATTCAAGGGCTGGTAGTATTTTCAGAGTTGTGGGCCCATCATGACAATGTATTTTAGAACATTTTCATTACCTCAGAAAGAAACCCTGTACCCCTTAGCCATCACTCCCAACCTTCTAACTCCCCTAGCCCTAGGCAACCACTGGTCTACTTTTTGTCTCTAGAGGTTCGCCTTCTCTAGATATTTTACATCAATGCAATCATATAATGATGTGGTCTTTTGTGACTGGCTTCTCCTTTGAACATCAGAGTTTCAAGGTTCATCATCCATGTTATAGCATGTATCAATACTTCATTTCTCTTTATTGCTGAATAGTATTCCATTGTATGAATATATCACATTTTATTTATCCATTCATCAATTGATGGACCTTGGGTTGTTTTCACTTTTTGGCTCTTAGGAATAAAGGGACTGTAACCTACTCTTGTAACAAGTAGCAGAGAGCCAATCACAGAAGCTGAGTTTCAGCCAATCACAGGCAGCCAACTGTTTAAACCACGTTCCAATAAGGCAAATGCAGAGCTGTAACCAATCCACCTTTTTCCTTACCTCACTTCTGTTTTCCATATATCATTTCTTTTTCTGTGCATAAATGTCATGTGACTATGTGGCAGTCCCAGAGCCTGATTTGTTAATTGTTCTTTGCTCAATTAAACTCCAAGTTTAATTTGTCTAAAGTTTTTCTTTTAACAGGACATTCATGTACACATTGTGTGGAGATAAGTTTTTATTTCTCTCAGGTATATACCTAGGAGTAGAATAGATGGGTTATAGGGTAACATATGTTTAGCTTTCTTTTCTTTTCTTTTCTTTTTTCTTGAGACAGGGTCTCACTTTGTTGCCCAGGCTGGAGTACAGTGGTGGGATCACAGCCTTGCAGCCTTGAATTCCTGGACTCAAGTGATCCTACTGCTTCAGCCTCTTTAATAGTTAAGACTACAGACGTGCACCACCATGCCTGGTTAATTTTTAAAAATGTTTTTGTAGAGACTGGGTCTCACTTTGTTGCTCTGACTGGTCTTGAACTCCTGGCTTCAAGTGATCCACTTGCCTTGGCCTTCCGAGATGGTGGGATTACAGGTGTGAGCCAGTGTGTCTGGCCTGTTTTAGCCTTTTGAGGAACTGCTATTCTTTTCAAAGCAGCTGTGCCATCTTACATTCCTATCAGCAACGTATGCGGGTTCCAATTTCTTCACATCCTTATCAACAATTGTTATTATGGATCTCTTTTATGGTGTGAAGTGGTGTCTCATTTGTATTTTCCTGATGGCTAATGCTGAGTATCTTTTCATGTGTACACTGGCCATTTGTAGTTCTTATTTGGAGAATAGCCTATTCAGATCTTTTGCTTATTTTTAGATTGGGTTACTTGTCTATTTATTATTGAGTTGTAATAGTTCTTTATATGTCCTATATACAAGTCTTGTATCAGATATATGACTTGCAAAAATTATCTTCCATTCCTTGGGTTGTCTTTGGACTTTCTTTAAAGCTTCTACCACTCTTGTGATACTCTGCTTCATGCTGGCTCACGTTATAGTGAGTTGTTAACATGTACCACTCTTCTTTGAAATCAGAAGCTAATTGAGGTGCATATCTTTGTTTTTGTATACCACCAGAAACCTAGATTGCTTTCTGCACATGAATAGTGCATTTGGGATTTGAGGCCTGCATGCCAGATCCTATTGTATGAACTATTTCGAGTGTTACTAAAGCCAGACATTTTGTTTTCCACATCAAGACAACCCAGCTGCCTTGTATCTGGATAAAATAAATGGGCGAACACAATTGATTCTATCCATTAACAATTGTTCCCTTTACCAAGAAAAAAAATAGCATTGCCATGTGAGTCACCATTTCATAAATAAGCTGTATTCCAAAAATTCACTTGTATGGCAGTTATTTGTAGTGCTGAACATATGAACATATTTTCACCTAGTACCAATGTGATAACAATGGCTCAGTTTACGATTCTAGGACTCAAAGCCAACTGCATTTCTGAAGAAGCTTGCTGTAAGCGTGTACATCATAGGCCAAAAGAGCCCTTCATGATCTGGTCTGGCCTGGGAATGATGGATATCATCATGTGATATCCATGAGGAAGTGTGTTAGGGCATCGAGCAGCTGCATAAACATGTGTCTTCTGTCTGTGTACGTGTGTTGTAGACCCAGTGACTTCTGGTCAGCAAGCCTGAAGTTAAAAGAGGATTTGGGAGTATAAGGAGAATTTCTTTTCTTTTCTTTTCTTTTTGAGATGGAGTTTCACTCTTGTTGCCCAGGCTGGAGTGCAATGGCACGATCTCGGCTCACCGCAACCTTAGCCTCCCAGATTCAAGTGGTTCTCCTGCCTCAGCCTCCCTAGTAGCTGGGATTACAGGCATGTGCCGCCAGGCCCAGTTAATTTTGTATTTTTAGTAGAGATGGGGTTTCTCCATGTTGGTCAGGCTGGTCTCAAACTCCCAACCGCAGGTAATCCGCCTGCCTCGGCCTCCCAGTGTGCTGGGATTATAGGCGTGAGCCACTGCGCCCAGCTATAAGGAGCATTTCTAACAAACCCTAGTGGAGACCAGTTATTCCTAGGGATGGGACGTGTGAATTTAAGTCAGGGGTCCTACCCAAATACCAATCTCAAAGAAAAGTGAATGTTTGAATATTATGCCCTATCAAAATGATGGCCATGAAGATTATGCTGTTACATAGGCACATGTTTATAAGCAGAAGAATGTAGGATCTCAGATGTTAAACAAAACCCCCTCAACATACACACTCAACAAAGGAAAGCAACAAAATAAAAACAAAAGTCCTGGCAGAGGAAAAAAAATAACTGAAAACAAAGAAACCAAAATCCTAACAATAATTTTGTTCATGTGGATTTACTTTTTTCTGCTTTTCTTTCTTCTGAATTACCTCCAATTTGCTTAGATTTATTTTAATAGTAAAATCCTAGACAATTTCTCTGCCTATGTTTAATTTCTACAAGATCAGGGGTCTTGTTTGTCCTCTATACAGAGATTATCACCACTGCACAGAAGAGTACTTGGTACAAAAAAGGCGCTTAATAAATATTTGTTGAGTTAGATAAGTAATCAATAAAGAAAGCATCACAGTGGAAAAATAAGTAGAGTCTGGAATGCAGTTATGGACTTCAGAGTAAAAGAAGTAATATTGTTCTATATTTTTCTCATATGGAGGAAAGTCGAGCACCATGTAAAGATTCGAGGAATCATTTTTCGAGGTCTATGTTGCGGAGAAAGTTTCTGAAACATAAATGTAGTTGGCCATCAGCAGAACAAAGACTATGTGCAGAAGTAAATGTTCCAGACCAAAATCCTAAGAAATCGGCATTTAATATCTTCTTCAGTCTTCTTTAATTTCCAGAAAGTTTGCACTGCAAGTGTTTTGCAGATGTCTTCTAAGTTGTCTCTGTTTTCATTGTAATATGTGCATGGAAGTGTATGTCTTGATTAACTTAGATTCTAGTAGAATCTAGAAGTCATGATGTTTCTTGGGATTCTTTAGTATAACTCCAGGTATTCCAACACTCACGTGCTGCTATTATAATTTCCGTTAATTCCAAATTTCATGTATTAGCATATCTGTTGCAATCCTACTTCTCGAACATCCCTAAGGAGGAAAAGGCTGAAAAACACTGGAAATGTTATTAATCATAGTTTGTAACAGAGGATCTATTTTCTCCCTTAACACTTCCCAAAATATTTTATCTGGATTATTTTCAAATTATTTTGGCAATGATTTGATAGGAAAGATTGTTATAGTAGGTTTCATTTTGGATCCTTTTTTAGCTACTCCTTCCAGTTTTGAATGAGTCATATTCTTAGTCTTAACTTCACATAATATATTCCCACTTAATAATACCAATGAATATAAATCTCATTTGTTGTCAAATATATGTTAAGGATAACTGGCACAGAAGGATGGAAATATACCATTCTATAAATAACGAAATTATCTTCATAGAATTCTACTTTTTTTAACGTTGACAAAGTTCTCCAAAGATTTAAGATGTGTAGAGATTGCATAGATTAGGGTGGCATTTCATATTTCCGTTCTAAAAGGTAAACATGATTTTTATAGCTTCTAAAAAAGCATGTCTAAAGGATAAAGAGAGAAATTTAAAAGACTATGTCTCATGCAAGCATCTATACTTTTGTTTCCATTTATTTTAGAATAAAAGTGGTTTTACATTTTATCTCAGGGCTGACAATCATCAGACACAATATAAATCTTCAAGTATCTGAAAGGCTGCTTTTCAGGCAACCTGAAATGTTTTTTTCTTCGAGTACCTGTAAAGTACTGACTCTGAAGCAGGAGCGCCTTAGTAGTTTTATAAACTCAATCAATAGAATGAATTTTTTCTTTTCTCCCTTTCTTTCTCTCTCCTTCCTTCCTGCCTTTCTTTCTCTCCCTTCTTTTCCCTTCCCTTCCCCTCCCCTCCCTCCCTCCCTCCTTCCCTCCCTTCCTTCCTTCCCTCCTTCTTGGTCTTGTTCTGTAACCCAGGCTGCAGTGCAATGGCAAAATCATAGCTCACTGTAACCTCAAACTCTTGGGCTCAAGGAATCCTCTGGAAAGCTTTTTCAAAGAGATGGTCGTAGGTCTTCTCCTCAAAGATGTTTAAAAATGAGATCAGGCTGGGCTCAGTTGCTCATGCTTGTAATCCCAGCACTTTGGGAGGCCGAGGCGGGCAGATCACATGAGGTTGGGAGTTCGAGAACAGCCTGACCAACATGGAGAAATCCCGTCTCTACTAAAAATACAAAACTAGCCAGGCGTGGTAGCACATGCCTGTAATCCCAGCTATTTGGGAGGCTGAGGCAGGAGAGTCGCTTGAACTGGGGAGGTGGAGGTTGCAGTGAGCCAAGATCGCACCATTGCACTCCAGCCTGGGCAATAAGAATGAAACGCCATCTCAAAAAAAAAAAAAAAGGTGGGGGGGGATCAAGTTCGGCATACTGGCGTGTGCCTATAGTCCTAGCTACTGGGGAAGCTGAGGCAGGAGGACGGCTTGAGCTCAGGGTTCGAGACTGCGGTGAGCTATGACCACACCTGTGAATAGCCACTGTACTCCAGCTCAGGTGACAGAGTGAGACCCTCACTCTCTCTCTAAAAAAAAAAAAAAAAAAATTACAGTTAAAAATTAAAAAAAAATTAAAAATAGGATCAGCAGCCATGAATATGACAAAAGAAAACTACTTGAATTTAACTTTCAGTACCAAGATAAATAGCCTCTAGATAATATGGTCAAGTGGAATTGAATAACTGAGATATCAGAAAATTGAAAATTATTACTTTATGTAATTTTATATAGGTTCATCAAATTCTCTGATTCTCGAACTTTAAGCAATGCAAAGTCTGTTTCACAAATGAGGACACTGGGATTTATCATATTCAGGACACTTGCTCAAGATCCTAAGCCAGTTAAATATGGAGAACTGAACAAAGGTATTAATCTCTATAAAAGACACAAGGACAAAATGAATGGGTGAAGAAAAACCAAATCTTTGAAAGTACGAGACAGATGGAGGGGGACAATGACTTAGCCATTCAGGAAGGTTGACTCATGAACCATTGGTGGGAAATCTGGGAAGCCACCTGTTTTGTACCACAGAACTGCCCAGAAGACTCAGGAACTGATGGAGCCAGGTACCCCCAGAGGGAGAGTTTAGGGTGAAGTTGAAACAAGAGAGTGTATTTAAGAAGCACTAGGACCTGACATCTCCCTGATTCCACATTGCTTATGACTGCCCCTCCTCAATGTCTGTAAACGACTGGCAAGAGTGAAGAGAAAATCTCTGGCAAGGAGAGGCTAGTGAGGGTTGGAGAGGAGACAGCAGAACAGATGAGAGTTGGGGTACCTTATGAAAAAGGGAATTAAGTGAAAAAAATAATAATGGATGTTGAGATTCTCCACTCCCCGCCTCCCACCCCCCACCACTTCCCAACCTTCTTCCTCCTCTCCAAATGGCTGGCAGCTTGCATATTTTTAGGGCAGGGCTAAGTGGCACAGCTCCTGAGGAGTCTTTCATACACATGGTTATGAGAATGACGTCCCCTGGAGTCATGCAGGGTCTAGTTTGCACTGTCATACGTAAAGGTCCCGGAGCAGAGGCACCTCTTCTGAGAAACTGAACCAGCCCAAGACACAAAACCCAACAGTAATGATGTCAGAGATTCACTGACTAAGTGGTCCAGCTGGCTCTCCCAGCAGTGAAGTGAACATTTGACAAGCCCCTATCATGAGCACAGAGCCTTAGATCCACTCTTTGGAACCCCATTAACTTCTAGCCAATAATCACCAGACTGAAGAAATCTCTATATGAAAGACAGAGACTGAAATAATTAGGAAAAAAAAAAAAACTTAGAGGAAATAAAGTATGCAGGAAGAAGACAAAATTATCATTAATATATGAGAGATGAGAAGCTAATGCATATGTGGAAGACAAGCAGTGTTGTATTACAGTAAGAAACATTCAGAGAACAAAAAAGAGCTCTTGGAAACTAAAAATGTGATAGTAAAAATGAAAACTCAATAGAAAGGTTAGAGAATAAAGTTGAAAAAGTCTCCTGGTAAATAAAGCAAAAACATCTAAATTAGAGAAAATGTTTTAAAAATTAAAGGATCGGTTAGGGAAACCTGACATTTGAATAGTAAGATTTCTAGAAGTTGAGGACAGAGAAAAAAGATGAGATGACATCAAACACAACTTAAGGAAATTCCCTGGAACTGAAAGATGCATGTTTCCACACTCAAAGGGTCCACTGTGTGGCTAACAAAATAAATGAAAATAGACTCATACTTTAGTATATCATCATGAAATTTCAGTGCTTTAGGATGTTAACTGATTATTAGCCAATAAAATTCAAAATGCATAATATATTGATGACCCCTCAAAATGTTAAATACTTTGAAATAGTTGGCCAGGCACGACGGCTCATGCCTGTAATCCCAGCACTTTGGGAGGCCGAGGTGGGCAGATCACAAGGTCAGGAGATCGAGACCATCCTGGCTAACACGGTGAAACCCCGTCTCTACTAAAAAATACAAAAAAAATTAGCCAGGCGTGGTGGTGGGCTCCTGTAGTCCCAGCTACTCTGGAGGCTGAGGCAGGAGAATGGCGTGAACTCGGGAGGCGGAGCTTGCAGTGAGCCGAGATCGCGCCACTGCACTTCAGCCTGAGCGACAGAGCGAGACTCTGTCTCAAAAAAAAAAAAAAAAAAAAAAAAAACTTTGAAATAATAATTGGATCAAGGGGGAGCTTAAGAGAGAGATGAATTCAATAAGTCAGTGGAAATAGGAATATTTTATAATCAAAGCCTTTAGGAGGAAACTATTGTCTCAAATGTCCACATTATTAAATACAAATGATTAAAAATTGAAGGAACAAACTAGTCTTATGAAATTAGGAGAGGACTATGGAAACAGCCTGATAAGGTATTAGTAAAGATAAAATAAGACATTAATACATTAGAAAACATACAAGAAGGATTAAGAAATAAAAACCTAATTTTTAAGAAAAACACAAATGGGAAAAATCTTATGTTAAATAAGCTTCGTACAAGCCTAATGGTGGGGAGCACGGGATTGGGGAATGAAACTGACAAGATCAGAAATCAAAAGGAGAAATAACCACAGATATGAGAGAGATTTAAAAAAATCTTGAGTGGGAGAAAAATATTTGTGTCTGAGTGGTCTAGAATAATTTTCACTAGTGTGAAAGATATAATCCATTTTGAAGTTAAAAATAGAATGGGAAACATATATAGTGAGAATTTTTTTAAATAAATAAAAGCAGATATATGTATGGAAAATAAACAGTATGAACAAAAGTCATTTCTAGGCATGAAATTATGGGTGATCCTGATAGTTTTGCTGATATGCATGGGTAACTTTTCTGTTGAAACATATATTGGTTTTATAGCAATATATATTGCTATAAAATATATATTATATTAATATATTATATATAATAAAATTATAATAAGCGCTAAAAGAGAATTTAAGTCACTGAACAGTAACTGTTCGATGTAACATTTAAGGAAAGATGACTTTAAATTCCCCAATTTACTTTGCAGTTTCCACACCGACATGTTTGATTTTGCAGCAACATACCTGTTGCAATGCTTCATGTTACTCATATTTCTGGGACAATGGTAATACAGCAGAGTAATGATTATTTTCTCCTTCAATGAGATAAAGCCAATAGAAACCGAAATTTGATTATTATTTTCTCTTTTAGAAAACTTTTTTCTTTTTTTGAGACAGGGTCTTGCTTTGTGCCCCAGGCTGGGGTGTGATCATAGCTCACTGCTGCCTAGAATTCCTGGGCTCAAGGATCCTCTTGCCTCAGCCTCCTGAGTAGCTGGGACTATAGGCCACACCACCATGCCCAGCTAACTTTTAAAATTTGTAGAGACAGGATCTCACTAGGTTGCTCAGGCTGGTCTTGAATTCCTGGGCTCAGTCAATCCCCCCACCTCAGCCTCCCAAAGTGCTGGGATTATAGGTGTGAGCTACTGTGCCCAGTTTAGAAAACTCTTATTATGAAAACATTAAATAAGTAGAAAAGTAGAAAGAGTAGTAAAATGAACTCTTATATTCATCACCATCTTCCACAATTGTCAGCAAATCTTATTCCCTCTATCCACTCATCCCCAGCCCCACTGAATGATTCTGAGGCAAATATCAAACATCATATATTTTCACTCATAAGTATTCCAGTATGGCTCTCCGAAAGACACACATTTTTTAAAAAGGTTACTACAATGTCATTGTCCCACCTGAAAATTTTAATGTCTTTTTCTATTTTTTTTTTTTTTTTCGAGACAGAGTCTCACTCTGTCACCCAGGCTGGAGTGCAGTGGTGCAATCTTGGCTCACTGCAACCTCTGCCCTCCGAGTTCAAGCGATGTCCTGCCTCAGCCTCCTGAGTAGCTGGGATTACAGGTGCCTGCCACCACTCCCGGCTAATTTTTTGTATTTTTAGTAGAGATGGGGTTTCACCATCTTGGCCAGGCTGGTCTTGAACTCTTGACCTCATGATCCACCCACCTCGGCTTCCCAAAGTGTTGGGATTACAGGCGTGAGCCACTGCGCCTGGCCAATTTTAATTTCTTAATATCATCAAATATCCGGTCAGTGTTCACATTTATTCAATGGCTTCAAATTGTTTACAGTTTATTTCAAATAGGACCTAAAGTTTATCTAATTCATAAGTCTTTTCAATATTTATTCTTTCTACTTTTAAATTTATATTTATTTATTTATTTATTTATTTATGAGGCAGGGTTTCACTGTCGCCTAGGCTGGAGTGCAGTGGTGCAGTCTCAGCTCACTGCAGCCTTGACCTCCTGTGCTCAGGTGATCCTCTGGCCTCAGCCTCCCAAGTAGCAGGGACTATAGGCACATGCCACCACGCCTGGATAATTATTTTTGTGGGGTTTTTTTGGTTTGTTTGTTTTTTGTAGAGACAGGGTTTTCCCAGGTTGCCCAGGCTGGTCTCGAACTCCTGGGCTCAAGCAATCCTCCCCACCTCAGCCTCCCAAAGTGCTGGGATTACAGGCGTGAGCCAACTGCACCCAGCCTAAGTTTATTAATTTTACATTATATCTGCAATTGGTTGATATTTGTCTTATGTTCATTTCCCTTTTGATAGAAACTTAAGAATTTCAATATCTATGCATTAGACAATTCATTGATGAAATGTAAAAAAATCTATAAACGTAGTACTTATTTTTTTAGTAAAAAATTCACATATTTTTAGACCCCAGGAAGCTGCTTGAAAATTACTAATGTAAAAGTGATTTGAATAGGAATTTTAAAAGGAAAACATATACTAAATATTATGTTATGTATGTATATTATTAGGATAATAATTGGGAGTTAACGTCTCTCTCAGATTCAGTGAACCACACTCTTCTGGTTTTTCTTCTGCTGTTTACTCTGAGCCCTTTATTAGGTCCTCTTACTCTACCTGACCTCTAAATGTTGGGGTTCCTCAGTAGGCCATTTGAAGCTCACTTCTTTTGCATCATTTTTTTTATGAAATCACTGTAATACCCCTAGTTGTAAATGATGTCTTTATTGGCAAAATGGACCAAAAACAGTTTCACATAGCAAATACCAAAACAAAGTAAAAAGGGCAAATGACACACTGGCTTACAAAAACTGCAGCTTCAATCAAGAGTTAATATATACAGCTTCTTAAAAACAGAAAAGAAAATAATCAGCCAGGTGTGGTGGCTCACGCCTGTAATCCCAGCACTTTGGGAGGCCGAGGCAGGCAGATCACGAGGTCAGGAGATCGAGACCATCCTGGCTAACACGGTGAAACCCGGCATCTACTAAAAATACAAAAAAATTAGCTGGGCGTGGTGGCAGGCACCTGTAGTCCCAGCTATTCGGGAGGCTGAGGCAGGAGAATGGCGTGAACCCAGGAGGTGGAGCTGGCAGTGAGCCGAGATCGTGCCACTGCACACCAGCCTGGGCGACACAGCGAGACTCCATCTCAAAAAAAAACAAACAAAAAAACCCCAAAAAAGTAGCCAGGTGTGATGGTGCGTGCCTGTAATCCCAGCTATTTGGGAGGCTGAGGCAGGAGAATCGCTTGAACCTGGGAGGCGGAGGTTGCAGTGAGCCAAGATCGCACCACTGCACTCCAGCCTGGGCAACAAGAGCGAAACTCTGTCTCCAAAATAATAATAATAATAATAATAATAATAATCATCATCATCATCATCAATGATCCTATAGAAAAATGGGTTAGAGACAGGCACAGACTGATCATAGAAAAAGGTGCAAATAGTCATTAAAAAGATAGATTCTCCACCCCACTCATGATAAAAGAATGCAAATTACAGCTATACTGAACATTTTTATCACTTAACAGCTTGGCAAAATTCCAAAAGTTTGACCATATACTTTATTGATAAAGGCTATGGGAAAGCAAGCACTCTCATACACAGCCTGTGGAAATAAAAATCAAATTCTAGGCGCATCTTTATGAGATGAAAACAAAATCAACTTCAGGCGTGACTGCAACCTCTAGCTCGATTCCAGAGTCCCCAAAAGCACTGAAGCAGCTGGACAAAGAACAGGTTGAAAAGGCAGTGGACACTCTGTTGACACATTGCAAGTCCAGGAAAAATGATCATGGATTGCTTTTGAACAAGAATGAAAATGTATTTTTAATGGTGGTATTATGGAAAATTCCAGGTAAAGAACTGAGGGTCAGATTGGCCTTGCCTCATGGTATTCAATCACATTTAGAAGAAATCTGTTTATTTACCAAGGGTGAACTCAATTCAACTCCTGAAAAGACATAACAGTTCTATAGAAAGCTTTTGAACAAGCATGGAATTAAAACCGTGTCTCAGATTATCCCCCTCCAAAACTTTAAAAAAGGAATATAAAGCCTATGAAGCCAAGCTCCACCTTCTGAGCAGTTTTGACTTCTTCCTTACTGATGCCAGAATTAGGTGGCTCTTACCTTCACACATTAAGAGACATTTCTATCAAACAAAGAAAGTTCCAGTATCAGGCTGAGGAGGGCAGATCACGAGGTCAGGAGATGGAGATCATCCTGGCTAACACAATGAAACCCCGTCTCTACTAAAAATACAAAAAAATTAGCCGGACATGGTGGTGGGCACCTGTATTCCCAGCTACTCAGGAGGCTGAGGCAGGAGAATCGCTTGAACCCGGGAGGCAGAGGTTGCAGTGAGTCAAGATCGCGCCGCTGCACTCCAGTCTGGCGACAGAGCGAGATTCCGTCTCAAAAAAAAAAAAAAAAGAAAGTTTCAGTATCTGTAAACCTTATGTCCAGGAATTTATCAAGAGAGATCAATGAATGTATAGGTGGAACCGTCTAAGTATTTCTAAAAGTGGTTCTTGCAGTGCTATACACATCGGTCACACTGGGATGCAGATCGAGTACATCGTTGAAAACATTGTTGCTGTCACAAAAGGACTTCCAGAAAAATTGCCAGAGAAGTGGGAGAGCGTGAAACTTCTGTTTGTGAAAACTGAGAAATTGGTTGCCCTTCCTATTTTTTCCTTGTTTGTCAACAATTGAGATGAAGCCACCAGAAAATTTATGCTTAATAAGTAGAAAAAAGCAGCAAGGAGAAAACGAAGGGAAGAAAATCTTGAAAAACAAAAGGAGAGGAATAAAAACAAAAAGAAAAGGCAACAGGCTAGCAAGCCTGCATCAATCCTAAGTAAAGATGACGTGGCACCTAAAAGTGGTGGCACTGCAGTGAAGAAACCATAATTAAAGAAGAAACAGACTCCAGAGCATGAGAATAAAAAATGCGGCAGAGGAAAAGCCCAAGATAAAGTAACAAATGAATCAAAAGATGAAATTCCACAACTGTTAACCATAGGAAAAACTCCAGCTCTTGAAAATATACAGATTGAAAAACGTGCTATAGGCCCAGGCGGGCGGATCACCTGAGGTCGGGAGTTTGAGATCAGCCTGACCAACATGGAGAAACCCGGTCTCTACTAAAAATACAATATTAGCCGGGCGTGGTGGCGCATGCCTGTAATCCCATCTACTCGGGATGCTGAGTCAGGAGAATCGCTTGAACCCAGGAGGCGGAGGTTGCGGTGAGCGGAGATCGCGCCATTGTACTCCAGCCTGGGCAACAAGAGCAAGACTCTGTCTCAAAAACAAAAAACAAAAAACAAAAACAAAAAAAAGAAACCAAGAAGAAAACGTGCTATAGAAAGAAGTCTCCAGAAAAGAGTCCTGATCCCAACACACCTTGTGGGAAGAAGAGAAAGGCCTTCCCAGCCTCTGAGACCCCAAAGGCTGCAGAGTCTGAGATCCCGTGGAAAGGCCCAGGGAAGAAGCCAAAAATTAATGAGTCAGTGAAGGAAAAAAAATACTTCACTGGGGAAAAAAGCCTGAGACAGGTACAAAAAAGCCAGAGGCCAAGTTTTTTACTACTCTTCGTAAATCTGTGAGAAAAGCTTCCCATAGCCCCTCAAAACGACCCCAAAAACCCAAAGTACCCCAGTCGACCTAAAGTCAGTGATTCAACTGGAAGGAAACATTAGAACTACCTGAGGAGCTTTTTAGAAATACTGGGGTCCTGGCCCGGTGCGGGGGCTCACGCCTGTAATCCCAGCACTTTGGGAGGCGGAGGCAGGCGGATCACGAGGTCAGGAGATCGAGACCATCCTGGCTAGCACGGTGAAACACCGTCTCTACAAAAAAATACAAAGAAATTGGCCTGGCGTGGTGGCGGGCGCCTGTAGTCCCAGCTAGTCGGGAGGCTGAGGCAGGAGAATGGTGTGAACCTGAGAGGCGGAGCTTGCTGTGAGCGGAGATCCTGCCACTGCACTCCAGCCTGGGCGACAGAGCGAGACTCCGTCTCAAAAAAAAAAAAAAAAAAAAAAAAAAAAAAAAAGATTTCTTAAAGCCTCCATAGGTCCATAGGTAATTCTGACATATGATGTGTTATTTTAATAGAGGTTTATTTGAAATTACATATTCTGCATTATTTAATTTTCTGTTACATAAGTGTTGTTATTAAACAATAGGACTAGTAGTTAATAGTACTAATGCGGGAGAAGGAAAGGAAGACTTATTTGGGGAAAATTCAGACTGCAGAAGTGGCCTGCCTGAAAAGTCACAGCAACAGGCAAAAATAAAATAATCTAGGAAAAAAATCTCAGGCTGCACCTGCAGACAGAGAAGCAGACAGGGTCCAGCACAGAGGCCCTTTGTTCTTTGTATTAATAGCAAGCTCCCAGGAAAAAGTTTCCTCCTCTTTTCAGGCATATACACGTTGGGAGCCTGCACAGGAAGGAGGGGATCTTACCTAAAACAAACCCACAGTTATACAAACAAGAGAAGCAGCTCTTTGTGCTTGTCTAGAGACATACCCACAGCTGTGTAAGATAAGGGGAGTTGCACAGACACCTTTACTGATAAGTCACTCAAACTGTTACAGAGAGGAGTTTCTTTTCTTTTCTTTTTTTTTTTTGAGACGGAGTCTCACTCTGTCACTCAGGCTGGAGTGCAGTGGCGTGATCTTGGCTCACTGCAAGCTCCGCCCTCCAGGTCCACGCCATTCACCTGCTGAGGTGGGTGGATCGCCCGAGCTCAGGAGTTTGGGACTAGCCTGGGCAACATGGCAAAACCCCATGTCTACCAAAAATACAAAAAATTAGCCAGGTGTGGTGGCATGCACCTGTAGTCCTAAGTAGTTTGAAGGCTGAGGTGGGAGGATCACTTGAGCCCGGGGTCGAGGATGCAGTGAGCTGAGATTGTGCCACTGCACTCCAGCCTGGGTGAGAGAGGGAGACCCTGTCTCAAAAATACACAAATAAATATAGTAGGACGAACTAAACTGATATTTTGATATTATCCATATTTAATTTAAAAACTCACAAAAACAGTGCCATGTTTCTTTCTGCCACATGATACAGTAGGATATGTTAACTCTTTCTGCTTCCTTTTCTGAAAATATTTCTCTGAGCAGCCTGTAGGTCCTCCTTAATTTATTTTATGTAATGGTAAAACTGATGTAAAATCCACTTTGACTTGCAGCTCTGCTCTTATCAAACTCATGTGACACTGGGTTCCAGTGTCAGTACAATATGATGACATTGAGCTAAAGTTCATCTCAACACAAGTGTTGAATCACGGAATAGTTAGGATTTTATCTACTAGCAACAACAAGATTTAGACTTGTAGGAATTAATTTCCATCTCTCCAAAAATGGCCATCTACTCTTATGTTGTTTGGGTAGATCATTATTTGTCAATCAGTTCCTTTGCATCCATTCATCACATAGTCTATGTCTAAAATGCCCGTTGCTTTTTCAACATTAGAAAGAATATTGGATGTCATCAGAAGTTAAACGTTTCTCAGGGAAAATGGTTTTTATATCAGAGAGGTTAGGAGAAATCAAATATGGATTTCAAATAAATTATAGTTTTAGTAAATAAAATGGTTTCACTTGGCTGCCCTGTTCTGGTTATAAATGTGTATGTGAAATATATATGTGTGTATATTTGTGTATTTAAAATATATATGTGTATATTTGTGTTTGAGATATATATATTTGAAATATATATAAGTTCTGAAGCAGTCTTATTTACAAAAAAAGAGTGTTTTTTCCTCTATCAGTTTTTGTCACAACCTATACATGATCCTGAACAACTCAGATGCAGTCAGCTCATCCTTTTCTAGATATCTCATGGTCCTGCAGAGATCATTAAACAGTTTTGGAAAACTAGCATATATGTTTCTACTTTATTGTAACTCTTTTCTACATTCTCATCCTCAAATGTATTTAGTGAGTACCTACTATAGGCCAACCACTTCCCTAAGTCCTGGCGACACAGCTTTGATCAAAACAGGCAAAACTTCTGCCTTTGGGAAATTATTCTGTAAGAGAGATATGCATTCTTAATTTTTAAAATTTTTTGAGACAGTCTTGCTCTGTTGCCCAGGCTGGAGTGCAGTGGCATGATCTCGGCTCACTGCAACCTACACCTCCCAGGTTCAAGCGATTCTCTTGCCTCAGTCTCCTGAGTAGCTGGGAGTACAGGTGCACGCCATCACGCCCGGCTAATTTTTGTATTTTTAGTAGAGATGGGGTTTCGCCATGTTGACCAGGCTGGTCTTGAACTCCTGACCTCATGTGATCCACCCGTCTCAGCCTCCCAGAGGACTGGGATTACAGGCGTGAGCCACCACGCCCGGCCATTTTAAAATTTTTAAAACCAATTTTTGTGAAGTTCGGTTTACAAACAATAAAATGTACACATTGTAAGTATATACTTCAGTGAAATTTTACAAATGTATTCACCCACACAGGCACTACCTTAATCGAAAACAGAATATTTACATCACTTCAAATCAAGCTCTATCCAACTTAGTCTCTTCTTGAGCCCTGAGCAGCCACTAATCTGTCTTCTGTCACTATAGATGTCTTTTAAGAGCCTGGGGTCTCACTTGGGGAATCATACTCCTGCATTTGATTTCTTACTCTGTCGCCCAGGTTGGAGTGCAATGGCACCATCTCGGGTCACAGCAACCTCTGCCTCCTGAGTTCAAGGGATTCCCCTGTCTCAGCCTCCCAAATGGCTGGGATTACAGGCGCACGCCACCATGCCTGGCTAATTTTTTTGTATTTTTAGTAGAGACAGGATTTCACCATATTGGTCAGGCTAGTCTCCAATCCAACCTCTCCACTGCCAGCCTCCCAAAGTGTTGGGATTACACGCATGAGCTACCAAGCTCAGCCTGATTTCTTTTACTCAATATATTTTTGAAATTCATTCATGTTGTATGTCAAGTAGTTTATCCCTGTTTATTGATAATTACATTCATTACATTGTATGGATATGCCACAAATTGTTTTTATTCAACAGTTGATGGACATTTGGGTTGTTTGTAGTTTTTGATTATTAAAAACAAAGCTGGGCCAGGCACGGTGGCTCACACCTGTAATCCCAGCACTCTGGGAGGCTGAGGTGGGCAGATCACGAGGTCAGGAGTTTGAGATCAGCCTGACCAACATGGTGAAACCCCATCTCTACTAAAAATACAAAAAACAGCCTGGTGTGGTGGCAGGCGCCTGTAATCCCAGCTACTCGGGAGACTGAGGCACGAGAATTGCTTGAACCTGAAAGGCAGAGGTTGCAATGAGCCGAGATCAGGTCACTGCACTCTAGCATGGGCGACAAGAGCGACACTCTGTTTCAAACAAAAACAAAAACAAAGCAAAACAAAGCTGGTATGAACATTAACGTACAAGCCTTTGTATGAATATGTTTTTGTTCCTAAGTAAATTCGTAGGAGATTACTGGATCGAATGATAAGTATATGATTATAAGGAAAGATTGTAAGTTTTCCAAAGTGGTTGTACCATTTTGCATTACCACCACCAACATAACAGAGGTCCAGTTGCTCTGCATCCTTGCCAACATTTGGTACTATCTTTTCCATCTTTTAATTTTGGGCCATCCTAAAGAACAGGTGGTGATAAAGATGTGCTTCTTACCTGCGCCCGTCTATTTATGTAACCCCATTTAAAAACTGATCATTTTATTAATAAATTAAAAAAATCTAAAACATATAAGAATCTGAAATTAAATGTCTGGCTTGACTTTGCAGATATTTTGAATCTATGTTTCCTCACGAAACTCCCAGGCGCTGTATAGGAAACATAAATCCGTTGTCAGGCAGCAGTAGCACGCTATTGCTCTCGGAGCTTGGCTGCTCGTTCGTGCTCGCAACCACTAAGGTCTACGCAAACCTCCACGGTTTCCTTCCGCCTTCGCGTCACCTTTCTAAGAAATTCCCAGAGGGCAGCGCAGACGGGGCGGGCTCTGAGACTCCGGGCTCCGCCTCTTTCCGGGAACCGCCCACTACCCAGGACTCCGACAGAGGGTGAAAAAAGATAACTTCCGGTCTCGCGACCGTCTCTAATCTCGCGAGAAGAGAAGGCGGCCGCCAGCGGCCGAACGGAGGCGGTGGCGAGGGAGGGGGTGTGGCCGGGGAGCGCGAAGTCCCCGGGAGTAAGGGAGAGGGGGCGGGGCCGCGCGTCCCGGGCATACGCATGCGTGCACGCTGCCGGTCGGGCTGGGCTGAGAGGGGAGGGGGCGGCGGCGGCAGAGGCGGCATCGTTATTTCCGTGGTCCGGACAGTGCGTGGCGGCGCGGGTGACCACGGGAGAAGTAGGTAGGGACCGCCCCTGCGTAGCCATTGAAACCCTCTCGCTCGTGTGTCCGAGAGCCGCAGCCCCCCGCGCGTGTGGCAGACCCTGGGGACCCCAGGTCACCCTGCGGCCCCGGCCCTCCCGCTGCGCGTCAGGTAGGAGCCGCGGGCTCCCCAGTGCCCGCTGTCGGCCGAGGCCCCACTCTTGCCCGGTGTTGCCGAGGCGACGACCCGGCGCCGGACGTGCCCGCCCTCCCGCGCGGCGACAGCTCTGTCCTTGCTTATGCGCCCAGTGGGACCGGGGCTGGGCCGGGCTGACCCGGGCAGGGCGGAAGGGAAGCGTGTGCCCGCCTCAGGTGTGCCTCGGCCCTAGGCCCGGCCGGCGGGACCCTGCGGTGCCTGCCGGCTCCTCATTGCTCCCGGCGAGGTTCTGCCTGGGTCTGGGCCGGCTCTGGCCCGGGAGAGGTCCCAGCGAGCTCTGGCCAGATGAAGGGCTACCTTGATTGACTTCGGTAGCTGCCGCATGGGGTCCTGGGCTGTGAGAGGGGACCCTGAATAGTGCCTTGGTCTTTTGTGGCTATTATTGAAAGTTGGAAGCTCTGGCTCTTTTCGGGCCAGAGGTGAGATGGTTTGTGATTTTTCTTCTTAAACACTAGGAAGGCAAAATGTTTATGGGCCCTGGTAGGTGGTGGGCTAATAGTAAGCAGCAGGAGTGTTAATTGACGTGCGATTTGATTGCATTAAGGTTATTCTTTGCAGTACTGTCCTTAGACTCAGAAGAGTTCTGCTTTAAAGAGTTTAGTTAAGACTTCATCCTATGCTGAAACAAACACCCATTTCTGCAAATACTCTTGCCCTGAAAGCTACATCCTCTCTCTTACATCAGTATAAATTTTACAGGCATAATGGTTATGAAAGCTTCTGTAGATGATGACGATTCAGGATGGGAGCTCAGTATGCCAGAAAAAATGGAGAAAAGCAATACAAACTGGGTGGACATTACCCAAGATTTTGAAGAAGCTTGTCGAGGTGAGTCTGATTTTTGGATTAGAAGTTCAACATCTGGAAGGGGTAGAATGACGATTGTGCTTTCTAAACTTACCTCATTAGATGAAATCAACAGGTAAATGTGGTTTGTTGAGTTTGTTAGCCACACTTATTCTGTATCCTCTAATTTTAACTTTAAAGCAAATGTATATTTGATACAGCATTAAATACAGATGTTGAGGCAGTATTTTAAAAATTGAATTTTTCTTGCTTTAACAGGTTAGAGAGAGCAGTAATTTCTAACTGTGAAAAACACTTTGTTAATCTAAAAGATAATAGTATTTTTGTATGTTTGAGGTTTCAGTATGATCAGATCACATCATTCCTTGTTTAAGATCGTCCAGTGGCTTCCTGTTGCAGGTAGAATAAAATCCACCCTCCTTCCCTATGGGTCTATAAAATCTGGTCCCTGCCTGCCACTCAGGTTTCATTTATGTGCCACTGCCCCCGCCAGGCTTATTACATTCCAGTCACAGGTCTTTTTTATCTCTTCGTAATACACACCAAGGTGGTTCTCCCAGGTGTTTGCATTTTTTGTTTTCTTTCTTTTAAATTGCTTTGCCCCTCGCTTTCACACAATTCTTCTTAAGTGTTAACCTCCCTGGTGAGGACCTCAAAACAACCACTCATTCTCTCCTCTGCAATTCCACCTCAGTTGAATCACTTTTTATTTTCTTCATACAGCTTATCTTTTTCAGAAGCCATAATTGTCAATTATTTCTTGTTTATTTTCAGTCTCACTCACTGGAATATAAGCTCCGTGGGGGCAGAGATAATTTCTGTAACCCTAGTATACAGAACAGTTCCTGGCACATAGTAAATTCAATAAATAGGAGTAAATGATTGGAGAAATGAACATGCTTGTTGGTTGAGGGGTAAGAGTCTAGGGAGAGACTGAAGATAAGAGAAAGGAACAAATTAACTAGAGTGAGAGCTTGAACGTTAAAGAGAGGATGAGATCGAGGAGATAGTAGAGAAATTGGGGAAAAGCACAGGGACACACTGAGACAGGAAGGACTGAAGTGAGGATGAAGATAAAAGTATATTTCTAAGTGACAGAGGAGGACTGGTGAAGGAATTCACTCCTGATGGCTTGTATTGTCTCAAGCAGCTTAGGTCTTTTGATGATAGGTAGGGTGTGTTTGGATAGTGCTCTGAAGGGGAGGAGTAAAGACTTGGGGCACCTGCAGGTGGAAAGGGAGCCAGCTGTGTATAAGCAAAATGATAAATCATGTGCCATCCTTTGTTTTGAAATCACTTTTTATAGCCTCAGTGAGACAGTGGAAAGGACGTAAGACTGGGAGTTGGGTGACTGCCCATGTATGTCTATCTAAGGAAGAGAGAAAGAAATGTCAAGTTACAGTGTAGTTTTTGTGCTCAGAGATCTTAGACTATTAAGTGGATTATACCTGTCATCTTGCACTGATTTTAAGTAATCTATTAGGGGGCTGTCATTGTTAACCTAAATAGGGAAGGTTTTTGAAGGTTATATGGCTTGGGTTGGGCCTTAAGGAGAGATCAAGTTTTTGGAAGGGGAGGTGATAGAGTTATTCTAGACTGAGATGAAATATGTGAGTCAGAGTTTGGTGAGGTTTTTATGTTAGGGGAACAGTAAATAATTTTACTTGGCCACAAAACAATTTTAAATGCTGGGAATTATAGAGGGTCTTTAGTGCCATTGATGTTTTTTGTTTGTTTTGGTTTTTTTGGTTTGAGCTTGTTTTATAGGCAGTAGGAGTAATGGATTTGAGCATAAGATTGAAAGTTTGTTCCCCTTGATGATCAGTACAGTGGCTTGGACCAAGTAGCTTCTCAGTAAGTAATGTAGTAAGCTTTGTAGTCAGATATGAGCTGGAGTCCTAACTCTGTCACTTACTAGTTTAGTTTCCTTGGAGTTTAATTAATCTGAATCTTAGTTTTCTACTCTGGAAAACAGAGCTTCTACTTTAGAGAATTTTGGGGATTAAATGAGATAGTGGATGTAAAGTACTCTATAGTAGCATTCAATGATGGTAACTGTTGTTACTCAAGGTATTTAATTTAGAGTTGAAAGCATATAAAGAAGTTTCTCTACCAGCATAATTTATGATGGATTAGGATGAAAAGAGTCTACTTAGACAAGGTTTTGCACTCAGCCCAGATTTGGGCGTTAAGGCCTTGGACTAGGCCTTGACAGAATGGACTAGAAGGGTAACATATGAGAACAAATAAGTTCATGTTGCTGGAGAGGTGAAAGAAACAAGAGAGATGATGTGTGCCTTAAACTTTTCCCTTGGTGACAGCAGAAGAGAGTGAACACGTACACTGCTTCTCAACCTTTCCTTCCCAGATCTTATGGGTGGAGTTCAAAGTACCTTAATTCATAGGTACAAGATATCTTGATAATTTCCTGTTTTATCTTAGAAATTCATGGAAAAGTTTGCATTTTACAACATGTTTGTTGTTTGAGGGGAACACTTATGTTTCATTTATGTTAAAGATCTTTTGCTTCCCACATCATCACATTAATTTGATATTAGGCAGCTGTACAAATTTTTTATCCTGTGTCTTTGAATCCCCTGGGACATGATGTTCACCCAGGGTGGTTGCATACCACAGTTTGAAAACCACAGGTCGGCAGAATTTAGTCTCAATGAAATACGACTATCAAGGTCCTCTTAATTTTAGTCTTGCAGCTTTCTTTCATATATACATTCTCTACTTGTTTTTGATTGTAAGAAAAATTGAACCCAAGAAAGCAGTTTAGAATACTGGTGGGAGAGATGTTTTGGCTTGCCTTCGAGTTATATCATAAATTAGCCTTATTTCTTTGTGAAGGAACCTTGAGTGGGAGATAAAGTTTAATCCATGTTTCACTGTGGATAGAGAGGGGGTGACATGCCATTTTGTGGCCAACATACCATCCTATTAACTCTTCCATAATTAGCTCTTGCACTGTGTTGAGTGGCGCAAATGTGAGGTATCCTTCTTGGAACTAAAAAAAAATTGATGTAGAATTAATCTTCATATGTAGATTTAGGACTAAAGACTGTTGGCATTTCTTGAGCCCGTGGTATTTATTTTCCCGTCTTGGAATAATCAGATTTGTAGTCTTGATTATGGTTTAGGCTTCTGTTCTAGTAACTTTCTAAAAACTAAATTTAAAACAGATATGATTACACTCTTTCTTTTAACTTGCAGTAATGTCTCCCCTTTGGTAAGAATGTAATGGCATTTGGCTAGACTCTGGTGATTTTTTTTTTTTGAGATGGAATCTCGCTGTCACCCAGGCTGGAGTGCAGTGGTGCTGTCTCGGCTCACTCGGCTCACTCGACCTCCCGGGTTCACGCCATTCTCCTGCCTCAGCCTCCCGAGTAGCTGGGACTACAGGCGCCCGCCACCACGCCTGGCTAATTTTTTTGTATTTTTAGTAGAGACGGGGTTTCACCGTGTTAGTCAGGATGGTCTCGATCTCCTGACCTCGTGATCCATCCACCTCGGCCTCTCAAAGTGCTGGGATTACAGGCGTGAGCCACTGCGCCCAGCCTGACTCTGGTGATTTTTTTAGTACCACAAAATAGTTGGCATACTGATGGCGAAGTTGTTTTTCATGCACATTTGTACTAAAAGTAGTGGCTCTTTAAAGTCCTGAATCAAAAACAAACTTTCAACTTTTATGATTTATTTTATCTCCTACTAGGCAGGTGGCACACATTCCTTATAACTACTCTTGAGGCTCTTATTTTTTTCTTTTCTAAATTATTTATAATTTAGCCATTACTGTTGTTTTGCCTGATAGGAAATATGTGATTATTTTAAGTAACACTTCTAGGCTTTCTTTTTTTAAAAAAAAAATTTGTAAGTTAAATTTTTTTTTTCTTTTTAGAGTTAGGGTTTTGCTGTGTCACCCAGGCTGAAGTGCATACAATGCCATGATCATTCCTCACTACAGCCTTTACTATAGGATGGGTTCAAGCAATCCTCTCATCTCAGCCTCCTGAGTAGCTGAGACTACAGGCATGTGCTATGCCTGGCTTATTTTGTTTTTTGTAGAGACATTATGTTACGTAGGCTGGTCTCAAACTCCTGGCCTTAAGGGATCCTCTTGCCTCAGCTTCTAGGCTTTATCCACACTATGGATAGCAACATTCTCTCCTGGGATGATGGCGCCAGTGGTATCTGGAGCCCAGGAGTAATCCAAAATCTGCCATGCTGACTTCCATTCTTTTTATGTTTTAGTCTAGGAGGATATGGGCCCAATCTTTCATTCCATTTTCTTCTCTTTTTGATGGCTTAGTTTAAGCTTCTCCAACCCATTGCCCAAGGGCTGCATGTGGCCCAGGATGGCTTTGAATGTGGCCCAACACAAATTCGTAAACTTTCTTAAAACGTTATGAGATTTTTTTTTTGTGATTTTTTTTTTTTTTTTTAAAGCTCATCACCTATCAGTGTATTTTATGTGTGGCATAAGACAATTATTCTTTCAGTGTGGCCCAGGGAAGCCAAAATATTGGACATGCCTGGCTTTGTTCATTCCTCTGTAGTCAGTCTTTATTATTAGCACCATTGGTTAAGGCCTTCCATATCCATTCATCTTCTTCAGTTCTTGCTTAGTACTTTAGGAAAATTCTTTTTACACTTTCTCTTGCCTCTTGTAAAACTTGGGATTCTTAAGTTTCTTGTTGCTCTTCCTTTCTTTTCTGTCTTCTCTCACCCAGAACATTTGTAGGTGCTCAATATATATATTTGTTTTAAGAATGAATGAATTTTCTAAGGCCATGTTTCTTCAAACTGGAGAATATTTGGATCTGGGACTACAGAAGTTTGAGAACCACTGCAGTACATTAAATGCTGTCATTTTGGGGGATTGCCTGTAACCAGCATAATTATGAACCACAAGCATGGACACTGAAATTATGTTGATACTTGATTATAATGTTATTATCTAGGTGATCTGGAATATTCTGTGATTTTTTTTTTTTAAAGACTATCATTGAACTGATTATATAGCTTTTAAAAATTATGGAAAAAATACAAATTCTTTGTGAAACTTTCAGTGAAATCTTTTTTGCCCCCCACAGCCCCATCCGTGTGGGGTGAGAGTCATTGTTCTAGGAATTTACTGTTTGTTAGCACTTGATTCTAAGAGGAAAAGGATGAATGGATGGAAATTGTCCTGGCAAAAGATCTAGGCAACATGTAAAATTGTTTTCCGTGTTCTGTGCCATCCAGAATGTTACCAAGAGGTGGAGCATGGGTGAGATGGCCAGCGCTGGCATTTATGGATCACTTTAGATTAGTGGTTCTCAACTGGGGGTGATTTTTCACCTCAAGGGGCATTAATGTCTTGAGACATTTTTGATTGTCACAGTGTCTATGAGGTGGTGCTACTGGCATCTAACAAGTACATGCCAGGTATACTGCTCATTCAATTCAACACACAGGGCAGCCCCCACAAACAAATAATTATCCTCCTCAAAATATCAATAATGCTGCTTAGTTCACTGCATTTAGATTACTTTCAAGAAGGTTCAGCTATCACTTAACCTCTCAAACCCTGAATTCTTCAGGAAAGGAACACATGGATACTGGACTTAACACCCTTAAGAACTAGCATTGACATAGAGCAAGCAGTGTGAATGGGACCTTTGATGTACTTTGAGGGCTCTTCTGCAGTGTTGAATACATCTTATCAGATTTTTCCCTTAATCACGTATAGTGTATCTTGCTTCATCTTAGGAGCTTTAGTTAATGAAAAAGGAGTCTCTAGAAGACACTGCGTTCCTCCTTTTAGCTGGTTATTTTGATATTTATTTTGCTGGTTTTGGGCAGCTTGCTTTTATACTACTTTTTGATTCCCTTCATCCCCAGTTTAGGCTGTATCTATGGACTTAACCCCTTATAGTTATAGGTAGCTACACTGTGGATATGCAAATATTATTCATAGCTGAGCCAAGGAGTAAAACCATTACTACTTTTTCTTTCCTGCATACTTCTGTTTTACACAAAAAATTTTTACCCAAAAATTGGTGTACTTATCATTAATTCTACTTCTAGATTAATAAATCTAGAATTCATTAATTCTACCAGTTGTCTAAATCTCCTTAAGACATTCAGACTCATTGGAGATCCTGTTGGTTTCATCTCCTTATAGAACTTTCTTCTTGATCCTCTTAACTGCAGTCTAGGCTTATTGCCTTTTGTACCTAGTATGTAACTTCATTTTGAGATCTTCTTTCTTCATCAGCCTGGGGTGTCTTTTCTCTCTTGTTGTGATTGGATATCATTATTATCTTCTTGAGTAAAGTGCATGGGAGATAAAATGTTTTGAGGCTCTTAATATCTGAAAATGTCTTTATTCTGTCCTCCCACTTGACTGATATTATGTCTGGGTGCCTTTGAGAATTTTGCAGGCATTGTCCATTGATCTTTTGCTATTAAGAAATCTGATGACATTCTGATACATGTGAAAGTTATATGTCGATACCATTATTTTATTTTATTTTTTTTTGATGTGGAGTTTCGCTCTTGCTGCCCAGGCTGGAGTGCAATGGCATGATCTCGGTTCACTGCAACCTCCATCTCCCGGGTTCAGGCGATTCTCCTGCCTCAGCCTCCCGGGTAGCAGGGATTACTGGCGCCCACCACATGCTCAGCTAATCTTTGTATTTTTAGTAGAGACGGGGTTTTGCCCTGTTGGCCAGCCAGGTCTCGAACTCATGACCTCGGGTGATCCACCCGCCTCAGCCTCCCAAAGTGCTGGGATTACAGGTGGTAGCCACCATGTCTGACCTTGATACCTTTCATACGTAATTTTTTAGGATCTTCTGTTTGTCCTCCTTGTCCAGAACTTTCACTGTGGTCTGGAGCCTTTTCACTTTGATGCTTCAGTTCTAGGAAGCATCCTTGAATTATCCTAACTTTTTCCTATACTCTCCTTATGGAATGTCTGTTATTTGGATATTGAATCTCCCTAAACTTGTCCTCTGGATTTTTTTCTTATCCTTTCTTCCCTATTTTTCTTTTTCTTTTTTTTTTTGAGACAGTTTCACTCTTGTTGCCCATGCTGGAGTGTAATGGCGCAATCTCGGCTCACCGCAACCTCCACGTCCCAGGTTCAAGCAATTCTCCTGCCTTGGCCTCCCGAGTAGCTGGGACTACAGGTGCCTGCCACCATGCCCGGCTGATTTTTGTATTTTTAGTAGAGACGGGGTGTCACTGTGTTGGCTAGGCCGGTCTCGAACTCCTGACCTTGTGATCCACCCACCTCGGCCTCCCAAAGTGCTGGGATTACAGGCGTGAGCCACTGTGCCTGGCCCCTTTCTTTCCTATTTTTTATGTCTTTTTCCTCAACTTCATCTTCGAGATCTTTCATTGCACTTTTCTCCTGTGATATTTTTAACTTTGAATCATTACAACTATGGCTTGAGTCCAGTTTTCCTCATATCAGATTTTTCCTTTTGCTCTGAATGGTGTAAGCTGTATACTATTGAGCCTACTTAACGCTTTAACTTAAAGTAGAAGTAACTTTAAAAAAAAAAAAACAGTATCATTTTACCCTTAGTTCAGTGGTTTGGTGTCGTCTAGAATTGCTGGGATCCCCGAGACTGTTTCGCAGGATATGCAGAGTTGAAACAGTTTGGTGGTAATACTAAAAAGGTACTTGCCTTTTTGACTGTTACTCTCTTGTTAGTATACGGTGGAATTTTTCAGAGGTTACATGATGTGTGATGATGTCATTGCTCTGATGGCTAATGATAATTTGAAACATTATCTTTCTCATTAAGTTTTTTGAGAGATGCTGCCTGGTTGGATAAGGCCCAATTTACTCAGTTCTATAGGGCTATACAAGATCATGATTCTGTGTTCAGTCATTGATCATGCAGGGTGGGGCTTGTACTCTGCTTCATGAGTAAATTCTTAAGTTTACTGTCTATAAAGTTTAATAGTGAGAGATATGATTACTGATGTTCTTTTTTTTAGATGTGGAGTTTCGCTCTTTTTGCTCAGGCTGGAGTGCCATGGCACAATCTCAGCTCACTGTAACCTCCGCCTCCTGGGTCCAAGCAACTCTCATGTCTCAGCCTCCCAAGTAGTTGGGATTATAAGCATGTGCCACTGCACCTGGCTAATTTTGTATTTTTAGCAGAGACGGGGTTTCACCATGTTGGCCAGGCTGTTCTCGAACTCCTGACCTCAGGTGATCCGCCTGCCTTGGCTCCCAAAGTGCTGGGATTACAGGTGTGAGCCACTGCGCCCCTGATTACTGAAGTTCTAAGGAATCTTACGAGTCATCTAGTCTAACCTTTCATTTTACAGACGAGGAAACCAAGGCCAAGAGTGTTTGACTTGCTTCTAGATCTGTGGGGTGTTTTTAAGTTTGATGAAGCTATTTGGTACCCAGATTTACCCTAAATACATGATAGATTATTACAGCAGTTTCCAAACTTTTCGGTCTTAGGACCCCATTATACTTTTTAAAATTATAGTCTATGTATGTATTACATATATATACGTGTTTATTGTAATTTAAAACTGAGACATTTAAAAAATATCCATTTAAAAATGATGATGGGCTGGGCACGGTGGCTCACACCTGTAATCCTAGCACTTTGGGAGGCCAAGGCGGGTGGATTACTGGAGGTCAGGAGTTAAGACCAGTCTGGCCAACGTGGTGAAACCCTGCCTCTATTGAAATACAAAAATATTAGCTGGGCGTGGCAGTGTGCACCTGTAGTCCCAGCTACTTGGGAGGCTGATGCAGGAGAATTGCTTAAACCCAGGAGACGGAAGTTGCAGTGAACTGAGATCACACCACTGCACTCCAGCCGGGGCGACAGAGTGAGACTCCATCTCAAAAAAAAAAAAAAAAAATGATAACCCGTTGCATGTTAACATAAATAACATTTTTTAAAATGAGAAATCATTGTATTTTCCAAAACAAAAAAATAATATACAAAAGGAGAGTTTGACATTTTTGCAAATCACTTCAATGTCTGGCATAACAGAGGGCAATTGAATTCTCATATTTGCTTCTGTAATTCAGTCTGTTGCCACATGTTGTTTTGGTTGAAGTATCTGATGTTAATTTGGCCTCACCAAATATGTAGTTGAAAAATGGGGGAATCTTCAGATAATTTTGGATATTCCTCTTTGATACTCCAAAAGCTTGACAGGTGGTAGTTTCTTAAAGGTTAGTTGCAGTCTGGAATCTGAAACCCTATTAATGGACTCTTTATGCTCTGTTACATTAAAATTCATTGCTCTTTCTTGAACTTTGAATGGCTCTTTAATCCATGCCTGATTTTGTAACATGCACTGCCATTTGGAAAATATTGTTTTCCAAATATTGAACGTTCAATAAGTTATGCAGATCTTCCAAAAAAAATTTTTTTTGAGGCATAGTCTTGCTCTGTCACCCAGTCTAGAGTCCAGTGGCATGATCTCTGCTCACTGCCACCCCTGCCTCTGGGTTCAAGGGATTCTCCTGCCTCAGCATCCTGAATAGAGTAGCTGGGATTACAGGTGTGCACCACCATGCCTGGCTAATTTTTGTATTTTTAGTAGAGACGGGGTTTCGCCATGTTGGCCAGGCTGGTCTGGAACTCCTGACCTCAAGTGATCTGCCTGCCTTGGCCGCCTCCCAAAATGCTGGGATTACGGGCGTGAGCCACTGCGCCTGGCTAGATCTTCCAAATGTTAACACGTTTCATTATACAATATTAATAAGCACATTTGTTATCACTACCAGTACAGAAAGCTCTTCTAAGTATTGGGAAATTGTTAGACTTACAGTGGCAGATACGTATTTACCAAAATTTTAGATTTTGCTTGAAAGCTCAAATTTTATTATTGGCAACAGACGTTGTCAGTTTTTCTTGAAGTGACAGACTCATGTATTTTTTTAAAAAATGCCACATTCTCAAGTCTGAATAACCATAGTCTGTTGATTGTTTTTCTTTTTTTTTTTTTTCCAGGTAAAAGTAGTGTTCCATGATAATTGTACAAGTGTTTTGTTTTTTTTTTTTTTTGAGACGGCGTTTCGCTCTTTTTGCCCAGACTGGAGTGCAGTGGCGCCATCTCGGCTCACTACAACTTCTACCTCCTGGGTTCAAATGATTCTCCTGCCTCAGCCTCCCGAGTAGCTGGGATTACAGGCGCACACCACCATGCCAAGCTAATTTTGTATTTTTAGTTGAGACGGGGTTTCACCATGTTGGCCAGGCTGGTCTTGAACTCCTGACCTCCAGTAATCCACCTGCCTTGTCCTCCCAAAGTGCTGGGATTATAGGCGTGAGCCATTGTGCCTGGCTGTGCAAGTGTTTTTTTTCCCAAGACAACTATTTTCTTTGATATGCAGCAGAAGTGTTTGTCTGCTTCCCATTTTTTTCAAGTAGAATATTTAAAAAGTTATACAAGGTTGAAACTGAATAAGATTAATCAGGGCTGGTACTAGGGTGAAGTGAGTGAGGTACCTTATGGTGCAAAATTTAAGAAGTCAAGAACTAAAAGTGAGTACATTTTGCCCTGTAGGTACCTCACTTACTGCACCTTGGCCCTGAGAGTAATAATTTTTACTGCTTTATCAAGGTTGTTTTTTAATTTTGCCCAGCTTTTTTATTGTGTTAAATTAAACAACATAATATTTACCATCTTAGGCCAGGCGTGATGGCTCATGCCCATGATCCCAGCACTTTAGGACGCCAAGGCGGCAGATCACTAGAGCCCAGAAGTTTGAGAACAACCCAAGCAACATGATGAAACCCCGTCTCTATAAGAAAATACAAAAAAATTAGCCGGGCATGGTGGTTTGCACTTGTAGTCCCAGTTACCCAGGAGGCTGAGGTGGGAGGATCACCTGAGCCTGGGAGGTCAAGGCTGCAATGAGCTGTGATAGCACCACTGCTCTCCAGCCTGGGCAACAGAGTGAGACCTGCCTCAAGAGAATTTTTTTTTTTTTTTTTTTTTTTTTTACCGGCTTAACCATTTTTAAGTGTACACTTCAGTGGTATTTAATACATTTGTAATGTCTTGCAAGCATCACCACCATTCATATCCAGGACTCTTACCTTGTGAAGCTAAAATTCTCTATCCATTAAACAAACGGTGACTCTTCATCATTCCTCTCCCCATTCTCTGGCAACCAGCAGTCTACACTATGACTTTTTTTCTCTTTTTGAGACAGAATTTCACCCTGTTGGCCAGGATGGAGTGCAGTGGTGCAATCTCAGCTCACTGCAACCTCTGCCTCCTGGTTTGAGTGATTCTTCCACCTCAGCCTTCCAAGTAGCTGGGACTACAGGCACCCACCACCATGCCTGGCTACTTTTTGTATTTTTTTTGGTAGAGATGGGGTTTCACCACATTGGCCAGGCTGGTCTTGAACTCCTGACCTCAGGTGATCTGCCTGCATTGGCCTTCCAAAATGCTGGGATTACAGGCATGAGCCACCATGCCTGGCCCTACAGTATTATTATTGACTACTTTAAGTATTTCATTTAAATGGACTCATACAGTATTTGTCTTTTTGTGCCTGACTTTTTTCACTTAGCATAATGTCCTCAAGGTTAATCTATGTTGTAGCATGTCAGAATTTCCTTCCTTTTTAAGACTGAATAATATTCCATTGTATGTGTAGACTATGGTTTATCATTCATCTGTCAATGGGCGCTTGGGTTGTTTCCCATGTTTTTTGATTGTGAATAATGCTACTGTGAACATGAGCATACGAGTACCTCTTTGAGACTCTGTTTTCAATTTTTCTGGGTATATGCTCAGAATTTGAATTGGCTGGATCATATGGTAATTCTGTTTAAAATTTTTTTTTGTGTTTAGAGACAGGGTCTCACTCTGTCACCCAGGCCGGAGTTCAGTGGTTCTGTTGTGGCTTTCTGCTACCTCAAACTACAGGGTTCAAGCAATCCTCCCACCTCAGCCTCCCCAGTAGCTAGGACTACAGGTGTGCACCACCATGCCTGGCTAATTTTAAAAGATATTTTATAGATACAGGGTCTCACAGTGTTGCTCAGGCTGGTCTTGAACTCACGGGCTTAGGTAGTCCTCCTGCCTTGGCCTCCCACAATGCTGGGATTACAGGTGTGAGCCACTGCATCTGTCCTGTTTTTAATTTTTCAAGGAACTGCTGTACTGTTTTCCACAGTGTCTCGACCATTTTACAAACCTACCAGCAGTGCACAAGGGTTTCAGTTTCTCCACATCCTCATAACACTTATTTTCTGCAGGGTTTTTTTTTTTTTTGTAGTACCCATCTTAATGAGTGTAAGGTGGTGTCATTGTAATTTTAATTTGCACTTTCCTAATGAATAGTGATCATCAAGGGCATTCTTAGATTGAAGAAAATTTTTGTCTTTTTTTAGCCGTAAGTGCATGGAAGTGAAGAGTACATGATTAGTTTAGCTTGGGGCCACTGTCTTGATTTGTGCTGAAGCTGCAGCAGTTTTGCCCTCCATTGCCTTTTTACCTTCCTATCATTGCTTTTGCATCATTAGTACAGGTGTCAACACAATAAAAAAAGACAACGAATGTTTTGGCATGATTATCAAAGTAATTTTAACATGGCAAGTTCCTGGGTTCCCAGACCACTCTTCGAGAATTGCTGGATTACTAGTATGTGTTCTGCTATGTTTTGTTGTTTTGTTTTGTTTTGTTTTGTTTTGTTTTGTTTGAGAGGGAGTCTCCTTCTGTCACCCAGGTTGGAGTGCAGTGGCACAATCTCGGCTCACTGCAACCTCTGCCTCCCGGGTTTAAGTGATTCTCCTGCCTCAGCCTCCCAAGTAGCTGGGATTACAGGCACCCACCACCACACCTGGCTATTTTTGTATTTTTAGTAGAGATGGGGTTTCACTGTGTTGGCCATGCTGGTCTCAAACTCCAGACCTCAGGTGTGATCCACTAACTTCAGCCTTATTGGTGTATTTTCACACATGATTCTTATCTGTTTCAGTACCTGGAACTGTTAAAAATTAATATTATTTAACTTACAATTGGCTAGGGAAGATTGGCTAAAGTTCTATAAACTGCTTTTTTACACCTTCCACAGGATTTAGCCATCTATATACATATATATATATATGTGTATATATATATATATATATATTTTTTTTTTTTTTCCAGACAGAGTCTCGCTCTGTTGCCCAGGCTGGAGTGCAGTGGCGTGATCTCGGCTCACTGCAAGCTCCACTTCCTTGGTTCACGCCATTCTCCTGCCTCAGCCTCCCGAGTAGCTGGGACTACAGGTGCCTGCCACCACACCTGGCTAATTTTTTTGTATTTTTAGTAGAGATGGGGTTTCACTGTGTTAGCCAGGATGGTCTCGATCTCCTGACCTCGTGATCCACCCGCCTCAGCCTCCCAAAGTGCTGGGATTACAGGCGTGAGCCACCTGGCCCGGCCGCCATCAATATTTAATCTACTTAGCATGTTATAGCAGTGATTTCTGACTTACCTGCATATTAAAATCATCTGGAGTGCTCTAAAACCACTGTATAGGTCCCAACTCTAGATTTCATTGGTTTGGGATGCTGCTTGGACTTTGGGATTTAGAAAGTTTCTCAGTTGACTCTAATATGCAGCCAAGGTTGAGGACCACTGCTTTATAGGGATTGAACAGTGTTTTGATTACCTGTTTACTCAAGTGTCTTCTACATGATTTAAACAAAATAGGATTTTAAAAAATGGTTTTGACACTGTTACTGGAACAAAAGGAAATTAGATTATGGTAACGTGGTTTAAAAACTTGAGAAGTAGCAGTCAGTTCTATGTAAAAGTTTACTTGGCGAAATATACTAGTGATTTTTAAAAATGGGGTTGGTAATTCTGATTGGAATATTATGGCCTGCGATGGGTCACTTATTCTCAAAAGTATTATTTTTTTCCTAAACCACTTGATTTGTCGTATTCTTTTGTATTTACACAAGTACTCACTGTATAGAATGCATTATATTAGTAATTGAGTAGAAATAAGTATTTCTTAGAAAATGAATTTTAAAGTAATACAAGCACATCTTTTCAGGTGCTAATGTCTTTTTTGTCTTAGAATTAAAAGTTAAATATAAATATGTTCAAAGGGTTTTTCTCTTTTTTTTTTAGAATTAAAGTTGGGAGAACTACTTCATGATAAGCTGTAAGTATTTATCCTTTGAAAATAGTGTAGTGTAATGTTTCAGTCTGCTTTTTTTTCCTCATGTGGAGTAATATTCCCTGAAGTTTGAGTAAATTTACGTTTCAAAATTGTGAAAATAAAACTAATTATAAATATATTTTTAACTGTGATGAGCTATTTTGGGGCAGCTGACCCTAGTTGTGATGTGAAATGGTTATACCTAGGGAAACTGTAACTTATGGTCCTTTCCTTGAGAGCAGATGTAATGAATGTGGAATTTCTTGAATAAAAGATATCAGTTGTATGTCATATGTGATAGGTTGCTTGATAACCAGAAATTGGGTGACTAAGTGCCTAGATAAAAGTAAATGAGAATCCCTGTGTTTTAGTCAGTTTAGTGTTGTTGTAGCTGAATACCTGAGACTGGGTAGTTTATAAAGAGGTTTATTTGGCATACAATTCTGATGACTGGAAGGTTCAAGACTGGGCAACTGCGTCTAGTGAGAGCTTTAGGCTGCTTCACCTCATGGTGGAAAGCAGAAGGGGAGCAGTGGGGAGTGGCATGTGGTGCAAGGAGATCACATGGCAGAGGAGGACGCAAGAGAGAGAACCCGAGGAAGTCAGAGTCTTTAAAACAAACCACCCTCTTGGGTAGTATCGTTGACCCTTGAGCAACTTGGGGATTGGGGTGCCGACCCACCCCCTCACAGTCAAGAATCCACATATAACCTTTGACTCCCCCAAAAGCTTAACTACTGGTAGCCTATCATTGACTGGAAGTCTTACCAATAACATAAACCATTGATTAACACATATTTTGTACGTCATATGTGCCATATACTGTATTCTTAGAATAAACTAGAGAAAAGAAAATGTAATGAAGAAAATCATAAGGAAGAGAAAATATACTTACTGTTCATTAAGTGGATCATCATAAAGGTTTTCATGTTTGTCATATTCATGTTGAGTAGGCTGAGGAAGGAAGAGGAAGTTAGTCTTGCAGTCTTTGGTGGCACAGGTGCAAGAAAACCTTTGTCTAGGTGGACTCCAGCAATCCAAACACATGTTGTGAAAGGGTCAACTGTAATTCGTTCCTGGGAGAGCAAGAACTCACCTCCCTGGGAGGGCATTAATCTATTCATGGGGATTCTTCCCCATGCCCCAGACACTTCCCACTAGGCCTCACCTCCCAACACTGCCGCATTGGGGATCAAGTTTTAACATGAATTTTGGTGGAGGCAAACCACATGCAAACAATAGCACCTTGGAAAAACAAAATAAATGGAAATACTTGTTCGTCTTTATATGCCCATATGTAGCCCCAGTTCCTATACTGCCATGGCCAGGCTCAATTTTCAAGGTTAGGAATATGAAACTTTTAATTAGTAAGTAGACAAGATTGGACATTGTGGTTGCAGGGAAGGGGAAGTAGAATCTGAAATTCAGTTCTTCTCAGATTTGAGCGTGTGCCAGAATTGTCTGGAGGGCTTATTAAAGCGTAGATTGCTGGGCCCTACCCCGAGAATTCTTTATTAGGTCTAGTGTGAGACCACAGACATCTTATATATTTTCTTTTTTTTTTTTTTTTTGAGAGGGAGTTTCACTCTTGTTGCCCAGGCTGGAGTGCAACAGTGCAATCTCAGCTCACCGTAACCTCCGCCTCCCGGGTTCAAGCGATTCTCCTGCCTCAGCCTCCCAAGTAGCTGGGATTACAGACATGCACCACCACACCCAGCTAATTTTGTATTTTTAGTAAAGATGGGGTTTCTCCATGTTGGTCAGGCTGGTCTTGAACTCCCAACCTCAGGTGATCCACCCGCCTCAGCCTCCCAAAGTGCTGGGATTACAGGTGTGAGCCACCACGCCCGGCAGAAATCTTTTTCTTCCTCACAGTACATGTGAAATAATTTGAGTGGCAAGTACATGAAATAATTTTTGTGTCAGTCGACAGTTAATTGAAATAGAAGTGTTAGCAAGTTGAGAAGACTAAATGCATAGAATACTTTAGTTATTAAAAGTAGTATAATTTTATACTGTTGTGAAAATATGAATAAGCTTACTGGCTCAAAAACAATTTGTTGGCTCAATTTTTTTATTTGCAGATTTGGTCTTTTTGAAGCCATGTCTGCTATTGAAATGATGGATCCCAAGATGGATGCTGGCATGATTGGAAACCAAGTTAATCGAAAAGTTCTCAATTTTGAACAAGCTATCAAGGTAGTTACCATTGTACTTTTTGTGTTTCCATTTATCTTTTGTTACTTCCTGTTAAAACATGGTGCTTAATAATGAAATGAAACGTTGTATTCAAGTCTGTTTCCTTCAAAGCAGCTCAAGTATATAAACAAGAATTAGTTATAACCTTTGTATGTTAAAGTCTGAAAATTGAGGTCTTCATTAAAATCTTGCTCTAAATTTCTGCATTTGTGTACTTTTAAAATTAATTTTTGAAAGCATTTGACTATTCAAATAGGAAAATTGGCTTGGGGGTTAAATTTTGTGTATTAATATATTCATATATAAAAGTAAATTTACACAAGTAAAATACTTGTGGTAGTGAATTTAAAATTGCTTTAGAAATTCATTTATACTTGCCATAGAGTTTGATTTTACATATTTTATAAAGAAAGATTTACTAGGCAAATGGATATCGTAAACAAAATTTACAAATAGTATAGTTAACCAACTTAAGTGAAGCATTTTAAAAAATCTTTAGTTTTCGGCTGGGTGCAGTGGTTCATGCCTGTAATCCCAGCACTTTGGGAGGCTGAGGTGGGTGGATCACGAGGTCAGGAGATCAAGACCATCTTGGCTAATACAGTGAAACCCCGTCTCTACTAAAAATACAAAAAATTAGCTGGGCGTGGTGGCAGGCGCCTGTAGTCCCAGCTAATCCGGAGGCTGAGGCAGGAGAATGGCGTGAACCCGGGAGGCGGAGCTTGCATTGAGCCGAGATCACGCCACCTGCACTCCAGCCTGGGCGACAGAGTGAGACTCTGTCTCAAAAAAAAAAAAAAAAAAAAAAAAAACTTTAGTTTTCTTTCTAAGTAGTTTTGGGTCATTAAAATGATTTATATTAATACTTAAAGCTGGTTTGAACTGTGCTTTTAAAATACTTGTTGATTTGGCTTTTCATTTTATATAAAGGCCTTTATTTTGATATTTCTTGTTGAAGACCTAAGATACATTGTTTTTACAATTATTATTTGTCAATTAAAAATAAAATTTATAAGAAGATATATTGTTTTTAAGAGTACAGAGTTAATTTGGTGTGATAGTTTTATCAGATGATAAGATAGCATTTTCTTAGAATTGCTGTTTTTAAATATTGAATGTTAGAAATCCAAAATGCTACTATACATAGTAACCATAAGTTTAAAAAATTTTCTGCTTATATGTCACATTCTTCCTCCTTTTTAGGATGGCACTATTAAAATTAAAGATCTCACCTTGCCTGAACTGATAGGGATTATGGATACATGTTTTTGCTGTTTGGTAAGAATGGAAATAAGACTATTGGTTAATTTTAAAACTGTGATTTACCTGAATCTTGTGATTTAAAAGCCTATACACTAATGTTGTGTATGAAATAAATGTAATACTTGGCCTAGTAAAGATGTGCATAAGATTGACAGGCCTAGTAATAGCATTTCATCTTGTTATCTACTTGATTTTACATTCTAATTTTCTGGGTGAAGGGATATTTTCTTTTCAATGAAGATAATATTATAGCCGTGGTTCACAATACCCTTTTCGTTCTCAAGTTACTCAAGTGATAAGTCTGTAATTGGAAGGTTTCATAAATAAGCATGGAATTGAAACAAAAGAGAGCTATTATGCAATGGCTTTGGAGAGATTTTTTCTAATCTAGGATAAATTGTAGTAAACTGGCCATCTCCTGTGAAGAAAATTTTTTAGTGATTTGTATATGCTGAATTATGTCTTCCCTAGAAAGTACTGTTTGTCGAGAAATTCTCATTTCTACTGCTTCCCCCCTGCCCCACTTTCTGACCATCCCTTTCTTTTTATATTGACATTAAATCATTTTCCTTAGAAATATGTAAAATTTATTCATTTGTTCATTCAGCATTTATTGATTGCTAGTGTGTGTACTTGTATTAGGTGTTTTATATGTATAGTTTTCACTTATGTTTTACATGAGCTTTATTAGGTATCTGTATTATCTTACTGCCTGTGATTACATTGCCTGGGAGGGGCCTAGCCAGAATCTTAATCCTGATCCTTCATCTTCCAAAGCTGTCTCTTTACCCCCTCAAAGATTTCTTTATTACCTTTTAGCAGTTTACAGTCCTAGTGGGTGGAGTAAAGAAAGGAGTCAAAGGATTGCTGGGAACAGACATGTGAATAAACAATTCTGACAACATGTAAATGCTTTTATGATGGTGCCGTGGGAACAGAGAGGAGGAGTTAATTATGTCTGAGAGAGTAAGAAAGGCTGTAGAAAGGAAGTAATACTGGTGTGAGGTACTAAAGAATGGTAGGCGTATGACAGGAAGATTCATGGTTTAGTAGGCAAAGAGGGTATATTGCATGGGCATGACAATGTGAAAATGTTCATTTTGGAAAATCATAAATAGCTGCTTAAGTCTGGCAGGGAGCCAAGTAGGAGGAGTGTGGGATTAGTGGAGAGTGGTGGAGAAGGAGGAAAGGGTAAACAGAGGGAGGATTTTTGCCAAAGTTGAGGAACTATTCTGTGAGACTCTTGGGACGGTATTTAAAAATTTGGACTTTAAAAGGCAGATGGTTTTTAGTCTGGAAAGTCTGTCTTCTGCACACTAGTTAATACCAAATACACACCTTAATTACAGAGTTTTCCACAAACATTTGTCATTTTGCAATGCAGTAGCGTATGTCTTACTCTACTGCAGAATTCTTGGGCTTAAGGTAAAAATAACTATAAACTTGGGCAAATGATTTAAACTCTTACTCTGTTTCTTTACATATAAAAGGAGAAAAATACCACCTTTCTCAAAGTGCTAGGAAAAAAATGAGATAAGATATTTGAAAATAATATAATATTTGGGACACAGTACTTACCCAATTTTGCCTATTGTTGGTATTCCCAACCTCTAGTACATGGTGCCAGACATATAGTGGTCACTTAGTAAAATAGTATAAAACAATTATCTTAGTGTTTTAGAAAGATCTCTAGTTGGGGGTATTAAATTAGAGATGGGAGGCAGGAAAACCTATCTAGTTTCTTGAAATAATCTAGGTGAGATACGATGTTGGCTGGGTTGTGGTGGTAAGGATTATAAAGTTCAATGAGTGTCTAAGGATCTGGTTAGTTCTATAATTGTGAATTTTCCAGTTTATGGATTTTTTATTGACTACATTGTGGAGTTGATTTCTTTTGGATGCTACATAAAGAGGCAGTCTTAATTTCATTAATGTCTAATATGTTGCAAACTGATTTATGTACGACAATGATTCCCATAGACACTTGAAAAATGTTAGTCAATGAAAGTGAATTCTAACGTGTCTTTTTTTTTTAAGTCTTGTGATTAATCTTATTTGGGTCTATGGTGGTCTGGCCTTTGACTCTAGGATCAATTTAGACTTTGCAGACTCAGTTTATCACCTTAAATATATACTCTTTTGTTTCTTTATAGATAACGTGGTTAGAAGGCCATTCACTGGCACAGACAGTATTTACATGCCTTTACATTCATAATCCAGACTTTATAGAAGATCCTGCTATGAAGGCTTTTGCTCTGGGAATCTTGAAAATCTGTGACATTGCAAGGGAAAAAGTAAATAAAGCTGCTGTTTTTGAAGAGGTAAGATTTCGTAATGTAAGAATTCCTTGGCCAGGTGCGGTGGCTCATGCCTGTAATCTCAGCAGTTTGGGAGGCCAAGGTGGGCAGATCACCTGAGGTCAAGAGTTTGAGACCAGCCTGGCCAACATGGTGAAACACTGTCTCTACTAAAAATACACAAAATAGCCAGGTGTGGTGGCATGCATCTGTAATCCCAGCTACTTGGGAGGCTGAGGCATGAGAGTTGCTTGAACCCAGGAGGCAGAGGTTGCGGTGAGCTGAGATTGTGCCACTGCACTCCAGCCTGGGCAACAGAGCGAGACTCTGTCTCAAAAAAAAAAAAAAGAAAGAAAGAAAAAAGAATTTCTGAAGTTCATTGACTACCTTATTCACTGTGATGTATTTAAATGATTTTGTGATATGTACTTTCGTCTACGTGTATATTTAAAAACAGTTTTTAAAAGTAATGCTGTTGCCATTTACAGATATATTGGGTAAAGTAATTCAGTTCTCTCCAAGAAAGGGCTTTCATCTTAGCATATGTTCTTTCTGTAGTACCATTCATTGAGTATCCGTATGTGCAGAGTACTGTTTTTGGATGTTGTGGGGATTCCCAGAGAAAAATCAAAGAGACAGCCCTTGTCCTCAAGTCTCTTAGAAGTTATAATACAAAAAGGGAGCTAAGGAGAACAAAGATATGAATATTTTAGGGTATAGACATTTTCCTTTAGTTTGTCCTAAGTACCTCACCTGAGGAAGTATTGTGAGTTTTAGAGATAGAAAGATTTTTTTCCCCTTTAGTATAAAAAATAAGCTTTCAGACGCTGATAATTTTCAGGGAATTGCATCTCAACCTAGGACTACAAAAAAAAGAATTGTAAGGGAAAATGTGATAGCATTTGAAATTATTGATAACTATTTTTGTTAAATTCTTCTGTTGAAACTGATGTTTCTTTTTAGTGCTGTTACTGCTCCAGAATAAATTTCCTAGGATCCAACAGTGGTTCAGTGTATAGTATGTAAAACTTTTCTCAATTTATACTATGTATGTGAGAATAATTAAATGTATACCCAATATGTTTGTCCATATTTGAAGGTATGGCTTTTTTTTTTTTTTTTTTTTTTTTTTGAGAGGGGGTTTTAGTCCTGTTGCCCAGGTTGGAGTACAATGGGGCAGTTTCGGCTCACTGCAACCTCCATCTCCCGGGTTCAAGCTATTCTTGTGCCTCAGCCTCCCGGGTAGCTGGGATTACAGGCGTGCACCACCATGCCTGGCTAATTTTGTATTTTAGTAGAGACCCGGTTTCACTGTGTTGGCCAGGCTGATCTCGAACTCCTGAGCTCAGGTGATCCACCTGCCTCAGCCTCCCAAAGTTCTGAAATTACAGGCATGAACCACTGTTCCTGGCTGTATGGCTTTGTGAGTTGTTTGAAATAGTGTCTACTTTTTATACAGTTGGTGGTTATTTACATATTTGTATTGATATGGGTATCATTATGGAAAATCTTACTCATTTGGATGGAATTTTAAAAAGATTAGTTTGAGTTAGAGAAATACAGATTATTTTAAATACTAGTATTTTCAAAGTACAACTAAAAGGCCATCAAAATCAATGGGGCAGAGAGAGGATTCCTTGAACAACAGTGTGTGAACAAGGTGATTAGCACCCTTGAAAGTTACTTTATCATCATTTCATATCAAAATTTCAGATAGCTGAAATGTGTTAAGTATAAAAAATTACTTAAAAATCAGGAGAAGATAGTTCACAGAAAATAAAATGGCCTTTAAATGTAAGGTGCTTAACCTCATTTTAATGCAAATTAAAACTGAAATGTCATGTTTTTACCCATTGTTGGCAAAGATTAGAAATTTTTTATAACAAGATTGATGAGGATGGTAAAACAGGCACTCAAATACTCTATGTGTGTGTCAATGAATATGAGCAGTCATTATTTCCCACTTCTTAGTCTTTTTTTTTTTTTTTTAGAACTTCTTATTGGGGAATAATTTCAGATTAACAGCAATTATGGGAACCAGCACAAAGAACATGTAATTCGTATGCAGATTCAGCTACTATTAACATACTGTCCCATTTGCTTTTTTCACTTATGCGCGTGCTCCTGCTCATGCTCTCTCTCATGTATATATGTATGTATGTCTTTTCCTGACCTGTTAGTAAGTTGTGCCCATTAACGCCTTCTTCGCTGTGACACTTTAGTGTGTTTCTTCGAAGAAAAAGGGCACTGTCCTGCAGAACCACAACACAATTATCAACTTCAACAAATCTGTAATAACAATGCACTATTCAGATTCCATTTTTGTTAATTGACCCAATCCTTAGTGTTTTTTCCCTACAATACAGGATCCAGTTTAGAATTATGTCCTGCATTTAATTGCGTATCTCTGTAGTATTCTTTAAGCCACATCAGATCCTTAGCTTTTCTTTGTCTCCGGTGACATTGATATTTTTGTGAACACAACCTTATCCTGCTTTTCATTTCTTAATAGGCTATGCCTCACTTGGGTTTATCTGTTCTTTCCTTACGATTAGATTAAGATTGTGCAATCTTGGCTGGAATATAACATAAGTGATGTGTGTTTTTCAGGGTGTCACAACTGGAGGTACACTGTCTGTCTTTCAATGGCGATATTATTTTGATCAATCCATGAAGATTTTGTCTTATTACCATATGGTTACTGTTTTTTTCCCTTTGTATTTAAGCAATCTTGGGATACACTTTAAGACCATAAAAATATCCTACTGACTGAAGTCTCTCCCCTTAGATCAAATATCCATTGACGGTGCTTGCCTGGACTAATGTTTACTGTGATGGTTGCAAAATTTGTATTTTTTTATTCTAGTTCATTTTCCACATTGATCAGTCAGCACTTGACATCCTACTCTAAGCAAGACTCATACTTTTTTGATGGGAGTGTAAATTCTTAACGACTTCAGAAAAGAGCAATGTGATATCTATCATAATCTAAAATGCACATCTTGACTCAGCAGTTTCACTTCTAGCACTCTATCCTACAAATATATTTGTATTTGTACACAAAGACCTGTGTACAAGGATATTACTTACAGAATTGTTTGTAGTAACTAGTTTGGAAACCACCTCAGTATCCATCAGTAGGAGACTAATTAAAAGATGTTACATTCATACGATCAAGTGCTTTGCTGCTGGCCAGGCATGGTGGCTCATGCCTATTAATCCCAGCACTTTGGAAGGATGAAGTGGGCGGATGGCTTGAGCTGAGGAGTTCGAGGCCAGCCTGGGCAACATATCCAGACCCTGTCTCTACAAAAAATACAAAAATTAGCTGGGTGTGGTGCTGTGTGCCTGTAGTCTCAGCTACTAGAGAGGCTGAGGTTGGAGGATCACCTGAGCCTGGGGAGGTCAAGGCTGCAGTGAGCTGTGATTGTGCTATTTTACTCCAGTTTGTGTGCAGAGTGAGACCCTGTCTCAAAAAAAGGGTATTTTACTGCCTTTAAAATGGAGGTCAATTAAAAAAAAATTGGAAAAAAAAAAGGAGATTGATTTATGTGTAGAGATAAGATTAGATTTCTAAAGTGAGAAAAGTTGGGTGTAGTAAAGCATGTATATAGCTTGCTACCACTTTTTTCTTTTTTAAAAAGGGAGGTAGCTAAATCTTCATACATAAGAGGATAACAGGTTTTGAGGGCTGGGGTATACACTTGTTTGCACTGTTGGGATTTTTAGGGTGTGTCTGCATTATTTTGTTTTTAAATAAAGTAAGTTTTTTAGTAACAGAAGAAATTGTAATTGAATTTTATTTCTAGGGGGTTCCACTTTGTTACCCAGGCTGGAGTGCAGCGGCATGATCGTAGCTCACTGGTAGCCTTGAACTCCTATGCTCCAGCGATACTTTGTCTCAGCCTCCCGAGTAGCTAAGACTGCAGATGTGTTCCACCACACGTGGCTAATTTTTAATTTTTTTTGTAAAGACTGGGTTTTGCTTTGTTTGCCAGGCTGGTCTCAAACTGCAGTGCTCAAGTGATCTTCCCACCCCAGCCTCCCAAAGTGCTGGAATTATAGCTGTGAGCCACCACACCTGACCTGTAATTGAACATCCATTTATGTTCTGGATGAAGGTCTTACTAGGAAATGGGAGAAATCTTAAAGGAAGAGACTAATAGGACAAGAGTGATAGAAAAACTTTTAGGAAAAATAAAGATACAAAGATAAGACAATTTTTATGAATTATGATCGTGTTCAAATAAAGTACAACACTCAGGCCCAAATGAATAAATGGGCAATAAAATAAGTTGCTTATTTTATGAAGGAAGGTTATTGAATGTTTATAACACCTTTAAAATTTAGCTTCACTATAATCCAGGAAATACAAATGAAAATGTAGTTTGATTTTTTCTTTCTTTCTTTTTTTTTTTAACCTCACCCACCTCTTGATCTCAGATTTCACGGCTCCTAGAACTGATTGATTTTCATGAATATAATTTTAAAAATGAAAATGTTCAATGTTGGAAGGAATGCAGTAAGTTGACACTTCTGTTTTTACTAGTATACATTAGCACAGCTGTCTTGGCAAACAGTTTAATAATGTGTATATCAAGAATCTTAAAAATACTGATATCATTTAAACTAGTTATTTCACCTCTATAACTCAGCCTTAAAGAAATAATTAGGCCGGGCGCTGTGGCTCACGCCTGTAATCCCAGCACTTTGGGAGGCCAAGATGGGGTGGATCACCTGAGGTCAGGAGTTCGAGACCAGCCTAGCCAACATGGCGAAACCCCGTCTCTACTGAAAATACAAAAATTAGCTAGGCATAGTGGCACATGCCTGTAGTCATACCTACTTGGGAGGCTGAGGTGGGAGAATCGCTTGAACCCGGGAGGCTGAGGTGGGAGAATCGCTTGAACTCAGGAGACGGAGCTTGCAGTGAGTCAAGATTGTACCACTGCACTCCAGCCTGGGTGACAGAGTGAGAGTCCATCTCAACAACAATAACAAAAAAGGAAGTAATTAGAAATATGGGTACTTTATGCCACATAGGGTTATGGTTGAAATAAATTATGGATAATTGATTACACATAATTTATTATGTATATTGAGTATGTAGTTATTAACATGATGAAAGAGTGCTTAATAACATGGAGAAATGCATATGTCAAAAGGTTAAAAAAAGCAGCATTGTAGCCAACTGTGTAAAAATAAAACTGGAAAGAGGAAACCAGAAGTTTGCTTCTGGGCCAAAAGATTCTGTTTTCTTCGTTTTGCTAAATTTTTCAGATTTTCCAGATAAGTTTGTCTTAGTCTTATAATTAGAAAAAAATACGAATCTAGTAAAGTCCTCAAGAGACCTAGTGATGAATAAGAATGATTTGGCCGGGCGCGGTGGCTCACGCTTGTAATTCCAGCCCTTTGAGAGGCCCGAGGTGGGCAGATCACGAGGTCAGGAGATCGAGACCATCCTGGCTAACACAGTGAAACCCCGTCTCTACTAAAAATACGAAAAATTAGCCAGGCGTGGTGGTGGGTGCCTGTAGTCCCAGCCACTCAGGAGGCTGAGGCAGGAGAATGGCGTGAACCCGGGAGGCGGAGCTTGCAGTGAGCTGAGATCCCGCCACTGCACTCCAGCCTGGGTGACAGAGTGAGACTCTGTCTCAAAAAAAAAAAAGATTTATAATGAGCAAATTATTGATTTAAATTGGATATTTCTGGAGTTCCTAGCTGCTGGTGTATTTTGTTCTCAGGCGTGTCTCCTGATCTGGAGACGTTTTCTGATTTCTTTCTTAACATCTTGCTCACATGCCCAAAATAGGAACCCTATCAAACTACTTTTCTTTTGGCATTCTGTATCTTGCAATATCGTACTGCCAGTGTTATCTTTGATTACCTCTTTCTTCTTACCCCTTACGTTCGGATTATTTTGCTTTGGCTTGCAGATGCCTTGAATCAGGGCACTGTTTTTTCTCTCATCCTTTCTGCTTTAGTTCGTCAACCTTAGGTTTGGCTTCCTTGGAGTTTCTGAACTCTTCTCTCTGGTCCAGTATTTTCTTTCTAGTTCATTCTCCATGTGACCAGCAGTTATCTTCCTAAAAATAGGTATCCTGTCACCCAGGCTGGAGTTCAGTGGCGCTATCTCGGCTCACTGCAAGCTCCGCTTCCCGGGTTCACACCATTCTCCTGCCTCAGCCTCCTGAGTAGCTGGGACTACAGGCACCCACCACCATGCCTGGCTAATTTTTTGTATTTTTAGTAGAGACGGGGTTTCACTGTGTTAGCCAGGATGGTCTCGATCTCCTGACCTCGTGATCTGCCCACCTCGGGCCTCTCAAAGTGCTGGAATTACAAGCGTGAGCCACCGTGCCCGGCCAAATTTGTTATGTGAAAATTTAAGTGGGGTGTGTGTGTATGTACATTTTAATAAAAGTACTAATACTTGTATGTAGTTTAAAAAGTTAAATAGCCCACTTATGAGGAAAAATAGTTCTCTGCTCTTTTTTTTTTTACTGTTCCATATTATTTCCATATATCTGGATATAATCTAATATTCTAACTTCTGGATTTAAGGATTTACTAACTTTAGCTTTGATATGTTAGATTAGATCAGAATGTATCATATATTACCTCTGCCCTTGCCCCAACTAGTAATCTAAAAGCTGGTTAAATCATTATGGAGCATCAATGTTGTTGTGATTGTATAAATATTAATGAGAGGTGAACCAAAGTAGTATATGCTTATATTTCCCTTCTCATACAAAATTTTGTTTTTCTTATATGTGATAATTGTCTCTCTTTTTGATTTGCTTAGTTTTCTATGTACTTCTCCCCAGTTCTTTTGCCCTCTATTGTGAAACCTATCAGATAATCTGTCAGTTGTATATATTTTTTTGAAAATGCTCCTCTTGAAGTCTTGTTCTCCAGCTTCAGTCTGCATCACTGTGTGCTATGCCCACTGCACAGCTGTGTCATTCTAGTTTTTTGTTCTCTGTTCTCCGGGAATTTCATTGTTTTGTTAGGTCCCTTGTTATCTGGCCCACGTGCCTTTATTATTCTTAGTTTATTGTTTTGCTTGGTGGAATATTTCCAGTTCTTCAGAGAGACAAGAAGGTAGATTTTGAGACCTGGTATGTCCAAAAAAAAAAAAAAAAAAAAAGTCTTCCCTACCCTCACACTTATTTGGTAAGTTGCTATTTACCATATAAATAGAAGTAGTCTTCCTACCTGCCAAAATGTGCCCTATATTCTGTTGCTTTTCTGTTATATAGATGGACCTTCTGTATTCCTAAGGGTGATAACTTCTGCTTGTGCATTGATCCCATGCTCTATCTTCAAAGATACTACTCTAGCAATTCTTCCCTGTGTTCTTTGCATAATGAATTTACCCCTCTGCTAGATAATTTACATCAGCATGCAAACGTGCTTTATATTCCTCTTGTTAAATCTATCATTTCTTAGCATAATATTGTCCTTCATCTTCTGCACATACCTTAATTCTTTTCAGCCAGATCCTTTTTAAAAGGGGTACCCACAGCCTGGACAACACAGCAAGACCCCATCTACAAAAAATAAAAAATTTAGCCAGGCATGGTGATGTGGTACACCTCTGTAGTCCCAGCCACTTGAGGCTGAGGCAGGAAGATCACTTGAGCCCAGGAGTTTGAGGCTATGGTGAGCTACAGTTGCACTCCACTCCAGTCTGGATGGTCAAATGACTCTGTCTCTTAAAAAAAAAAAAAAAAAAAAAGATGTGTTCATACTCAGTGTCTCTGGTTTTCTTCTTTTTCTCTCTGCTCTAGTCAGGCTTTACACCTTTCACTAAAACTACTGTGTCACAGTCATCAAAGACCTCAGTGTTAAATTCAGTGGTTAGATTTGGTCTTAAACTTGAATTACCAGCAGATTTTGATGTAGTCATCACTCCATCCTCAAAATACATTCTTTGCATGGCTTTTAAGATGCTTTTCTTCCCTGGTTTGCTACCTCACTGGTGGTTCTTGACTGTTATCTCTTTCTGTAAACCAGAACTATACAATAGAAATATAATGTAAGCCACATGTATAGTTTGATTTAGTGTTCTAGTGGCCATGGGTGAAAATAATTTTAATGCTATATTTTATTTAATTCAGTATATCTAAAATATTAATGTTTTGGCTGCATAGTATTGTGTGAAGAGTACAGTTTTTGAATACTTATTTCTGGCAATCAAAGGATGCTGCAACTACTGGACAGAAGTATAATGAGACACAGGATATATACCTAGTCTCAAAATATCTTTCCACCAGATACTTATTAATTACAAAGGGAAAAATGATAGCTTTGTGATAGAGAAACTTGGTGGATAGCACCTTAGTCAAGTGGCCAGAATTACCATTAGTAATTGGACAGATTGACACGTGCCGGCTTATACAGTGCTCTAGGAAGGACACATCATCATTTCTGTGGCATTCCTATCAAATATGATATAACTTAAATTTAATCTTGAAGAAATATCAGGCACATCCATTACTGAGGGATATACTACAAAATGTATACTACAAAGTACTATTCAAAATATACTATTTTGAAGTACTGTTTGAAAAGATACTTCCAAGTGTCAGATATGAATGTTAAGGACAGAGGAAATGCTCCAGATTAAAGGAGGTTAGAGACATGAATTTCTGTATTTGGTAATTGTACTGTGATTATGCAAGAGGAAGATTTTGTTTTTAGGAAATCACGCTGAAGTGTTTAGAAGTAAAGGGGCATCATAGTCTGCAACTTAATCTCAAAGGTTTCATTTTGTCATTATCACAAGTGCTAACCTGTTTGTTAATACTCACAAACTGTCTTCTCACTTGTTAAGATGAAAGTATTCCTGTTATAATCTAAGCTCAGCTCCTCCACTTGTGTTGCATTACTAGGCTCTCCTTCACTACTTGCTTACTCTTATTGGCATGTAAACGTGCTTTACATTCATTTGAAAACACCACAGTTTCCTTGATCCCATGGCTCCTTGTATCTACAATCCCATTTCCCAGCTACTTGCCAGGAAAAATGTCTTTAATGATTTGCTTATGTTACTTTTTCTTTCATTTTATCTTTATTTACTCCAAATGGTCATTCTTTACCACCACTACAGAGAACTGGTCTTTACCCATCTTGCTAAATTCAGTGTTCTCACCCCTCCCTCTCCAACCTGTGAGCATCGTTAGACCCAGTTGACACACTGTGAAATACTTTTTTCTCTTTGTCTTCTTAATACCAGTCTTTTGGATTTCTTTCTGCCTCACTGGTAAGCCTAGTTCCTGTGCTTACGTCTCTAATTGCTAGAGTACTCCTGGACTCCCTCCCTCCTCCATAACTGTTCCCTAGGTTGATTCCTCTAGTTCTGTGGCATTCAGTATCAACTAACTATACAATGATGAAGTCCGAATTTATACCTCTAGGCTTGAGTCTTTCCCTGACTTCAGTCTCAAGCAAGTGAAATCTGAAATCTCCACTTGGATGATCAAAGAAATTACAAACTTGATATAACCAAAATTATACTTCATTTCTGCCCTTACACCTGCTCCTCCCAAATACTGCCTTATCCCAGGAAATGGTACCATCACCTGCTTAGACCAAAACCCTAAAAATGAGGCTTGATTGTATAGTTTACCTCATATCCACATTCAGTTCATCAGCATATCATGTTAGCTCTACCTTTGAAATATATCCTGATTTTTTTTTTTTTTTAACCAACTTCTTACTCTCCCCACTGTTGCAATCCCAATCCAAGTCATCATCAGCCCTTGCTTGGACTGTTGGATAGAGTCCAATGTCTGATCTCCCTAGTTTCACTCTGACTTCTGTCCTCAAGTCCACAAATCTTCAAGAGTGATCTTTAATGGTAGCAGTCTGTTTACATGACTCTCTTGCTCTCACTTATCCAATAACTTAGATTAAATTCTTATTACTGGGGTTTATATTCCCAGGACTTGTGATGTTCTTCCAGAAAGTTTTCCTAAGACTCTTCTTGGCAAACTTACAGATAAGTTTTATGGATATTTTTGTTTTGTTGTTTTTCCTACACAGTGTTTGTCTGATTTTTTAAAAAAGGAAGAGGAAGCTGGATGTGGTGGCTCACACCTGTAATCCCAGCACTTTGGGAGGCTGAGATGGGTGGATCACTTGAGCTTAGGAGTTCGAGACCAGCCTGGACAACATGGCGAGATCTCATCTCTACTAAAAATACAAAAAAATTTAGCCCGGTGTGGTGGTGCATGCCTGTATTCCCAGCTACCTAGGAGGCTGAGGTGGAAGGATTGCTTGAGCCCAGAAGGGGGTGGAGGTTACAGTGAGCTAAGTTTGCATCACTACACTCGAGCCTGGATGACAGCGAGACCCTGTCTCAAAAAAAAAAAAAGGGTCGGGGGGTGGAGATTTTATGTTGAAAAAGAAAAACCTAGATTTTTTTCTGAAAAATTAGGAGACCTGACCACACTGGCCCTGTATTCATTCATAGCCACAACAGGATAAGTAGTGGCTGACTCCTTTTAAATGAAGCATATGTTTTCCAATTTGCCAGTCTCTGCCATTCCCTAGTGTATGTTGTAGCTAGCCAGATGTATTTAGGAAGATAACCTGCCTTTTGAGTTCATGACCCCTGCCCTGGAATAAGTCATTCGTTGAACACATATTTATTGAATAGAAGTCTGTTTAGCACTATTCAAAGTCCTATAGGTGAAGTAGTAAATAAAGCCGTGATCTCATGGATTATACCTTTCTTGGGACAGATAGTCAATGTATATGTAATTAAATACACATATAATGTCAGGTGGTGATTAAGTGCCATGAAGAAAAGTAAAGCAGGCTAAGGGGATATAAAATGGTGGATGGTGCTGTCTTAGAATGCATGGGGAAAATCTCTATTTGAGGAATTGACATTAGAACAGAGGCTGGAATATAAGGGATGAAACCTTGTACATATTTTGAAGAAAATCATTTTGGTGTGGGAGCCGTGAGAGGAGAACATGTTTGGTATGTTTGAATGACAAGAAAGACCTGTCAGACTGCAGTGCAGTCAATGTGAAGTGGTAGGAAATAAAGTTGGCGAGGGAGACCGGGCCATGTGATGTAGGGCCATAGAGGCCATGGTGGACTTAGGGATTTTGCTATGAGGTAGAAAACTATTGAAAGGTTTTGAATAGGAAATGACATGATGTGACTTATTTTCAAACAATCCTTCTGCCTTCTGGTGGTATATAAATTATAGCAGGGACTAGTGTGGTAGGTGGGGGAGTTGTCTGGAGGTGGTTACAAGAGTGAGCAATAGTGGTGACTTAAACTAGAGAGAGCTGTGAAAGGGTGAGAAGTAGTCAGACTAGAATCTGAAGATAGAGCCTACAGTGTTTTCTGGTGGATTTGATACAGGATGTAGAAAAACGAGAAGAGTAGAGGCCAGGTTTTCAGCCTGAGCAACTCTAGATAGATAGTAGTGCCATTTAGTGGTATGGTAAACACTAGGAAGTAGGCGTCAAGCTCCTTTTTGGAGATGTAAAATTTGAGAATCCTGTTTGATGTCCAAGTAGAGACAGACTATAAAAGAGAATAAGCTTATATAGCTCTGTAATATGATGAGTGTTTTTTTTTTAAGGATTTGATCATGTAAGTCATAAAATACACCTGAGTTCTTTGAGACCAAGGACATTGGGTTTATTTTCTTACTGTTTGTGGGGTATAGTACCTCACTTGAATTTGATGCTCACTGTTTTTTTTTTTTTAAGAATCCAGAAATTGTGCTGTAGCTCCATCCCCTTTTGAAACTATTGTTCTGTTATTTTAGGATTCTATCTACATTTTTTTTTTGAGGCAGAGTCTCGCTCTGTCGCCCAGGCTGGATTGCAGTGTCTCGATCTCTGCTCACTGCAGCCTCCACCTCCTGCGTTCAAGTGATTCTCCTGCCCCAGCCTCCCAAATAGCTGGGATTACAGATACATGCCACCATGCCTGGCTAATTTTTTTGTATTTTTAGTATAGACGGGGTTTCACTATGTTGGCCAGGCTGGTCGTGAACTCCTGACCTCAGGTAATCCACCCGCCTCGGCCTCCCAAAGTGCTGGGATTATAGGCACGAGCCACCATGCCCAGCCCTAGCTATGTTTTTATAGGAATTATAGTAGGCAGAAACACTCTTTTAATGGGGCATATGACTTGTTAATCAAATCAGCCAGATGACAGTAAATGTATTTTCTTCAAAGGAAGTCCAGCAAATCACTTAATTTGTTAATGACTCAGCATTGAAATCATTTAAAAAATGATTTGGGGAATGGGGGTCCTATGTCTGAATGACTCAGTTTTTTTCCTTCCAATGGACTATAGTGGAACATGGTTTTACTCTCACTTTGAATAATTCTGTTTGAGAAATCTTAACTGTGCAAGCAGTCACTTAATAATTTTTTAAGTGGTCTTATCTAAATCTTGCAGCACGGTCATTAAACAGTAATTACTACATATTTACTGTTCACCTGTGAATGTGAGACTACTTTGTGAGAATTATTACTGTGCGATATTTTCTTAAGCATTACCCTTATATGGCAAGTGAACGTATTAAATTGCCTAAGGACAAGCAATTGAAAGTAAGGACAGAGACAACATTTGAATATGGTGTTTTAAGTGTATGCCTTCAAGAAAAGCTTGTGTGTATCCTAGCAATATTTAGACAAGCAGGATGACCTCCCATTTCTCTTTGTTTATTAAATAGTGATTTTGTAAGAGAAATATAAAGAAAAGTTTTATATTTTGCCGCTATTTAAGGTTTTTTGCTATTCATGAGCCTGATTATTTCCTTTTTGTATAGGAAGATTTTCAGTCAATGACTTATGGATTTAAAATGGCTAACAGTGTGACAGATCTTCGAGTTACAGGTAAAATTATTTTTAAAGATAATTCACAAGTTTTACATTTTCATATGTTTCCTTTTAAAACTTATTGTTTCTTTTTCTAGGCATGCTAAAAGATGTGGAGGATGACATGCAAAGAAGAGTAAAGGTATATATGTTTTCTCTTTGGTGTGGGGTTTTGGTACACTTCTAAATGTCAGTTTAACTTTACCTAATTAAAAATGTGTAGAACCACCTTTCTCCTGTATGTGCTTTGTATTTTTTTTTGTAATGAATTTGAACACTGCTAGAGGAGTTTCTGATAAATTAATGTCATTTTCAAATTTTAGTATATGTGCTGCCGAAGCGAGCACAAATTAATGTCATTTTCAAGTACAGCCATCCCTCGGTATTCTCAGGGCACTGGTTCCAGGACCCCTGTGAATACCAAAACTCAAGGATGCTCAAGTCTCTTATATACAATGGTGTGATATTTGCATATAACCTGTTCACGTCCTTCTGTATACTTTAAATCATCACTAGATTACTTATAATATTTAATATGTAAATGCTATGTAAATAGTTGTACTGTACTTTTAAAATTTGAATTTTTTAATGTTATTTAAAAATTTTTTTCTGAATACTTTCAATCAGCGGTTGGTTCAATCCAACCCATGGATACAGAGAGATGAGTATATTCAAATTTAACCCACTTGATTCTTTCAACTTTTTGCCAGTGTTTTAGATTTTTACTATGGTATTTTAAAAATAGTATTTTTCTCCCACTACTGTTTTCGGTTCCTCAAAGGTAAGGACTATCTTGTTCACCTTTGTATCTTTAATAGCTGGTACAGTGTCTGGAACACAGTAGGTGAGCTCAGTAAGTGGTGATATCCCAAATCTGGTGAAAACCTTCTAGATGACCTTGATGATTTGCGGCTTTTCATAGAGATGGGGGAAAAGTTATATTTCTACATTTTTTTTAACACTAGTATGACAGTATGGTTGTCAAACTTCATATTCTCTTTTTTTGATTTTTACAATTCAGTGAATTGGGCAGTTAGACACACACAGTGCTCCACTTTTAGATGAGGAAAATACAGATCAAAGGAGTTAAATAACCTGTGTCTTAGCTTTACTAAAGGGCATGTAAATGGCAGCTTTAGGGGTAGAACCCACAACTTCTAGTAGATCTTCCTGTAGTACCACCCTGGTATTTGGTCAAATAAAATTGTCCACTATAACATTTGTATTAAGAAATTGTGTATTTTAGTGTAAAATGGATCAGTATTGACCATTGAACTTTATTTTTTCATAATGTGATTTTTGTGAAGGTTACAGTTTTTTTCTAACAGGGTTAGTTTTGAGAGCATCAGGAATTTCAATTAATATCTCCTTTTAAAGGAAAATGTACTATGTGCCATATACTTCTGCTTATGTTATTTCATTGTTTTGCTGTTTGAATACTTAATTCTTTTCCATGATCTTTATAATTTATGTCAAAATGACCTTTCTGTGTATAGGATTAATAGGAGGAACGTAAATACTAGACACAGCTTTTTTCCCCAACTATTTTCCCCAAAAACAGATTCTTGTGTATACTTAAAAAATTAGTGTTTTTCCTTATGTATTTGTAATGTAATATTTTTTCAGGTTTGTGTTTAATTCACCTTTTTTAAAATTTTAGAGTACTCGAAGTCGACAAGGAGAAGAAAGAGATCCAGAAGTTGAACTAGAAGTAATTGAACTTATTTTCTGGTAGATAATATCAGAGAAGTCTACCTGTTAATGTTGTAGTTTTATGAACTGCGTTATAATTTATGGAAGCCCTTTTTAAGGTATTTCTTTAAAAATTGGACGTTGCAAGGGATTTTATTTCCCTTGTATTTATTTTGATAGAATGATAATACAGCTCTTTCAAATAGATGATTTCAAAACTCTTCAGTGTATTCCTGTGAGGTAGGAAGAAAAATATGGTCTTTCACAGATGATGCACCAGAGCGCCACAGTATCAAAAGTTGCTGAACCTTTGTCGAGATTCTAAATTTTCTGACTCTGCTTAAAGCACATTTTAATCAGTCCTTTTTAAAATGCAGATAACATCAGTTTTTTGAGGTAATAGTGTAAATTTTGACTTAGGACAAGATCAGTGCTGTTGATATAGAAACTTCACATTCCAATTTCAAAAGAATAGGCTTTGTTTTGTTTTCTGCAGCTCATTTTTCAGGCTTTTAAAAGCCTGTAAGTGAAGGTGTCTGTAATGTAGTAAGTTATTAACATTGAGATTTAGGAGTTAATATATTTTAAATGAAATTCCTTTCACGGGCTTTGCATCTTTTAACTTTTAGTCCTTTCTTGTTTTTTTAGCACCAACAATGTTTAGCAGTATTCAGCAGAGTGAAATTTACTCGTGTGTTACTGACAGTGCTTATAGCCTTTACTAAGAAAGAGGTAAGGGCATTCAATATAATATGTCTATTTGTTTTAGTGATTTTGGCTGGAATTCCTGAGTGAAGCAGTTCTGAAACTTCTCCCTTGAAGTGTTCCTGATCCCAGATATACAGAACTCAGCATTTGGTATATTTATACCAGTGTAACACTGATGACTTTCTCAATAAATCACGTGAATTTTGTTTTATTTTTTACTTATTTGTAAATAATACATTAGAAGCTGAAATTACTTGTAGGTTGTTATATTTTGTGAATTGAAAAGGAGAAAGTAAAATTTTAGGTAGGCCTAGTCTTACCTTCAGTTACATAATTAACTGTTGGATTTGTATAGAACCAAAAGCAAGCCCTAGATGGTGAATATTTTTTCCTTTTTGTATTTTTGCACTAATTCAAGTCAATTACAGATTAATTTTTGAGTAATTTATAAGTGGTGAATAGGGATCCAATTTTTACCACTAATTTAATTTCTGTAATTCTATTTCTTCCCATTTTTTTTTTCCTACCTTGATGAATGACATGGTAGAATTGTTGAAAATTTTTTCATTTTCTAGTTGATTGCTTCTTTGGTTTTTATTGTGGAAAAAAAAAAACCAAAAATATTTTCTATTATTTTAATTGATCCTACAAGTTATAGATGTGAGTAAAAAAACCATTTTCTATCCTAACAGGATCTGGACATCCTGTATTAAGTGCATAGTTTATGAAAACCAATGTCATTACAGCAAGCATTTAATTTCGTTATTGTTTATAGGATTTTCCTATTTAATGTATATCTTTCAGTGAAAGAATATGTAAGAATGTTTTTGGTGATTTATTTGCTAGACCAGTGCTGTTGCAGAAGCTCAAAAATTGATGGTTCAAGCAGCAGATCTTCTTTCTGCCATTCATAATTCATTGCATCATGGCATCCAGGCCCAGAATGATACTACAAAAGGAGGTAATTGTTCAATTTGCTCCTACTCTTTCTTTTCTTCGTTTCTATCCAAAATATTTAGTGCTTAGCTTGTACTAAAGTTTTTTCAAGTCAGTCTTGTACCTTGGAATGTTTTAATCCAGAGACTTACAGTGTTTAGGCTCTTCTCTGTAAATATATACTAGACTAAAAAACAATACTGTGGAACTTGGCCGTTTCCTGTATATTACTATTTAGACTTGGAATATGTATCCTGTCTTATGTCCATGCTGTGATGTTACAGTCTGGCAGCTTCTTCTTGCTGCCCAGAAAAGCCAGCGCAATGAGAACAGCAGAGAAAGAGTTTAATTATCATGAGTCAGCCAAGTGGAAGGATGACAGCTGTTTCTCAAATCTTCCTCCCCGAGAATTCAGGGACTAGAGTTTTTGAAGAATAGTTTGGCGGGCAGTGGGTGAGCAAGGAGAGGAGATTTGTTTCAGGAAGGGACAGTTACCATCTTTATTTAAATTGTAAACTAAATTTCTCCCATAGTTGCTTGGCCTACACCAGGAATAAGCAAAGACAGCTTGTGAGGTTAGAAGCAAGATGGAGTCAGCTATGTCAGGTTTCTCTCATAATTTTTACAAAGGCCATTTCAATAACAATGAATCACCTTTTTAATCACCTCTCCTCTTTTTTGTCTGAGAGATCGTCACTTCGATTACACATGTTAGAAATGATTGTTCCCCAGTGCTGTAAAGAAATAGCACTTGAACATAAATTTAATTTCCTTGGCAAGGCCATTTTTACTTTCTGCAGAAAGGGTACACTCGCCAGCAGTTTTGCCACGAGAGTACGCTAAGCAAAGGAGACAGGATCATTTATAACCTGACACGTCCACCCTACTGCTGTGTCCGGTTTCCATTGGCTGGAACAGGACCTTACATTTCTGTATTTGTCCCAATTGGCTAGCAACTTAGAACTTTTTAAAAGAGGCAAAGGCAGAGGAGAACAAAGGAAGGAGGAAGTAACTTGTGGAATGCTGAGAAAAGTAAAAACTCCTTCAAATAAGAAAGAAGAACAGGCTATGACCTAATGCTTGCTTGGACCAGTAAAAGCATGCCAGGGCAAATATTTAGGCTAAATTCTGGGAGCTAAGAACGTAAAGTACATTGATTTATTACAGCTAGCAGATATTTAATAATGTTAGCACAGGTTTTTGAATAAATTTTGCTTCTAAGAGAAGTTACTATTTATTCCTAATTAGATGGGGAGGAAAGTCTTTGAAGAGGAACTTCTACTTTGCTTTTTACACACAGTCTACTCTGAACACCAGGCAGGCGTTAGATATTCTCCCTGTTTTGGAAAAGATTTCAGTCTGTATTTTTCCTGTGCTCTCACACCACCACAACAGTCATCGGTACAGAAGACTTGAGTGATAACTGTGTAGGTTTTTCCACACACACCAGCTGGATGCCCTCTAATTAAACTCCCATTGAAGGAGTGTTTGTGGTAGTGTGGAAAACACAAACTCCAACCTCTACTATCTACCCGGAGGTAATGCCAGATCCCACAGGTTGACGGCTCAGTCCCCAAGACTGCTCTTCCTCCCCAAACACCAGTTCCATGTCTGGGTTTCCAGAACTTCTGACCCACTGGCTTTAAGTTGGGATTCCCACGACTCTCTTTTTGGTTTCAGCTAATTTGCTGGAGCGAGTCACAGAACTCTGGGAAACACTTGGTGTGTTTACTGGTTTATTGTGGGGGCTATAGGATGTGAAGGCTACAGATGAAGAAATGCATAGGGTGAAGTATGGGTAAGGGTCTCGGAGCTTCCATGCCTTCCCTGGGTGTACTATCTCCTAGGAACCTCCACATGTTCAGATATCTGGAAGCTCTCTGAACTGTGTCCTCCTGAATTTTTACAGAAGTTTCCTTACATAGGCATGATTGATTAAACCTTTGGCCATTGGTGAGCAACTGGACCTTCAGCCTCTCTCCCATCCCTGGAAGTTGTGGGGTGGGGCTGAAAGTTCCAGCCTTGTACTCATGCCTGTCTTTTTGGTTATCTGCCCTACCCTGAAACTATCAGTCATTCGCATATCAAAAGACAGCACTTGGAGAGTCTAAGGATTTTAGGAGTTAACGTTAGGAAACAAGAAGGAAGACCAAATATATATTTCATAACGTCACACCCTCTGTGTTCTCACTGCATTCATACAGGCCTCTGTTACATTTTTTTGTACATTGTATTTTAGTTTTTTTACCCATTTGTCTTTCCATGAGATTTTGAGCACTTTTAGGCCAGGCACTCTCTTCTTGTGTATTGCCATGCTTGGCATATTGTTGGCACTCAGATTTTATTTATGAAATATGCCTTAAAAAGAATAGTGTACCTCTGTTGTAAAGTTTACAGTGGGTTAACATTGTAGATAATGTGTAGCGATTTTGATTGTCCTTAAAACTCATTAAAATGAGATGACATTTATATCCTTTTTTCGCCACTCAACGACTTGGCCATTCCAGTAGAGAGGAAGAGAAATTTATATGCTTCAAATTAGTGTTACCCAGTTGTCAGTCTTGTAACCAGAAAGGCAAGTTTTTACTGATCGACACCTCATTCCTTTTCCACACATACCCTCCATTTAGAGACAGACATTGTGTTCCCCTTCCCATATATTTTTCTTTCCGTGCTAAAATGTTAGGTAATACAGCAACCCAGAAGGTAATTTGGGTTAGGAAATCAGTATTGTCATAATTTTTGTGTTTCTACTAGTTGTGCTGACTTTGTATGTATTTATCATCATTTTCACTTTTTCCAAAAGAGGGAGTGTGTTTATAGGATGAGTGACTAGGTAGCATTCTGTACCATAGGACATAAGGAGGTGGTTATGCATAGCAACGTAGTAGTACATGTTTACAGAGAGGGATAAAATGTCCACAACTCTGAAATGCTTTGAAATCTACAGCAATAATACTTTTATGAAAACCACTATATAATAAATGACTTCAAAGTTATTTGTTGGTTTGTGTATCAACAAGATGATGCAAAGCAAGAATCTTCCAGATGATTGGAATCTGGATGTTTCTTTTTGCCATGTCTGACTACTCCTGGGCTATTCTGCTCTGTATCTGTAATCAAACTCTGAGATGATAATTTCCGTGGGATCATTAGTAGCTACAGCTTGTGACTTTTCTATATTTCAGACCAGTGTTAAAAATAGCTTGTGCATATGATCTCCTCTATTACTCTGGTTTTATAGTGTGCTGACAGGCTTCAGGAAAATTGTTTATGTAAAACTGGCTTGAATAAACCTTTTAAAAATGTAATCTTACGACTAAGCAAGTGAAATTTTAAATTTAACAAGTACTCACCCTGTGCTTGTATGGGTAATACCTTTTAGCTGGCATAATTTAATGTTCTAATTATCCCTTAATCATAAGCTGTACGATTCTATAATAAAAAAGTTAATGCCTTCTTAATGTCTATTCTAGTAGAAGAGTGATGAGAAAATAATAGTATAGATTAGTTTTGGTCTCTACTCATTTTGCCTTCTGATTATATTACAACTCCAGCTGGTGACAAGATGGCTGTGTAAATCTTGAAATCACTGAGCATTCATTTTAGCTTCTCATTGAAAGGTAGATATTCAGTATGAATTGTAAACTGGCATTAAGGGAGAAAGTAGGAATAATCAAACTTGATCTGAGAATTACTTGCTGGTGCATTTTCTCAATGCATAGTAATATCTTTATGAAGATGCAGAATGCAAAAGTGGTTTTGGAGGTGGATAAGGAGGGCAGCTTACTGATAATGGGATTTTTTTGACGTGGTTACATGGAGCAGTGTACTAGTAAAGTATTTGGCCCTGGAAAATGGATAGAGAAGCAGATTTTGGAGTCATTTTCAGTGCTTATTGAGGGAGCAGATGGTGTTTACTTGGGACTTACTGGATTCAAAGATGTGACCTTGGGTTATATTGTTGTTGAAGGAAGAAAGGAGCAAAAAAATCCAGTGAAACTGTTGTTTTTCTTTGTTTTTGCTTATGCTGTCTTGAATTTTACAGTTCTTTTTAATATGTCTGTGGAAGTTTAGCTCATCCTTTAAAATGATGTTCACATCACCTCCTCCAATGAGACTTTCCTGGTTCTATTTGTCAAAATATGTTTCTCTTTCCATGTTCACTCATAGTTATCTGTGAATTGGGTCTAATTTACCCTTTAGATTATGAGCATCTTTAACAGTTGCCAATGGAAATAATATATTTAAATTTATGTTGCCTGAAATTAATAGATACTCTTGGGGAGTGTATTTTCAAATCTAACACACAGTTTCAAGAGGACTTGTCATCTTTTAAAAATAAATTAAAAGATACCTGAATAAACTTGGTGGGTTGAACACATGTATTTGCTTTCTGAAATTCCAAGCAAGCAATGAAGAAGTGATTTTTTTCTTTCAAGGCATAATTGATAAAGATGAAAAAGACAGGGAAAGGAGAAAATAGCAACAAAATTATTTTAGAAGCTGGAAAACAGAAGGACATTGACTTACCTATCTCCAAATAACTATTTTTAGCCACTGATAGAGGAAGTCAAAGGCAGCCCAGTTTATACTGTGGATCTCCTGAAGGCTGCATTATTGGTTTGCCAGATACTTCTGGAAATGGGTATGAGAAATTTAGCTGAAAACATGAGAACTGGTTGATAATCTGTTCAGAAGCAGAAATTTCATCCCTCTTTTTGCTGAGTGACATTCCTGAACCTCACAATACTAAAAGTTTATTCTCTGGAGGAGGGGGACAGAGGGATTCTGTACTTGAGGGTATATGAGGCCCAGGTGAAGGGTACACATTATGAGAGAGTTAAGTGAAAGTTAAGTAGTCATTATTGTGACCTACTTTCTTTCCCCATCTGCTCCTCTCCTCGCTCCACTCGGCCTTCAGAACAGTGTAGCCAGGCACATGCTCTCCACTTAAGAGTTTAGAAGATTCTTCTTAGGGAAATCTGAAAAGTCCAAGAGATGGGGAAAAACAAAAGCAAATTCTAAATATGCTAATTTCAGCAATTCCCCTGATAAAATGGCTTGGTTGAAAGCTTGACGTGTATTCACAGTGCTCTTAATGGTTTTTTTTTTGGTATGTGCTCTAGTTTCAAATCTGAGTATATAGTTAAGGGTGGAAATCTCTAGCCTGAAAGAAAGAATAAAACAGGCAAAGTACCTTAAGAGAAATGAGAAAAATCAATACGTATGTAAAACAAAAATAGGATGCTATATGAAAGGAAAAAAGGGGAATATGTTCTTTGAGATTGAAAATAGAAGAGCACGGCGGGTGGGGGGCAAGGGGAGGGATAGCATTCAGAGAGATACCTAATGTAGATGATGGGTTGATGGCTCAGCAAACCACTATGGCACATGTATACCTATGTAACAAACCTGCATGTTCTGCACATGTATCCCAGAACTTAAAATAGAAGAGCAGAAATGACAAAAATAAGTAGGAAGTTTAGAATACAAAGTTGCAGAAATCTTAGAGCCAAAAATGAAAAGGTGAAAAATAGGAAAGATAAAGATTATACTAGGCTTAGTCAAGAAAGGTCTACTATCTAATAAAGGTAAGTAAATAAAACATATAAAGGATAAACTAATAAAAGTTGTTCCAGAAGTATAGATCAGAAAATAGAAGCAAAAAAAAAAAAAATCACTGGATGTGGTAGCCCATGCCTGTAATCCCAGTGCACTTTGGGAAGCCAAGGTAGGAAGATTGCATGAGGCCAGGAATTCGAAACCAGCCTGTACAACATAGCAAGACCCCATCTCTACAAAAAATTTAAAAAGTAGCCAGGTGTGGTGGCATGTGCCTTGTAGTCCTAGCTACTCGGGAGATTGAAGTGGGAGGATTGCCTGAGCCCAGGAGGTTGAGGCTACAGTGAGCTATGATTGTACCACTGCATTCCAGCCTGGACGACAGTGAGAGACCCTGTCTTTTTAAAACAAACAAACAAACAAACAAACAAACATGTAAGAAAATTTCCTGGAGACAGATGATATGAATGCTTAGATTGAAAGGGCCAATAAAGAGCCACCCAGCACACCAGAATGAAAATTGACTTGTGTTGAGGTGGCATATCATTATGAAACTTTAGAAAAGTGGCAACAAATAGAAGATCCTAAGAGAAAAGAGGCAAAACCAAGTTACACAGAATCAAGACAGAGTGTCTCATGTGCAGCAGTAGTGGAAATTAGAAGTCAATGAAGTGAAAACCGAGATCATATTTCCTAATGCAAAACTTACTCAAAGCTATAGCAATGAAGACAGTGTAGTTCTGGATAGATACAGATCAGTGGAATAGAACAGAATTGAGAGCCCAGAAATGAACACTCATGTTCTCGGTTGCTATTTGACAAGGGTGTCAAGACAATTCAATGAGGAAAGAAAAGTCTTTTCATCAAAGATGCTAAGACAACTGGATATCCACATGCCGGAGGATAAAGTTGGATACTCCCCATCACCCCTGCTGGTCTTATGCAAAAGTCAACTCAGAATGGATCAGTGACTTAAATGTGAGAACTAAAGCTATGGAACTCTTAAAACATAGGCATTAATCTTACACCCAGGTTAAAAAAAGCAAACCTGCATAAAAAAATGGGCAAGAGATTTGAACAGACATTTCTCCAGATAAGATTTGCAAATGGACAAAAAGTACACGAAAAGATGTGCAACAACGTTAGTCTTCAGGGAAATGCAAATCAAAATGAAAAGTTACTGCGGCCCACCCACTTGATCGCTTTAATAAAAAAGATAATAAAAAGTGTTGGCAAGGATGTGGAGAAACTGGAGCCCTAATACAGTACTGATTGGAATATAAAATGATACAGCTCTCTTGGAGATAGTCTGGTAGTGTCTCAAATGTTAAACATAGAATTATCCAAGGGAAATGAAAACATCCAAACAAAAAGTTATACACTAATGCTCATAGCAGCATTATTCATAATAGCCAAAAGGGAAAAATAGCTCAAATGTCCATCAGTGGATGAATGGATGCATAAAATGGTATATCCATGTAGTGGTGTATTATTTGTCAACAAAAAGAAATGAAGTACTGAAGGACCTTTAAAACACTGTGTTACATGGAAGAATCCAATCAGAAAAGACCATGTATTGTATGATTTCCATTTATATAAAATGTCCAAAGTTGGCAAATCCATAGAGACAAAGTAGATTAGTGGTTTCCTAGGATTGGGGGAAGAATCACGGGCAGGTAAGAGTGATTGCTAATGGGTATAGAGTTTCTTCGTGGGGTGATGAAAATGTTCTAAATTTGATTGTGATAGTTTCACAACTCTGTTAATGTATTAAAAAACCATTGAATTGTATACTTTAAATAGGTGAGTTATGTGGTATGTTAATTATATCTCATTAGAATTGTGAGTAAAAGAAAATCACTAGAGAAATGATTTCAGACTTTGGGGGGAAATGGTTTTTAATGTTGAATTCTAGACACAAACCATCATTTAGTTTTGAGGAAAGATAATTTCAGGCACTTAAAGTCTCAGAATTTATCTCACAAAAGTTTTGGAAGATGTGCTCCATTAAAACATGGGAATAAATCAAGAAAGAGGGAAGCATGAGGTTTAGGGAAAATGAGAATCCATCATAAGAAAATAATGAAGGAAATCCCCAGGATGGTGGTGAAGGGAGAAAAACACAAGATAATAGCTGAGCACCATGTATGGACAAGTCCAGATTGGAGGAAGCCCCAAGGCTCTAGGGAAAATGTCTCGAAGATACAAGACCACTGTTGCATTTGATGTATTCAGAAGAGATTGAGAGAACTGACAAATGGTTTGGGGTTGAATTAAGCCTTATGAGACAATTATTAAACTTCAGAATGCATATGAAAATTAAAATTTTCACATCTGGGGCAATGGATAACTTAAATCATAGTGGTGCTAATGCTGACTTATTTACTTGATCATAGTGGTGCAAATGCTGAATATTGATTATAACCAAAATTATGATCTAACGGTGTTGTAGGTGAGGGGACAGAAGTGTGTGCAGGCATGTAATTTGTATGTGGTTACAGTGCTACTTGTTTTTTGTTTTACACATTGTCTCTGACTTCCTCCTTTTCAGGTCTCTGACATCTTCTAGAGATGGAGGTGGAAGTCAGAGATAATGTGTAAAACTGAAAAGAAACGAAGGAGTACTCTAAGCTTGTTTTTTGCCAATATGTAGATCAGAGGTGTCCAATCTTGTTTTTTTGAGACGAAGTTTCACTATTGTTGCCTAGGCTGGAGTGCAATGGCGTGATCTCGGCTCAATGCAACCTCTGCCTCTCGGGTTCAAGTGATTCTCTTACCTCACCCTCCTGAGTAGCTGGAATTACAGGTGCCTGTCACCATGCCCGGCTAACTTTTTGTATTCTTTTTTTAGTGGAGACGGAGTTTCACCATGTTGGCCAGGCTGGTCTCGAACTCCTGACCTCAAGTGATCCGCCCGCCTTGGCCTTCCAAAGTGCTGGGATTATAGGCGTGAGCCACTGTGCCTGACCGGGATGTCCAATCTTTTGGCTTCCCAGGGCCACCCTGGAAGAAGAATTGGTCTTGCATCACACATAAAATATGCTAATGAGAGCTGATGAGCCAAAAAAAGAAAAAATCACCAAAACAAATCTCATAATGTTTTAATAAAGTTTACAAACTAGTGTTGTACTGCATTCAAAGTTGTTCTGGGCTGCAAGTGGGACAAGCTTGAGGTAGATAATACCAAAAAAGAAATACAAGAGATAACTAAGAGGAAATGGAAGAGACTGCCTCTGGGGAGAGAGGCATGTTGGGTGGAAAACATGGTTAGAGGATTGATTGTTGGTTTTAATAAAAGCCTTGTTCAACTGATTCTTGAGCCACATGCATGTGTGACTGAAAAAAGTTAAAAATGTTGTGTGTATTAAAAATAGATTAAAATATGTACAATATGATGGTACATTATCTGTGATATGGCTCCTTTAACTTCCTGAGGACTGACCTTGGTGCCAAAGACAAAACTATGCTATTACAACCCAGTCGGCTTAACTTGCCCACCATGGCAGTGTATTGTGCAACAGAGGTAGAGCTGACTTCATTTTAAAATCACAAGCCATTAGAGAGTACTAGGCCATGATGTGCTAGTGCCAGGAGCTTGAGATGTTTATTCTTTTAGTTCAAAATTTTTTCTGTTTTTAAAAAAGTCCATACATACCCACACATGTGTGCTTGTGTGTATCTAATCTAGAGGATTTCTAGTTTGGGGATGGTACTGTGAAGATGGCTCTGATGTTTCTACTCTCTAAAACCAGCCAAAATCTATAAGGAATATGAGAAATAGAATCTTTCCAGTGTCTTAAAAAGTAGGGAACACTTATAACCAGAATCAAAATAGAATGGGACCCAGGAGAGGGAGAACATTGAGAATGGATAGATTTTCTTAGTGTAAACATAAGTAGACCTGCAAAGGACAGTGTTCTCACAAGGAGTTGACATAACTTGAAGGGACAAAACTAGAGATTCTCTTGGAATAATCACAGGTGTAGAGTACACAAGCTGACTGTGTTAAACTATGTGAATAATACCTTGGAAAGGCAAAGGAGGTGGGGCTCTGCCAGAAAACATGCACATGTACTGTCTTGGTTTCTGCTGCAAGATAGAGGAGATGCTGTTGATGTTTTAGTAGTCTGGTTAACTGGTAATCTTTGTGTCAGTAAAAGAAACACATGCACACGGGCACATCACATGTGGCTTAAGGAAAGTCAATGAGGCCTCCAGCTAGCCTAGAGTGCTATTCTAACACCTCACTCAAAAAACTGGTTCAAGAAGCACTCCTTCAGTGATATCATAATCAAAAAAGAAACTGCATAGTATTTATACACAAATATTCCAAGAAAAGAAGCAGATGAAAAACACTGCTCAGAAACACTTTTGTGCAAAAATTGAAAGAATTTATTTAAAAATGGCCTCTATAGAACAAGAGCAGAAAGCGAAAATATGAAGACTAAAGGAAGAAGTAATGAATAATAGAAAGGGAGTAAAAGTGACCAGGCAGAGTTCAGGAAAGCAGTAGAAGAGAAAAATCCTGAGAGATCTCATTGAAAATAGCAAAAGCATTCTAGACATTGCTGAAAAGCTGTAAAGGACATGGAGGGCCGGGCGTGGTGGCTTACGCCTGTAATCCCAGCACTTTGGGAGGCCGAGGCAGGCAGATCACCTGAGGTCGGGAGTTTGAGACCAGTCTGACCAACATGGGGAAATCCCCATCTCTACTAAAAATACAAAATTAGCTGTGGTGTTGCATGCCTGTAATCCCAGCTACTCAGGAGGCTGAGTCAGGAGAATCGCTTGAACCTGGGAGGCGGAGGTTGCAGTGAGCCGAGATCACGCCATTGCACTCCAGTCTGGGCAACAAGAGTGAAACTCCGTCTCGAAAAAAAAAAAAGGACATGGAGGTCAGGATTGAGGAAAAAACTAAGCGAAGCAGAAGTGAGCAAAGGAGATGTGAAGTATGATGAGAAAGTAATAGCAAAAGAAGTCTCAGTATACATATGATTGGCGTCCCTTAAGATGTGAACCGTATAATGGAACAGAAAAAAATGTTAGACATTTCTAGAAGAAACTAGAATTAAATCCATGAGTGTCCATTGAAAGAGTATAATGTGTTCCAGGATAAATTGATAAAGAATTATTAATAGTAAAATAGAGCCTAGTAAATTAAGATCTAAAGCAACTATTATATTGGCTTCATGGTTCTTCACATCAACATCAACACAGAAAGTAGTGTAACAATATCTTCAAAGTCCTCAAGTAAAGAACTGTGACCTGCTGGGCGTGGTGGCTCACGCCTGTAATCCCAGCACTTTGGGAGGCCAAGGCGGGCGGATCACGAGGTCAGGAGTTTGAGACCAGCCTGACCAACATGGTGAAACCCTGTCTGTAATAAAAATAGAAAAATTAGCTGGGCGTGGTAGTGGGCGCCTGTAATCCCAGCTGCTCGGGAGGTTGAGGCAGGAGAATCGCTTGAACCCAGGAGGCAGAGGTTATGGTGAGCTGAGGTCGCAGCATTGTACTTCAGCCTGTGCGACAGAGTGAGACTCTGTCAAAAAACAAAAAACAAACAAACAAACAAAAAAAAGACAAAAAAACTGTGACCTAAGAGTTTTACACCTATTCCAAAGGTCTTTGAGTGACACTCGTAGAAATATTTTTAAACTAGCAAGAACTTGGAATATTTTTCCAAAGACCTTTTTCCTGGAGGAGAAAGACTGAAATCAGGAATGAAATTCAGCCTACTGAGACATAAATGGAAAAGCTGTGGCAGAAGGACAGGCATTGAGCATTGATTCTGTTTCATTGTAGAACTGTGGTTAAAACGGTGGAAATTGGTTTTACTAAATATAATGTAACATAACTGTCAAGAATCTTGACAATATAAAAGTAATTAACCAAAGTCAGGAAGTAACGGGGAAGACTAATTTTCTTTTATATGCAGGGGTCCAGAGATACTGGTTAAAGCTGAGAAATCATCTGTAATATAAAGATAGGTATATTTCAACATGTGGAGGTAAGCAATGGCGATAGAGATAAGATTATTCAAGTTTGGTGCTTGTCGTAGTTCATTTTGTGTTGCTGTAACAGAGTACCTGAGACTGGGTGATTTATTTTAAAAGAGGTTTACTTAGCTCATGGTTCTGCAGCCTGGGAATTTCAAGATTCATGGTACATGCTCAGCTTCTGGTGAGGCCATGCACTGGGTCAAAACATGGCAGAGAAGTTAAGCAGACATGTGGAAAGAGGGACCAAACAGAAAGAACCTCCCATTTAACAATACACTATCATGGGAACTAATCCGTACCTGTGAGAACTAATCCAGTCTCACGAGAGTGAGAAGGCATTAATCTGTTTAGGAGACATCTGCCCCCTTTACTCAGACACCTCCTATTAGGCCCCATCTCTCAACACTGTTGTACTGGCAATTAAACTTCAACATGAATTTTGGTGGGGACAAAAACACATCCAAACCATAGCAATGACCAGAGGAAGGTAAAGGGAGGTCTTTAGCATTATCATTGTTTATTATTGGTAAGAAGATTAACAGCTAACTTTCTGAAGGAATAGAACTTTAGAGATATTAATAAAGTTGTAGATACAAAATTAATAAAAGACTTCTCAATTATCAGAAGGAAAATACAGCAAAGAATGAATGATCTTAAAGATAACAAAGGGAACCATGTATTTCCAATTTAGTGATAACAAAACTCAGTTCTGATTCTTGCTCTTCTTTCCTTCTCTTCTTGAAAAAATTCACTCCTAATGCCATGAGATGGGCCTGAGCACAATGGGCATGTGCGCTAGAGCGAGACTTTGGAGCCTGCCTTAGGGATGATGATGGTGTCCACATGGGAGATAGGAGTAGCCTGACATAAGGTGTTGTAACCATGTGGGTAGGTGGAGTCTACTTGTAGCAGGGTGAGGCCTAGCATGGGCCATCAGAGTCTGTGTGGAGTAAGGAAGTGTCCATGTAGAATGGTAGTGGAATGGGGAGGGCATCTGCAAAGAGATAGACCTAGAGCAGGAGTTTGGAATAGTTCAAGATACCTTGAGAGCATCACTGTGAATCGGTAGCCTAACTGGATTCACTGCTTCTAAAGTGAGTGGAGAAGGGTATTTCCACAGGAGTGTAGCTGAGCTTGGGGTGCCTGAGCCTAAGCAGGATTGAGAAGGGGACCATGTGGGAACAACCTGGCACTGTATGTCAGGAGCCTAAGTAGGATGAGGAGGGTGTGTCTATGGGAAGGCAGTCTAGTACAGGGTTTTGGAGTATAAAGGCAGGGAGTAGAGAGAGGCATGGGGTGTGGGAGTCCAGGCAGGGTAGGCTCATGTTAATGGAGCCTGGCAGAGTAGGGTGGTGAAACCTGAGGTAAATTCATGGAGGTGATTGTGTGCAGGGCTGTCAGAGACCAAGCCAGGTAATGAGGGCATCTGTGCATGTGGGTGACCAAGTACAGGGTTTCAGAGCCTAAGCATGTTGAAAAAGGTGTCATTGTGGAAGGTTTCCCAGGTATGGGGTGTCAGATCATAAGTGGGGGGAAGAGGCTGTCCAGGAGGACTGGATGGCATGAGATGTCAAAGCCTAAGCAGGAAGAGAAAAGTAGAAAGGTGGCCCCATGTGGGAAGTTGTAGCCTAAGCACATTGATGAAAAGCTTCTGTGCAGAAAGGTGGCCTGTTGTGGGGTATCAGAGCTTAGATGGGGTGAGGAGAGCATCTCTAGAGGAGTGCCAAACGGAGTGGACGTTATGGTGGCCTAACATGTCAATGATAGGAGATTGTAGTGGACTGAATGATGGTCCCAAAGCTACCAAGGTCCTATTTCTACTTCTCAGAACCTGTAAATATTACTTTATTTGGGAAAGGGATCTTTATGAATGTGATTGTTAAGGGTCTTGTGATGAGGGGGTGATCATGGATTGTCTGGCTGTACCCAAATATCATAAGTGTCCTTCTAAAAGAGGTGGATGGGCCGGGCGTGGTGGCTCACACCTGTAATCCCAGCACTTTGGGAGGCCAAGGCAGGCGGATCATGAGGTCAGGAGATCAAGACTATCCTGGCTAACGCGGTGAAACCCCGTCTCTACTAAAACTACAAAAAAACAGCCGGGTGTGGTGGCGGGCGCCTGTAGTCCCAGCTACTCAGGAGGCTGAGGCAGGGGAATGGCGTGAACCCAGGATGCGGAGCTTGCAGTGAGCCAAGATTGTGCCACTGCACTCCAGCCTGGGCAACAGAGCAAGACTCCGTCTCAAAAAAAAATAATAATAATAATAAATAAATGAATAAAATAATAGGAACATATCAGTTGGATATAGAAAACAACTTGAAGGGGATCTCACGTGGTCAAAATTAGCAAAAACTTAAGCATCAAAGTAAATAATTCTGACAGATCATAACTTATTGAATAAAAGATAAAGCCATTATTCTACCCTGATATAAATAAATGAAATGGACAGTTTGATGAAAATATTTATATGAGTGTCCCCCCAACCCCCAAATACTTATTAATTTCAAAAGGAAAGGGAGTAACTACAATGAAGAGGCCTGTTGGATACACCTTAATCAAGTGATTAAAGTTCACATCACCAGTAGTAAGATCCTCATTTTGCTGATAGTGTGCAATGAGAATATAACATTAATTCTGTAATATTCCAAAGATTCATAATATGAATCTGATCATGAGGAAGCAAGACAATCCACATTTGAAGGCAGTATACAGAATTACTGGTCTGTTAGTCTTCAAAGATGTCAGTGTCATGGGAGTCAAGGAAAGACTGAAGAACTGTGTCAGACTGAAGGAGAATAAGAGGCAGTGAAATTAAATGCAGTTGACATGGTTATGAAGAAGTTTGTGAAACTTGAATGAAGTGTGAGGATTAGGTGATAGTAGTTGCTCAGTGTTAGTTTTCTAATTCTGATGGCTGTATTGTGATTATGTAAGACTATGTCTTTGTAGGAATAACACTCTAAACATACTTGAGGGTGGTTTACTATTGACTGTGCTTGGAACTTTTGAGATTGTTTCAAAAGAAAAAAGCTTACCTCAAAGCAAAATAGATCAATAATATGTTGGTGCTTTTGATATGTGAATGGATAAGTTATGATATATCTACACAATGGATATTATAATGGAATGAAATACTGATACATGCAACATAATGGATAAATCTTGGAAACATGTTGAGCCAAAGAAGTCAGATATAAATGAGTACAAATTGTCTGATTGTTTTGTTTGTTTAGAAGTAGGAAAGGCTAATCTTGTTTTTGAGACCGAGTTTCACTCTGTCACCCAGACTGGGGTGCAGTGGCACAATCTAAGCTTACTGCAACCTTTGCCTGCCAGGTTCAAATGATTCTCCCACCTCAGCCTCCTGGCTAGCTGGGATTACAGGCGTACACCACCACACCTGGCTAATTTTTGTGTTTTTAGTAGAGACGGGGTTTCACCCTGTTGGCCAGGCTGGTCTTGAACTCCCTCAAGTGATCTGCCCACCTTGGCCTCCCAAAGTGCTGCGATTACAGGTGTGAGCCACCATGTCCGGCTAGGAAAGGCTAATCCATAGGGACGGGAAGAAGTTCCTTGGTTACTGAGCATTGGAGTGATAGACTGAGAAATTGCACAAAAAAACCTTTTGGGGTGGTAAAAACGTTCTTTTTGTTGATTGTGGTAGTTACATGGTTGTACATATTTTTCAGACCATTGAACTGTACATTTAATGTTTGTATTGTATGTGAATTGTGCCTCAATAAAATTAGAAAAGGGAAGTTTCTCCCACACGTGGAAGAAACTTGTAGTTGTGGTTATTTCTCCAGAGATAAACCAGGGATCACAGGTGGATGGCTTTTTTTCTCTTAAACTCAGTGGTAAGAATGAGATTTTCAAAAAACCCTTTGCATCTATTAGATAGGGTCTCACTCTGTCACCCAGGCTGGAATGCAGTGATGCAGTCACGGCTCACTACAGCCTCATCCTCCTGCACTCAAGCTGTCCTCCCATCTCAGCCTCCCCAGTAGCCGGGACTACAGGCATGAGCCAGGATACCCGGCTAATTTTTTTTTTCTTTTTTTTGTAGTGACTGGGTTTTACCTGTTTAAAAATATATGCTAAACAGTATTAGATACGTAGATTTGTATGATATTACATCCTAGGTTACTCTCACCAATGACTAGGGTATAATATTTATTGAGGCCATGCCTTGAGTTTAACAGTTGTGTTTTAATACTATTTTGTAACATTTTGGTTAAATAAAACGTAAAGCTTACCATTTTAACCATTTTAAGTATACAATTCACTAGCATTAATTACATCCACATTGCTGTGCAACTATCACCACTGTCTCCAGAACTTTTTTATGTTCTAAACTGGAACTCTACCCCTTAAACATGAACTCCCAGTTCCCTCCTCCCCACAAACCCTCACGGCCATTATTCTCTGTCTGAATTTCACTGTTCTAGGTCCCTCATACAAGTGATATTATGCAATACTTGTCCTTTTGTGTCTGGCTTAGTATAATTCTACAACTTTTTGTAAAAGGAAATAAAATAGCCAAGAAGTGCAGCATAACATAACCAAAGCTCAGCAGCTTTTATGTTGTTTTCCAGAATTCCTTCCAATTTAAGGGCAGCCAAAACTCGTTATTTTAATAAACCTGACTATAAATTGCCTATGTAACTCTTGAAAGATATGTTGAATAAATAATATAGTGTCTCTCTTGACTAATACATTTCCAGATCTTTAATTTTGACATCTGATTTACTTTTAGAATAACTTACTTTGCTCAGTAAAACCAAAGTACTTGTTAACATAAATCTTTTATCCAGGGGAAAGGGAAGGTAAAGAGAAGTTGGTTAATGGGTACAAAAATAGATAGATGAAATATGTTCTATTATTTGATAGTACAGAAGGGAGACTATAGTTAATATTTTGTTGTATATTTCAGAATAGCTAGCAGAGAATTGGAATGTTACCAGTACAAAGAAGAGAGAAACGTTTGAAGTGACAGATATCCTAATTACCCTGATTTGATTATTACACATTGTGTACATGTATCAAAATATCACATATACCACAAAAATACATAACAACTATCATACATCAGTTTTTAAAAAAGAAAAAATTATTATGTAATGACCATGTGCTGTTGGTAATACTTTTCTGTTATTAGTAATGAAGACCAGTGACCTAACAGGAATTGTAGTACCTCAACAGTTTAAACCCATGTATCATAATGTTTTGAAAATATCAGTTATACTTTATTATTTTAAGAGAGTGCTAGTTGAAGGGAAGATAATCTTATTTGGCCCTTTTGTACTGAGTGATTTTTAGCAATTTATTTATTTTTAATTTTTTAAATTTATTTATTTAAAATAATTATTTAAATTATTTTATTTAATTTATTTAAAATAAAAAATTATTTTTTATTTGAGATGGGATTTGGAACTAAGAAGGATTGTGGGCTAAAGATTTTAGTTTGGAATCATTTAAATCACAATTTATATTAGAATAAGTAACATCAACCAGTTGCTTAGGGAGAAAATACGGAGAAGAGGAAAAAGACCAAGAACGTTGAGAACATCTTCATTTGCGTGGTCCTAAAGAACAATTATGGTTTATATATCTCAGGGGCATTATAATATGGTTGTCAGTCTTGCTTTTAATTCTTAATAACAACAGCTATTCAGCTTTAATTTTATCTTTCATTGGCATCTGAAACCATATTTTTTTCTTAGGTTGTGGCCAGTTTGTAGACTAGCAGGAGAACTTTGAATAAAAAATTATTATTCATGTATCATTTTAGCGATATACTCCCTCATTTGAGATTTCAAGTTGAGAAAGACTTAGTTTGGAGCTATGCACTAGTGTGAAAAGTGAGATCACCAGTGGACAGAGAAGAAAGAGGAACTCACTCTTAGGTATCTTACAATACTGTCTTTAAAATATTGTGGATTTCTGTAATTACATCTCTGTACCAAATGCATTTTGGGCTCATTGAGGGTTGAGGGCTGTGCTGCTCTGCTCTGCTATTCAGGATTATTATATAGCTAAGTTTGAATGGATTCTACTGTTTAGTAATTGAGGGGAAGAGAAGCTTATATTATTTGTGTTCCCATTTTACCTTTCTTTACAATCTCATGGTTAATGTATCATTTCCTCTGTTTTGAAAGAATATACTGACCCTATTTTATCCTCAGAGTTTTTTCTTTGAGTTCATTTTGACATAGAAACTCCCCTCCATCACCACTATCACCACCATGTAGGTAGGAGGTACAGTTTTAGATTATTAAATCTACTTGTTTAGTTTTTTAAAAATGTATATGTATAGATATATTCTAAATTATAAAATCTATTTAGAGGATTTTGTGGTTAGAATTTGTTTGGAAAAGCTTTTTAAACTGGCATTTTTATATTTAATAACATTTGCAGTTTAAAATTCAGAGAAACGTTGAAAATTTTTACTTTCATTTTTTTCTTTTTAGATCATCCAATTATGATGGGTTTTGAACCCCTTGTGAACCAGAGGCTACTTCCACCTACCTTCCCTCGATATGCAAAAATAATTAAAAGGGAAGAAATGGTGAACTATTTTGCAAGATTAATAGATAGAATAAAAACTGTCTGTGAGGTTGTGAATTTAACAAATTTACATTGTATCCTGGTAAGTACAAATCTCTGTTCCAGAATGTAACTTCCATTTAAAAAAAAATTGATACATAATAATTGTACATATTTATGTGGTAACTTTGGTTTAACAACAGAATAGTTGATCGCTTTATAGACATTGACCAAGGGTAAATACTACTCTTTGTCTATTTTCTGTGATAGCTAGAGGATTAAGTGGTTCATAAATACTATACATACATACTGTTTAATCCTCAAAAGCTTTTACACTATTTTAGAGATTAAGAAGCCGATGTTGAAGGGTTAGATAATTCATCCAAGATTTGTTTTGAGACAGGATCTCACTCTGTTGTCTAGGCTGGAGTACAGTGGTGTGATCTTGGCTCAAAGTGAACTTAAACTCTTTTTTTTTTTTTTTTTTTTGTGGAGATGGGGGCCTTGATCTGTCACCTACATTGGAGTGCAGTGGCATGATCTCAGCTCACTGCAGCCTGGACCTTCTCGGCTCAAGCAATCCTTCTGCCTCTCAGCCTCCCAAGAAGCTGGGACCACAGGCGTGTGCCACCATGCCCAACAATGTTTTAGTTTAATCATTATTTTTGTAGAGATGGGGTCTCACTATGTTACCCAGGCTGGTGTTGAACTCCTGGGTTCAAGCAGTCCTCCTACTTCTGCCTCCCAAAATGCTGGGATTGCAGGTGTGAGCTACCACGCTCTGCCTAGCCTTGAACTCTTGAGGTCAAGTGATCTCCCGCTTCAGCCTCCCAAGTAGCTGGGAGAGACACATGCCACTAGACTTGGCTAATTTTTTTTTTTTTTTTTTTTTTTTGATAGGGGGTTTCCCTCTGTTGCCCAGGCTGGAGTGCAGTGGTGTGATCTCAGCTCCCTGCAACCTCCGCCTGCCAGACTCAAGCTGTCATTCCACATCAGCCTCCCAAGTAGCTGGGACTGCAAGCGTGTGCCACCATGCATGGCTAATTTTTTGTATTTTTGGTAGAGACAGGGTTTCACCATTTTGCCCAGGCTGGTCTCTTAACTCCTGAACTCAAGCGATCCACCTGCTTTGGCCTCCCAAAGTGCTGGGATTACAAGTATGAGTCACTGCAGCCGGTCAATTTTTGAATTTTTATTTATTGTGGAGACAAGGTCTCACCATGCTGGCCAGGCTGCTCTCGAACTCTTGGGCTCAAGCAATCCTTCCATCTTGGCCTCCCAAAGTGCCAGGATTATAGGCATGGGCCAGTGTGCTTGGCCTCACCTTAGTTTTAAGAGTGGGGATTGAACTCTGGATTCTGTCTTCAAAACATATAAATGTGTATATATATGCTGGTATACACATACATACATACATATATATTTATGTATGTGTGTGTGTGTATATATTTTGTTTGTTTGTTTGTTTTGAGACAGAGTCTCACTCTGTCGCCCAGGCTGGAGTGCAGTGGCGTGATCTTGGCTCACTGGAAGCTCCACCTCCCAGGTTCACGCCATTCTCCTGCCTCAGCCTCCCGAGTAGCTGGGACTACAGGCGTCCGCCACCACGCCCAGCTAATTTTTTGTATTTTTAGTAGAAACGGGGTTTCATCGTGTTAGCCAGGATGGTCTTGATTTCCTGACCTCGTGATCCACCCACCTTGGCCTCCGAAAATGCTGGGATTACAGGCATGAGCCACTGCGCCCGGCCTTAAGTGTGTATATAGTTTTACATGTAAAAATGGGATCATGGTGTTTGGTAACCTGCTTTTTAAAATTGCTTGTCTCTGTATCATGAACATCTTCCTTTTCATGTCAACAAATACATGACAAATTCTACATTATTTTAATGGCTGTGTGGTATTCCATTTTAAGCATATATAACAGTTTTTTTAATTTCATATTAAATTACATTTAGGTCATTTTCAGTGTTACAAACAATACTAAGATGAATATATTTATAGGTAACTCTTTTTATTGTATGCTTCCTTTCCCCTTAAGATAAATTCCTAAAAAATGAAGCTGCTAGGTACACTTTTAACTATCATATTTTGGATTAATATTTTTTATGGGTTAAAATATAGAAAAACAAGGCTCATTTTAAGAACATTCAGAGATGGAGCTTTTTTTTGTTTTTTGTTTTTCTCTCCTGTACCCACTGACAGCAGAAAAGCTTTTTAATTGGTAGGATTATAGTAGCACATGTAAGGTTAGTCGGAAAGGTAGAAAATGTGCAAGACAGTACTGTTGTTCTTAGGACATAAGTACACTAACATCTGTGGCATAGCTAGGCATTTGAGTGTTGTTACCTTACACACTGAGGTGTGGAATTGTCAGCCCCATGTCATTTTGTCTGTGAAATCTTCCCCTTTGGTTGCTGGTTGCCACTGTACCTGTGTTCCTTGAGCTCACACAGTACATAGTTTATACTCCCAGCATTTAGCAGCAGTCTCTGGGAAATAGTTGATAGTAAAGATTTGTGCTTTTGTTTATGTTCTTTATTTTTCCTTCTATTAATTCTTTGTCATTAAAACCCAGCTTAAGTCTTCATTCCTTAGTAAAACTTTCACTGATTATGCCTTTAATACCTTCTGTTGCATTTGCTTTCTTATTAGATTGCTCTTATTCTGTCATAAGAATCAGAATTTTAAAAGTTCCTAGGAAAAAGATCATAGAAAGACAGTTTTACAGTTAAACAAACTAAGGTTCAGACGTTCTAAAGTAACCAAATTAGATGACTATAGTAGCATATCTGGAATGAGAATAGATATTTTCTTATTCTCTTCTGCCACATTGACTTTTTTGATCTTAATTGTTACATGAATATACATTTGTGTTCACTAGATTAATTGCAAGGTCTTTAAGTAAAATCAACTTGTAAACCCATGTCAACCATAAGGTAATATGCTTTTAATGTATATAGTTGTTTTACCAGTTGTATTGGTAAGCAAATGGACTTTAAAATAATTTTTTTAGTAAGCAACAGGGCTGACTTGGGTTGTGACAGGCTCCTGATATTGAAGGCTAAGTTGTCTGCCATTATTGTTGGTCAATTTCACTGAACCCTCTGAGGAAACCATGGCCCATTCCAGGTACCTTAGGGGGACCCACACTGGTTCTAACCAAGGGTAGGTAGCTGAGGCATTGTCAGTGATCCTTTAGAATTTTCTCAGCAAGCTGCAGGATTTCTTAATAAAGAGCTTGATCAGATAGATGCCCGAATAGGCATTTATTCTGATTTTGGTTTCTGAAGAGCTGCTATGCCAAGCAGTTCTCCTTAACAAATCCAAGTCCAAATATTAAAATACATACATTATTATTTAACTATAAAATTTGGAAGATGCAGAGAACTGTGAAGATGATAAATAACTGCTGTCCCACACTCTGTAGATGTTAGCATTTCGGTGTATTTTGTCATCTGGTTTTATATCTACATATAAACCCATATCTTTTCATTTTTTAGATAAATTTCTTTAAAAAAATTTTACATTTGAGGGTACATGTGAAGGTTTCTTACATAAATAAACACTTGGCCTGCCTCGGACTCTTATTGTTTTGAGGTGTGGTCCTTCAATACCTAGTTTATTGAGAGTGTAACATGAAGGGATGTTAAATTTTATCAGAAGGCTTTTCTGCATCTATTGAGATAATCATGTGATTTTTGTCTTTAGTTCTGTTTATATGATGAATCACATTTATTGATTTTTTTGTATGTTGAACCAACCTTGCATCCCAGGGATGCAGCCTACTTGATCATGGTGAATTAGCTTTTTGATGTGCTGCTGGATTCGATTTGCAAGTACTTTGTTGAGGATTTTTGCATCGATGTTAATCAAAGATATTGGCCTGAAGTCTTCTTTTTTTGTTGAGTCTCTACCAGGTTTTGGTATCAAGATGATGCTAGCCTCATAGAAGGAGTTGGGGAGAAGTCCCTCCTCAGTTTTTTGCAATAGTTTCTGTAGGAATGGTACCAGCTCTTCTTTGTACATCTGGTAGAATTCACCTGTGAATCCATCACGTCCTGGCCTTTTTTTTTTTGGTTGGTAGGTTATTTATTACTGATTCAGTTTTGGAGCTCATTATTGGTCTGTTCAGGGAATCAATTTCTTCCTGGCTCAGTCTTGGGAGGGTGTATGTGTCCAGGAATTTATCCATCTCTTCTAGGTTTTCTAGTTTGTATGTGTAGAGATGTTCATAGTAGTTTCTGATGGTTGTTTTTATTTCTTTGGGGTCAGTAGTAACATTCCCTTCGTCATTTCTAATTGTGTTTATTTGGGTCTTCTCCCATTTCTTCTTAGTCTAGCTGGTGGCCTATTTTATTTTTTTTCAAAAAACTAATAGCAAGATTTGTTGATCTTTTGAATGGGTTTTCATGTCTTGGTTTCCCTCAGTTCACCTCTGATTTTTGTTAGTCCTTGCCTTCTGCTAGCTTGGAGATTTTTTTGTTCTTGGTTTCTCTGATTCTTTCAGTTGTGAAGTTAGGTTGTTTGAGATCTTTGTAACTTTTTGATGTGGGCATTACATGCTATGAATTTCGTTCTTAACACTGCTTTAGCTGTGTCCTAGAGATTTTGGTATGTTGTATCTTTGTTCTCATTATTTTCAAAGAACTTCTTGATTTCTGCCTTAATTTCATTATTTACCCAAAAGGCATTCAGGAGGATGTTGTTTAATTCACATGTAATTGCATGGTTTTGAGTGATTTTCATTGTGTCGACTTTTATTTTTATTACGCTGTGGTCCAAGAGTATGTTTGGTATGACTTCAGTTCTTTTACATTTGTTGAGTATTTTATGTCCAATTATGTGGTCGATATTAGAGTATGTGCCATGTGGTGATGAGAAGGTTGTATATTCTGTTGTTTTTGGGTGGAGACTTCTGTAAAGGTCTATCAAATCCATTTGGTCCAGTGCTGAGTTCAGGTCCTGAATATCTTTGTTAATTTTTTGTCTCGATGATCCATCTAATACTGTCATTGGAGTGTTGAAGTCTCCCACTGTTGTTATGTGGGAGTCTGTGTCTCTTTGTAGGTCTGTAAGAACTTGCTTTAGGAATCTGGGTGCATATATATTTAGGATAGTTAGGTTTTCTTGTTGAATTGAACCCTTTACCCTTATGTAATACCCTTCCTTGTCTTATTTGATCTTTGTTGGTGTGAAATCTGTTTTGTCTGAAATTAGGATTGCAACCCCTGCTTTTTTCTGTTTTCCATTTGCTTGGAAGATTTTCCTCCATCCCTTTATTTTGAGCCTATGAGTGTCATTATGTGTGAGATGAGTCTCTTGAAGACAGCACATCAGTACGTCTTGCTTTTTTATCCAGCTTGTCGCTCTGTGTTTTTTAAGCGGGCCGTTTAGCCCGTTTACATTCAGGTTAGTATGATATGTGTGGATTTGATCCTGTCATTATGGTGTTAGCTGGTTATTATGTTGGCTTGTTTTTGTGGTTGCTTTATAGTGACACTAGTCTGTGTGTTTAAGTGTGTTTTTGTATTAGCTGGTAGTAGTCTTTCCTTTCTATATTTAGGGCTCCTTTCAAGATCCTCTTGTAAGGTAGGACTGGTGGTAATGAAGTCCCTCAACATTTGCTTATCTGAAAAGGATCTTATTTCTCCTTCACTTAGGAAGGTTAGTTTGGTGGGATATGAAATTCTTGGTTGAAGATTTTTAAAAGAATGTTGAATATAGGACCCCAATTTCTTCTTGTAGGGTTTCAACTGAGAGGTCTCCTTTTAGCCTGATGGGGATCCCTTTTTAGGTTACTCGCCCTTTCTTTGTAGCTGCCTTTAACATTTGTTTCATTTCGGCTTTGGAAAACCTGAGGATTTTATGTTTTGGGGATGATCTGCTTGTGTAGAATCTTGGAGGACTTCTCTGTATTTCCTGAATTTGAATGTTGGCTTCTCTAGCAAAGTTGGGGAAGTTTTCATGAACAATACCCAGAAATATATTTTCCAAGATGTTTGCTTTCTCCCCCTGCCTTTCAGGGATGCCGGTGATTCAAAGTTAGCTTGTTTCCATAATCCCATACTTCTCAGAGGTTTTTTTCATTCCTTTTTCTTCTTTTTTCTTTATTTTTGTCTGACTGTCTTATTTCAGAGAACCAGTCTTCAAGTTCTGAGATTCTGTCCTCACCTCAGTTTATTTTGCTGTTAATACTTGTGATTGCATAGTGAAATTCTTGTATTGTTCAGCTCTGTCAGACCTTTTAGGTTCTTTTTTATGCCAGCTATTTTATCCTTCAGCTCCTGTATCACTTTATTATTATTATTTTTCTTGGATTGGGTTTTGCTATCCTCCTGAATCTCTATGATCTTTGGTCCTGAATTCTATTTCTGTCATTCCAGCCAGTTCAGCCTGGTTAAGAACTCATGTTGGAGAACTGGTGCAGTCATTTGGAGGACATATGACACTCTGGCCATTTGAGTTACCATAGTTCTTGCCTAGGTTCTTTCTCATCTCTGTGTGTGGATGTTCCTTTAACTGCAGTGTGGATTGAGTACAGTCAATAGACTTCTTTTCTGGGTGTTTTCACTGGGCCGAGGCTTTCTGTAGGGTCTTTATTTGAAGCTGACTTCTTGTCTCTGGTTTCAAAGTGGGGTATGTTAGTGAGGTACTTTTGGTGTTGAAGCTTTGGTGACACTTAGGCTTATTGATCACTTGGTAGACTCTTGCTCAAAAACCTGTATCTTTTGGTCTTTCCCTATAGTCAGCAACAATCAGTAATGTGCATCCAGTTGACTTGGTTACTTGGAATTTATTTCTATGAAATAGGAACTAAAGTTCTGCCATGACTTAGTAAATTATTATTGGTATTATTTTTATGGTATACAAATTTAATATTGGTATCCACACAATTCTATGATTGGTCAGTTTTTTTAAGGAAAGTTTTTAGAGTCTAGAATTATCCATTGTCCCTTTTATATAATTAAATAATTTCTATAGAAATGACCTTTATTTGTCATATTTTAACTCTGGTACTATGTCATTTCCAGAAGGTCTAGTAAAAATTACAGTCTATGATGAAGTGTTTTTAGCTTTTATTTAATCTATTAATGACATTGCTTTTTCTTTATATATCTGTTAGGATTTTTTCTGTGAATTTAGCGAACAGTCACCATGTGTTCTTTCAAGATCTCTGTTACAAGTAAGTTCCACTTAGTATCACAATACTTATTTAAACATTATATGTGTATTGACATTGTTTTATTGATTGATTGAACAAAAGGTAGATGCTTTTAAAGGATTTTCCAGTTAGTGTTGTGTATTTTTTTTTAATTGAAGTATTAACTTTAAGCATTAGACATCCATCAAGATCATATCCTAGGTCATAAAACAAACCTCAGTAATTTAAAAACAATCAAAATCCTACAAAGTATCTTTCTTATCATTTTAGAATTAAACTAGTAATCAACAAGGGAATGATATCCAGGAAAATCTCCAAATATTTTGAAATTAAACAACTTGTAAGTAACACGTGGGTCAAAGACAGAGGTCTTGAGGGGAGTTCAAAAATATTTTGAACTGAATGAAAATTAAAATATACCCAAATCTGTGAGATACAAATAAAGCAGCGCTTAGAGGGAAATTTGTAGCATTGAACGTTTTTTTGTTTTGTTTTTGTTTTGAGATAATCTCACTCTGTTGCCCAGGCTGGAGTGCAGTGGCATGCTCTTGGCTAACTGCAATCTCCGCCTCCCGGGTTCAAGTGATTCTTGTGCCTCAGCCTATCAAGTAGCTGGGATTACAGGCGCACACCATCATGCCTAGCTAATTTTTGTATTTTTGGTAGAGACGGGGTTTCACCATGTTGGCCAGGCTGGTCTCAAACCCCTGACCTCAGGTGATCCACCCGTCTCAGCCTCCCAAAGTGCTAGGATTACAGGTTGGAGGATCGCTTGAACCTGGGAAATCCAGGCTGCAGTGAGCTGTGATCCCACCACTGCATTCCAGCTTGGGCAATAGAGTGAGACCCTGTCAAAAAAAAAAAAGAGTCTATGGTTAGTAATTTAAGCTACCACTGTATGAAACCAGAAAAAGAAGAGCATATTAAAACAAACAGAAGGAAATAATGAGCAGAAATTAGTAAAATATAGAACAGAAAAACAATGGAGAAAATCAATGCAACCCAAAGCTCATTCTTTGAAAATATTCATGAAGTCAATGAACCTCTAATGAGGCATAATAAGAGAAAGATAAAAATGACTAATATCAAGAATGAAAGAAGGGGTATCATTACAGACTCTGTAAACATTAAAAGAATAGTAATGGGATATACAACTCTGTCCATAAATGCAAAAGCAGATAAAATGGACCTATTCCTTTAAATGTAGATACAGACTACCAAAACTCAAGAAGAGACAGATAATTTGAATAATCTCTTATCTATTAAATAAATCAGACTTATAGTTAAAAACCTAACAATGCAAACTCCAGGCCAGCTCTATGTAGTGTCTTCCAGAAAATAAAAGAGGCAAGAACACTCATATGAGCCAGAATTTACTCTATCAAAACCAAACCAACTTTACAAACATGGAAAACTATAGACCATATTTTCCTCAAAAACACAGATGTAAAAATCTTCAATAAATTATTAATAAATCAAATTCAACAATATATAAAAAGAGGTAATACACCATGACCAAATAAGATTTACCCTAAGAATCAAGCCTGGTTCACCAGTTGAAAATTGGTCAGCATAATATACCATATTATCTAAAGTCTTAGTAGATTCACAAAAAGCATTTGACAAAATTCAACATCCATTCATGATTTGAAACTCCTAGCAAAACTAGATACAGAAGAGAGCTTCCTAAACCTGATAAAGGACATATACAAAAATACCTTACAGCTAACATCATACTTAATGATGAAAGACTAAATGGTTTCCTCCAAGAATGGGAAGAAGGCAAAGATGCCCACTTCGCTCTTACTGAACGTTGGAAATCTTAGCCAGTGCAATAAAGCAAGAAAAAGAAATAAATGGCACACAGATTTGGAAAGGAAGAAAAAATATTGTCTATTTAGAGACGACATGATTTTCCATGTAGAATGCCCATGGATTTTACAAGGAAGTTCCTAGAACTGATTAGTGAATTTAGTGAGATTATAGGATATGAAGTCATTATACAGAAAGCAGTTGTAATTCTATATACTTGAAATGAACAATGGGAGATCAAAATTTTAAAAACCAAACTATTTACAATAACAAAATGAAATACGTAGGTGCAAATCTAATATGATTAATATTCAGCAATATTCAATATATTAAATATTCAAATTCAACATGGTAAATATTAGGGAAATGCAAATTAAATCACAGAAATACTATTCACCTTTCAGAATATCTTTAAAAAAAAAAAATCTGGCCAGGCATGGTGGCTCACGCCTGTAATCCCAGCACTTTGGGAGGCGGAGGTGGGTGGATCACGAGGTCAGAAGTTCAAGATCAGCCTGGCCAAGATAGTGAAACCCCATCTGTACTAAAAATACAAAAATTAGCCTGGCATGGTGGCAGGCGCCTGTAATCCCAGCTACTCGGGAGGCTGAGGCAGAGAATTGCTTGAACCTAGGAGGCAGAGGTTGCAGTAAGCCAAGATCGCACCACTACACTCCAGCCTGGGCAACAGAGCGAGACCCCGTCTCAAAAAAAAAAAATCTGATAATACCAAGTGCTGGTGAGGATGTATTTGGTGATAGGAATGTAATGTGGTTCAGCTGCTTTGGAAAATAGCTTGGCACGTTCTTATAAATTAAACATGCAGGTCACACTCCTAGTTGATTGCCTAAGAGAAGTGAAATTTGACATTCTTCTCGAAACCTCTGCAAATGTGTAGAGCTGTTTGTTCATGATCATCAAAAACAGACAACCCAAATGTTCTTGAGCTGGTCAGTGGATAAACATACTGTGGTACATGCACAGTGGAATACTACTCAGAAATGAAAAGAAAATGAAGCATGATACACTTAACAATGCCAATGAATCTCCACTGCATTATGCTGGGTAAAAGAAGCTGGACTCAAAAGGCTATATGATTTCGTTTTAATGACATTCTGGAAATGGCAAAACTGATAGAGCTGGAGAGCAGATCAGTGCTTGCCAGGGGTTTGGGGCGGGAGGAGCATTTGACCACAAAGGGATCACATGAGGGAATGTTTTTAGGGTGATATAGGTGATACAGTTTGTTCTGTATCTTGATTGTGAGACTGATTTGAAAAACTATGCTTTTGTTAGACTTATAACTGTACAACAAACATGTAAATTTTACCATATGTAAATTTTAAAATTTAAAAACAGTCTTAGGAAATCAAGGTATGGTATATTAAATACTAAAATACAGTGGATTGTTAAGGAAAGGAAAGGAAATTAAAACAAATTATTAAATGCAAGTTTTAAATTTTTTCATGTTCAGAAATGAACATAAAAAATATTAAAAATATTTGTATATGTTACAAAACATTCATTAGAGGTAAACAGGATTATCAGATAACATGTATAGCCATTTACTATTTCATAGTTTATGAAGCATTTTTTAATACATTAGCTCATTTGACATAATCAGATTAGTCAGTTTATTTTGACTATTTTAATATTACTACTCTTGGGAGGTTTTTATTTCTGTACATTTTTTATCCTACATCAGAATTCACCTTCAGTAAGGATTAATAAGTAACACTCATTGTGGAGACAGCAATTTATAAAAAATTTTCACAAACTTTTTATATTTTAATCACTTGCATAGTCTGTGGCATTTATAAGTATACTCATTTTACACTAATGACAATTTTGTGCGTGACACCGTGACTAATATATAACATTTGTTTTAAGACCACTTTCCTGGTGGATAACAAAAAGGTCTTTGGAACTCATCTCATGCAAGACATGGTGAAAGATGCACTTCGGTCTTTTGTCAGTCCTCCGGTGCTTTCCCCCAAGTAAGTATTGTAAGACATTTTAGAGTTGTATGTATGTGCTCCTTTAAAAGCCCAACTTCTCTGTACTCCTTCTTTATAGCCAAAGTATCAAAATTGGGACCAAATCTCCATGTAAAAGTAACTTAATAGTGTTAAAATTAATTGATCTCTGCCACATTGTTTAGATTAAAACTAAGGTTTTTATGAGGTTGACAAAATTTCTGATAACTCCTCTAAGTTTTTTGTCTCCAGTGTAAGTCCTTAAACTTTGCCGTAGTAGAGGCACTGCCCCGAAAACATGCTGCCATCAGAGGCTGAAAGGATTGCATGCAGAAAGAATCATCATTTGAAAGCTGGCATTCTGAGAAATGTGAGGCTTTTCCAACAGGGAAGGGAAGAAAGGAGTCGTCATTTCTTAACAAAGCACTTACACTTTGTTAAAAAAAAAGATACACCTAACAAAGTGTATCTTTTTCCACTGAAAGATACACGATGGCTTTCTATCACAAATTACTTCATGGTAGATCTAATTAATTATATGTAATGGCTGCCAAATATTTCATAATAAATGTTGAGTATCTTTTATCCAAAATGCTCTGGACCAGAGGTGTTTTAGATTTCCGATATTTTTGGATTTTTGAAATATTTGCATGTACATAATGTTGCTCAGGCTGGAGTGCAGTGGCATCATCTCAGCTTACTGCAACCTCCGCCTCCTAGGTTCAAGAGATTCTCCCACATCAGCCTCCTGAGTAGCTGAGATCACGGGTGCATGTCACCATGCCCAGCTAATTTTTGTATTTTTAGTAGAGATGGGCTTTCGCTATGTTGGCCAGGCTGGTCTCAAACCCTGACCTCAAGTGATCTGCCCACCTTGGCCTCCCAAAGTGCTGGGATTATAGGCTTGAACCACTGTGCCGGCCTAATATGTTTCTTTTACATGGTGGTGTAATTTTTGTTAGCTCAAATCTTTTGAAAGCAGAATTCAGCCTGTTCACATTTGGTATACACTATTGGGTCATGAGTTTGATGTTAATAAATCAACAGTATATTAATCCATTAAATGAGGTGTCTTAAACAGAAATACACATAAAATAAGGTTATTCATTGATCAGTGCATGGAAATGTTGTGACCAGAGACTCATAGGACTCTAACCCTTTATTTCCCATGTTAGCAATGATTTAATAGTCTAATTTAGTATCTTCAGAAACTTTATGGAACATAAATACCACAAATAATGATAATTGTATATATGGAAAACTTTATTGTGTGGTTTCCATACAGTCTAGTTGTTCCACTGTTTTAAAACTTTCAGTGTTATAGATGAGAATCCTCTTTTCCTTTGTAAGTGATTTGAAACTTCTTCTGAAGCGTTGATGAGTTTCTCTTTATTTTAGGAGTTCAGAAGTTTTACCAGAATATTCATGTGTGATTTTCAGCTAGTGCTATCTGGAATTCAGTCATTAAAGACTCAGGTTTTTAGTCAGATCATTTGTCCCTGTTATTATTTATTGCTTCACCTTCATCTGTTTTGATTTTTCCTTTTTTAGAGCTCCTAGCATACTAGGGTCTTCTAGAGCTCTCTTACCTATGCCTCATGACAGTCATCTCCTTGTTATTTTTGCTGTGTTGTGAGAAAGTTCTTCCTCTTGATCTTCAAGGCTACTAATGAACATATTTCTTCTACTGAATTTTTAAATTTGAAAATAATCATTTTTAGATTGAGAGAGCCTTTTAAAGCTTTTAAAGAGCCTTTTAAAAGCTTTATTTTAATCTCAAGTAATTTTCTTGCTTTAGGGTTAAAAATGTAATGAACCTTCAGCACTTCCCATTTCACCAACTGCCTGTTCCAGGTGTTGACCTTTTTTCTTTCTCCTGGGTGCTGGGTGCACTGTCTTTGCCATTGTGTGACCTTGGCTCTGTTAATCAGAGATAAGGAACACTGTAAAGGAAACCACTTTGTGAGAAGAGATGACGTGCCAAAGGGAGGTATAGGTGATTTATAACCAATGGTGAGGAGTGGGGATACAGAAAAAATTAGGATCCTGTATAGTATTTTCTTTGTGATTACTATTAGGAGCACAGTCCATGAGGAAATCAATTGTAGGAAAATATGTGACACTGAAGTAGGGTCATGAAAAAGTAGAGCTTTAGACTTTTCCTTTTCTCCTTGCTAATTTGATCTTACTGGATCCAACTCTGATTGTTCAAATATAGACCTATAGGAATTGGAAATATCACAAATTTATTGTGTGAATTACATAATAATTGTAAAATATTTCTTAATCTAATACTGAAATTCTTTAACTTAGGAATCGGTTCCATTTTCTCTTTTATTCACCTTCTCTGTCATTTGGTAGCATCTGCAGTAATTGCTGCTGCTTTTGTTTGGGCTGAATAGATTTTAATGATGTGACTGTTATCTTGCAGGTGCTACCTATATAATAATCACCAGGCTAAGGACTGTATCGACTCCTTTGTTACTCACTGTGTTCGGGTAAGAGCTACAATTTGGATTGTCATAATGGGTACTTTAAAAATCATGGGCTGTGGCTGGGCACGGTGGCTCATGCCTGTAATCCCAGCACTTTGGGAGGCTGAGGCAGGTGGATCACCTGAGGTCAGGAGTTTGAGACCAGCCTGGCCAACATAGTGAAACCCCATCTCTACTAAAAATACAAAAATCAGCGTGTGGTGGCGCACGCCTGTAGTCCCAGCTACTCAGGAGCCTGAGGTGGGAAAATCGCTTGAACCCAGGAGGTTTCAGTGAACCAAGATCGTGCCATTGCACTGCAGCCTGGGGGACAGAGTGAGACTTTGTCTCAATAACAATAATAATAATAATAATAATAATAATAATAATAAATTGCTGGACTGTAATTCCTTCAGTGTCTGTGCTTTTTTTCATCTAATATTTCTTATTTACTTTCAGTGAATAAATAAAAACTGTCTCCTCCTAACACTTGAGTGGATGGTTTTATATCCTAAGGTCTTCTGATAGGTTATTAGCTACAGAGGCAGCCTTGGATGACCTCCCACTGCAGCCTGTGGGGACCATAGATAGGGAATGTTATGACTCTCAACTGGGAAAACAGCAGTTGCTTCCTCAAAATTTTTTGTGAATGGACATAAAAACTTTACTTTTTTTTTTAACCTTAGAATTTTTTTTTTTTTTTTTTTTAAGACGGTGTCTCGCTCTGTGGCCCAGGCGGGAGTGCAGTGGCACAATCTCGGCTCACTGCAAGCTCCGCCTCCCGGGTTCACGCCATTCTCCTGCCTCAGCCTCCCAAGTAGCTGGGACTACAGGCGCCGCCATCATGCCCGGCTAATTTTTTTTTTTTGTATTTTTAGTAGAGACGGGGTTTCACGTGTTAGCCAGGATGGTCTCGATCTCCTGACCTCGTGATCCACCTGCCTTGGCCTCCCAAAGTGCTGGGATTACAAGCGTGAGCCACCACGCCTGGCCTAACCTTAGAATATTTTTAACATCCTTGTGCACTTATCTTTGTATTATATTAATGAACTGAGTTATAATAAAATTATTGGCTGGGCATGGTGGCTCACGCCTGTAATCCCAGCAGTTTGGGAGGCTGAGGCAGGTGGATCACCTGAGGTCGGGAGTTCGAGACCAGCCTGACCAACGTGGAAAAACCCTGTCTCTACTGAAAATACAAAATTAGCTGGGCATAGTGGTGCATGCCTGTAATCCCAGCTACTCAGGAGGCTGGGGCAGGAGAATTGCTTGAACCCAGAAGGCAGAGGTTGCAGTGAGTAGAGATCACGCCATTGCACTCCAGCCTGGGCAACAAGAGCAAAACTGTCTCCAAAAAAAAATTAAAATTATTAATTTAAATGAGGTCACAAATTGTTTTCATCTCAAGTAATTAGGAAAAAATGCAAATCTTGTAGTAAGTTGAATTATTCATTTTTATTTAATTTTTTAAAATATTTATTTATTTATTTATTTTAAGACAGGGTCTCCCTCTGTTGCCCAGGCTGGAGTGCAGTGATCTTGGCTCACTGCAACCTCTACCCCCTGGGTTCAAGCAATCCTCCCACCTCAGCATTCGGAGGAGCGGAGACTACAGGCTCATGGCACCACACCTGGCTAATTTTTTTGTATTTTTTGTGGAGACAGGTTCACCCTGTTGGCCAGGCTGGTCTCAAACTCCTGAGCTCAAGTGATCCGCCCGTCTTGGCCTCCCAAAGTTCTGGGACTTACAGGCAGGAGCCACCGCACCCGGCTTCATTTTTATTTAATTAGATGTATTTCTTTTAGAGAACTCCAACAGGCAGCTTTTTTGGGTCTACTTCCAGTTACTAAATATATATATATTTCACATATATATTTCATATATATATTTCACATATATACTTACAGTTACTAAATATATATTATATATAATTACATTATATATGTACATCACAAACACTCAGGTTTAGTATATTAGACTTTGAGTTCAACTTTTAAACTTATTTAAATATATATTCTATGATATATATTAATATATATTATATATCATATCATATAATTATATACTATAATATATAATATAGTATATAACATATAATGTATATTATATATTATATAAGAATATATAATATATATTATATAAGAATATATAATATATATTATATAAGAATATATAATATATATTATATAAGAATATATAATATATATTATATAAGAATATATAATATATATTATATAAGAATATATAATATATATTATATAAGAATATATAATATATATTATATAAGAATATATAATATATATTATATAAGAATATATAATATATATTATATAAGAATATATAATATATATTATATAAGAATATATAATATATATTATATAAGAATATATAATATATATTATATAAGAATATATAATATATATTATATAAGAATATATAATATATATTATATAAGAATATATAATATATATTATATAAGAATATATAATATATATTATATAAGAATATATAATATATATTATATAAGAATATATAATATATATTATATAAGAATATATAATATATATTATATAAGAATATATAATATATATTATATAAGAATATATAATATATATTATATAAGAATATATAATATATATTATATAAGAATATATAATATATATTATATAAGAATATATAATATATTATATATAAGAATATATAATATATTATATATAAGAATATATAATATGTATTATATATAAGAATATATAATAGAAAGGCAGCATGGTATGGGGAAAGAAAAAACAATAGAAGACCAGAATTTATTTCATTTTTATCATTAATATTTTATCAGGCATATCACTTTTTTTTAAACTTTCCCTTTTTTTTTTGTTTTTTTTGAGATGAAGTCTCACTCTGTTGCCCAGGCTGGAGTGCAGTGGCGCGATCTCAGCTTACTGCAACCTCCGCCTCCCAGGTTCAAGAAGTTCTCTGCCTCAGCCTCCCATGTAGCTGGGATTACAGGCGCCTGCCACCACGCCCAGCTAATTTTTGTATTTTTATTAGTGACGGGGTTTCACCAACAGTCACAACTGTTGACCTCATCATCCACCTGCCTTGGCCTCCCAAAGTGCTGGGATTACAGGGGTGAGCCACTGTGCCCGACCCAACTTTCCACTCTTTAAAGAGTAAAATGCTTATATCTTCTCTGACCTCTTACAGGGTAGTTACTGATCAAATGAGATAATATCTGTCACAGTATGCAAATATAAAACAGTATTATACTTTGAGAATCTTCTAACTCAGACTTACAAATCCATGTCTCTTGCCTGGTTAGTGGAATGTTACATAGTATTTTAGATGAGAACACCTTATGGAGAAAGCAGGAATAAAGAACCATAGTCAAGCTTTATGGCTATTAGCTCTTTTTAAGCTAATAATTATTAGGCATTCTGACATATTTATAGCAGCACAGGAATGTCAGCCTTGAACATTGGCTTTTGACTCAAGCAGGAAAGAAATTGTCCTTGTGAAATTGCAAGAAGATATCTAAAGATCGAAGGAAGCTATTTTTATCATATGAAAGCAAGTTTCACATGAAGCTGTTTTTTCCAGTTATTGATAAATTCTGGTGTTGAGTTCCTTAAAACAAACACCTATGTAAAATTAAAAGTATACATAGACATAATTCTTACATACACAGCATTTTTTTCCCTTAAACCAGATTGTGAACTTGGAATGTTAAGTTTCTTTGGTACTAGGAAATTTCATATTTACAGTTGACAAATTATATGTGTATTGCAGCCATTCTGTAGTCTTATTCAGATCCATGGACATAACAGGGCTCGACAGAGAGATAAGCTTGGTCATATTCTTGAGGAATTTGCTACCTTGCAGGATGAGGTAAGAGCCAGGTTCCCCTCTCTTCTAAAATTAAATGATGCACACACTTTGTCCAGATTTTTAAAAACAATAATTCAGAACAATATTTTGACTAATTTTTCAACATGATCCACTTTTCACTTAAAATATAACAGTTTCTTACACCAACGTTTACAAAATGAAACAACAATAATCCAAACTGATAGATATCTTAAATATTTCTTTGATAATAGGAATAAATTATGAAATATGTATAAAATGATAGTTTTACAACAAGCTTACATTATAAAAAATGTTAATACATTAATTTTAAAGTTAATTTGTGTGCAGCAGCAATATTGATAAGACCTGAAGTGTATTTGTATTTTTGTCCTTTAAAATTGATTTGGTTTAAGGCATGTTTAGGTAAATGTTAACCATTGTGAAATGAGAACTTCAAATGTAAACCTAACTGAAAATGCATTTAAAAATGTTTCTTTGGGTGGTCAGATTTAAATTTTCTGCTCATATTCTTATTAGCTGTACGTTTTTTTAAAGTTCTCTCATTACCTTAAGAAAACAAAACGAACACAGTTTATGACATTTTATTTTAATAGGCAGAGAAGGTTGATGCAGCGCTTCACACCATGCTGTTGAAACAGGAACCCCAAAGGCAACATTTGGCCTGTTTAGGTACCTGGGTCCTTTACCATAACCTTCGCATTATGATACAGTACCTTCTAAGTGGCTTTGAATTGGAACTCTACAGTATGCACGAGTACTATTACATATATTGGTAAGAGCACAGTTTGAGTTAAAATTGGTGGTGGGTGCAATGGATAAGATCTGAGAATTCAGAGTTAATTTCAGGGTACTTTTTCATTTAGTATATTTTATCTTTAGTTGTGGGACAGTTGGAAAAATTTGAAAATTAGAGCTAGATCATCTTGAATATCTTTAAGTGCTATAATATTTGCATAAGTGTATTTTTCCAAATATTTACGTAAAAATTAACAAAAAATGACTCCAAAGTAAATGGATTAATTGAAGATCATTTATTTGCTCCTATGGAGAAAAATTAACACATTTTGCCCTGAATTTGGTGGCAGTAGCTGTGGATGTACTTGACAGTTAAACATCAAATTGGAATCAGGTCTGTCTTCTTGGAAGAAATCATGACCAAGGTGATCACTGGGAGCATAACTGTTTCAAACCGTGGTGCTGAGGATTCACTTCAGGAGCTTTGGAGTTGATAAAAGATGATCTTCGGCAGAGTAGTTCTTCCCTTTCACTTGCGGACAAAATAAACCTAGTAAGAGGATGTTTGGAAAAGAGGATGTTTGAGCATATTTTAGGCATGTAAAAGCTGTCATAGAAAGAAAATAAGATTGAGTGTTAATGAATTCAGTTATTTTGAATTTTTTTCTCAGTCTGGCACATAATTTTAAACTAATGACCTGTGTTACTCATCACAAACACTCAGGTTTAGTGTATTAGACTTTAATAGAGTTCAACTTTTAAACTTGTTTAAATTTTACCTAGTAATTAAGATATTCTGTATTCTCTGAAGTCACTGCTGTGGGAGGGAAAGTAATTCTCTTCCATGCTGTTGATGTAGATTTTGTTATGAGCAGTGAAGGCTTTTGACAGACAACTCTTGCCTGTGAAAACTGAATTTGAGCATCAACTATAGCAGTATGAGAATAATTTTCCTTGCTATATATTCTTCAACATTTATATAGATAATACCAAATAATCCTTACTAACAGGTATTTATATAGCTACTTTGGATACTACATTTTGTTATTCATAGTAGACAATTCTGGTTTTGTTTTCGTTTCTGTTTTTTGAGGTGGGGTCTTGCCATGTTGCCCGGGTTGGTCCTGAACTCTTGGGTTGTCAGTCTTCCCACCTCAGCCTCTCAAGTAGGTGGGACTACAGATGTGCACCACTGCACCTGGCTACTTTTGTTCCTTTTTATAGGGGAACATGCTCAGGTTCTTTCTTTTGTGGCTTGAAGCAGCTAATGGGACCTTTGTTCTTGATTTCTCAGATCAAAATATTATTTTTATATGCTTTTTTGCACAGAGAATTGGGATCTTAATTGAGCAAATAAATGAGACGCAGATAAATACTCCATTACACATTTGTCTATATACATAAGTAGATTTGTTTCTTTTCTTGTTAAAAGAACTTTAGTTCTGCCCATAAATACCCTTGTGGTCTTTTCATAATTGGTTTTGAACTGCTTTTTAATTTCAAAATTACAGATTGGGCTCCTGCATTTCCCCGAGATAACCTTTAGTTGTTTTTCATGCATACGGTCCCTGAGGCATGTGGACTCTTTAAATCATCAGCAAAAACAGTGATTCTTAAACTTTAACATGCATCATAATCACTTGGAAAGTGCATTAATACACAAATTTTTGGGCTAAGTTCCTAGAATTCCTGACCTGTTAGGTCTAGGGTGAGACCGAATAATTTGCATTTCTAACTGGTTCTCAGGTGAACTGCTGCTGGCCCAGAGATGACAGTTTGAGAACCATTGGTATAGAATATCAGCACTCTCTTAGACATAAATGTATATTAATTTTGATAAAGCACTTAATAAAAGATCATTGAGGTACCTGATATTTGAGAAGAAAAGGCTGCATCTTAGTTGTCCCCTTCACTCATGTGTCCTTAGGTTAGATAAACAGAAGGTAGAAGACATCATCAGTTGCCTATAGAAATCCTTCACTTGAATTAAGATATATGAGTTGTTATGGACTCTCACATTTTGTAGGGTGGCAGGGAACAAAATTCAGTTATATGGTATAAAAGGGTACTGTAGTAAATGTTTTTCTTAAATTCAGGGCCAGGAATTGTTTACTCTCCATATGAAATTATAGGCCTTATTATGTTATGAAATGCATATATATTTATATATATATATCTCTCTCGTAGATTTGAAGACTTTTCTGGCTTAGCAGTGTTAAAGTTCTGAAAAATTAGTGTCTGGTAGAGAATGTTCTGTTTTATATTTCATTTATTAAATAAACTCAAGTAAATTGTAAATGTGAATGTTCTTAATTTTTAAGAATGATTTTATATAATGCCGATAATTTTTTATCTTTTTCTGATTTTATTTGCTTTGTGATTAAAAGAAAATATTTATAGACTGAACTGAACTGTGTTCTGATATAATAAAAACTTAATGGGCATTCATTTGATTTGCATATGTACATGTATAATTATCAAGAAATCTTCTGGAAAGTTGTAAAATGTAGAAAGGGAAAATTAATCCTTATGTTCATTTCTTGTAAGATCTAATCTATTATCTAATGAATGATCTGTTTTTAAAGACCTAAAGCATTGTTTGAAATATCTATTGTTGTTAATATATGTGTTGATAAAGCTGTCTCATTTAGACATCTACCATTAACTAACATTTTGTATCCTTTAAGGTATCTCTCTGAATTCCTTTACGCATGGTTGATGTCAACATTGAGTCGTGCCGATGGCTCTCAAATGGCAGAGGAAAGGATAATGGAAGAGCAGCAGAAAGGCCGTAGTAGTAAAAAAACAAAGAAAAAAAAGAAAGGTGCTGTGGATTATTTTTAAACTTAAGAACAGAGTGTACTTTAATTTCTACAAATAAATAGATGGAGAGCTACTCGTGAGTTAGTCATTATATTTTAGTTCTTGTTCCTCTTTTCAGAAACTATAAGGTAGAGACTGAGTCCCAGTATCAATGACATAAGCTTTTTGGTTCCTTTCCTTGCTTTCATTTCTTTGCTGTTCTGTGTATCAGAGAATCTTTGATCAAGAAGTAGCCACGTGGAGTGTGCAAGCAAGATATCGGTGAGGGAACAAGACAGAAGGAGGCCAGTGACCTATTGACAGAGCCAGATAGCTCAGGAGGGCAGTAGTTCTGGAGCTGTGCTGTGGTAGCGGGCACCGAAAGGTGGTTACAGAGCGCCTTGAGGCATCACCCAAGAACCATGAGGGAAGAGAACCGTTTCAAAGGGACTGCCCTATTGATCACTTAGGGAAGGCTATAGATACGGCTGCAATTATTATAAAATACTACTTCATATTTCCTTAGGACTTAAAGCAGTTTGGATGGGTCATTAAATCACTGTATTTGTGGGTTTCCTATATAAGAGGTTAAATCTGGTGAATTCAGAAAAGTTATAATTACTTTATACTGGAATTTTATAGTATTAGCTATTTGGGGACATGATTATTATATTTTATTTGTAGATTTTGACCATAAATAAAATTTAACCTGTAGGAACACACTGAAGTTTTAATTTAGTATACAAGCTGAAAGATTTTTTAAAATTAGATTTTCTTTTGCAGTAATGCAAGAGGGAGGAGGAAAAGATTATGGAAGATTATGTTTTTCTTTCTAATTACAGTTCGCCCATTGAGCCGAGAGATCACAATGAGCCAAGCATATCAGAACATGTGTGCTGGAATGTTTAAAGTAAGTTATTGAAAGTAAAGTTCTTTTTGCCTTTTAGCTATATCCCTATTATATAGTTTATTTAAACTGTTTTCTGTGATTCTTTCCATATTATAATTTCACCTTTGTTTTACTTCCTGTCTGCTTGAAGATTACCTTTATTATCATTAATTTTTTCAACAACCATTTGAACCCTTGCTTATGTGTGAGACACTTTGTACTGAGTACATTGCAGGAGATACCAATTCTATATGGTGCTTGTTTGAAGTCTCCAGTGACAGGCCAGTTGATGTATCTGTGACAGGTAGTAAGAAAAGGAAGAGAGTACTTCTGATTGATGATCAGGCAAGGCTTCGTGGAAGAGATGGAATTTAGGTTTTTTAGGAGTGTATTAGGAAGAGGGTGAGCTCCACAACGAATGGCTTAAGCAAAAGCAGGTCTTTTCAAAAGGCAGTGGGTACTAACTCTTAAGTTGTACTTGGCAGTCCAAGAAATCATTTGAGGTGACTCACATTAAAATGCATAAAGCAGAACATGGACTTCTCTTTGAAAATAGGACCTGTGCTTATGACAATTATATGTCCTCATTTCTTCAGAAGTGTTTGCTTGAAGGTTTTAAATAGCTGTTTCTTGTCTTCCATTCTGTATTGATGAGTGTTCACTTTTTTCATATTGATTTCATCTTTTTTCTTGTTCCCTTTTTCATTTAGACCATGGTAGCATTTGACATGGACGGCAAAGTACGTAAACCGAAGTTTGAGCTTGATAGTGAACAAGTTCGGTATGAACACAGGTTTGCTCCATTCAACAGTGTGATGACCCCGCCGCCAGTGCACTACTTACAGTTCAAGGTGAACCTGCTCAATGAAATTGTTATGAAATCTTTAGTCTTAGACCTTCTTAGAGAGATGCTGTTTGTACCTAGCCATCTTGTTACATTAACAGTTATTTAAATCATAAGAATAATATGAGGTAGCATATGAGGGTTGAGAATTATATATTACCTAGGAAAAAATAGGGAGATGTGCTGAATGTTTGCCCCAGTGTCTGTGTATGAGTGGATAGAAAATGTAGAATTCTTTAATAATTAGAAATGGGATTTTAGAGTTGTTCATATTAAACGTGTTTTGAATTATACTTCCCCTTCTTTTTAGGAAATGTCTGACCTCAATAAATATAGCCCTCCTCCTCAGTCTCCTGAACTGTATGTGGCAGCTAGTAAGCACTTTCAACAGGCAAAAATGATATTGGAAAATATTCCTAACCCAGACCATGAGGTGAGACTGGATTCACAGTAATTCTAGGGGAAAAGCGTGGCAGGAAATACATCTCTTACTGCTGGATGAAAGTTAATTATGAAAGTGAACTTTAATAGTGTTAGTGAATAGAACTTGTCGTGTTTCTGCGAAGGATTTCAGGTAGTTTTGTCAAACTAACCTTGTCAGACTTCAAGTTATTTTAAGAATGAGGTGATATAAATACCTGCTTTGTATAAATTTAGAAGTCAATGCAAAGACAAATTACAACTCAAAATCATAAAGTAAGAAGGATAAGCATAAGATCCAGACTGATCTGATTCATAGCTCAAAATGTAAGCATTGAAACATTTCTGTTTTAATCAGTAGTTTGTTAAAGGGGCCAGGCGTGGTGGCTCACACCTGTAATCTCAGCACTTTGGGAGGCCGAGGTGGGTGGATCACCTGAGGTCAGGAGTTTGAGACCAGCCTGGCCAACATGGTGAAATCCCATTTGTACTAACAATACAAAAAATTAGCCAGGCGTGGTGCATGGCTGTTTGTAATCCCAGCTACTGGGGAGGCTGAGGCAGGAGAATCATTTGAACCCGGGAGGCGGAGGTTGCAGGGAGCCGAGATTGTGCCATTGCACTCCAGCCTGGGTGACGAGCGAAACTCCATCTCAAAAAAAAAAATTATTAAAATGTAACTAAGTCTTACATAAATATGAAAAATGACCGGGTCAGTTATCACCGGAACAACCTTATTCCACTTGACCATTTAAAATAAAGGCTACTGCTTTTGAAAACTCTGAGATATCAAAATAAACTTGGAAAAAAAATTGTTTCAGGCTTTTGGTATTTTAATAATTTACCATATCCCTAATTTTATTGAAATACATTTATTTTCTAAAAGTTACTGTAACGTGTACATACTGTTTTGGGAAGTATATCTTGGGACCGCTTCCATAGAGGGGTAGCTTAGCAGTGTTTGTCAAAAATCATTAATGCTTAGAGTCAGCAATTCTGCTTTTTGGGATTTATATAGAGACATGAACACATATAGGAAGTGAGAGTGACGAATATAAGAGTATTCATTGCAGCAGGATTTCTAATAGCAAAAAGTAGGAAGAAACAGTAGTATCCATCAACAGGGGACTAATAAATTATGATACATTCATACAGTGGAATACTGTGCAGCCTTAAGAAGGATGAGGAAGATCTTTATGTACTGTGATGGAATGCTCCTTATGATTTAAGAAATCTAAAAAGAAAGGTGCAGTTTAATATGCATAGTAGTATGGTGCAGTTTCAATAAAAGGGAGCAAGGAAGCCTATATGTATGTGTGCGAGTATAAAATATCTTTATAAAGATAATACCAGAATTGGTAGTTTTGTTTCCTTCCTTGGAGGGAAGCAGAGTGCCTGGAAGAGAGATAGGAGAGACACTTTTAAAAAATTATATGTACCATCTAAGAAAATATAAAGGGGGAGTCTAAAAATTTGAGGAGCTACCTATGATGACATATTTCATTTAGTGAAACTTCATTTATTCAAAGATGAGTCTGTGCTCCTAATACTATGCTGTACTGCCTTTTCAGGACTTTGCAGCCTAATTTTTTTGTTATTCAGGAAAGCAAGATAAGGTAGCCATTTCAATTCAGAGTTAATTGAAATGAAGTTCTATATTATTAAAAGAAATATATTTATAATTTTAAATTGCTTTTATTTAATAAAACATCAACACTTCCATTATACAAAGTTTCTATTAGTATCTGTAATTAATAAATTTTGACTGGCCACAGTGGCTCACGCCTATAATCTCAACACTTTGGGAGGCCAGGGTGGGAGGACTGCTTGAACCCACGAGTTCAAGACCAGCCTGGGCAACACAATGAGATCTTCTCTCTATAAAAATTTTAAAATGAGCTGGGTGTGGTGGTGCACAGCCATTTGGGAGGCTGAAGTAGGAGGATTGCCTGAACCAGGAGGTTGAGGCTTCAGTGAGCCGTGTTCTTACCACTGTACTCCAGCCTGGGTTGACAGCAGGTCTCAAAAAAGAAAAAGAAATTTTGACTATGAAGTTAATGTTTCAGTAGTTTTATGTTCATGTTTCAGGTTAATAGAATTTTAAAGGTTGCCAAACCCAACTTTGTGGTTATGAAGTTATTGGCAGGAGGACACAAAAAGGAATCTAAAGTGAGTACATTGTGGGAAAAATAAGTGGTCTTAGATTATTGTGAAGTTTCATAATTTTTGCAATAAGATGTGTAAATATTATAGGAAAAATTAAACCACTGAACAAAAATCATTCTAAAAATTTTAGTTCAGCAGCAAAAAATTAGAGCTTGCCATTTTGTCTTGAGATGTATATTTTGTTGAGTTAAAATTTCTAAAGTCTGCCTATACGTTTTCCATCTCCTTGCTGTGTAAATTACTGAATAACTTGGGGTAAAAAAAGAAAATTTATGTAAAGAAATTTTATGGGAGAAGTATGAGGTATTTAAAAGTCATCTGCCTTTGGGAAAGTGAATGCTTTAATAATGAAAGACTTCTTTGTAATGGCTCAGAAGAGGAAGAGTCTAAGCTTTTCTTGGTAATGTTATATCATCCATGCTACATCATCATTTCAGAGCAGAGATTCTGCACTGTGGAGAGGCCAGCCGCGGAGGCACCGTGGGGGCATTTGCCTGTGTGTGTTGTGCACCTTTTCTTCCATTGTTTCCTGTGATCTGCCTTCCTCCTCTCCTGCCCTGGTTTCCTACTGACTGACTCTCATCTCATTGCTTAGTTCTATCAGTTACCCGGAACTAAAAAGTGTGCTGACCCCTGATCTAACTGAATGCCTTTCCTATAATTTTTGACTATTTATCTTTTAACTGTTCTTTGAAGATAGAAAACAGCTGGTCAGCCTGTTTTCTTATGATCTTCATAAAACTCAAAAACAAATTAATCAGTTTTTCTTCCAGGTTAGTTCCTACCTTTTTTGTCATTAACCTAGTTTTTAAAATCTATTTTGTGCTGCCTTGTTTCTAAGAACACAAGAAACTCTAAAATAAAAATAGTCTTTGTTTTGTGTACCATTTGAATATTTGTAGATACATTAATTGAGTTTCTGGTTTTCTTTAACAGGTTCCTCCTGAATTTGATTTCTCTGCTCATAAATATTTTCCTGTTGTGAAACTTGTTTGAGAGAGACTGGGAAGGTGGCCATAAAGGGGCAGAGTCTTCTTTCAGACCCAACTCTTAGAGGGCACATCACCAGGCTCCACATCACGGGAAGTGAGATGGATTTCTTGGGTAACAACTCATTATAAGGAATACTTTTAGTTTGACAGCCTTATATGACATGAATGAAAACTGCTGTTTTAAAGTGGTTTATTATGTTCCATGGAAGAAACTGGTCTTATTGAATGCATTGATGAACGTTATATGGTTTTATTACAGATTTAATCACAAATCATTTTTTATGAATGATTGAGTGAAAATAGTGTTTATAAAGGTTAATAAATTTCTTGACAAAAAAAAAAAAAATGCACTGCTGGAGATGAAAAACAGTAGGTCTTTGTCCAGGTTAAGAACTGAAGAAGGTGTATGCTCTTTAACATTTGAGTAGTTCCAAAAACGTTATCCAAAAGAAGTTTCAAATCAAGGGATTAATTAAACACTTGTATGAGATTTTGGTAAAATACATTTAGAAGGGATTTTTGGGAGGGCCTCTAAATTACATGAAAATTGTGATTTTTATGTGTCATGACATCACAAATTATATATCTGTAAGAATACAGATGTGTAAAAAAAATCCTTTTAGCACTTTTAAAAGATTATACATTGTTTGCTGGTGACATGCAAAAAGGAGGCAGGCAGAAATGTATATAGATTAAAATTTAGGACTAGGTTTAAATGTGGTGTACTCCTTTTTGTTTACTTCATATTCAGTTTAACCCATGAAACATTTTCAAATGGGTGTCTGTTCAGTATCCTCTGGCTTTGAAAAACTGACTACATCCCCCTGTGCTTGCAAGTGCCTGCTGCCAGAGGCCCTCCCCTTCCTTTCCTGCTTGTCCTGTGTCTGCTCTGTTTGCGGTGGCAGCTTTCTAGGCCTCTTGGGCCTTCCTTTTTGTCCTCTGTAGCAGGCAATACTCTTAGCAAAATGAGTTACTCTGTGGTGTAAATTGGCTTTGGTGGCTTAGCCTAAGACTAGTGACAGTTTTATATTTGGTCTGTGGTTAAAAGGGTTCTCAGCTTCAAATATCTTAACTCTGATTTGGTACCTTTCATAAAAACATGATAGTACAGTGAAACTTTTCTGGCAGTACTTTAAAGCAGCTAACCTGACTGAACTTGCTAAGGGTGTTCCTGTTGCCCCTCTTTGCAGCTAATGAGCTCTCTTGGCTCTCCTTTCCAAGAGCGGTAATACTTGTGTTATTCAAGAACAGCCATTAGGTGTCCTGAAATTTCAGAACCGAAAAATCTTAAAAAAAAATTTTTTTTTAAGTAGCCTGTACAATAGAAACTTCAATTATGGAGAGACAAAGAGTATACCTGTTACTGATGTAGTTACTTTGTTGAGAATGAAAACTGTTTCTGGCTGGTAATTACTGAATGCTTTAAACAAAAAAAGGCAAAGGAATGGTAGGAAATAGGCAAGACAAGAAACAAAGAATCAAAAGAAAAAGCAAAGAGGAAAACAGAATGAGCATGGACATTTGGCAAACAACCAAGAAGAGAGCCTGAAGCAAGTTAGAAAGCTGAGAAATTATTATTCTTTCCCAGTGGCCAAGATACAAAGTATAAAAAATATGTCCCCCTTAAAAGCAAAAAAAGGAATGTAGATTAATGCAACAAGGGCCCTGCTAGATGATGGGATCACTTTTAATTAAGAGGGTGTGCTGGCATTTTTTAGCTACTATGTCTGATTGGGTCTGCTGGTATAGACGAGCATCTAGGTTATTTTGAAGTAGGTCTTCCTAAGTAAAAGTTTTCCTATTAACCCATTATCAACTAAAAAAGATTGATTAGTGTTAAGATTTATCAGTGTATGTTACTGACAGAATCATGTGGTTTCCTTTAAGTAGCTTTAATTTTTGGTTTTTAGTTTGTTTAGAGAGGAGGTTTCACTATGTTGCCCAAACTGACCCAAACTTGTGGGCTCAAGCAGTCCTCCTGCCTCAGCCCCCAGAGTAGCTGGGATTATAGGCAAATGCCTGCTTGGCTAGTTTTTGTTTTTAAACAGCAGGTTTCTAATTATAAAAACAAATTTGCCATTTTATAATTTTTAAAGTAATCTGCCATTCAAGGTACTTACTGAAAAAAAAATAGGAGAAATAAGACAGTCTCCTGTCATAGAGCTTTTATCATCTTACGACAAATACAGAAAAGCAACAGGTATTGAAAATGCAGTGAAGAATATGCTGTATGCTGGGTAGGAGAACCGCCCCACGTGAAACTTTAGGTGACAAATCCCCATCGCATCTATTCAGGAGGCACTGTTGGGAAAAGGGTCCCAGACAGAATGTGCACAGGCTTGGAGGGGAGAGGGTAGCAGCCTGGCCGAAGTATAGAGCAGGAAAAGGATGGCGGAGATGAGAGACAAGGAGAAGCCGATACCCAAAACCCTGGGAGGCCACAGGTTAAAGATTTTGGACTTTATTCTGATATTGGTAGATTCTACTGAAGGCTTGTATGCAGGGATATGATGGGATCAAGTCAAATCTGCTTGCCTGAGAATGGTTGAAAAGGGAGGCAGGGAAGCCAGTCACGTGAGAGAAAATGTTGGTCTTAACAAAGGTAGTGGCAGTGCAGGTGGAAGAAAGTGGATGAAATCAAATGTTTTCAGAGGTACAGCTAATGGGACATGGTGAATGAGAGTTTCTGCCAAAATCAAGGATGATTTTTCAGAAATTTTTTTGGCTTTGGCAACTAGACGATGGTGGTGCCACTTGTGTAGATATCTAGGCAAGGTAGGAGACCAGGTTTGGGATAAAGATTGCTTTAGACATTGAGATATCTTTGGGACATCCTGGTGAAGATGGCAGGTGTAGTTTGGTCTCGAACTGGGAGGTGCCATCTGGGGTGGAGATGAACTGAGGACTCAGTAACTATAGTCACTGTAATTTTCTGGGGGTTGCCATTGCTCAGGGAGCTCCTAGAGTAAGGGACTGAGATAGGTCCCAAGGAATAGACTTGGGAGGGCCAGGGAATGGGGAGGCCACTGAGGTGGTGGGACAGGCTGCAGGGAAGAATACCTCAAAATCATACGAGGCCACTCTTTGACAAGTGTGCCTGTTTCACCGTTTTGTTTGCACAAGACTCTAAGACAGTATACTGCCTTAAATAAAGTGCACCCTGTTTGGAAAAGTTCAGGAGAGGTGGGTGTTTTCCTTGTTCCTCTTTGGCTATGCTCTGGGCACTGGAAAAAGCCTGCAAAGGAGACTTACCAGGAAAATAAGCAGAATGAGGGCCATATGCCGCTCAAAGGCCATTAAGAGAAGGACTGAAAAGAGCCCATTGAACTTGGCAAGTAAAGATTGCTGGCGACTGGGGCGAGCTCTTTCTTGAAGGGGTGGGGCAGAAGCTGGAAAGTCAGTTGAGGTGTAGACCATGCAGTGAGGAAAGAGCGACTCAACTGGGCTTGAAGAACTGACTTCCCCATATTCATACTTGCCCCACTCTATTCGTGGAGTGGCTGGTATGATCTTAAAAGATCATAACATGCAAGCATGGCCACTTGACAACTCTAGTTAAAATCCACTGCTCTCTAATGAATGACCTAGTCTTTACCCAGAATGCCAGTTTGCCCCCTTCTGCCTCTCCTACTTCGTTTCTGCCCTCTCCATTTGGCCCCTCAGGCTGCAGCCACATTGGCCCCCTGAGACCCCCAAGCCTTTAGTATCAAATTTTGGAGACTCACATGAAGTTATTATGCAACAGCTGAGTCTTTACACTGATCACGAGATCAGGAGATTGAGACCATCCTGGCTAACAAAGTGAAACCCCATTTCTACTAAAAATACAAAAAATTAGCCGGGCATGGTGACATGCATCTGTAGTCCCAGCTACTCGGGAGGCTAGGACTACAGATGCGTGTCACCAGAGGTGACTGACTGTTCTATTTTGTTGGAACAGCCCACAGCCCTCTCCATTGTTGGCTGAATCTGTCGTGATCCCTAGGGCAGCCTGGAGAAAGCATGCAGAGTGCACACGTGCTGAACACAAAGCTTTCGGGGTACTGTGGGTTGAAGACATTGTACTGACAGCCCATCTCATTCCACAGAAGGTTTAAGGCAAACTGCCATCCTTAGTCCACAGTTTGAGGGTGGATTCTTTAAGGATCTAATAGAGGATGAAGGGGGAAAGCGAAAAAACAGAGCTGTGACAAGTTTTAAAAGTTGAACAGAACATTTTATTTCTCAGCAATTCTATGCGTACAAATTAAACATGAGATGAATAGAGACTTTATTGAGAAAGCAAGAGAAAATTCCTATCATCAACCCCAAGGAGGACTCAAAGTGAGGTTGGAAGAGGACTTAGAAGAGTATGAAAGTACTCTAAGATTTTATCTAAGTTGCCTTTTCTGGGTGGGAAAGTTTAACCTTAGTGACTAAGGACATCACATATGAAGAATGTTTAAGTTGGAGGTGGCAACATAAATTGCAAACAGGGCCTGCTTCAGTGACTGTGTGCCTGTAGTCCCAGCTACTCGGGAGTCTGTGTGAGGCCAGGGGTGCCAGCACACCAGCTAGATGCTCTGTAACTTCTAGGCCCCATTTTCCCCTCTGAAAATAAGAGGGTTGGATCAAACGATCTCTGGGGCCTTAGCATCTCAAATCCTGTGGATCCTCCTACTTACCCCTTAGAGAGCCTTACTGGGAAGTCAGTCATTAAGATGTGGCCAGTTATTTGCAAGTGGTAAGAGCCTATTTACCATAAATAATACTAAGAACCAACTCAAGTCAAACCTTAATGCCATTGTTATTGTGAATTAGGATTAAGTAGTAATTTTCAAAATTCACATTAACTTGATTTTAAAATCAGTTTTGTGAGTCATTTACCACAAGCTAAATGTGTACACTATGATAAAAACAACCATTGTATTCCTGTTTTTCTAAACAGTCCTAATTTCTAACACTGTATATATCCTTCGACATCAGTGAACTTTGTTTTCTTTTACTCCAGTAATAAAGTAGGCACAGATCTGTCCACAACAAACTTTCCCTCTCATGCCTTGCCTCTCACCATGCTGTGCTCCAGGTCAGGCCCCTTTTGGCCTGTTTGTTTTGTCAAAAACCTAATCTGCTTCTTGCTTTTCTTGGTAATATATATTTAGGGAAGATGTTGCTTTGCCCACACACAAAGCAAAGTCAATAAAGACCACAAATGTTCAAATTCTAAGCCACTTAATAGCGTTTTGTACATTAAAAATGACAAGGGTTATTATACAAGTAGCCTTTTAAAAAATTCTCACACAGAACAGCTTTGTATTTAGACTTAATTAAAGCTGTTGCTACTTTGCTAGTGACGTTTGTGTTAACAGTCAGTGCTCTAGGCCATTGATTGATTGTCAGAATCAGAAGTGACTACACAAGAGCATTAGCCAGTCAGTCTTTCAGTGAGAACAGGTAACAGGCTGGCACCAGCACTTGGTACAGCATGTGGACAGGACGACGCCAGACGGAACCCAGAGTTCTCTGTCTCTCCTTCACAGCAGATGGACTCTTCTATAGGTGGCTGTTAATTTACACAAAGTTATATTCCAGAATCAGGAAGCCCCGCTGTCGCCAACACTTGAAGGAGAACTATGTTCCAGTTTTGGTGTTGAACTTCTCACGAAATACCTACTACCAAAAATTGTGACACCTTATTAGACACTTCCAAAGTACCCCCCAAAAGCTGTTTAAAAGACCATTCCATTTTTTCCTACACAAAGTACATACTAAAATTTCACAATAATCATCTTTAGATGTACATTTTATTTAGTACATTTCACAGTTTTCAGTATTCAGTCCCTCATGAACATTTTATAGTCATCTCTTCGGCCCTGTTGTGAAATATGTGATTCCAGTTCAATTCAGAGTGTATGATTCCGCTTTTCACGCTGATCAAGTAAATTTATGGTGTCTCTTTTCTGATCTTCAACATTAAAAACTAAAAAGGAAAAACACATAATATTCTATAGAGTATTAAATGAGATACTAGCCCTAGGCAGGTCCCATTTTCTTATCAATTTCTAGAAACTGTCATAAAGAGGACTGTATCTCCCACAGCAACACTGTAATTGGGAGTTGTATTCCTCATCAAGGACAAGATGGCAACGGTGATATGGGAGGGGGACAGGGAAGTGCTGGGTAGAGAAGGGCAGGGTCACTGGCAAGGGCTCCACCCTCAGGCCTGTGCCCATGGACCTAATGAGAACAAGGACTCCTGTCTTCTTGCCCAAATGTTGCATTTTCCAAGACCATTCTGGCCTGCCATGCCACCCATTCTGTGCCTATAAAAACCCTGAGACCCCAGCGGGCACACACACAAGCGGCTGGACGTCGAGAGGAACACACTGGCAGAAGAACACATCGAAAGACGCTGGCAGGCCATTGATGGTGGAACGATTCGGACGCCAAGGGAAATTCGGCCATGGACAGTAGGAGGAGATCCCGGCTGCTGAGCAGCCAGACTCCAGAGGAAGACTACCTTCCCATGCTATCCCCCTTCTGGCTCCCCAGCCATCTGCTGAGAGCTACTTCCACCACTCAATAAATCTTGCATTCATTCTCCAAGCCCACATGATCTGATTTTTTCAGTACACTAGGGCAAGAACCTGGGCTACAGAAAGCCCTGTCCTTGCGATAAGGCAGAGGGTCTAATTGAACTGATTAACACAAGCCGCCTGTGGACAGCTAAGCTGAAAGAACGCACTGCAACACACACCCAATGGGGCTCCAGGAGCTGTAACCACTCAACCCTAGATGCTGCCGCGGGGTTGGAACCCATCCTCCCCACAACCTGCCCGTCCGCATGCTTCCCCTAGGGGTTTGAGCTGTGGGGCACTGAAGAAGAAAGCCATACCCCCATTGCATGCCCTGTGAAGGGGATAAGGGAACTTTTTTTTTTTTTTGAGACGGAGTCTGGCTCTATCACCCAGGCTGGAGTGCAGTTGTGCGATCTCAGCTCACTGCAAGCTCCACCTCCGGGGTTCACGCCATTCTCCCGCCTAAGCTTCCCGAGTAGCTGGGACTACAGGCGCCCGCCACCACACCTGGCTGATTTCTTTTTGTTGTTGTATTTTTAGTAGAGGCGGGTTTTCACCCTGTTAGCCAGGATGATCTCGATCTCCTGACCTCGTGATCCGCCCGCCTTGGCCTCCCAAAGTGCTGGGATTACAAGCGTGAGCCACCATGCCCAGCTGGAACTCCTCCCCTTTCAAAGTGTCCAAATGGATGACCAACAATGTGCCATGAAACAAAGCTGAAGCACCTAAAGATTCCATACTTGTTTGTAACAGTGACATAATGCCCCATATGCCACAGAAAATGGACAGTATCAAATGCACTCATGACATTTTAAATATAATCACCACGCTCCTGTGCAGCGTGACTCCCTTGCTACTGCACTTCTAATGGCACACGCTGCCTCCTGAGAGCTGTCTGCAGCTTCAGACAGCTCTTGTGACTCCAAAGCTCTCCCTTTACAGAGCTGATGTCTGTATGTAGCTTCTACCATCTGGTCTTACTCTATCCTTTTAACACACAGAAAACATAAAAAGGCACATCACAAATAAAACCTAAAACCACGGTCTTGATTTATAACTATGGCACATTAAATGGTAGTTTAATGAACATTAAATACCTGCCATATTAATTAATGGTATCTGTTAAAGGCTCTAATAAAGTTGGAGCTAATGCTTTTTTCTTCTAATTTCCCTGGAACAAGTAAGGTCTCACTGTTTCAATGACACAATCTTAAAATAATGTTGAAGCTGATGTTGACATTTCTTCAGCTTCTTCAAAGAGCTGACAAGGCACTCATTTTCTTTACCTTACCTACTTACTTTGTTTAAAACCTTGCACAAGGTCAAGTCCTTAGGACACCTGAGTGTAGGGAATGAGAGATCCAAAAAGGCTTCACTGCAAAGCCCATCATTTAGTAGGAAACTAGGCCCAATTTAAAAGGTTGTTAGAGCCAGGGTGGTGGCTCACACCTGTAATCCCAACACTTTGGGAGGCTGAGGCAGGCAGATCACCTGAGGTCAGGATTTCGAGACCAGCCTAGTGGACATGGTGAAACTCTGTCTGTACTGAAAATACAAAGTTAGCTGGGCATGGTGGCATGAGCCTGTAATCCCAGCTCCCAGCTACTCAGGAGGCTGAGGCAGGAGAATCACTTAAACCCAGGAGGCGGAGGCTGCAGTGAGCCAGGATTGTGCCATTGCACTCCAGCCTGGGCAAGAAGAGTGAGACTCTGTCTCAAAAAAAAAAAAAAAAGTTAGAATAGAGGTAAGACAGTGACCAGACCGTGAAACATGCTCAAGAACATAAATGAGTGGAGTCAATGACAACAGAGAGTTTGTATTTGCTTCAAAGTCTGGCTGCTAGTGTATTTTGCCATTTGCCTTTTTAAAAAATTGCCTAAATGAAGACAGCTGAAAATTCAAATTAGGACTTGGATTCTAAAAATTCCAAACAACTCTGCCAATTGAAACAACTGACATCCTGGAGAAATAGAAAAGATGATTTTTAGGGGGACATTGTTGAAAAATCAGACAAGCACAGATTGAGGGACTTTCAACCAAATAACTGAGCCACTACCCTTCAAAAAAGACCAACAACATAAATGATAAACTGCTCCACGATAAAGAACACTAAAGAGGTCTGACAATAAATGCAGCGTATAATCCTGAACCCAGAAAAAAAGACATGAATTGGACACTCACTAAATTTCAACAAAGTCTACAGATTAGATAATAGCATTGTATAAACATTAATTTCCTTATTTTGGTAATTTTACTGTGGTTATATAAGATGTTAACATTTGGGGAACCTGGGTGAAGGGTATACAGAAATTTTTTGCTTTTTAAAGAAGTCTAGATTATTTCAAAATGAAAAGGTAAAAAAAATGTAAGTATTAAAACATTAAATGAATAATGCATTGCCCAGATGGTAATAAAAGAAGGCATTGTTAGCCAGACGTGGTGGCTTACGCCACCCAGCACTTTGGGAGGCCAAGGCAGGCGGATCATGAGGTCAGGAGATGGAGACCATCCTGGCCAATATGGTGAAACCCCATCTCTAATAAAAATACAAATATTAGCTGGACGTGGTGGCGCGCGCCTCTAATCTCAGCTGCTCAGGAGGCTGAAGCAGGAGAATCGCTTGAACCCGGGAGGCAGAGGTTGCAGTGAGCCGAGATCGCACTACTGCACTCCAGCCTGGGCAACAGAGTGAGACTCCATCTGAGGAAGAAAAAAAAAAAAGGGCATCGGCAGGATCAGCAGGGCCGAAACTGAAGTGAAGTAGTTGTTACAACGACTCCTGCTGCCCTGAGGATTTCTGCTGAATTCTGAAGTTTATGATGATATTTTAAAAGTAGTTACCCTCAGAGAAGATGGGGAAGTAATTCATAGTCATGAAAACTGTTAAATAAAAAGGAAAGAAATCAAGCATTTATCCTATCTACCTTATACAAACAATACCACTGAGGTTTTTTGTTTTTTTGTTTTTTTCCCGAGACGGAGTTTCACTCCTGTTGCCCAGGCTGGAGTGCAATGTCACAATCTCGGCTCACTGCAACCTCTGCCTCCCAAGTTCACGCGATTCTCCTGTCTCAGCCTCCCAAGTAGCTGGGATTACAGGCATGTGCCACCACGCCTGGCTAATTTTCTTGTATTTAGTAGAGACGGGGTTTCACCATGTTAGTTAGGCTGGTCTCAAACTCCTGACCTCAGGTGATCCACCATCCTCGGCCTCCCAAAGTGCTGGGTTACAGGTGTTAGCCACCACGCCCAGCTGAAGTGTCTATTTCTAAGAACATTCCAATTAACAAATAACATAAAAATGAATTGATACAGGCATTGACCATCAACTGGCATCACAAAAAGAAAGACGCCAGGTTGCAGTCAGCCAAGATCGCGCCACTGCACTTCAGCAAGGGTGACAGAGCGAGACTCCATCTCAAAAAAAAAAAAAAAAAAAAAAAAGACGCCAGACATGATGTGCCTCCCGATGAAAGAACAAAAGAACACACCACCACTCATCTTACCGAGGGCTTGAGCCTGGACCTGAGTCTCATCAAGTCTCTGGGTATAGCTGCCACTCTACAGAAAACAGAGACCAGGCGAACTTGCTCAACTCCCCCATGACTCTATAATCAGCAGTATTCAGGCTGTGGGAAACTACAGTCACATGGCTTGGATTCTTTTTTTGTTGTTGAGATGGATTTTCACTCTTGTTGCCCAGGCTGGAGTGCAGTGGTGCGATCTCAGCTCACTGCAACCTCTGCCTCCCGGGTTCAAGTGATTCTCTTGCCTCAGCCTCCCGAGTAGCTGGGACTACAGGCGCCCACCACCACGCCTGGCTAATTTTTTCTCTTTCTAGTAGAGACGGGGTTTCACCGTGTTAGCCAGGATGGTCTCAATCTCTTGACCCGGTGATCTGCCTGCCTTGGTCTCCCAAAGTGCTGGGATTACAGGTGTGAGCCACCACACTTGGCCCAGAAAAATGAATTTTAAGAAAGAATACTATGAGTCCATAGTGATACCAAAACAAACGAGTGTGTTGGAGGAGGGAGAGGAGTTCCTTAAAAAATGTCAGGTAATAAATGTGCTGTGATGGCAGCATGTAAAATGTCACCACTTGGGCAATGTTCATCAATGGATGGTAAAGCTACACAAGTTCAAAGCATCCTCTTCTAGATGACGTATTAATATCAAAAGGAAAATGGCCTTCTGAGACCTTGTGGGCACCACGTTAGCTAAGGGATCAACCAACCACCTGTAGGACCACCTGCTGTTATGCCTCCTGGGGAGAAGCAAGAATTCATCAGCCTGAATCCATCACAAGCAAACACAAGGCCAGAGTTTGATACATTCTACAAGATACTGGCCTGGACTCTTCCAAAATTCAAAATAATAATACAAAGGGCAGCTTTCATAGCTGCTTTGAAGCTCTGTGCACATACTGGGGCTTCTCATCTGGGAGGCAGACTGATCAAGTAGTGACCTAGCCATTTTGTTGGGAAATCCCTAAATGTCACTGAAAAATCATCCTACTTAAAGACTTGAGCCACACTGAATATGTTTCTAGAAACGATGCAGACTTTCCGAATGGTTTTCATCACCTTGGGCTTCTCAACCCTCACTTCCCTCCACTGCCCCTGGTTTAAAAGCTCCTAAAGAACAGACGATCTCCTTGAAATGACCCATTAATTACAATATAATTTTGGGGCTTCATTGGATAATCACGGTGAAGGACCAGGAAAGAGAAATGAAAGGTGACCTCGTCACCGATGTAGGCCCCATTCTTACCATCTATGTTTCTGTCATTCCCTGCCAGGGCTGCTTGCTTGTCTGTCTCAGATTCTGCTTCATTTTCATCCATGTTGTAGTCGTCATCTCCTCTCAGTTTCTGCTGGTTTCTCCCTGTAAAATTAGCACATAAAACATAAGCTACATCATTTCTGTCTTGATGTCACAGGACTATCAGAGCACAGGTGCTGGGGGTTAGCCATACTTGCTCACAATCAGATCTGTCTGCTGCCTCTCTGGAAATGGTAGGGACGCATGGGCTGGCTTCCAGGACAAGCACATGCATTATGTGTACTCCACTTGGACTCGGAATCTACAGACAGCATGGCCCTAAATACAAGGGTGCATTCTAGGCAGAACATGGAGAAACTAACAACCCAAATCTCAATTTTTTAAAGAGATAATCAACTCAAGATAAAAGAAAGGTGCCACTATTTTAGGAAGGAACGGATATCTACAGCTAATGACAGCATCTCCTTAGAATGGAGGGAGGAAATGGAGCTGCCACTGTGAGACACGTGAGAAGGTGTCCCTCATACTTAGAGCACGAGAGCACCCATTACTCTATTCTTCCCTGGAGTGGGCAGCAGCCAGAGAAGATGAGGACAAAAGGCTTTCAAGAGACCTACTCAAAGGGTTTAACTTACATATTTTATATGTGTATGCAGGCTGGTAAACAAAATCTTTTTTTTTTTTTTTTTTTTTTTTTTGGAGATGGAGTCTCGCTCTGTCGCCCAGGCTGGAGTGCAGTGGCGCAATCTCGGCTCACTGCAACCTCCGCCTCCGGGGTTCAAGCAATTCTCCTGCCTCAGCCTCCCGAGTGGCTGGGATTACAGGCACATGCTGCCATGCCCAGCTACTTTTTGTATTTTTAGAAGAGATGGGGTTTCACCATATTGGCCAGGATGGTCTTGAACTCCTGACCTCATGATCCGCCCACCTCGGCCTCTCAAAGTGCTAGGATTACAGGCATGAGCCACTGCGCCCGGCCAAACAAAATCTTTTTTAAAAGTGCACACCTAGAAAAGCAGCTCTAGTCTCTTTCTCTGGCTCACTGCCTGGGGTGGAAACTGCACAGGCCTATGTGTCCAGCGCATTTCTTCAAATGAGGTCACCACACCTGCATCTAGAAGCAGGTGCATCCTGCAGGCACTGTGGCATCTCAGGCCCACCTTTGTTACGCTTTGTGACCAGCCGCTGAGGGGTCTGACACTGGAGCGCCACAGGCTGAGCGAGCCAGTGAGATCTCCCCGCCTCACACAACACGAGCATCTTCTTGCTGGGTGAGCACGGAACACAAGGACAGAGCAGGGATACTTAGGGGGAGGCTGACAAAATGCAATTCTTTAACTGGAACTTGGAAGGACACGTTCTTCAGTAACACACTGAAGTGAAAATTAGATTTAAATGGAATCAAGGTAACTTCTGCAAATAAGTGTATTCTCCAACTTCTGTGACTTGGTCCACCCCAGAGCGCAGGTGTCATGTCCTCAGAAGTGCTCCTGGCTCAGGTGGGAAGGACATTTTCCATATCTGAAGGGACTGAAATACATCCCGGAATAGTCGGTTGATCTCCGATTCCTACCCTTTATTTCTTTAAAAAGAAAAGAGTCAACCAAACCAAAAAGGAGTGATTCACATGTCATTTTTTCTCAATGTTCACATATGCATTAACCTTCATCTACCCAATATTCCTTCCTTCCTTCATTCATTCATTCACTAGGCACTGATTGTCTAAATGGCACCAGACACTGCACGACGGTGGACATACAAAGATGGGGCATGTGGCCTGCCTGCCAGGAGGGGGCATCCACTTGATGCTAAGCACCCATCTGCAGGCCACCCACTTGCAAGGTCCCCTCGACTCCCTGCCAATATTGCATCTAAAACCTCGAGTTCTAGAGCATATGCTGCTCTTCCTTCCTGCCTCCCTCTTGATAACGAATAAGAAACCTTCACACGAAAAGGAATTGGCAAATTGTGGACTGCTGTTTGATAAAATTCAGGGTGATATGTTGGTGCTGGGAAGGAGATGGAGGTGGGCTGGGTGTCTGGTGGAAGGGAGTCCACAGCGGCCCCCGAAACTTCACACCCACCTTCACCGGCAGCTTCCTGCTCCTCCTCCTGTCCGTCAGGGATGACAAGCTGGTCTCGCTCAGGGCCCTCCATCTCTGGATTTTCCTGGCTCACTGACAGGGCAGCCTGCACCTGTGGGGTCTGGCCCAGTTCTCTGGCTCCCCCGAAGCCTCTTCCACCTACAGGTCTGTCTTCCACCACCTGCTCCCGGCCTGGCTCCTGCGGCAGCCCCAGCCTGTCCCTCTGAGGCTCCTCCTCATTCACCACCTGGATCTCATTGGTTTCCTCTGTGCACAGAACACAGTTAGCTGTGACCTTGCCAGCATTTAAAAAAAAAAAAAAAAGCAAAACCTGGTGCCACTCAATTCCCAGAGCCTTCCCAAGGAGTGGGGGTGGGGTGGGCTGCACACAGGAGAACAACCAGGTAGCTCCTTTTGTGACCTCAGCCACAGACTGCAGGCCTTTCTGTGCCTGCAGCTCACCGTCAGAACTGCGACAAAGGGAAAAGTAGCTTACCAAAAAAAAACCACCTGGACTAAATTACCTTGACAAGGTACAAAGGGAAAAGGGTATCCTGCTGAGTGACCTGATCATCGTGTCTGCTGGAGCAAGCACTTGGGAGCCAGGGCAGGCAGGCCCACCCGGGGCTTGCTCACGGACACAGCAGCCTCCTGGTTCCCAGTGTCTGGGGCTCAGCCGCCTCCCCCAAGTCCCACAAGCCCACCAATGTCCTGCATAAAGATGCAGCCTGGGCCTTTCTCTACACAGCTGCCCAGGAACAAGGCACTTCGTTTACAAGGAGGAGACATCAGTCAGAGAAGCCCCAAAGCCCCAATTCCAGGGGCCCAGAGAGACACGTCCCTGCTCCTGGCTGCGCCGCTGCCGGGTTCACTGACTGCCTCAGCAGCTCGCTGGGACTGCTTCCTCTGATGGGGCTCTGGAGAGCTGGGAACAGGGCAACTGCTAGGCTCTGCTTACCTTTCTCAACTTGTCTCTTTGAATCCAAAACCACTTCGGAACTGGGGGCTGGTGTCTGGGACTTGCTGTTACCAAGCACGTTTCCCTTCCCTTGTGGCACCTCTGTGCGTGGCAGGCCTGCTGCCTGCAGCCTGGGCTGAGGCTCACTGAGGGCTTGGAGCTGAAACAGAAGCACAGGACAGCCAGCCAGGGCAGGGCTCTGTGAACAGAAGCCGTAAAAGAATCCTACCAATGCAATGAATCCCACCAATCCCACCACCATATCCTTCCAACCAAGACCCCGAGAAACGCCACAGTCTACTCTGGTCACGCCCTGGTCATGTGGTGTAAATCAGAAGACAAGAGGTTGAGTCAAGGTCTCCCAGAAAGTACTGTCAATACAGAATAAAACTGGGCAGTGATTCTGCTGAGAGGAAGCATTTACGGAATAATAAAATACCTAGGCAGAAGATCAACAACAAAAAAGACATGAACGACACAATACTCCTTGACGAAACAAACATCTGCAGAACCCTCAGCCTAGCAAGGGCAAACACACCTGCTTCTCAGGCGCACACACAATATTTTCCAGGATGGACAAATGGCAGGCCACAAAGCAAGCCTCCATACACTTAAATATTTAACTAAAATCACACAAAGTAAATTAATAGAAATGGAATGGATTATAAATCAATAACAGGATGAAACTTATGACATTTGCAAATATTTGGAAATTAAACAACACACTCCTAAATAACCAGTGAGTCCAACAATAAACCACAACACAAATTAGAAAATGCTTGGACAGCCAGGCGCGGTGGCGCACACCTGTAATCCCAGCACTTTGGGAGGCCGAGGCAGGCAGATCACTAGAGGTCAGAAGTTTGAGACCAGCCTGGCCAACATGGTGAAACCCCATCTCTACTAAAAATACAAAAATTAGCCAGGTGTGGTGGCAGGCACCTGTGATTCCAGCTACTTGGGAGGTGAGGCAAGGAGGTGATTTCCAGCTGAGGCAGGAAAATCGCTTGAACCTGGGAGGTGGAGGTTGCAGTGAGCCAAGATCATGCCATTGCATTCCAGCCTGGGGCGACAGAGCGAGACTGTCTCTCAAAAAAAAAAAAAAAAGAAAGAAAATGCTTTGACACAAAACAAAAACACAGCATACCAAAACTTATGGGAAGCAGCTCCAGCAGTGCTTAGAAGAAATGTACACCTTCAAGCATCTGTATTAGAAGACTTCCAGTTTTCTGTTCCTCACGTGAGAAGCTTAAAAGTCACCACTTAGTCCTAACAAGTAAAAAACTAAACAGACTGAAAAGTTATCAGCTCTTCTTGGATCCATAGGAGAGGTGAGGACAGAGTGTAAATCACTGTCCTTAAGCCTGGAGACAGACAGCCCAATACAGCGAGTCCCGGCTCACCAGGACAGGCTCGGGCAGACATCACCACGGGAACTGGTGTCAGGGTGGGAGAGCCTGACCCTGTCATTTATGAACTGTTTGAGGCTCAGTGTGGATAAGTCTGAGAGTTAAAAACCTGCCCCAGCCAGGCGTGGTGGCTCATGCCTGTAATCCCAGTACTTTGGGAGGCTGAGACGGGCTGATCACCTGAGGTCGGGAGTTCAAGACCAGCTTGACCAACATGGAGAAACCCCAATATACTAAAAAATACAAAATTAGCCAGGTGTGGTAGCGCATGCCTGTAATCCCAGCTACTCGGGAGGCTGAGGCAGGAGAATTGCTTGAACCCGGGAGGCAGAGGTTGTGGTGAGCCAAGATTGCGCCATTGCACTCCAGCCTGGGCGATAAAAGCAAAACTCCAACACCAAAAGAAAAAAAAAAAAAAAGGAAAAACCTGCCCCAGTCATAAGGGACTCCCATACTTATGAGTTTTACCCCTAGGAGCTCAACCAGGCTCTCAGTGAATATTAGAGAAAGGCTCTCAGTGAACATCAGAGAAAAATCGGCTTGTGCTTCCAGCAGTGTGGCAGGGAAAGGAACCATTCTGAAACAGGCCAGAGTGCTCTATTCTCCTTAACCAGGCCGGCCCTCACAAGGAGCGCATTACCCAGAGCTCCTGCGGGCATATTATCTGAGCCTAACTGACCTGGGGAAATGAAACATCCAACTCCAGTAAGCTCTAGACTTCCACGTGGGAGAAGGAAGCTACTCAACTCCAGCCCATTCCAGCCACTCTGTCCCACTGGGGTAGGGAGTGGGTACTGAAGAGAAGCATAGGGGACATTCACAGCCAAGGGACTCAGGCTCACTAAAACACTCAGGCTCACTAAAAACCCTCATACTTACAGCACACTGATTTCTGACAAAGGTGCCAAGACAATTCAGTGGGGGAAAAGTAGTCTTTCTTTCAACAAGTGATTACTGAGACAACTTGATAACCGCACACACACAAGAATGAAGTGGGAGCTCTACCTCACACCATATGCAATAATTAAATTAACTGAAAATGAATCACAGGCTTAAACGTAAGAACTAAGAACGATAAAACTCTGAGAAGAAAATGTAACGGTAAATCTTCAAGATCTTGGGTCAAAGTGTTACTAGATATAATACCAAGAACACACAACAAAAGAAAAAATAAATAAAATGGATTTTGTCAAAATTAAGAACTTTTGTGCTTCAACTAAACACCAACAAGAAAGTGAAAACCCCCACAGAATTGGGGGAAAAAACTTGCAAATCATATATCCATTATCATATATCTTTAATAAAATAGATTTTAAAAACTCTTACAATAATAAAAATAACTCAATTAAAAAATGAGCAAAGGACCTGAATAGACATTTCTTCAAAGAAGATATACAAATGGCCAATGAAACATGTGAAAAGATGCTCAATATCATCAGGGATATCACAGTTATTAGGGAAATGCAAACTCAAACAACGAGCTGCCACTCCACACCTGCTAGGAAGGGTATCATGAAAAAGGTAGTATCAAGAGTTGGCAAGGATGTGAAGAAACTGGAGCCCTCATAAACTACTGGTGGCAGTCGAAAATGGTATGGCCACTTTGGAAGAAGTCTGGGAGTTCCTCAATAGGTTAAATATAGATTACCATATAACCCAGCAGTTCCACTCCTAGGTATTAACCAAGAGAAATGAAAACATATGACCACACAAAAGCTTCATGTTCATACGGCATTATTCATAATAGCCAAAACATGGAAACACTCCAAATGCCCATCAACTGATGATGAATAAACCACATGTGGTCTATCCACAGGATGGATTAATCAGCCATTAAAGGGAATGCAGTACAGACACATGCTGCAACCCCGATGAACCCTGAGGTATTCATACTCCGTCAAAGATACCAGACAGTCCGGGCGTGGTGGCTCACGCCTGTAATCCCAGCACTTTGGGAGGCCGAGGTGGGTGGATCACTTGAGGTCAGGCGTTCAAGACCAGCCTGGCCAACATGATGAAACCCCGTCTCTACTAAAAATACAAAAATTAGCCAGGCGTGGTGGTGGGTGCCTGTAATCCCAGCTACTCGGGAGGCTGAGGCAGGAGAATCGCTTGAACCTGGGAGGCGGAGGCTGCAGTGAGCTGAGATCGCACCACTGCACTCCGGCCTGGGTGAGAGAGCGAGATGCCCTCTCAAAAAAAAAAAAAAAAAGTCAGACACAAAAGGCCACACATATATGATTCTATTGACAGGAAATTGTCCAGATTAGGCAAATCAAGAGACACAAAGTACATTAGCAGTTGGCTGTCTAGGGCTGTGGGGACTGAAGAGAGAACTAAGGGATACACGGTTTCTTTTGTGCCAATAAAAATGTTCTGAAATTGACTGTGGTGATGGCTGCATAACTTTGTGAATATACTCAGAACCCATGAATTGTAAATTTTCTATGGGTGAATCATAGGGAATGCAAATTATATCTTAATAAAGCTGCTATATTTTTAAAAAACTACTCAAAGATCACCCAGAAGGCTTCAAGCAGCAGCTTAATGGGCTGTGCTCTGCACAGGAGGTGGAATGACAGCACGAGACATGGAGTCGGCCAGACCTGAGGTCTTGATGGGCTCTACCACTGACCAGGTGGTGTGACACTGGCCACAGAACTTAACCCCTCCCATGGGGCTGGGGTCCTCAAATCAGGAAAACAGCAACTCTTTCCCAGGCTGGCTGCGAGCTTTAAATACGATAATTCCCGTAAAGCCCTGAGCTTGCGAAGCGGGGCTGGAGGTCAGAACCCTTGGTTAGGGTCCAGTCATCCCAGTACCAGGTTCTGCTCTGTTATATCTCAGGGAGCCAAGCCCGCAAAGGAGGGCAGAATCCAGAGAAAGCCAGGCGGCACATAAAAGAAACAAAATGCCTGAAGATAGGGGTACCTTCTAGAAACTCTTGGCAAAAATTCCCCAGTTACCTGCTGTCTCTGGTCGTTGTTTTCACTCAGGTCTCTGGAAGCTACAGCTTCATTCCCCTTTTTGGTGACCTCTTCTATTCGCTCCTCACACTGTTCCTTCACCTCCTTCATCTGATTGATGCACTGGCTCCTTTGGTGAAAGAAAGCAAAGGAAGGGCCTGATGTCTATGACTGTGTCTCTGCTGGATGGTGACATCCACTTCCATAAGAGACACAGACCCTCTTCCTGCTTCAGGCACTTCATCTGAAGAGGGCACTTAAGACAGGGCAACACGGGTGTGTGTTCAACAATTAAATGACCAAAAGAAACACACTAAAAATCATCATCCCATTGTTCTAAAACAGTGAACTTTACTGATTAGGCAGAAAATTTTTTTTTAACATACAATCTGTAGAATAATAAAAAAATATATGTATTGGTCTTTGTCCCTGGCTACTGGCACAGAGCTCTTAAAAGCCTTGGAAGTTCCTGAGCGGATATCTGGCGATTCACAAGCCCCTCTGCACCATACTTGAGTTTATACTAATAAGGGGGTCTTGGAGGTGGGGAAGGATGGGCGTCAGATAGTTTCAGGACAGAGGCTGACTGCCAGAGGAACTAGCCACATGACTGGAAGGTTGGAACTTTCAGCTCCACCTCCTCCAGGGAGGGGAGGAATGGAGATTGAGTTCAACCCTGTGGCCAATGGTGTAATCAATCATGCCTACATAAAACACTCAGACAAACTCCGGACCACAAGGCTTGGGGAGCTTTCTGGCTGGGGAGCCTAACGATGCACTGGATGGGGGCGGCTGACTCCACGGGGCAGCCGTTCCTGTCTCCCCCCGGCGCCTGCCCTCGCCTTAGGACTCTACCACTGGGCTGTTCTGTAAAAGTCAAAACAGCTTTCCTGAATCCTGTGACAGTCATTCTGGCAAATTATCAAACTGAGGGGGTGGCGGATAACCCTAAAGCTGTAGCCAGCCAGGCAGAAGTGAGGGTGGCTAGGGGACACATCAAGACTTGTGGCTGGCATCTGAGGTGGGAGCAGTAGTATGGGAGGGAGCCCCTTAACCTAGGGGGTCTGTGCTAAGTGGGTAGTATCAAAACTTGAACTGGGGCCAGGCGCAGTGGCTCACGCCTGTAATCCCAGCACTTTGGGAGGCTGAGGCGGTGGATCACGAGGTCAGGAGATGGAGACCATCCTGGCTAACACAGTGAAACCCCGTCTCTACTAAAAGTACAAAAAATTAGCTGGGCGTGGTGGCGGGCACCTGTAGTCCCAGCTACTCGGGAGGCTGAGGCAGGAGAATGGCGTGAACCCGGGAGGCGGAGCTTGCAGTGAGCCGAGATTGCGCCGCTGCACTCCAGCCTCGGCGACAGAGCGAGACTCCGTCTCAAAAAAAACAAAACAAAACTTGAACTGGAGGACACTCGGTTGAATTGCTATTGCATTGCTTCAGCTTTCTGCCGGGATTTAAGAGTATTTTGACAAGTGCCAGAGCTATGAAGTAATTAAGAGAATTACCCACTCGTTTTGCAAATAAGAATACTAAGGGGTGACATGGTTGTCTGGCATGGACCAGGGTCAGAGGGAGGCGGAAACTGAAGCCAGACTCCAGGGCTCCTTACTGTTGTGCCCTCTCCACCACACAGCTCACCTTTTCTGAGTTGCAGGCATTTCAGAGCCAAATGTGAGTGAGTACTACAACAACCTCTGACTCTTGGAATATACCCTTGAGTTCAAAGCACCACTGGGTCACAATGTACCACACACAGAGAAGGGAACCAGGTGCTATGGAAATAATGCAGTGCCGAGTTCCTGAGCTTGAACAGCTGACAGATCAGGTGAAAATTTCATTTAAATACAATTCTCACAAATATACAAGCTACAGGTGGTAGATTATAGTGCACAGGAGCTGAAACATAGTGAACAAAAAGCTGTCTGTATACTGTAGAACTAAATGAGCAGGTCATTTGCTATCCCTGAACCTTTAAAAAAAGGGAAGTACTGATTGCACCTGCTCCCAGCCCTGCTAAAATCAAGTACAAAGAGCCTTTATCTCACAGCCTTGCAGATCAACTGGGGCTTTCCATGTTCCAACTTGAGAGCCAGGAACGAACTACCTCCATCCTCAATTCTGAGACAAAGGTCATGCAGATTGTGACAGTGTTTCTTCCTGAGGACTTAGGTTGGCTTTTTCTTACATGTAAGTGGCAAATATTCCAGCACTAACTGGAGCTAAATTGGAGAGGAATACAGGACTTGGCCACTAGTGATTATTCTAACTGGTGCAATTGATGGCCAGAGTACCACTGATGGAATGTGTTCAAGTACAAGGATCTATCAGGGCAGGTGATCCCATCACCCAGGGCACCGACCATCACTGTATTACTTTATATTCCAGGATCAACATTGGAAACTGTCTCCTCATAGCAGGGAGATGAGATGGCGAGCGGTTCATCTCATGTGCTGACTCCAGGTGCTTCAGGGAGAAAGAACGCAAGGCTATTTTCGGATGGAGTGCAGTGATTGCTTAGTGATGCCTGCCACAGGTGTAGGAGAGTAAAAAGTGGGATGTGTGCTGACTGATTCAAACGGAAAGAACACTACCTTGTACATCAGGAAACCTGGCCTTACCATCAGCTTTTGTGTTCTCGGCACTGCCTTCTATAGAAGGATTAGACCAGACAGGATGTTTTAAGGGAGGGCGTGTAGATATGTTTCAGAGGCCCATATAATTTGCACAAATTGCACACTTTAGGCAGGTGTCCATTTATAAGTTTGCTAACAAAGTGTTCGTACTTTTTATCAGATTCTCTAAAAGGGCCTATAATCCAAAGAAAGTGAAGAATAGCTCTTTTTTGCTTCCAACACTCCACGAACATTATCCCTGGGAAGCACTGCATATCTGGTACACGGCCTTGGGCACAAGTAGTGAAATAGGCACAGTCAGCCAGAAAGAGCTTTCAATCTAGGTATCAACCTGCCAGGAGCAAAAGGAGTGCATCCTACATGTGTCTCCAGCCCAGCTCAGAGGTGTCCACCCATCGCCTCGGCCCAAGCTTTCCTACATGGGGAGCAGAGATTCCTTCCCTGTCACTGGATCCTGACTGATTTCCAGCTAGGTCAAAACCTTCTCGGCCAACATTTATCAAGTGAGGCCATTTATGGCTTTTTGTGTTTCAATCTATATGAGGGAAATATTTGCATTAAGGTTTCTTTAAGGATGAATAATAAGACTGAGGTACTTCATTTCTGTCTAAATGCAATTCTTTAATTATGAGCCTAACTCAAGGTTTCTCAACCTTAGCACTGTATATGTTTTAGGCCAGATAAACCGTGACTGTGGGAAGCTGTCTTGTGGATTATAGGATGTTTAGCAGGGTCCCTGACCTCTACCCACTAGATGCCAGTAGCAGCCTCCTTGTAAGCCATGACAGACAAAAATGTCTCCAAACATTGCCAAAGGCCTACTGGGGACAAGACTGCCCCCACGTGAGAGCCACTGGCATAGCTGAATAAGATTCCACACACAAGTGACAATCACATTTCCCTTCTATTGACTGGCTGCTCATGTCCTCTACAGAGACGTGTACTTGGGGCTTCATGTTTTCAGTTGTATGTGGTTATAAAGTTAGTAGGAAGATATTACGGCAGGTGGACAATGTTTTGGAGGAACATGGAAATGCCGAAGAACGCAATGCATGTGAGGCAACTGATTCTCCCAGGTTTCTGGTGACCACACAGATGGCTCAAATCCTTTCAGAATGCAATTTGACAATTCACACCCAGCAACAAGCTAAACTACAGATGAGCCTTTTAGAAGGAAATAATCCAAAATGGTAATTTTTAAGACAATTAGGAGCTATACGGATGTTTTAAATATAATGCAAGTAATGTAATTTTTTTAATTTAAAAATTAAAAAATAAGAGGCTGGCCGGGCACAGTAGCTCACACCTGTAATCCCAGCACTTTGAGAGGCGAAGACGAGCAGATCACTTGAGGTCAGGTGTTCGAGACCAGCCTAGCCAACAAGGTGAAACCCCATCTCTACTAAAAATACAAAAATTAACCAGGTGTGGTGGCACGTGCCCAGAATCCCAGCTACTCGGGAGGCTGAGGCAGGAGAATCACTTGAACCAGGGAGGCAGAGGTTGCAGTGAGCTGAGATCGCACCACTGCACTCTAGCCTGGGAAACAAGAGCTGTGAAACTCCATCTCAAAAAAAAAAAAGAGGCTATAGCTAATGTGTTGTCATTATTTAGGAGACAAATTATGGCAATGGATATTTTTATCCTTAAAATCCCTTTTATCATCGCATGTCTATCTAATTTTACTTTTATAAATAAAATTTTTGTGGCCGGGTGCGGTGACTCATGCGTTTAATCCCAGCACTTTGGGAGGCTGAGGCAGGCAGATCATGAGGTCAGGAGTTTGAGACCAGCCTGACCAATGACAGGGTTTTAGTAGAAACCCCGGGCATGGTGGTGGGCGCCTGTAGTCCCAGCTACTCAGGAGGCTGAGGCTGGAGAACTGCTTGAACCTGGGAGGCAGAGGTTGCAGTGAGCTGAGATTGCACCACTGCACTCCAGCCTGGGTGACAGAGCGAGACTCTGTTTCAAAAAATAAAATAAAATAAAATGTTTGTGACTAAAAATATGCCCGGACACAGTGGCTCACACCTGTAATCCCAGCACTTTGGGAGGCCAAGGCAGGTGGATCACCTGAGGTCAGGCGTTCAAGAACAGCCTGGCTGACATGGTGAAACTCCATCTCGACTAAAAAAATACAAACATTAGCTGGGTGTGGTGGTGGGCACCTGTAGTCCCAGCTACTCAGGAGGCTGAGGCATGAGAACTGCTTGAACTTGGGAGATGGAGGTTGCAGTGAGCTGAGATTGTGCCACTGCACTCCAGCATGGGGGACAGCGAGACTCCGCTCAAAAAAAAAAAAAAAAAAAAAAAGTATATATACACACACACACACACGTACATAACGCAAGTAAAAATGATTAAATTTTTTTGATGATGACTGCAATTAAGTAAACATTCATGTGAACTTGGGCATGGACTGGAGAGAGGTAAGTCAAAGGGAAAAGGACAGTCATGAGGGCTGGGCCATGGGTGGTTGGTTCTCTCTGAATCCCAAACTTCCCACACGTTAGCTATATTGTTTTTATGAGGAAAAAATAAACACAACTTTATCCTCTGGCTTGCAAACTGGTTTTTACTATCTTCCCGCGGGGCTTAGCTCACTTTTTAATAGTTTAATATTGCTTGGTTTTGATTATCAAAGTATTCCGTTCTCACTGTAAAAATTGGGAAAATCACTGAAAAGTCTGAAGAAAACAAAATGTCCACAATGTGATCGCCAGGCAATAAACTATTACTATATCAATATTTTGCCAAAATGTCTTTTAGTCAACGAATTTGATTTAGCTCACGCATGAGCACCTATGAAACACATTTTTAAAGCTTTATGTTGTTGACTTAACCAGTACACCTGTGCCTTACAGAGTTTTAAGTTACATTTTAAGGCATGCTGAGAAATTCATTTCCTGCTGAGAGCTGGCCTCCTTGTGCATTTGTGTAGGACATGAATCCTAGAGGGGCCCGTGCCTTTCTCAGAGTCCTGCATGGAGCAGAAGGTGCATGCTCTATCGGAGGTTACATCTCAGCTTAATCCCCGCCTCCCAGGTGGCGTGCACCCTGCACTGTGGCACGCGCTCTGAGGTGTACTTACAGGTCGTAGGAGAACTTCCTCTCCAGGTTGGTCTGGTTCTTCTGAAACTGGAGGACATCCTGGTGCAGCCTGCCGTAATTCCTCTGCAGGGTCTTTAACTGGTCTACAGCAAGGGGACAAGGAATTGCACAGGTCACCGGCACAGCTGTCATGCCATTCAGCCAAAATATGACAGAGGCAGACTCACACATCAGACCATAAAGGGCAAGGACAGATTGGGACAAAGGAGGGGAGAGAGAAAAAGCTGAAAACACAGTCCCTCCCCAGAGTCACTACACCCCAGCTGTGGAGAGTGCTCTGCAAGAGCAGCAAGCCGAAAGAAGCTGCGTCTTGATCCTTTCCCAAATGTCTCTCTTAAATCTCCTTTTTGGCCGCTAGCCTTTAATGTATATTGGAAGCTTCTGTGTGCCTGTCTCTTTTGTAGACATCATAAGCCCCGAGCTGTCCCCAAAGGTCACACACACCACCCTGCCCTCATCCCTGGCCGACTCATCCTTCCATCTGTAAAACACTGATTTTTGATGTTTGGTCAGATAAGCAGCCACTCCTACTGGACACCCTGCCCTCGGCCACCAGGCTACCTGCCAGCATCCTCCCTCGTCATTTATTCACAGCCAAGCCACTCTCCAAGGCCCTGTGCCCATTTAATCACCCAACACTCTCATCAGGGAAAGAGCGGCTTTCTTTAAGGAAATTAATCAGCCCCATCCCTGCTGCCCTGATGACTTGGCTCATAAAAGAGCCCTAGTGGACAAAGGGCCAAGCTGGGGCAGAGGGGAAGGCAGCCACCAGGCGGATACCACAGTGGGCGGCAGCAGCAGCCAGGCCCGGACACAGCCAGGACAGACAGGCCAGGACAGATGCAGGCATCCCCAAGGTGGGCCCTCACAACACTAGACCTACAATAGTCTCAGGTGGAAAATAAAGTGAAATAAAATGGAAGCGTTCCGTGAATTACGATACACACAACACGGACTCATCCCAAAAGCACACACGTGACACCCTCAAGAGACAAAGCTGTGGCGAAGAGAACAGCTGGGTGGGTGCTGGGCCGAGACAGAGAGGGGACTGGTGACTTCGCAGGGCATGGGTGGGGGGTCCTGGAGCGGTGGGCAGCTGCCATGTTGACTGCAGTGGTGATCTGCGAGACTATTTGTCAGGACTTATCCAACTGTACCCACGAGGGGTAAATGTTCTTGTATATAAACGATACTTTAATATGCCTAACTGAACACACCCCACAATCCAACTAGGCAAGAGATAACGGAATACAACTCAGCAGTCAAAGAAATGAATGACTTGTATCACAGTGACATGGACGAATCGCAAATAACTATGCTGAGAGAGAAAAGGCAGGCAAAAAATGATAACAGATGGTCTGATTCCATCTGTATGCATGTACCCAATTATTATTTTTTAATTATACTTTAAATTCTAGGGTACATGTGCACAACGTGCAGGTTTGTTACATATATATACATGTGCCATGTTGGTGTGCTGCACCCATTAACTCGTCATTTACAATAGGTAATTTCTCTTAAAGCCATCCCTCCCCCCTCCCCCCACCCCATGACACGCCCCAGATGTTCCTTGCCCTGTGTCCATGTGTTCTCATTGTTCAATTTCCACCTATGACTGAGAACATGCGGTGTTTGGTTTTCTGTCCTTGTGATAGTTTGCTCAGAATGATGGTTTCCAGCTTCATCTATGTCCCTACAAAGGACATAAACTCATCCATTTTTATGGCTGCATAGTATTCCATGGTGTATATGTGCCACATTTTCTTAATCCAGTCTATCATTGATGGACATGTGGGTTGATTCCATGTCTTTACTATTGTGAATAGTGCCACAATAAACATACATGTGCATGTGTCTTTACAATAGCATGATTTATAATCCTTTGGGTATATACCCAGTAATGGGATGGCTGGGGCAAATGGTATTTCTAGTTCTAGATCCTTGAGGAATCGCCACACTGTCTTCCACAATGGTTGAACTAGTTTACACTCCCACCAACAGTGTAAAAGCATTCCTATTTCTCCACATCCTCTCCAGCACCTGTTGTTTCCTGACTTTTTAATGATCGTCATTCTAAACTGCTGTGAGATGGTATCTCATTGTGGTTTTGATTTGCATTTCTCTGATGACCAGTGATGATGAGCATTTTTTCATGTGTCTGTTGGCTGCATAAACGTCTTCTTTTGAGACATGCTTGTTCGTATGCTTTGCCCACTTTTTGATGGGGTTGTTTGATTTTTTTCTTCTAAATTTGTTTAAGTTCTTTATAGATTCTGGATATTAGCTCTTTGTCAGATAGGTAGATTCAAAAATTTTCTCCCATTCTGTAGCTTGCCTGTTCACTCTGATGGTAGTTTCTTTTGCTGTGCAGAAGCTCTTTAGTTTAATTAGATCCCATTTGCCTATTTTGGCTTCTGTTGCCATTGCTTTTGGTGTTTTAGACACGAAGTCCTTGCCCATACCTATGTCCTGAATGGTATTGCCTAAGTTTTCTTCTAGAGTTTTTATGGTTTTAGGTCTAACATTTAAGTCTTAATCCATCTTGAATTAATTTTTGTATAAGGTGTAAGGAAGGGATCCAGTTTCAGCTTTCTACATATGGATAGCCAGTTTTCCCAGCACCATTTATTAAATAGGGAATCCTTTCCCCATTGCTTTTGTCAGGTTTGTCAAAGATCAGATGGTTGTAGATTTGTGGTATTATTTCTGTGGGCTCTGTTCTGTTCCATTGGTCTATATCTCTGTTTTGGTACCAGTACCATGCTGCTTTGGTTACTGTAGCCTTGTAGTACAGTTTGAGGTCACGTAGCGTAATGCCTCCAGCTTTGTTCTTTTGGCTTAGGATTGTCTCGGCAATGTGGGCTCTTTTTTGGTTCCATATGAACTTTAAAGTAGTTTTTTCCAATTCTGTGAAGAAAGTCATTGGTAGCTTGATGGGGATGGCATTGAATCTACAAATTACCTTGGGCAGTATGGCCATTTTCACGATATTGATTCTTCCTATCCATGAGCATGGAATGTTCTTCTGTTTGTTTGTGTCCTCTTTTATTTCCTTGAGCAGTGGTTTGTAGTTCTCCTTGAAGAGGTCCTTCACGTCCCTTGTAAGTTGTATTCCTAGGTATTTATTCTCTTTGAAGCAATTGTGAATGGGAGTTCACTCATGATTTGGCTGTTTGTCTGTTATTGGTGGATAGGAATGCTTGTGATTTTTGCACATTGATTTTGTATTCTGAGACTTTGCTGAAGTTGCTTATCAGCTTAAGGAGATTTTGAGCTGAGACAATGGAGTTTTCTAAACATACAATCATGTCATCTGCAAACAGGGACAATTTGACTTCCTCTTTTCCTAATTGAATACCCTTTATTTCTTTCTCCTGCCTGACTTCCCTGGCCAGAACTTCCAACACTATGTTGAATAGGAGTGGTGAGACAGGGCATCCCTGTCTTGTGCCAGTTTTCAAAGGGAATGCTTCCAGTTTTTGCCCATTCAGTATGATAATGGCTGTGGGTCTGTCATAAATAGCTCTTATTATTTTGAGATACGTCCCATCAATACCTAGTTTATTGAGTTTTTAGCATGAAGGGCTGTTGAATTTTGTCAAAGGCCTTTTCTGCATCTATTGAGATAGTCATGTGGTTTTTATCTTTGGTTCTGTTAATATGATGGATTATGTTTACTGATTTGCGTATGTTGAACCAGCCTTGCATCCCCGGGATGAAGGCAACTTGATTGTGTTGGATAAGCTTTTTGATGTGCTGCTGGATTTGGTTTGCCGGCATTTTATTGAGGATTTTTGCATCGATGTTCATCAGGGATATAGGTCTAAAATTCTCTTTTTTTGTTGTGTCTCTGCCAGACTTTGGTATCAGGATGATGCTGGCCTCACAAAATGAGTTAGGGAGGATTCCCTCTTTTTCTATTGATTAGAATAGTTTCAGAAGGAATGGTACCAGCTCTTTGTACCTCTGGCAGAATTCGGCTGTGAATTGCCTGGTCCTGGACTTTTTTTGGTTGGTAGGCTATTAATTATTGCCTTAATTTCAGAGCCTGTTATTGGTCTATTCAGAGATTCAACTTCTTCCTGGTTTAGTCTTGGGAGGGTGTATGTGTCCAGGAATTTATCCCATTTCTTCTAGATTTTCTAGTTTATTTGCCTAGAGGTGTTTTAGTAGTTTGTATTTCTGTGGGATCGGTGGTGATATCCCCTTTATTATTTTTTACTGCATGTATTTGATTCTTCTCTCCTTTCTTCCTTATTAGTCTTGCTAGTGGTCTATCAATTTTGTTGATCTTTTCAAAAAACCAGCTCCTGGATTCATTGATTTTTTGAAGGGTTTCTTTTGTCTCCATCTCCTTCAGTTCTGCTCTGATCTTAGCTATTTCTTGCCTTCTGCTGGCTTTTGAATGTGTTTGCTCTTGCTTCTCTAGTTCTTTTAATTGTGATGTTAGGGTGTCAATTTTAGATTTTTCCTGCTTTCTCTTGTGGGCATTTAGTGCTATAAATTTCCCTCTATGCACTGCCTTAAACGTGTCCCAGAGATTCTGGTATGTTGTGTCTTTGTTCTCGTTGGTTTCAAAGAACATCTTTATTTCTGCCTTCATTTAGTTATGTACCCAGTAGTCATTCAGGAGCAGGTTGTTCAGTTTCCATGTAGTTGAGCGGTTTTGAGTGAGTTTCTTAATCCTGAGTTCTAATTTGATTGCACTGTGGTCTGAGAGACAGTTTGTTATAACTGCTGTTCTTTTACATTTGCTGAGGAGTGCTTTACTTCCAACTATGTGGTCAATTTTGGAATAAATGCGATGTGGTGCTGAGAAGAATGTACATTCTGTTGATTTGGGGTGGAGAGTTCTATAGATGCCTATTAGGTCTGCTTGGTGCAGAGCTGAGTTCAAGTCCTGGATATCCTTGTTAACTTTCTGTCTCGTTGATCTGTCTATTGTTGACAGTGGGGTGTTAAAGTCTCCCATTATTATTGTGTGAGAGACTAAGTCTCTTTGTAGGTCTCTAAGGACTTGCTTTATGAATCTGGGGCACGCACCCAATTATTAACAATGCAAACTAGTCTGCATGGCAGACCAGAGGCTGCCTGAGGGAAGTGGATCACCACGGCGCACAAGCAAGCTTTTGGGGGTGATGAATATGTTCCCTGTGTTGACTCTGGTGGAGTTACTTGACATGTATGCTCTATCAAAACCGCTGTCAAACTGAACCTTTATGTGAGACCCCCCAACTCCCACCCCCGCAGCCAGGCAGCCTCTTCAACTTTGTGGGAAACGTAGGGTTACACAAACACATTTCACAAAGTGACCCCTTTTCACATAAGGCTTTTTAATATTCTTAGAACCTGACTTAGAACTAGAATTCGAAACCAGCACTGACCAAAAGAATTATAATGCAAGTCATATAGGGAATTTTTAACTTCCCAGTAACCACATTTTTAGAGTAAAGATTATTCAACCCAACAGATGATTTAGCCCAGTAGCATGGACCCTGCTGACCCTCCTGTCACAGTGGAAGGAGCCCCCGACAAAGGACAGCACCCCATTTCCTGCTCTGTGGCTGCTTCAGAAGGACTCAAAGGAAGACTAATCCCCCAGCTGCCAAGTTGAGTCAGAGCGGCAAAGAGGGGGAATTAAATTGGGCTGGACAGTTTTTCTAAGTTTCATGCAGACAATCTAAATTCAGCATGACCAAATTAACAGGTCACATGTATACCATATGTATATATAACAGAACATGTACCTATCATAAATACTATCTCTTAACACATTCATGAGTGACACTCTTAACTCTTCTGTACCTAACAGCTTGCAATGTATTTGGCAATATTTTTTTTAAAAGGAAAAGCCTCTTAAGGAGATAGACTTAGGCAAAAAGAATAAAGATTGCTCAATGACTCATGACACTATCCGCCATGAGATTATAATGGAGACCCACCTGGGCCTAGAGAAGGAGAGAAAGGGAGTTTCTTCCTAAAAGGCCAGTGCCTGGTGTGGAGGAGCGAGCGGAACTTACCTTGCAGCACTCGGATGAGCCTCTCACCCGTGGTGATGTTATTCACCAAAACCGCCTGCAACGAAGATAAACTCGCATGAAACACCCAAACCAACACCTCAGCCTGACAGCCAGATGCGATACAAACCAAGGATGGGGCCTGTCCCCAACCCAGCGCTGCTGTCAGGGAAGGAGCTCGCGCTCAGCGCTCAGGCTGGACCCTCCCATGTCTGCTGCTGAAAAGGAACAGGCCGACCTAGAGAGCCGCTCCCCACCACCGCCTCTGGACCCGAGCAAAAGCCAATGGGTCCAGACCCCACTCCAGCCCAGGAAACGCTGCTCCTCCAGGAAAGGGCCAGCCAGGCCCTCCTTCCTCCTGCCCGACACAGCAGAGGCTCTGGGCACCCAGAGGGCTAATCAGCAACCTCACACCGCACCACACCACACAGCACTCCACACCAAACCACACCACGACACACCAAACCACGCCACACACACCACTCCACACAACACCACGCCATATGACTCCACAACCACCAGACCACACCACACACCACTCTACACACTACACCATGCCACAACTACACACCACACACACCAAACCACACAAACCAAACCACACACCACTCCACACCACACTACACCACACTTCACACCAAACCACACACCACCCCCACCACTCCACACCAAACCACACACATCACACCACTCCACACCACACATACCACGCCATATGACTCCACACCACACCACAACGCCAGACCACACCACACACCATTCCACACCACACACCACACCAAACCACAGCAGGCCACACACCACACTACACCACGCCACAACTCCACACCACGTACCACTCCACACCACACACACCAAACCACACCACATCAGTCCACACCACACACTTCACACCAAACCACACCACACCACACACCATTCCATACCAAACCACATCACACCACACCACTCCATACCACACACATCACATACCACACTACACACTGCTCCACACAACACACCACTCCACACCAAACCACACCATTCCACACCATGCCACACACCACACACACTTCACACCAAACCACACACAACCACTCCACACACACATCACACACCACACACCACTCCACACACACACACCACACACACCACACATCACACACACCATTCCACCACACAACACACCACACATCACTCCACAAACCACACACCACACCATGCCACACCACTCCACACACAGCACACCACTCCACACACAGCACACCACTCCACACACACCACACACCACTCCACACACCACAGCACACCACACATCACACCACACACTACCACACCACACACCACTCCACACCACATACCACTCCACACCAAAACATACCACACCACACCACACCACTCCACACAACACGCCACACACCAGTCCACACACCACTCCACACATCACTCCACACCCCAAACACACCACACACACCACACACTCCACACCAAACCACACCATGACACACCAAACCACACCACTCACCAAACCACACCACACACATCACACCACACCATATGACTCCACACACCAGACCACACCACATACCACTCCACACCACACCCCACTCCACACACCACGCCACACACACACCACGCCACACACACTACACCACACACACCAAACCACACCACACCACACCACTCCACACACTTCACACCAAACCACGCACCACACCACACACACTCCACACCAAACCACATCACACCACACCACTCCACACCATACACATCACATACCACACCACACACTGCTCCACACAACACATCACACCACTCCACACCAAACCACACACCATGCCACACCACTCCATATGACACACACCACGGCACACACCACATACCACACTCCACACCAAACCACACCACACCATATACCACACCACACCACACACCATACACCACTTCACACCAAACCACACACACTACACACACACACATCACACACACCACACACCACACCACTCCACACACACACACATCACACACCACACCAAACATCACTCCACAAAACACACACCACACCATGCTACACCACTCCACACACGGCACACCACTCCACACACACCACACACCATTCCAAACCATGCTACCCACCACACACTACCACACCACACACTCCACACCAGAACACACACCATGCCACACCACTCCACACAACATGCCACACACCATTCCACACCCAACCACACACCACACACCGTGCCACACCACTACACACCCCACACACCACTCCACACCACACACAACCACTCCATACCAAACCACACACCATACCACACTCCACACTCCACACCACACACACCACACACATCACAGACCACACCACATCACAGAATGCTCCACTCCACACACACCACACACTACTGCACACACCACACCAAACCATACACATCACATACCGCTCCACACAACACCATACACCACACATCACACACCAAACCAAACCATGCCACACCACACCACTCTACACCACACCAGCTCACAACTGCACAACTCTGCACCACTCCACTCCACACCAGCCCAGGTCTCCCTGCCTCAGAGCTCAAACTCCAAATTCCAGGCTGACTAAAAAAGAAAAGGGAATGCAGTGGCCATTCCACTAACAAGACCTCTCGATGCACTTTAACTTCTGGCCTCCTCCTCCTGTCCACAGCGTCTATAAGCTTACGAACTGGAGGGTTTCACACACAGTCTCACCATGCTGGGAAAGTCAACAGTAGAGGAGGACAGAAGCCACATAGAATCCAGATAACAACGACAAAGTGAAAAGTAGGAAGAATGAGTGTCAAGCTCAATGTAACAACTGGTCAGTATGCCCTGACAAGTCACTTTATGCCAGGAGCTCTTCTAAGCACCCCACATCTACTCACTCATTGACTTTTTTTTTTTTTTTTTTTTTTGAGACAGAGTTTTGCTCTGTTGCCCAGGCTGGGGTGCAATGGCGCGATCTCCGGCTCACTGCAACCTCCACCTCCTGGGTTCAAGCAATTCTCCTGCCTCAGCCTCCCAAGTAGCTGGGAGTAGAGATGGGATTTCACCATGTTGGCCAGGCTGGTCTCAAACTTCTGACCTCAAGTGATTCGGCCGCCTTGGCCTCCCAAAGTGCTGGGATTACAGGTGTGAGCCACTGCGCCCGGCCTCATTTATTCTTCTTGACAGTTATGTGAGGTAGTAGTATATTATCACATTTTAGGAAAAGGGAAACGGAGGCACTGGCTGCTTAAATGGCTCATGGTCACCCGCCTGCTAAGAGGCAAAGCCAAACTCCAGCTCCAACAAGTGTGCTCCAGAGAGCAAGTTCTTCAAAGCTACTTGCCAAATTGCTACAAACCCAAGCAGGACACCAACGTAGTAGGCTGTACCTAATGTTAAAAACAAACAAAAGCCTGAAAAAAGCAGGGAACAGAATATTAAATATCAGAGTGCACTGCACAGGTAAATGCCATCTCACAGACAGACACATACAGCACGTATGTGGGCTGGGCCACAATGCAAACATTTCTTACTGTGTCATCATCCACAAAGTTTGCAAATAATCCATTACTTGACATGCTGCCCATAACGTGGAGACACATTTGTGTCCCATTCCTGCTTAGTGGTGGGCGATGGCAAGCACAGTGCCTCTTCCTCCTCTGGGACCTTTCTATGCAACCATCCTGTTTTCTCAGGCCTGGACAGAAACAAGGCTTAGGCAAACAACAGCCTTTTGGAGTAAGGTGTTTATGAACACAGGGATGCATGCCCACAAATGAAATCGCATCAAACAAATCTGGTATTTGGGAGCTCTGAGGATATGGAACATTTCCTGGGGCAACAGGAGAGAAGTTATGGCGATAATACCTGTAAAAGTCATCCCTCAGGGAAAGATAATCCGAAGGGGTGTGTACAGGTATGCTGTACATCAGGGATTTTGCGGGGAGAGAGACTAGGAAATTAAAGGAGGATCCACACAGTAGGAATCAGATTTACGCAGCACCTGCTACTCTTGGAAAAAGCTTGCTCTGTGTGAAAAGCGAAAAGATTACCATATGATCCCACAACCCCACTTGTGGGTATGAACCCAGAAGCATTTAAAGCAGGATCCCTAAGAGATGTCTGCACTCTCATGTTCGCTGCAGCATCACTCACAGTTACCAAGAGGCGAACGCAACCCAAGGGGTCACAGATGAATGAATGGATAAGCAAAATGTGGCATACACATACAATGAAATATTATGCCACCTTTACAAAGAAGGAAATATGGACACATACTACAACATGGATGAATGCAGACAACATTACACTAAGTGAAAACATAAGCCAGTCACAGAAGGACAAATGCTGTAGGATTCCATTCATATGAAGTACCTAAAGTCATCAAAACCACAGAAACAAAATAGAAAGGTGGCTGTCCAGGGATAGGAGAGGGGGGAGGGAAATTGGTGTTTAGTGAGCATCGAGACCCAGGGTTGCAGAATTAATTTCTAGAGATCTGTTGCACAACAACGTGAATATCCTTCACATCACTGATCTGTACACTGAAATTTCCACCTTGCATCGGTATGAAAACCATGTTTCCTCTGGAAATCAGAGTGAAAACCGAACAGTAAAAAAAACAAAAACAAACAAACAAAGAACACTTAAATTATTATACAGTGTTTACCCCCAGAGTTGATCTCCTGGGTAAATAATATCTTTCACATCTCCTGGGTAAATAATTTCTATGAAAATTATGGCAATTTGATGTGTCCTTTTCTGTCCATTCCCCTTAGCTCCCCTCCGACCCAAATCACATTAGTGCTTACAACTATCTGAGGGTTCAGATACTACTGCAATTTGAAATATCTAAGGATACTTCTGTCTCCATGTGACTTTATTCTTCCAAAAAAATATATTTTTGTTATCTTCCCCTATCTACTTACTTATGCATGGAAAAATACAGCCTCCACTTAGGAAAATTAAAAAAGGATCATAAAATGCCATCAAGATCTTTTTTTTTTTTTTTTTTTTTTTTGAGACGAAGTCTCGCTCTGTCGCCCAGGGTGGAGTGCAGTGGCGTGATCTTGGCTCAAAGCAACCTCCACCTCCCGGGTTCACGCCATTCTCCTGCCTCAGCCTCCTGAGTAGCTGGGACTACAGGCGCCCGCCACCACGCCTGGCTAATTTTTTTTATTTTAGTAGAGACAGGGTTTCACCATGTTGGCCAGGATGGTCTCAATCTCCTGACCTCGTGATCTGCTCGCCTTGGCCTCTCAAAGTGCTGGGATTACAGGCATGAGGCACTGCACCCAGCCAAAAAAAATTTTTTTAAGAGACAGTCTCACTCTGTTGCCCAGGCTGCAGTGCAGTGGCGCTATCATAGCTCACTGCAGCCCCCAGCTCCTGTCCTCAAGTAATCCTCCTGCCTCAGCCTCCTGCAGCACTGGGATTACAGGACTGAGCCATGGTGCTGGGCCATAATTCAACAAAATTGTTCTTAAATGAATTATATATTCTACTCTAAACAGCCAGGTTGTTTTTCACATTTTGGTGCAGAGGGACTTTAGGGGTAGCTGTACTTCCTGGTGTTCGTAAGCTGTCCCCTAAAAACACAGACAAGGAGGCAATAAGCGCCACCAGAAATTAACTGGAAACTAAACCTCAAAGAATCTGGGTGAATTACCCATGTACAAATTTATTATGACCATTCCATTCTGGGAAACAAGTATATTTGGATCAAACTTTTTCTGTATTAGATTCCTAGAAAAATAAGCTCAATATTTCATAAGTTTTCAAAGCAACAAATCTACAATAAAGTATCACATTATGAAAGCTCAATAAGATGTAGTGACTAATTTTAAAAATACTAATATTTGAAACACTCACTTGGAAGAAGGATGCTGATCACACTGTAAAAAGTAGAAGGTGACTTTTTTTTTTTTTGAGTGAAACAGGAGTGCTTTATGGTCTGAGAGGAGTGTTTGGGAGGAGTGCCTACCGGCTCCCACCTGTGGGCTCACCCGAGCGGGGGTGCAGCTGAGGCCACTGTGGGAAACAGAACCCCCCACTCCCAGGAGAGGCCTCACATGCTGCCTTCGGTTTCTTGTCAGCCTTGCCTAGCGTGGGGCCTGGGCCACCCTTTAGGGTGGGTCTGCACACCCGTGTTCAGGGCTCCCGGCTGGAAGCGGAGCCACAGGCATGCTGCGGCCCTGGGTGAGCGTGGAGGGCAAGAAGGTGCTGGGGCAGTGCGCACCCCACAGCCAAGCAGGGCCCTCCTGGGCCTCAGTCACATCCCTGAGAAACACTGGAGACTGGCGGCTCTGTCCCGAGAGGGCCAGGGTGTCCACCGAGCCTGGATGAAGCCAGCTGTCCCCTCCAGAAGGTGACTTAACTACTGTATTTCTTTGGCTCATTAAAATAACCAACCTGCTTTGAGGGCGTGAGTCCACCTTAACTTTCAGCCTTAAAAAGGACCCTTATCTAATCCAAGTCAACCCTCTGCAATCAGATGCCTGGAAAACTTCTTTGTACTGAAATTCCTGTTACTGCTTCAGAGTTACTCCTGTTACTACCTTAGAATGAAACAGTTAATCTTAGTAACTTAGGAATGACATAAGAATGAAGGGAAGAATATCAAGTATTCATTGGAATCTTTTTACCTCTTAGCAATTTCAAAATGGTGCTATCCAAAACAGTGCTATTCAATAGAAATAAAATGTCAGTTGTACACGGAAATTAAAAATTTTCTAATAGCCACATTGAATTAAGTAAAAAGAAACAGGTTGGGCAAAAGATTTGAAAAGACATCTCCCTAAAGTAGACATAAATGGCCAATATGTACATGAAAGATGCTCAACCTCATTAGTCACTAGTGAAATGCAAATCAAAATGAGAAGATACCACTTCACATCTATCAGTATGGCTATAATTTTTAAAAAGGTACCAGGCGCGGTGGCTCACGCCTGTAATCCCAGCACTTTGGGAGGCCGAGGCAGGTGGATCACTTGAGGTCAGAACTGGCCAACACAGCAAAACTCTGTCTCTACTAAAAATACAAAAATTAGCCAGGCATGGTGGTATGTGCCTGTAGTCCCAGCTACTTGGGAGGGTGAGGCAGGGGAATCATTTGAACATAGGAGGCGGAGGTTGCAGTGAGCTGAGATCATGCCACTGCACTCCAGACTGGGCAACAGAGCAAGACTCTGTCTCAAAAAAAAAAAAATAGCCAGGGCGAGGTGGGTCACGCCTGTAATCCCAGCACTTTGGAAGTCCGAGGCAGGCGGATCACCTGAGGTCAGGGGTTCAAGACCAGCCCGGCCAACATGGCAAAACCCCATCTCTACTAAAAATACAAAAATTAGCCAGATGTGGTAGCAGGTGCCTGTAATCTCAGCTACTCAGGAGGCTGAGGTAGGGAGAATCGCTTGAATCCAGGAGGCGGAAGTTGCAGTGATCCGAGATTGAGCCATTGCATTCCAGCCTGGGTGATAGAGTGAGACTCTGTCTCAAAAAAAATAAATAAATAAAAATAAAAAAGGAAAATAACAAGTGTTGACAAGAATGTGGAAAAGCTGGAGAGAAACTAGAACCCCCCCCCATACACAGTGGCTAAGAATGTAAAATGCAATCCCTGTGAAAGTCTGTCAGTTTCTCAAAAAGTTCAACACAGAGCTACCATATGACCCAACAATCCCACTTGTAGGTGTACACCCAAGAGAAAGAAGACATATCCCCACTTGAAAACCTGTCCACAAATGCTCACAGCAGAATTACTCATGAAGGCCAAAAAGTGGTAACAATCCAAATGTCCGTCAACAGGCGAACAGATAACGCAAACATGGTATATCCACATAAGGGACTATCATTCAGCCATAGGAGAGAAGTATTACTGACACATGCTAAAACACGGATGAGGCTTGGAAACATTACACTAAGTGAAAGAAGCCAGACACAAAACAAAGGCCACGTACTGCATGATTCTATACTACATGATACGTCCAGAATAGGCAGATCTCTAGAGATAGAAAGCAGATTAGTGGTTGCCAGGGGCTAGGGGAAGAGGGAAATGGGGAGTGATTGCTTAATGGGTACACATTTCTTTGGGGGGTGATAAAAATGTTCTGGCTGGGCGTGGTGGCTCACACCTGTAATCCCAACACTTTGGGAGGCCGAGGTGGGTGGATCACTTGAGGTCAGGAGTTCGAGACCAGCCTAGCCAACATACTGAAACCCCGTCTCTACTAAAAATACAAAAATTAGCTGGGCATGGTGGCACCTGTAATCCCTGTAATCCCAGCTACTCGGGAGGCTGAGGCAGGAGAATCGCTTGAACCCAGGAGGTGGAGGTTGCAGTGAGCCAAGATGGCAACACTGCACTCCAGCCCGGGTGACACAGTGTGAGTCTATCTCAAAAAAAAAAAAAAAAACAAAACAGTTTTGGAATTAGTGGTTATAGTTGCATGGCATTGTGAACATACCCAAACCACTGAGATGTATGATACATTAAAAAATGGCTAAAATAATGAGTTGTATGTTATGTGAATTTTATCCCAACTTTAAAAATAAGAAACAGGTGAAATTAATATTTTATTTACCCTAATGTATCCCAATTATCATTGCAAGATGTATTCCACATAAAAATTATTGAGAAATTTGGCATTTTCACACTCAATCTTTGCACTCCAGCATATCTTACACTTGTAGGACATCTCAGCTGGGACATGCTAAGTGCTCACAGCCACCTGCAGCTAGGGACAGCAAGTTCCAGAGGAATAAGAAGGTGGGGGCAAAGAGGGAGACAGAGAAGGGGAGGGAGACAGGGAAAGCGGGGAGAGGGAAGGAGAGAGAGGCAGAGACTTGCAAACAAGTCATTTATGGCATCCTGCTAAGATTACACACTCACACACTCATTCACACACACAAACAACAAGACAAGCAGTGACTCCCAAATGCTTCATGCCTACAGCCACCACTGAGCCAAATGGTGGGTCGCTGGATGCATGTTCCCATAGGGACAAGGGCACAAAGTGATGAGGAAACTAGTCCAGTCCACAAGCCCCTAAAGATGACATGATTATGTTTTGTGGGTTAAGAAGTTACACAACACACAGGCCGGGCGCAGCAGCTCACGCCTGTAATCCCAGCACTTTGGGAGGCCGAGGTGGGTGGATCACCTGAGGTCAGGAGTTCCAGACCAGCCTCAACATGGAGAAGCCCCGTCTCTACTAAAAATACAAAATTAACTGGGTGTGGTGTTGCATGCCTGTAATCCCAGCTACTTGGGAGGCTGAGGCAGGAGAATTGCTTGAACCTGGGAGGCAGAGGTTGCAGTGAGCCGAGATTGTGCCATTGCACTCCAGCCTGGGCAACAAGAGCGAAACTCTCTCAAAAAAAAAAAAAAAAGAAGAAGAAGAAGAAGAAGTTACACAACACAGAAATGTTGTGACTGACACTGAATACTTGACATGAGGAATTCCTGGATGTTTTGGTATGATCATGGTATTGTGGCTATGAGAGACAGACAATCCCACCTTTTCAGGATGTGTGCTGAAATAGTCATGGTTAAAACGGCACGAGTTATAATCGCTGAAGCTTGGCACTGGATGTGTGGGGGCTCACTGGGTCACTCTGTCTACCTTTTCATGTTTACGGTTTTCTACAATCAGCCAACACACACAGATAGGCACACATAAGCTTGCCACATTGATAATTAAATCTGCCAAGTACAATTTTTTAAAAATCTTAACTTCAAGGCTGGTTTTAGAGGAAAAGAAAGGTGAATTAGAAGATGCTGAGATAAACCTGTTGTCTGGAGAAATTTGAGGTAGGTTCAAGAACTTTTAGAAGGGCAGGTCTTTGCCGCAGTATTTCTCATTTGTAATTTCACTCCTAAAATTAAGCAATTTTCTTTTCATAGTATAGCTCCATCAACAATTATCAGCTATGACAAATGGCCTTTGAAGCTCACTAATGAGGATAAAGGGAGGAAAAAGAAAAGAAAAACGAGTAACAGAGAAAGAGGGCAGCAGAGGGAAGACCGGGATGGGAGAGATTTTCTTGAAGACCTGAGACTGTGGCATCCGGTTTGGGGTCTGCTGCTAATTTGCTCCTTGACTTTGGACACTTCATTTAACTTCTCTGTGCCTCTGTTTCCCCAAAATGGAACCTAAGCAGGGTGGCCTGCTGAGTTTTATTTAAAGGGGCACCTTACAGGCACCTCAAGTGGGAACCCCAAATATGTGGGCATGGGTCGGAGTGTGAATGAGTGTCTGTGAGTGTGAGTTGAACTGAGTGTGAGAATACCAACAGGAGGAGAGGAGTGGCTAAATGTTTAGGGGATAGAGTCAAATGTCAGCGTAAATGGTAGGATCCTGGTCAGAGAACAGCTGAGGAGGCTTCAGGGCAGGGGACCCAGATGGGCAGAAAGGCGGGTCTGGACCTGCAGCTATGGGACAGTGTGCACAAGTCACCAAGTTTAAATGGAAGGGCGTTGGGAGATTAAGTGTAACTTTCTACAAAGCTTCAGAAAACACCATCTATCCAGGAAAACACGTAGGACACACAGACACAGTTGCTACACGCCCAGAATAGCTCCTGCCAACACATCCCTGTGTTGTCACAGGGAAGGTAACATCCTCCCACCCCATCCACCTTGCAGCTTGGCGGGTGTGGGAAAGCACCTCGCTGGGAGGGCGCAGGATGCTCCCAGGACCCGCCCTGGGGTCACCCGGGTGCCCAGCTTGGCAGAACAAGGTCCATGAGGTGTGGTGGCCATCACAGAGATAAGCACAGGGTTGATGGCGAGGGGGCCTGAACCCAAGACTGGCTCACACCCTCCCCCAGCATCTCCTGCACAGGGCACACTGCAGGTGCTTTGGGGAGGGAGGAGAGAGGATGGGGAGGAGGGGAAGGGGAGGAAGAAGAGAGCAAAGGATGGGGAGGAGAGGGAGAGAAAGGAGGACAGAGGGAAGGGAGGACGGGGGGAGGAAGAGCAGGAGGGAGAATGGAGGGAGAGGAGGAGGGAAGAAAAGAGGACAGAGTAGGATGGAGGAAAGGGATGGAAGGAAGAGGAGAGAGACGGTCTGGAGGGGAGGAGGGCAAGAGGAGGATGGAGGGAGGAAAAGGACAAAGGAAGGGAGAGGGGTGGAGGGACAGAAAGGAAGAGGAAGGATGGAGGGAGGGGAGGCAGGAGGAAGGAAAAAGGAGGAGAGCAAACGGGGGAGGCTGCCCTTGCCTCTGAGAACCTGCTACACTGTCTCCTTCGGTAGCAGCCTGCCCCTGTGCCTCTAACCTACACGTGACTTGGGTCAAATAAAACTTCCAGGAAGATCCAAACCTGAAGGACAGTGGGAACCCCAGAATGCACTTCGAGGCTTCTCTGGCAGTGGACGAGCGCCTGTCTTCTTAGTCCCTGAGCCTGGATCTTTCTGAAGGTCTCCTCATCACCCAGCTGCCAGGCAACCTGGCTGCCCCTGAAGCAGCTCACACTGGTCTGTCCCCTCTGCAGCACCACCCATGCTGCCCCTCAGCTCTTCCTGCTGCTCTCACTCCTGAACACTTAAGGAGATGGCAGGGGAGGAGCTGCCGAACCAGAGGAGCACCCCACACACTGCCAACAGGGCTTGACCCAGGAGCGGGGGCTTGAAAAGCTCCAGCTCCGTTTTTAGAGGAAGAAGAATGCCGGATTACAACACAGCACCAGCAATCTGGATATTCGTTCCCTGGCTGTTCTTTAACCAGCCAGGAAATGCCCTGTGCAAGGGCTGGAGGCCTGGGGCTGCAGACTCCCAATCTCAATGGGCACCCCAGGGCTGAGCCACCTGAGGGCATTGGGGGTTTCCATTTTCAAACGGGAATCCTAGCAGCTTCCCTGCTCCCACCTGCGGAAGAGGAGACACTTTTGTACATTCTGACTTTCTGCAGACAGGTAAAAAGGCGTACACAGACATTTGGGGATGAAAGAGAAACTAAAACTGAACCAAGTGTACAGGTTACAGCGTCACAGTCAAGGCACCTAACAGACCCCACTTGCTGTTTGTTCTTAAACATGAATGACTGCAGATCCCTGCCAGAGACGGTAAGTGAAAAAACAGCTACCTCCTATTTTCTTTATGTATTTCCCATCAAACGCCTGTCTTGGGTTGGGTTAAGAAGTACAGAAGGTAAACGGAGTCAATTCCAAGTCACTCAAGCAATTTTCTGTGTGAAGAGAGAACAAGACAAAAGCCAACCACAACAGCAAAACCCAAAGCCTCCGTTACGCCTTCTATGGCAATCAAACACGCCAACGCTCTTTCTAGTGCGTATGAAGCCAAGGCCAAGAGCGAGGACACCTGTAGGATTTGGTTCTGTCCCATTAGGAACAGAGATCAATGCACACGAAATCCATGTCTCGTCTGGTCAGCCGCTAACCATCGTGGGCAACCTCACATTGCACGACAATGCTTTCCATGTGGAACTTGTCCATGGCATGTTTAAAAATCAAACCACGTCCTGAATCAAATAGGCATCTGAGTCTTCTCCTGAGGTCCAGGACATCCCATGACAGGCTCAGGCCCCTCCCTGGAGGTGGGAGGTGAGGACCCAGCACTAGGACACCCACTGAGGCACAGTCTGCAGTGAAGGACATCTACCTGAATGGCATGTTTGCTGTTTCTCCTACAAATGTGTTTTTTAAGTGTGGGAAGCAAATTACTTGAGTTTAATTATAAACCTGTCTTTGAAGGTTGAATCCAATTGACAAACTGGAGAATTTACAACCTAAAAAGACTAGAAGTCTTCTGAGACAAACACTTTTATTTTCAGGGCAGCAAATTTTCAATGGATTTTACTGACCTGCTTCCATTCTGCTCAATTCACACTTTCCCGCACCTATCCCATCTGTCACGGGGCCTGTTGATCCCTCCTCTTGGCTGCCTCCCAAATCTGCTCACTTTGCAGAGCTCATCCTACTCCTGCCCAAATTCAGTGCAACATCACTTTTTACTCCAAATATTTCAAGAGCTGCCTCACTGTGCCGCCTCCTCTCTGCCCTGCTCCCCACCCAGCCCTCTCCCCACATGGCCAGGGCCTGACTTTTAAATCCCACATCTGACCACACTGCTCCATCACAGCTTAAACCCTATGACGGCTTCCCCGGTCTTGAACTCAAGTCCAAACTCCTTCAAACTCAAGTCCAAACTCCTGCACCCCAACATCACACTCTGCTCGGGCCCAGCCACTCGCAGTTCCCTAGGCACCCTTCCAGGTTAGACACTGTGGGGGACAGCGCTGCTGACTCCCATGGCCCTTGAGCCGCCTGCCTGGTGGGGGATGCAGCAGATCGGCTCCTCCACGTCAGTTCCACACGCCTTTTGCTGTGCTTTCCTGAACCACAAAGGCTCGGAAGCTAAAATGCACCTTCCAGACTCATTTCCAGTGGGATTCTGCCTCCAATCAGATGCACTTACTGGAGGCTAGAATGTGGAACAGAGTGAGGGTGTGGGAGGTGCAGAACAGAGAAAGTGGGGTGCCCCTGACTCTGGGCCTGCACTGCAGCAGAACCCCGCTGGTCTCACGCTCTACGCTGGGCACAGGGGCAGGTCCTGAGATAGTGCCTGAGAGCCACCCCACCTCAATGCAGGCCCTTCCCACAGCTTACAGTATCTATTTCCCTGTATCAAATCCTTCCTGCTTAAAATATCTGGGTGGTTTCTCTGTCTACACTGACCCCACTACACTCACTTCCTCATCTTTGTCCAGCACTCAATGGTGAATGTGCAATGAACACAGCCTCCCCACCACTGGGCACAGGCCAGGGCAGAACAGAACAAATACTGAACGGACTGACAGAACTGGACCCGGAAAATCGGTGAGAATGAAAACAGAAAAGCTGCTCTAGAACTCTGGATTCATCAATCACAGCGATTAAAGGTGATAAAAATCAAAGACACCACTTTTATCTGCACAAGATCGCTTTGGTTCCCCCAGAAGACAATCATTACATTCGCAGGTGCACAAGCAAAGCTGGCCCAGAGAGAAGACACCAGAACCCTCTGAGAATTGCATCTGGCCATAGGAGAATGCAGTCTGGTGGGGCCAGTGTGACGAGCAGACCTGGCAGCCCCCGGCAGCCCCACGCCGGCCACTCTCAGGTGCCGGGAGCCTTCCATGACCTCTCTGGCTCTCACTCTTCCCCTCTGTCTCAAGCGACAAGAATGACTGTCTCCTAAAGAAATGAAGTTAGAAATTAAATATGTTCATGTCGGGCTGGGTGCGGTGGCACACACCTGTAACCCCAGCACTTTGGGAGGCTGAGGAGGGTAGATCACGAGGTCAGAAGTTCAAGACCAGCCTGGCCAACATGGTGAAACCCCATCTCTACTAAAAATACAAAAATAAGCCAGGCGTGGTGGCACCTGCCTGTAATCCCAGCTACTCGGGAGGCTGAGGCAGGAGAATCATATGAACCCGGGAGGCAGAGGTTGCAGTGAGCCAAGATTACGCCACTGTACTCCAGCCTGGGTGACACAGTGAGACTCTGTCTCCAAAAAATAAATAAATATGTTCATGTTACAAAAGCACTCTGAAACTCTCAAGTAGGACCAATGACCAGACTTGTTAATTATTTTCTTTTGAAGAGGCAAAATCTTTCAGCAAAAGTCACTCATAAACAAATGCTGTTGTATTTGAGGGAAGTGACCCCATCCCAGGTTCAGAAGACACTCAAGAACGCACTCCATGAACCAGCTCTTTACAAGAGAAAAGCACTGTAAACACCTCAGAGCCTCCTCATACCCCAAGTTACTGTGCAAGAGGGGAAACCGGGCAGCTCCCTGAAACCACCTGGACATGGGTACAGGTCACACAGGCAAGCATGACAACAGTGAGGCTGAGCGCCCCCTGCACTTTCCCACTGCCTCTTTAAGCTTTTCTTCTTCTGGACACAAAACGATAAGCAAGTCACCAACACCTCTGTTCTTCCACTCAGCAATCTTTTTGTTTTAACTCAGTTGCTCCCCTTCAGGAAAGATACAAGAACTCTTATTTTCATGACAAAGGAACTGTTGCTAAAACATTACCTTTGCACCTCTGCAATATTAATGCACATATTTTAACAAATAAGTAAAAAGTATAAATGTCAAAGTGGATGTGCAGCTGCGAGAAACCAGCCGAGCGAGAATGTTACAAGTGCAAATGCTGAAAATGAAGCTATTTGTGACTGAACTTCTGGCAAGCAAAAATGAACACAATAGCAGGAAGATGTGCCTTTCCCTTCACGAAGTGCTAGTAAGTAATTCAGGGTCTCCCAGACTCTTCCCCAAGCATTTCAGAGGGCAGGTGATGCCACCCCCAAGCCTTTGTGGCCACTACTGGCCACTGAACAGCAGTTAGCCAAGAGGGGACCCAGGATCTTTGGAAGTCTTCAGACCCAAATTATTTATTATTATTATTACTATTATTATTATTATTTAGATGGAGTCTCGCTGTCACCCAGGCTAGAATGCTTGGCATGGTCTCAGCTCACTGCAACCTCTGCCTTCCAGGTTCAAGTCATTCTCCTGCCTTAGCCTCCCAAGTAGCTGGGATTACAGGCATGCACCACCACACCCAGCTAATTTTTGTATTTTTAGTAGAGACGGCATTTCGCCATGCTGACTGAACTCCTGACCTCAAGTGATCCACCGGCCTTGGCCTCCCAAAGTGCTGGGATTACAGGTATCAGCCACCATGCCTGGCCCAGACCCAAATTATTAATCAGCCTCTGTTAACAACATAAAAGAATGAATTAAACCACTCTGTGCCCTCCTTAGGAGAGAATGCACACCTTTACAAGTGAATCTCCATTGGCTTCTACCAAAAACTAAAACCCAAGTATCTGTTTCTATTTAGGCCCCTTAAAAACCTGTTTTATATGTACACATATATGAATCTGTAAAAAAGAAAACAGTATTTCACTGGTGGTTGCGTGAAGATTATTTCTATGCACACGAATGTGGTAGTTTAAAAACATTACCACAAATTAATTGACACTAACTCCCAAAGGGGGAGTCCAATTCCCCTGAAATTCGGGGCAGCCTTAGTGACTTGCTTCTAATGAATGTAGAAGTGACCACACTCATTTCCAAGGCAAGGTCAACAAAAGGGGCCGTCGGTTGAACAGTGTACACCTAAAATTCATGTCCATGTTGAACCTGTGAAGGAGCCCATGAATGACCTCATTTAGAAACAGGGTTGGCCGGGCGCAGTGGCTCATGCCTGTAATCCCAGCACTTTGGGAGGCCGAGGCGGGCGGATCACCTGAGGTCAGGAGTTCAAGACCAGCCTAGCCAACGTGGTGAAACCCCATCTCTACTAAAAATACAAAAAACATTAGCTGGGCATGGTGGTGGGTGCCTGTAGTCCCAACTACTTAGGAGGCTGAGGCAGGAGAATGACTTGAACCTGGAAGGCGGAGGTTGCAGCGAACCAAGATCACATCACTGGACTCCAGCCTGGGGCGACAGAGTGAGACTCCGTCTCAAAAATAAATAAATAAATAAATTTTTTAAAAAAGAAACAAGGTCTACGCAGATGTACTTAAATTAAAATGAGGTCGCTAGGTGGGCCCTATCCAATATGACTGGTGTTCTTATAAGAGGAGGAGAAGAGGCGAAAAGAAAGACTGAGAGGCAAGCAGGCCATGTGAGGTGGAAATTGCACAAAACTGCACTTACAAGCTGAGGAACGTCAAAGGTGTCAGCAAACACTAGAAGCCAGAGAGGCGAGGTAGTGTCCTCCCACAGCCCTGCTGGCACCTGAATTTCAGGCTTCTAGCCCTCAAAACTGTAAAAGTATACATTTTTGTTGTTTTAAGCTATCTAGTCTGTATTAATTTGTACGCAGCCCTAGGACCCAAATACAAAAGATGACACAGCTTCCTCCCGCTGGTCAGGTCTGCTGTGAGCGAGGATGCTAACTCTCAAAACCCAGCCCTTGCTGAAAAGAAGCCACACCGCCACGTGGAAAAGGGAGTGTAGGTGTCTTGGTCCTGGCCCCTGCCCCTGCCCAGGTCTCAGGTGACAGCTGCACTTACTGCCAGGCCCCTGAGTAAGGGACTCTCTGATCATTCTAACCTCAGCCTTCAAGGCACCCCAGACATGCAGTGCAGAGTAGAGACAACCCGTTCCCACTGAGCTTTCCCAAACTGCAGATGCAGGAGCAAAATACATGTTTGTTATGGGTTTAACTATGTTTGGGGATAACCTGATATGCAGTAACAGATAACAAAAACAACACGTGTGTCTAAATTCACCAGAACCAAATGTATGCTTTGTGTTCAAAACATAGTTACCAGTCCCAACTGGGTATCAGGGCAGTCTACAGAAGCTCCCTTCTGCAAACAGGTACGCAGAGTCCTCTTGTCTGCAATTATACCTCTCAGTGTCTACTTACAAAGTGGTTGCCTCAACTAAGATAGTAAGGTACAATAAGCCAACAATGTCTGGGTTTTTTTTTTTTTAACAATATGCAAAAGCTAGAAATGGCTAAACGTTTTATCATTTAAAGAACCCCACTTATATTCTACAATTTTCATGGCATACCTACATTTATAAAGTATTATAAGTATATTATTAAGTAGTAACTAATAAAAGCTTACATGTAATCTCTATTTTTTTTTTTTAAAGAAAGGGAGTGGAGAGTTCTCAATAGCTAATTTCTGAGTGAGAACTACAGGTGAATTTTTCTTTTTTGTTTTCAAATTTGCTTATAACATTATTTTAATTAAGGAAAAGCCAACTTTTTTGGAAAGTTACTTAACATACGCAATCATTGCAAAAGGCGGCTTAATATCCTTTCTTATACACAGAAAAGGAAGTGTGGTGCTTCTACTAAGTTACATAAATTCTCATGAACTTGCACAACTGCACTGATGCAGTCAAACCATCTTCACCACACCTACTACTGCAACAGACGGGGAGGCAAAAAAGAAAGGAAACGGAAATGGCAGCTCGATCCCCAAGAACTGAGTCTCACTCATCTGAAGTATTTACTCTCGAATGAGCACAGTCTGCAGGATTTGGTTCAGATTAACGAGACATAATCTAATTAACCCATTAATACTCTAGCCAGTGGACGGATTCCTCCTGTGTGAGGTTCCTCCTCTCATCCAATGGGCTGTGGGTGTGGGGTCGTTAAAATGGAACACACATGGCCACCTAGCCTTCCACACGGGCAGGGGGTTAGCTGAGGCCAGCAATGACACCTGCCATTTTACATCTTTATCTCGCAACACTCTTCCCAACTTAGGTGGGACCTGTCACACCTCCACATTCCTTCTCTAATCCTCTGACTGCACTGAAATGCTGCCCTTCTACCCTTCTCTAAATCCCATTTTAGTCTCCAAGGCTCAAAGCCAATTTTTTTTTCTTTTTTTTGAGATGGAGTCTCACTTTGTCACCCAGGCTGGAGTGCAGTAGTGCAGTCCTGGCTCACTGCAACCTCCGCCTCCCGGGTTCAAGCGATTCTCCTGCCTCAGCCTGCAGAGTAGCTGGGATTTCAGGTGCCTGCCACCACACACGGATAATTTTTTGTATTTTTGGTAGAGACAGGGTTTCACCATGTTGGCGAGGCTGGTCTGGATCTCCTGACCTCATGATCTGCCTGCCTCAGCCTCCCAAAGTGCTGGGATTACAGGCGTGAGCCACCGTGTCCGACCTAAAGCCAATCTTTTTAGAGAAAAAAACAAAACAAAACTGCAACTGCTTTAGCCAGTACCCATCTCTCCTTTCATGTAACTCCACCTGCTGTTAAACATTGATTATTTTCACCCAGCACAGTGGGTCACGCCTCTAATCCCAGTACTTTGGGAGGCCAAGGTGGGCGGATCACGAGGTCAGGAGTTCAAGACCAGCCTGGCCAGGATGGTGAAACCCTGTCTCTACTAGAAACACAAAAATTAGCCGGGTGTGGTGGCACGTTACTGTAATCCCAGCTACTTGGGAGGCTGAGGCAGATAACTGCTTGAACCCAGGAGGCGGAGGTTGCAGTGAGCTGAGATCATGCCACTGCACTCCAGCCTGGGCGACAGAGCGAGACTCCACCTCAAAAAAAAAAAAAAAAAAAAAAAAAAACCTGATTATTCTCTAGATATGTGAGGGAATCTCATCTTCCTCCAAAACAGCATTCAAGCTGCTAAGGACACAGGGCCCCAAGCACATCCTAGACATCCAGTAAGTACTGGTACATGGACTGAGATTCCCATTCATTCATTTACCACGAACTCGAACTTTTACTAAGTAACAGTCTCAAACCCATGAGATAAGCTAATTGATCAGGCGCAAAACTTAGATTGGAAGAAATAAGAAAAGAGTGAAATATTACACACAGAAATGTAGGGCCAAAGGATCTGATCTGCAGGCCAGGAAGTTGTACAAAGTGAAATATAACAGCAGGAACGTTCTGTGGCAACAGCTAATAAAAATGAGAGGATGTACAACCATCCAGCTACTTAACATCCAGGTGTATCTCTATATCTTTCCAGACTCTTTTGACCATGACCCACAACGATAAATTTTATCTTGTGATTCAGTACAAACATTTACACACATATATACATGTACACACACACACACACACGTATATTTAGAAACAGGGTCTCGCTCTGTCACCTAGGCTGGAGCACAGTGGTGCAATTATAGTTCATTGAACCTCAAACTCCTGGGCTCAAGTGATCCACCCACCTCAGCTTCCTGAGTAGCTAGGACTACAGGCATGCAACAACCATTCCCAGTTACTTTTTAATTTTCTGTAGAGACAGGGTCTCAGTATGTTGCCCAGGCTGGTCTTGAACTCCTGGCCTCAAGCAATCCTCCCGCCTTAGCCTCCCAAAGCACCTATTTTTTTTTTTTTTTAATATAAAATGCAACAATGGTGGTCAGGCATGGTAGCTCATGCCTGTAATCCCAGCACTTTGGGAGGCCAAGGCAGGTGGATCACTTGAAGTCAGGAGTTCGAGACCAGCCTGGCCAACAAGGAGAAACCCCGTCTCTACTAAAAATACAAAAATTAGCCGGGTGTGGTGGTGCAGGTCTGTAATCCCAGCTACTTGGGAGGCTGCGAGAAACGCTGTGAGGTGGAGGTGGAGGTTGCAGTGAGCCGAGATCGTGCCACTGCACTCCAGCCTGGGCAACAGAGTGAGACTCTGTCTCAAAAAGAAAAAAAAAAAGCAATAATAGTTTCATAACGCAACAGTTAACATATACAATAACACTCTAATATTTTTAGTTTTTTAAGACGTGGGTCATTATCCACTAAATTATTAAGCATAGCTCACTAAAAGGTCCCAAACTGTAGTTGGCAAACACTGCAAGCTTGGAAAACCCCCAGGTGCCTGAGCAGCACTGTATGAGTATACTCACTGTACCTTCTCTCAAGGAGTAAAAAACTAGAAACAAAGGCTTACAATAAGGAGTGGGTAAATAAACTGGGGTATATTTATACAAAGAAAGAGGGTACAGCAGTCAGAAAGAATGAACTAAATCTATCAAATCAATAAAGACCTCAAAAACAATGGTGACTACAAAAAGCAAGTTATAAAATGATAGCGACCAAACATATACATTAAAACCAGAGAAAAAATATACATGTTGTTTTTGAACGTGTATAGTAATAGTTCAGAAATATAAGCTACAAAGACAATCATTAACATTCACAACAGTGGTTGTACAGGCAGGAGGGAAAGGAGAGAAGAGACGGAGAAGGGGAACATAGAGAACCTTCACTGTATTTATGATGTTTTTTGCTTTAAATAATATCTGGGTGAGGGGCACGCAGGTGTGAGATTATTCATCTGACCTCTCTGCATGTCCAGCTATTTCATAAGAAAACCATTCTATGTCTCATTATGTCACCATCACACAGCTGTTGAGAAGCTCATGCAATGTCTTACACTTGCCCACCCACCCTGGGTGACATTCTAAGGGGTGTCTGAGCAAGCCTGTCTCAGTGCTGAGGACCTCGAGATCCACGTATACACAAATCCTGGGTGAGATGGCTATTCTGGGAAAAAAGCAGTGATGAGTAAGTTTCCAATCTGGCACAGCTTTGAAAAATGTTCAAGGATTCCAGTAAATGTGGGTAAAGATGAAAGAAATCCCTCAGAAAAACAAGTATTAACTCAATTACTTTGTAACAGCTCTATCAAATTACATTTAGATGAATTACAGTCATGCATTGCTTAATGATGGGGATAGGCTCTGAGAAATGCATCATTATGAGATTTTGTCTTTGTGTAACCATCATAGAATGCACTTATACAAACCTGGATATTATAGCCTACTGTACACCTAGGCTGTATGCTACGGCCTACTGCTCCCAGGCTACAAACCTGTACAGCATGGGACTGTACTGAATACTGCAGGCCTTGTAACACAGTGGTAAGTATTTGTGTATCTAAACACAGAAAAGATACAGTAAAAGTAGTATTTGTGTATCTGAACATAGAAAAGATTAGAATTTGATGGGTCCATAATTGACCAAAACATCACATGTGGCGCATGACTGCATACATCTTAATTACAATGCCCTTTAATTTTTAAATCACTTCACTGAAGAAGGGTAAAAAGGAAACTGAAAAAAAGATAACCTTGACAATGCATTTTTATTTTTAAAAGTGTAATTCTGCAAAACACTTGATCTCAATCACCGGTTTCTAGATCAGCTAGCTGCATCACAGCGGTCTGGAAGTTTAGAAAAAAAAAAAAAGTACATGTATGAATATGTGTATGTTTATGTATATGTGAGTTATTTTTTAAAATTCTATATTCTGAGCCCAAACATCCAGAGAGTCTGATCTAGTGTATACTTTTAATCTGTATTTTGTTCATGAGCTTGCAGGTGGTTGTCACGAGCAGCCAGGTGAGGACGGATTGCTCTGAAACAACTTCCATAACAAATAAGATCAAAACCCCAAGCTGGGGTGTAAACAAAAGCTGATTTGATAAGCTGAACAGATCATTCTGCATCAGAACACCAGCAAGCTGCAGAGACTTACTTTCAGGGGGGTGCACAACTCCCCAGGTCGAAGGTGATTTCATCTTCCATTGCCCAATTGCCCACACTGCTCCCGAACCTTACAGAGAAGGGGGAAAGGCACCAAGGAACCACAGGAGACTCAGACTCTGCCCTCCGCTCCACTGAGGAACATGGCTCCCTATGACTCAGAGGCCCAAACAAGGTTTTCCCCAGCGTTCTGCCAACCACACAAACCCGTGCTGTCCAATGTGACCATTATTTGGCTATTTACATTTAAGTTCGATAAAATTAAATAAAATTCAGTTCTTCAGTCCCACTAGCCACATTTCAGGTATTCATTAGACTCATGTGGCTGGTGGCTACTGTACTATAAACATTTCTGCCATCATAGAAAATTCTATCAGACAGGGTCTACCCAAAGCAGTAATTTCATTATGAACAGGTGTTTGTTCACATTTTCCCTGATGACAGGTTTGGTTTCCAAGCTTTTGTCCAGCCCCAAACTTGAGGGATACAACACCTACCCAGAGTGACAGTGACTGCTTGAGGTGAGGAACGCTGGCAGAGACAGGCAGGGAAATCTCTAGGTCAGGTGTCATTTGCAAACCACCCCCAGCCACAGGTCCCCACACCCCAGCTCCTCCCACGGCTGAGAATCACCATGGTTCTTTAAAATTTTTTTAAGGAGACTTGTTCCAGTTCTAACCACAAATGCTAACCTTCTAAGATTAAAAAAAAAAAAAAAAAAAAGACAGACAATGTATAAAAAAGTATTTAGGTGAAGGATCAGCTCATCCATGTAGCCAAAATAGAGCTAGTTAGAACACAGCAGTCTTTGGAAGCAAGGAGATCTAAAGAAGATGTTTTTAAAGTTTCTACTGTGAAGTCTTTAATGCAGACAAAGGTAAACAAGCTAGCATGCTGAACTCCCATGTACCCATCACCAGCTTCAGCACTGACCAACTCAAGCCCATCTGGTTTCCTCTATCCCCCTTCCCCTCCACCTTGGCGCCCTTCAGGTGTGGGCAGCCAAGAAGTTGTGTCTGCACTGAAGGAAGGCGGCGGCCAGTGTGCAGGGGTGGAGGCTGGCCTGGGGGCTCTCTAGGGTCTAGGTGTCATCCTGGTGACAGCTGCTAACTCTCTGAGCTTCCATTCACTAATAATATGAGCCCCAATCTCGTCAGACTGCTGGGAGGAATTAATGAAACAGTCCCTGTGAAATGCTCAGCCTCACGTCTGGCCAAGCATAGGCTCAGGAAACGTTCACTCCTGTGGCTGGTGTGGTGCCTGTCATCGTTCTCCTTCCATAGCCCCACCACACTGCTTGCTCTTGGTTCCACCTCCCTCGATGTCTTCCTAACTCTTTTTAAAGCTAGCACAATTTGGTTTCATGGTTTCAATTTGGGAGGAAAAAAAAAATCTGCTACGGTCTGAGTGTGGGTGTCCTTCAAAATCCACACATTGAAGCCAAATCACCAAATACCAAATGGAGGCGATAATGTTAGGAGCTGAGACCTCTGGGAGAGTCAAGCCCTCATACATGGGATTAGTGCCATAAAAGAGGCCCCAGAGAGCTGCCTTGCCCCTTCCACCAGGCAAGGACACCGCAAGAAGAAGGCATCCATGAACCTGGAAGTGGGCCCTCACCAGATGAATCTGCCCCGTCTTGATCTCTGACTTCCCAGCCTCCAGACCCGTGAGAATAAATATTTGTTGTTTATACGCTGCTCAGTTTGATATTTTGTTATAGCAGCCTTAAACAGACTAAGACAAAGTCCATACAGAAAGAGATAACATTATCACCGCTGCTGCGGTGGCTTACGACTGCGCCCACCACTGCTGCTGTGATCATGGCCTCGACTGCCGTTGGTACAATTCGGTGTAATAATACCAACCACCAGCTGCTGAGCTTTCATTCTAGGTTGAGCACTGGGTTAAACGCTTTATAAATATTATCTCATTCAATCCTCACAGGCACCCTGTGAGATTCCTTTCTCATTTCCACTTGACAGTTGAGAAAACAGATCCAGAGAATTTAAGTGACTTGCCTAAAATCACACAGCTGAGGAAACTTTAAACCCGGGTCTGCCTGACTCACAAGTTCCATGCCTCCTACCACAAAACCACAGCTAAAATCCTCCTGCAGCTAAGGTTTGATGTGAGAACCCACCCTTGCTCACCAAAATGAAAAGACATTTATATCGCATATTCTAAAAGAGAAAAACTGTGGAAACAGACTCTCTTTTCAAATAACTACTTGATGCTCTTTTTTTTCTTTTTCTTTTTGAGAGATGAGGTTAAAGGGGATTTCAGGAGCACAAAAAGCATATCTCACCAGTGACAAAAGGGAAGAAACATAAAGAAGCACTTTATTACAACAACATTATGCACAATTCCCAGAGAAGAAATATGAGCTTGCAAATATAGGAAAGTACTCTGCAAATTAAACAACAAAAAAAGTACTTCTTGCATTTTAAATCAGTTATGCGAGAAAAGTCTGAGTCCCTTCCTGGAAATAATTCATTTTCTGAGACAATTCAAGATAATGGAAGTTGAGCTACAACATTCTTCCAATAAATTAGCCACTCCAGAGAGAGAGGTACATGCATTATAAAAGCCAAATTTTTCAGGCCGGGTGCGGTGGCTCATGCCTGTAATCTCAGCACTTTGGGAGGCCAAGAGGGGTACATCACCTGAAGTCAGGAGTTCGAGACCAACCTGACCAACATGGCGAAATCCCATCGCTACTAAAAATACAAAAAATTAGCTGGGCGTGGTGGCACATGCCTGTAGTCCCAGCTACTTGGGAGGCTGAGGCAGGAGAATTGCTTGAACCCGGGAGGCAGAGGTTGCAGTGAGCCAAGAGGGCGCCATTGCACTCCAGCCTGGACAACAAGAGGGAAACTCCATCTCAAAAAAAAAAAAAAAAAAAAAAGCCAAATTTTTCTAGTTAATAATAGAGGCCAAAGTTTGATGCACTCTGGGATAGAGATATTAGTAACTCACACAGTTACACAATTTAATAAAGAAAGTAGAGTCATATATTCCTACATAAGAAAACCAGGCCGGGCATGGTGGCTCACACCTGTAATCCTAGCACTCTGGGAGGCTGAGGCAGGTGGATCACGAGGTCAAGAGATCGAAACCATCCTGGCCAAAATGGTGAAAACCCTGTCTCTACTAAAAATATAAAAATTAGCTGGGCGTGGTGGCAGGCACCTGTAATCGCAGCTACTCAGGAGGCTGAGGCAGGAGAATCGCTTGAACCTGGGAGGCAGAGGGTGCAGTGAGCCAAGATTGCGCCATTGCACTCCAGCCTGGGCGACAGAGCCAAACTCCATCTCAAAAAAAAAAAAAAAAAAAATGACACATAAAGCTTAGATATTTTAATTAGCAGGAAGGCCCCTTTTAATCTACGCGGGATTTGTTGGTTTTTTTCTTAGCTTAAAAGCCAGTGTGCAGTCCCCTACTTTCTCTGTTAGTATTTAGTAGAGTCTGCCTCTCCTCTCCTCCATTAGATCCTTGGAGGGCACAAATATTATTCTTCTCTGAGATATAAGCACCTGGCATAGGCCTGGCACAGAGTAGGTATTTAATACATGTTTGTGGAAAGTGGGAAGAAAAAAAACCAATAGGAGAAAAAAAAAAGCCAATAGGAGGATGAATCTGAAATTGTTCTTCTGCATTTCTCTTGTTTATTACCACTGCAAAAGGCTTCACCGCAAGCCCAGCCAGGGACTTGGAGGGGAAAGGGAGAGAATGCCCAAAGCTTGATCAATAGGCTCTTTCCACATAATTACATAAATCTAAACCCAGCCGCTTGCTCATCCTCCCACCAAGAAGAAACAGACAATGTAGACACCATCCCTTAGAAAAGAACTGAGAGGAAACAAAGCAGGCCTTGCCTTTTCGTCCTGGTACAGCTTGTTGACGCTCTCCAGCTGGAAGTTGTGGCTGGACTGGATTTTGTCAAGCTGCTCCCGCTGCTTCTCCAGCTCTCCCTGGAACTCGTTCTTCTTCAGCTCCACGGCGCCTCTCTCCGCAGCCGCCCTGCGGACCCTGCCTTCCAGCTCCATGATCCGTGTCTACAAGGAGACCGTGGCATTAGGGCTGATGCCAAGTTACCTGAGGAGCCTGGACCACCTGAGCGCCCTCCACAAAGACCACCTTGGGGCCCAGGGCCAGCACCAGTCTCATACACACAAGTGCCCAAGGCTGTGTTTTAAGTCAACTGGACAGAAGCTGGAGCGGTTTCTTCTGGAAAAAATGGTCTCTGTCAGTGTAAGTGAAGGAAGGCTCTGCGCACTCACACCACACTTCCCACTGGGTATTTGTGAGGCTTAAATGTGCTAAGTGCATAGAATGCCTCATGCTTTACCTGGCATGAGATGATGCTCAAATATTTAGTTCTTCTTCGCTGCTAACAAAGCACTTAACAACTCTTTAGCAGATACAATTTCTGAAAACAGATTCAGTTCTCCAACTCCAGACAAGCAGACCTCATCTGCCCAGAGAACAGGAACTCCCGTGGAAGCTGAGACACAGGGAGTACAAGCCCAGGAGGGTAAGTGTGAGAACAGGACAGAGCACAGACGGGCTGGGGTGCCACGGCTAAGCCCATGCAGGTTGGAATCCCTGCTCCACCTCAACCTCTTGGTGCCTCAGTCTGACCCCCTGTGAAATGAGGAAAGTCAAGTCCCAACCTTGTGGAGTTTGTGCACAAAAGGAGATAATTTGTATAAAGTACTGTGAAAGAGAAATTATTCTGACATTCATTAAAATGGTAAGAAAGACTATTCAAAACGATTGCAATAGGAGAGGGAAATTGTGCTCAATACCGAACACATCAAAGACAGCTAGGGATTTATAGCCAACGAGCACAGTGCGGGGAGTCAGTGGATGGAAATCGCCCCCAGAGTAGGGGGATTCTTGCTAAACTGGCCTAACAAGATTCTTGCTAAACGCAGGCCAAGGACTTAGACAGCAAGGGTAGGGATGAGGAACTTGGTCAAGGATCAGGGGTAGAAGGATGGCTTCGTGGGATCCTTTGCTAGGACTGGGCTGGGCAGGCCAAAGACAGGCAGTGAGAGTTGGGAGGTGCCAAGATCAAGGCCTAGTCAAGAAGATGGCTCAGAAGGGCCCAACTCAAGTTCAATCAAGAGGAGCGTCTTTGTCACTGCTCAGCACTGTACCTGACCCATGACTGCACCGGTAAATGAGGAAGTTAAAATTATTATTATCATTAAGTGATGAAGATAAAGATTGGTACCTTTAAAAACATATTTCTTACACCCATCATCCAAGCACACTTCCAATACTACTCTTCGATATCTTGTGGGCCGGAGGACCGCAAACAACGGACTATGGCCAGTGTACGTAAGCAAGCTGTCTTCCCAGAACCACCCCAGTAGCTCAAATGAATGCTGTTAACTCACAGGAAAGGCAGGGAGGGATACCACAACCGCAATCCTACACAACCACAGAGGGGACCTCTCCCACCCAAAGCTGCTTGGGATCTGGCCCAGGGCTGTGGGGGTGTGCAGAGCCCTAAACTCACCTTACAAGCATGTGCCCTGCACAAAACGCCCTGGCTGGCAATAAACAACAAACCCCTGGGACCCCATCATAACAAAATAAACAAAACATAAACATAAAATAAACATAACAATAAAGAAAACAAAACACCTGGAGGTCCACGCTCCGGGAGCTCGCAATCCAGTAGTTGAAGCCCAAGACGATGATGCAGGCCACCAGGGCGGCCAGCACAAGGGGCGGCGACTTCATGCTGCGACGCCCGTTTCCCAAGCCCATCATCTCAAAATCAGCACTGAGAATCTGCCAAGTAAAAGCAAATAAATAAACATCAATACTAGTTTTATCATCTCCGAAGCAGACCGTATCATCCTTACAACCAAGAGGAAAGGAGTCTTGCCAAGAAGCGTGGGCTGGTAGCTTCTCCTTGACGTGCAAAGCTGTCAAGGGAGAAGAGTATGTGAACGGCACGCACAGAGCCCATGGTGCTGTGCACCCAGGGCAGTGTGGCCAGTTCCCAGGACAGGCTCGGAGGAGCAGGCACCGCCCCGAAACCTGCCACAGATTAGCTCGAGACCTGGGGCAAGACATGATTCCTCTTACACTTCAGATTCCTCCCTTGTAAAATCATTACCATACTCACCTTCCCGGCATAGTTTGAGAATTAATCATTTCTGTAAGCAGCAATGTTTGAGAAGTAATCATTTCTGTAAACACCAATAACAAATATTAAGTGCTTCCGCATCATATTAGAAAGAGTATATTCCTCATTACTCCTCAGAGAGAGCTTTTTGCTTTGATTCCTAACAAGGGAGGTTTTTTTTTACCCTTGACAGGATTACTAATGACACCCAATTAAAGCATTTCTCAAGCAAAGCAGGAAACCCATTCTGGAGGTGAATGTGAACTCCCCCCATGTACATCATTATTCAGGCACAGCCCTGGCTATAGAAGTGTCTCCTCCTTCATGACACACAACGGAAGTGGGAGGTGTGCCATCTGCCTGAAGTCACCAGGAAAAATGTGTTCCATCTTAGGATTTGAGGTGGAAACAAGGCATTCACTCCATGCCAAACAAGAGCACCTTCTTTCGAACATTCATTTCTCACTTTAGGGACCGTATCTGTGCAACTGCTGCATTGTACACCTCATGTTAGGAAAAACAGTGCCTCTGTGTGAGAGCTACAGAAATACAGCTTAGAAGAAAGATGCCATAAATTTTGTTAATGGGCTTCAATTCAAAGCCAGGTCTGCCTGGATGCAAGCATTGGTCTCTAGGAACAAGGAAAGTAGACTTTTCCAAATGGCTTTTCCCGAGCCAGATAAAACAGAACCTTATCAGAGTGAGCGCGTGGCTGCACTGCAACAAACAGCCTTTGAGCACAGAGAGCCTTTTACACCAGGGGTGTCTAGCAACAGAGGAGGAAAAGGGGATGGTGGGCAAAAAAGACAACGGACGGGGAAGGAAGAGGATACCACCAAGGATTCACCTGCAAAACCCAATTCTCACCAGTGAGAACATGGGAGAACTGATCCACACCCTATGGTCTTTTCAGGTGGGTCATCAAAAGGCTTCCTTTTTCTTAACAGCTAGCTACTAGTATGGGGGCCTGCCAGGGGATAAAGAAGCAATCTAGCCGAATCATCTAAAATAAAGCACCCCCAGAATTCCCATGGGTGGAAATTCTGACCTGTGCTCATGTCTTACCAGCTTCTGGCCTCTCAGGATGAAAGGGGAAACAACGTTTTTCTTTCAATTATCAGCTGATATCAGCAAGCACTGAATATACTCAAGAGACTCTTGATCACAAGAGTCTCTTGACTCTTAAACTTTTTAAAATTTTTGTTTATTTATTTTAGAGACAGGGTCTCTGTCGCCCAGGGTGGAGTCAGTCGCGCAATTGTGGCTCACTGAAGCCTCAAACTCTTGGGCTCAAATAATCCTCCTGCCCTCAACCTCTCAAGTAGCTGGGACTACAGGCATGGGCCACCATGCCCAGCTAATTTTTTAAAACAATTTTTGTACAGACAGGGTCTCACTATTGCCTAGGTTGGCCTCAAATTCCTGACCTCAAGTGATCCTCCCATCTGGGCCCCTCAAAGTACTGGGATTACAGGTATGAGCCAGTGCACCCAGCCTCAATGATTTTTTTTTTTTTTTTTTTTTTTTTTTTTGAGACGGAGTTTTGCTCTTGTTTTCCAGGCTGGAGTGCAATGGTGTGATCTCAGCTCACCACAACCTCCGCCTCCCGGGTTAAAGCAATTCTCCTGCCTCAGCTTCCCGAGTAGCTGGGATTACAGGCATGCACCACCACGGCCAGCTAATTTTGTATTTTTAGTAGAGACGGGGTTTCTCCATGTTGGTCAGGCTGGTCTGGAACTCCCAACCTCAGGTGATCCGCCTGCCTCGTTCTCCCAAAGTGCTGGGAATATAGGCATAAGCCACCACGCCCAGCTAACCTTGTTTTTAAAATATAAAAGTACAAATACAAGAGGGGGTGGCAGGGACTTTTCCAAATGGCTTTTGCTAAGGAAAAAATAGGAAACTACACACAGTAGAGTATAAATTGGTCAGGTGCAGTGGCTCATGCCTGTAATCCCAGCACTTTGGGAGGCCAAGGCAGGTAGATGGCCTGAAGTCAGGAATTTGAGACCAGCCTGGCCAACGTGGTGAAACTCCATCTCTACTAAAAATACAAAAGCAGCCAGGCATGGTGGCGCATGCCTGTAGTCCCAGCTACTCAAGAGGCTGAGACAGGAGAAAAGCTTGAACCCAGGAGGCGGAGCTTGCAGTGAGCCAAGATCACACCACTGCACTCCAGCCTGGGGGATAGAGCGAGACTCTGATTCAAAAAAAAAAAAAAAAAAAAAAAAAAAAGGATAAATTACATCCCCCTCATCCTACTCCAAAGGAAAGGGATAACATTTTCTAACATCTGGGTCCTTCTGTTCCAGTGGTCCTCAACACTCAAGGGGCATCAGCAACACCTGGGACACCATTTTTTTTTTTTTTTTTTTTTTTTTTTGAGATGGAGTCTCTCTCTGTCACCCAGGCTGGAGTGCAGTGGCGTGATCTAGGTTCACTGCAAGCTCCGCCTCCCAGGTTCATGCCATTCTCCTGCCTCAGCCTCCCGAGTAGCTGGGACTACAGGCACCCGCCACCACGCCTGGCTAATTTTTTGTAGTTTTAGTAGAGACGAAGTTCCTCCCTGTTAGCCAGGATAGTCTCGATCTCCTGACCTCGTGATCCACCCGCCTCGGCCTCCCAAAGTGCTGGGATTACAGGCATGAGCCACCGTGCCCAGCCTGACACTTTTTAAAATATCAATACCTGGGCTCCACCACTGCATTTCTTTTCTTTCCTTTTTTTTTTTTTTTTCTTGAGACAGGGTCTCACTCTGTTGCTCAGGCTGACACACTCACTCTGTCGCCCAGGCTGAAATAGCTGCCTAGTGGTGTGATCCCAGCCTCGACTTCCTGGGCTCAAGTGATCCTCCCACCTCAGCTTCCCCAACTTCCTGGGCTCAAGTGATCCTCCCACCTCAGCTTCCCAAGTAGCTGGGACTACAGGTGTGTGCCACCACGCCCAGCTAATTTTTTCTATTTTTGTAGAGATGGGGTCTCACTATGTTGCTCAAGCTGGTCTCAAACTCCTGGGCTCAGTGATCCTCCCGCCTCAGCCTCCTAAAGTGCTGGGAGTACAGGTGTGAGCCATCACACCTGGCCCCCACCCCTGCATTTCTAATTCAATGGGGTTTAGGGCAAGGCCCGGATATTCGTATTTTTTAACCTCCCCAGGTGATTCATATGTATAGCCGCTATTCTAGATGTTTCTAGATGCATATATAAGCATCAATATATTTATTTTAATCCAAACAAGATCACACCATTCACACTCTTCTGTAAATGCTGTGTATTTCTTAGTAACACATCTTGCCTCCCCTTTTTTAGTAGCACATTATGGTTTGCTCCATTCTTTTCAAAGGGCTGAATAGGGCACCACTGTGTGCCAAGATCTGCTTAACTGATCTCCTACAGAGAAACAGTCAAGGTTTTCCAGGCTTATTTCCAACAATGCTACCATAAACAACCTTACACAGCTGTCCCTCAGTATTCACTGGGGATTGGTTCCAGGACCCCCTGAGGACACCAAAAGCCAAGGATGTTCAAGTCTCTTATATAAAATGGCATACTATGTGAATCCAACCCAGGCACATCCTCCTCTAGGCTTTAAACCATGTCTACATTACTTATAATACTTAGTACAATATAAATGCTATGTAATTAGCTGTTAAGCCATATGTTTAGGAACTAATCACAAAAAAGTCCATACATGTTCAGTACAGATGCAACCACAGTAGGCCTAATTTTTGTTTGTTTTTCTGAGATAGAGTCTTGCTCTGTCACCCAGGCTAGAGTGCAGTGGCACGAACTTGGCTCACTGCAACCTCCGCCTCCCAGGGTCAAAGGATTCTCCCATCTCAGCCTCCTGAGTAGCTGGGATTAGAGGTGGCCACCACCACACCCAGCTAGTTTTTTTTGTACTTTTAGTAGAGACAGTGTTTCACTATGTTGGCCAGGCTGGTCTCGAATTCTCGGCCTCAAGTGATCTGCCTGCCTCGGCCTCCCAAAGTGCTGGGATTATGGGCGTGAGCCACCATGCCCAGCCAGGCCTAAGTACCTTGTGAACAGCTAGTTTAATCTGCAGATGTGGAACTGTACATCCATCTCTGTGTTTACGAACTCTTACCTATGTGTACAGTCCCTTATTCACAACTTTGAAATCCAAAACGGTCTCTAAAAACTCAAGAGAAATTTTTAAAAACTTTTCCAGCAACAAAACCTGAACTGAGATCAAGGTCTGATCAGAACTTATCTGAAGCTACTTATAGTCTTTATCTTCCTCCTTTCATGTGAATGCTCATACATTTCACTGCAGAAAGATGAGTGTTTGAGCATGCGGTGCTGTCCTAGATCCTCCTGGGGCTGTCACATAATATACAATAAATGCCCAATGTTACCTGAATTCTGAAAAAAGTCCTGAGTTCCAAACCTAGCTGGCCTCAAGGAGCTTGAGATGAACCAACAGCGAGCTTACTGTTGTGAGGCACTGCTCAATACAGGGGCTCGTATCAGCTTTGGGGGCATCATCATCCCCATTTTGCAGGAGATGAAATAAATCACATCTCTGTGGATCTATTTCTGGGTCAAAAATGTATGTTTTTAATATTGATAGAGCTTCTCTCTTCCAAAATAGTTGGCAAATTACAAAGGGAAAAACAGTTCTATTACATGAAGAATTCTGGCAGATGCCACCTTAGCCACATGTTCAAGCTTGGTATCCCTGATAATGAGGCACATCGACATCACATACCCCCTGATATGGTGCACTAGGAGGGCACGGCACCTCTACAGTCTCCTGCCAGGGATACATAACCTCAATCTTATCAGGAGAAAATTCAGAGGAAGTCAATGCGTCAGACATTCTATAAAACACTTGGCCAGCACGGTTAAAAAGATATTACCAAGGTTAATCTCTTAATTTTGATAAATTCTATGGTTAAGGGGAAACAGGGTAAAGGGTATATAGGAACTATATGTACTATTTTCCAACCCTTCCTTAAGTCTGAACTATATAAAAAATTATTTGATAGATCTTAACCATATCCAAAACAGGTCCAACCTGTCAAATGCATGAGCCCCTTGAACCTTCTAGTTAAATATTAATATTTTAAAAATTTCCTTCCTTTCACTGGGCACGGAGGCTCATGCCTGTAATTCCAGCACTTTAGGAGGCTGAGGCAAGCGGATCACGAGGTCAAGAGTTCAAGACCATCCTCACCAATATGGTGAAACCCCATCTCTACTAAAAATACAAGAAGTAGCCGGGGCTGGTACTCACCTGTAGTCCTAGCTACTCGGGAGGCTGAGGCAGAAGAATCACTTGAACCCGGGAGGCAGAGGTTGCAGTGAGTCGAGATCGCGCCACTGCACTCCAGCCTGGGGGCGACAGAGTGAGACTCTGTCCCAGAAAAACAAACAAAAAGACAGTTAGGCCTACAAAAAAAATTTTCCTTCTTTTCATATAGAGGTTTTAATCACAATCTTCTGCAGCAGGAGAATGCCTGTTTTCCGACGTGGTAACATAGAAAACAAACTTTTTAATGCCTGCCAATCTCATTAGTGATATTTTCAAGCACATTAATTGTGAGTACAAATGAGTGTCTTTTCATTTATTGGCCATCTGCATGTTCATTTTGGTGAAATGCCTTTTCATATTCTTTGCCCAATTTTAAACTGGGGTGTTCATCTTATTGATTTGCTAAAGCTCTTTGTCTATTAAAGGTAAACCAATCTTTGGTCCTTCATTTGAATAATTTTTTTTTCAATTTTTCATCTGTTCTTTTACTTTACAGAAATTTTGCCCAAAGTTTTTGTTGTTTTTTTTTTTTTTTTGAAGGTTCTTTTTTAAGCTCTGGGATACATGTGCAAAACGTGCAGGTTTGTTACATAGGTATACCTGTGCCATGATGGTTTGCTGCACCCATCAACCCCTCACCTACATTTAGTTACTTCTCCTAATGCTTACCCCTCCCCTAGTTCCCCACCCCACCACAGGCCCTGGTGTGTGATGTTTCCCTCCCTGTGTCCATGTTTTCTCATTGTTCAGCTCCCACTTATGAATGAGAACATGTGGTGTTTGGTTTTCTGTTCCTGTGTTAGTTTGCTGAGAATGATGGTTTCCAGCTTCATCCATGTCCCTGGCAAAGGACATGAACTCATTTATGGCTGCATAGTATTCCATGGTGTATACGTGCCATATTTTCTTTATCTAGTCTATCACTGATGGGCATTTGGGTTGGTTCCAAGTCTTTGCTATCGTGAACAGTGCCGCAATAAACATACGTGTGCATGTGTCTTTATAGAATGATTTATAATCCTTTGGGTATATACCCAGTAATGGGATTGCTGGGTCAAATGGTATTTCTAGTTCTAGATCCTTGAGGAATCACCACACTGTTTTCCACAATGGTTGAACTAACTTACACTCCGACCAACAGAGTAAAAGCGTTCCTATTTCTCCATTCTCTCCAGCATCTGTGGTTTCCTGACTTTTTAATGGTCACCATTCTAACTGGCGTGAGATGGTATCTCATTATGGTTTTGATTTGCATTTCCCTAATGACCAATGATGATTATCTTTTGTTCATATGTTTGTTGGCTGCATAAATGTCTTCTTTTGAGAAGTCTCTGTTCATATCCTTCGCCCAGTTTTTGATGGGTTTTTTTTTCTTGTAACTTTAAGTTCTTTGTAGAGTCTGGATATTAGCCCTTTGTCAGATGGACAGATTACAAAAATTTTCTCCTATTCTGTAGGCTGCCTGTTCACTCTGATGATAGCCTCTTTAGCTGTGCAGAAGCTCGTTAGCTTAACTAGATCCCATTTGTCTATTTTGGCTTTTGTTGCCATTTCTTTTGGTGTTTTAGTCATGAAGTCTTTGCCCATGCCCACGTACTGCCTAGGTTTTCTTCTAGGGTGTTTATGGTTTTAGGTCTTACGTTTAAGTCTTTAATCCATCTTGAGTTAATTTTTGTACAAGGTGTAAGGAAGAGGTCCAGTTTCAGTTTTCTGCTTATGGCTTGCCAGTTTTCCCAACGCCATTTATTAAACAGGGAATCCTTTCTCCATTGCTTGTTTTTGTCAGTTTTGTCAAAGATCAGATGGTTGTAGATGTGTGGCATTCTTTCTGAGCCCTCTGTTCTGTTCCATTGGTCTATGTATCTGTTTTGGTACCAGTACCATGCTGTTTTGGTTACTGTAGCCTTGTAGTACAGTTTGAAGTCAGGCAGCATGATGCCTCCAGCTTTGTCTTTTTGCTTAGGATTGTCTTGGCTATATGAGCTCTTTTTTGGTTCCATATGAAATTCAAAGTTTTTTTTTAATTCTGTGAAGAAAGTCAATGGTAGCTTGATGGCGATAGCATTGAATCTATAAATTACTTTGGGCAGTATGGCCATTTTCATGATATTGATTCTTCCGATCCATGAGCATGGAATGTTTCTCCATTTGTTCGTGTCCTCTCTTACTTCCTTGAACAGTGGTTTGTAGTTCTCCTTGAAGAGGTCCTTCACATCCCTTGTAAGTTGTACTCTTAGGTATTTTATTCTCCTTGTAGCAATTGTGAATGGGAGCTCATTCATGATTTGGCTGTTTGTCTATTAGTGTATAGGAATGCTTGTGATTTTTGCACATTGATTTTGTATCCTGAGACTTTGCTGAAGTTGCTTATCAGCTTAAGGAGATTTTAGGCTGAGACGATGGGGTTTTCTAAATATACAATCATGTCATCTGCAAACAGGGACAATATGACTTCCTCTCTTCCTATATGAATACATTTCTTTCTCTTGCCTGATTGCCCTGGCCAGAACTTCAAATACCATGTTGAATAGGAGTGACGAGAGAGGACATCCTTGTCTTGTGGCAGTTTTCAAAGGGAATGCTTCCAGCTTTTGCCCATTCAGTATGATACTGGCTGTGGGTTTGTTGTAAATAGCTCTTATTATTTTGAGATACATTCCATCAATACCTAGTTTATTGAGAGTTTTTAGCATGAAGAGGTGTGGAATTTGATCGAAGGCCTTTTCTGCATCTATTGAGAGAACCATGTGGTTTTTGTCATTGGTTCTGTTTATGTGATGGATTACGTCTACTGATTCATATGTTGAACCAGCCTTGCATCCCAGGGATGAAGCTGACTTGATTGTAGTGGATAAGCTTTTTGATGTGCTGCTGGATTTGGTTTGCCAGTATTTTATTGAGGATTTCCCCATCGATGTTCATCAGGGATATTGGTCTGAAATTTTCTTTTTTTGTTGTGTTTAGGCCAGGTTTTGGTATCAGGATGATGCTGGCCTCATAAAATGAGTTAGGGAAGAGTCCCTCTTTTTCTATTGTTTGGAATAGTTTCAGAAGGAATGGTACCAGCTCCTCTTTGTACCTCTGGTAGAATCTGGCTGTGATTCCGTCTGGTCCTGGGCTTTTTTTGGTTGGTAGGCTATTAATTACTGCCTCAATTTCAGAACTTGTTATTGGTCTATTCAGGGATTTGACTTCTTCCTGGTTTAGTCTTGGGAGGGTTTATGTGTCCAGGAATTTATCCATTTCTTCTAGATTTTCTAGTTTATTTGCGTAGAGGTGTTTATAGTATCCTCTGATTTTAGTTTGTATTTCTGTGGGATCAGTGGTGATCTCCCCTTTACCATTTTTTATTGTGTCTATTTCAGTCTTCTCTCTTTTCTTCTTTATTAGTCTGGCTAGCAGTCTATCTATTTTGTCAATCTTTTCAAAAAACCAGCTCCTGGATTCGTTGTTTATTTGAAGGGTATATATATATATATATTTAGGATAGATAGCTCTTCTTGTTGCATTGATTCCTTTACCATTATGTAATGCCCTTTTTAAATCTTTGTTGGTTTAAAGTCTGTTTTTTCAGAGGACTGCAACTCCTGGTTTTTTTTGTGTGTTTTTTTGTTTTTTTGTTTTTTGTTTTTTGTTTTTGCTTTCCATTGCTTGTTAATATTCTTCCATCCCTTTATTTTGAGCCTATGTGTGTCTCTGCATGTGAGATGGGTCTCCTGAATACAGCATACCTATGGGTCTTGACTCTATCCAATTTGCCAGTCTGTGTCTTTTAATTGGGGCATTTAGCCCATTTACATTTAAGGTTAATATTGTTATGTGTGAATTTGATCCTGTCATTATGATGTTAGCTGGTTATTTTGTCCATTAGTTGATGCAGTTTCTTCGTAGTGTCGATGGTCTTTACAATTTGGTACGCTGTTGCAGTGGCTGGTACTGGTTTTTCCTTTCCATATTTAGTGCTTCCTTTAGGAGCTCTTGTAAGGCAGTCCTGGTGGTGACAAAATCTCTCAGCATTTGCTTGTCTGTAAAGGATTTTACTTATCCTTCACTTATGAAGCTTAGTTTGGCTAGATATGAAATTCCGGGTTGAAAGTTCTTTTAAGAATGTTGAATATTAGCCCCCATTCTCTTCTGGCTTGTAGGGGTTCTGCAGAGAGATCTGCTGTTAGTCTGATGGGCTTCCCTTTGTGGGTAACCTGACCTTTTTCTCTGGCTGCCCTTAACATTTTTTCCTTCATTTCAACCTTGGTGAATCTGACAATTATGTGTCTTCAGGTTGCTCTTCTCGAGGAGTATCTGTGGTGTTCTCTGTATTTCCTGAATTTGAATGTTGGCCTGTCTTGCTAGGTTGGGGAAGTTCTCCTGGATAATATCCTGAAGAGTGTTTCCAACTTGGTTCCATTCTCCCCGTCACTTTCAGGTACACCAATCAAACATAGGTTTGGTCTTTTCACATAGTTCCATATTTGTTGGAGGCTTTGTTCATTCCTTTTCATTCTTTTTTTCTCTAATCTTGTCTTCACGCTTTATTTCATTAAGTTGATCTTCGACCTCTGATATCCTTTCTTCCGCTTGACCGATTTGGCTATTGATACTTGCATATGCTTCATGAAGTTCTCGTGCTGTGTTTTTCAGCTCCATCAGGTCATTTATGTTCTTCTCTAAACTGGTTATTCTAGTTAGCAATTCCTCTAAACTTTTTTCAAGGTTCTTAGCTTCCTTGCATTGGGTTAGAACACGCTCCTTTAGCTCGGAGGAGTTTATTACCCACCTTCTGAAGCCTACTTCTGTCAGTTCATCAAACTCATTCTCCATCCAGTTTTGTTCCCTTGCTGGCGAGGAGGTGTGATCCTTTGGAGGAGAAGAGGCATTCTGGTTTTTGGAATTTTCAGCCTTTTTGTGCAGGTTTTTCCTCATCTTTGTGGATGTATCTACCTTTGGTCTTTGATATTGGTGAACTTCAGATGGGGTTTCTGTGTGGATGTCCTTTTTGTTGATGCTATTCCTTTCTGTTAGTTTCCCTTCTCACTGTCAGGCCCCTCTGCTGCAGGTCTGCTGGAGTTTGCTGGAGGTCCACTCCAGACACTGCCTGGGTATCACCAGTGGAGGCATCAGAAAAGCAAAGATTGCTGCCTGTTCCTTCCTCTGGAAGCTTTGTCGCAAAGGGGCACCCACTAGATGCCAGCCGGAGCTCTCCTGTATGAGGTGAGCTGTCAATCCCTGCTAGGAGGTGTCTTCCAGTCAGGAGGCACAGGGGTCAGGGACCCACTTGAAGAGGCAGTCTGTCCCTTAGCAGACCTTGAGTGTTATGCTGGGAGATCTGCTGCTCTCTTCAGAGCTGGCAGGCAGAAACATTTAAGTCTGCTGAAGCTGTGCCCACAGCTACCCCTTCCCCCAGGTGCTCTGTCCCAGGGAGCTGGGAGTTTTATCTATAAGACTGGGGCTGCTGCCTTTCTTTCAGAGATGCCCTGCTCAGAGACGAGGAATCTAGAGAGGCAGTCTGGCCACAGTGGCTTTGCCGAGCTGCAGTGGGCTCTACCCAGTTCGAACTGGCAGCTTTCTTTACACTGTGAGAGGAAAACCACCTACTCCAGCCTCAGCAATGGCGGATGCCCCTCCCCTCTACCAAGCTCGAGCATCCCGGGGCAACTTCAGACTGCTGTGCTGGCAGCAAGAATTTCAAGCCAGTGTTTCTTAGCTTGCTGGGCTCCATTGGGGCGGAATCCAATGAATTAGACCACTTGGCTCCCTGGCTTCAGCCTCCTTTCCAGGGGAGTGAACAGTTCTGTCTCGCTGGCGTTCCAAGTGCCACTGGGGTACCAAAAAAAAAAAAAAAAAAAAACTCCTGCAGCTAGCTCAGTGTCTGCCCAAATGGCCGCCCAGTTTTGTGCTTGAAACCCAGGGCCCTGGTGGTGTAGGCACCTGAGGGCATCTCCTGGTGTGTGGGTTGCGAAGATCGTGGGAAAAGCGTAGTATCTGGGCCAGAGTGCACTGTCCCTCATGGCACAGTCCCTCATAGTTTCCCTTGGCTAGGGGAGGAGTTCCCCAACCCCTTGCACTTCCTAGATGAGGCGATGCCCCACCCTGCTTCTGTTCACCCTCTGTGGGCTGCACCCACCGTCTAACCAGTCCCAGTGAGATGAGCCAGGTACCTCAGTTGGAAATGCAGAAATCACCTGTCTTCTGTGTTGATCTCGCTGGGAGCTGCGGATCAGAGCTGTTGCTATTTGGCCATCTTACCAGCCACTCTGTTGTTGTTTTAAATAACCTAATCTTGTCAATCCTTTATTACTTCTCGATTGTTGTTGTATTTAGAAGGGCATTTCCTATTCTAAGTTTATAAACAACTTACCCACATTTTTTTCCAATGTACAGTTTCATATTTACATTTAAATTGTTCATCCATTTAAAACTCCTTTTTGATGTAAGGAGTAAGGAAATACAAAGAATGCAGAAGTAAGGAAATACAAAGAACGCAGCTTTTTTTTTCCTGTAGTGACAAGCCAGTTCTGCCAGGGCCCTCTACTGAATAATCTATTTTTACCTACTGCTTTGAACAACTATCTTTGTTATATACTAAATTTTCTAACAATATACTTTTTCTTAAAGAGATGGAATCTTGTCGCCCACGCTGGAGTGCAGTGGTACAATCATGGCTCACTGCAGCCTTGAACTCCTGGACCTAAGCAATCCTCACACCTCAGTCTCCGAGTAGGCACATGCCGCCGCACGTGGCTTGACAAAATACTTTTAGATGTGACCCTTGCAAGGCCTTTTGTTATTTTAGTAGAGGTAAGTCAGTGGGTGGGGTATATTATAAATTTGAAAGCAGAAAATAAACTCCATTCTCACTTCAAGGGAAGTGTACAGATAACCATTTAATATTCTCTTTTGACAGCCAATAAAAAATTTATTGAGCAGCTACCATGAGTCAGGTGCTGTATTCACATCAGGCAGCTCAGGGTGGTATTAAGAGCACAGACTGGAATCCCATTGCCATGTCTGAACCCTGGCTCCACCCCTCAGGAACCCCACAGACTGGAACCTCACAGCCATGTCTGACACTGGCTCCACCACTCAGGAACTCCAAGACTGGAACCCCACAACCATGTCTGACCCTTGCTCTACCACTCAGGGGACACAGGACCTGTCTGTGCGTCACTGTCCTGCTCACAAGGTTTTTAAGAGGATTCAGTGAGTTGAGTGAGAAGCGCTTAGAGCTACATTTGGCACATAGTAATTGCTCAACAAATGTTGACAACTATTAGGGATGGAAAGATGAACAACAAATCATTTCTAGATTCAATCTCTCTTCCATTTTATGAGGAAACAGTGATGCATGTTTTCCTTCCATAACCATTCTACTTTATAGCAACCAGTCCTCCTCTTTCCTTCTCCTGACTCTGCCACCAACTAAAATAGCAGTACCTGCCATTACCTGGGGCTGACCTACAGTTGCCACTGAGGCCGTGGACATCCCAGACCAGGATCATATTATGAAAAAGGTTTGAGGAAGCCAAGTCTCAAACAGTCCTGGAAGTCATACAATCCTGGAAGCCCCTCACTGTCAACCAGTGCTTGGCTGGCCAGGAAGGTGAGCAGCTGTCTAGACAGCACTCTTAGGAGAGCCTTGGGCTCCCAGTGGGAGCAGGGCTGCCCAGGTAAATAGTGACACAAGGAAGGGAAGTAACACAATGAGGCTTCAGGCCTGCAAGGCGCTTCCTCACAGGCTTCCAGGACTGTAGAAACCCTTGCTGCTGAAGGATGAGGGACACACACTGGCGAGAAATGATCAAGATTGATGAAGGCTGGTGGCAGGAACTCACAGGCAGAGTTTATGGTGGTCAAATACATCAGACACTCTCCCTTCTCCCACCTTAGAATTTATTTGGATTGCGGATGAGATGGAAGTGGGTGAGTGATATACTGCATCAAACAGAGGTATTAATTTAATATTCATTTTCATTTAAGCTTCAGAATATGTTTGTCTCATACTTGGTTATAAGCTTCCAACATACTGAAAATGATTAACTTACATCAGCTAAACTCTGTGAGGCTCCAGGCTTTCCCAAAATTAAAACAAGTGGTGTGTTTTCACATTAAAAATCACTTGATAGGCTGGGTGTGCGCAGTGGCTCATGCCTATAATCCCAGCACTTTGGGAGGCCAAGGCAGACGATCACCTGAGGTCAGGAATTTGAGGCCAGCCTGGCCAACATATCAAAACCCTGTCTCTACTAAAAATACAATTAGCTGGGCATGGTGGTGTGTGCCTGTAATCCCAGCTACTTGGGAGGCTGAGGCAGGAGAATCGCTTGAACTTGGGAGGCAGAGGTTGCTGTGAGCCAAGATTGCGCCACTCACTCTAGCCTGAGTGACAGAGCGAGATTCTGCCTCAAAAAAAAAAAAAAAGAAACAACAACAAAAAAAACCCAAAATTATCTGGGTGTGGTGGCACACACCTGTAATTCCAGCTACTTCGGAGGCTAAGGCATGAGAATTGCTTGAACCCAGGAGATGGAGGTTGCAGTGAGTTGAGATTGCGTCACTGCATGCCAGCCTGGGAGACAGAGCAAGATTTCTGTCAAAAAAAAAAAAAAAATCACTTGATAAATCAGAAAAGGAAAAAACTGCATATTCTTACCTACTGGTTTAATTAATTTAAAAATTCAACCTATTGGTTAAAATTATTATTTGCTTTTAAGACAAAATGTTTGTAATTTAACAAAGCCTTCTAATTACTTTTTTTAAAAGAAAGAAAAGGCATATGAAAATGGACAACATGCCAAATACACGAGCCCCTTGACCCTCCTAGTCAAATATTATGTTTAACATTTCCTTATTTTCATATAGGGCTTTAAATCAGAAAAGCAAATATATAGGAGCAATCGCGTCAGATTAGCATGTTTGACCAACATCAACCAGTGCAGAAACTGGGCTTCTCCAAACAGTGGTGGAGCCACACCTCTAACTCCTTCTCAGAGGAATGGCCCCAGCGGCTCAGCAGGAAGTTCAGAAGTCACTGCAATGAGCAAACAGACCTGAGCACACCCCGGCGCAGCCTGGAGTCCGGGAAAGAATCAGTCACCAAGTTTTCTGATGGCCTGGAAATATTCCACCCTGTCCCAAGAATGTCTCTAAGCCAGGGGTGAGCAAACTATGGCCCACACGCCATATCCGGGCCTGTTTTTTTTTTTTAAAGTTTTACTGTACACCGCCATAAATACTGCCTATGGCTGCTTTCTGGCTACAAAGTAGAACTGAAAAGTTGAGACAGAGACCTACTCACAGACCAACTCTGCCCATAGGGTATTATGAGGATTAAACATTTACCATCTGACCATTTAGACAGTTTGTCAACTCTGCCTCTAACCTATTGGGATTAAATGACCAAGGTCACTGTGTTCTGCTTAAATTGCTTTAAAAACTTACTAGGAAATACACAGACTCTCCTCCTCTCACTTCCTCAAAATGAACACCATCTTTTCCCCAATGCTAGAAGCTGACAGTGTCTAAAGATTAAAACTTTTAAAATGAATGTATAGTGGTAGGTGGTAGAAACACCAAAAAGCGAGGTGGATGAGGGAAAATGAACTAGGGAACCAAATTCTTCCTGTTTTGAAATTTTCTGAAGAAAGGTTGAACCACCGTCAAGAATATATCCTGGGGCCAGCACGATGGCTCACGTCTATAATCCCAGCACTTTGGGAGGCTGAGGCAGGAGGATCACTTGAGCCCAGGAATTCAAGACCAGATTGGGCAATGTTATGAAGGGAGACCCTGCCTCTACAAAAAAATATTTAAAAAAGAATACATCTTGGGCCAGGCACGGTGGCTAACGCCTGTAATCCCAGCACTTTGGGAGGCCAAGGCAGGCGGATCACCTGAGGTCGGGAGTTCAAGACCAGCCTGACCAACATGGAGAAACCCTGTCTCTACTAAAAATACAAAATTAGCCAGGCGTGGTGGTGCATGCCTGTAATCCCAGATAGTTGGGAGGCTGACGCAGGAGAATCACTAGAACCTGGGAAGCGGAGTTTTCGGTGAGCCAAGATAGTGCCACTGCACTCCAGCCTGGGCAAAAACCCCGTCTAAAAAAAAAAAAAAAAAAAAAGAAAAGAAAAAAGAATACATATCTCAGTAGGAGCTCAATTTTTCCTTGGGTCACAAACTGCAGCCCAAGGGCCCAATCCTGCCAGCCATCTATTTTTGTACACTGCCCACAAATTAAGAATAGTTTTTACATTTTCTTTTTCTTTTTTTTTTGAGACGAAGTCTTGCTTTGTCACCCAGGCTGGAGTGCAGTGGCGCAATCTCAGCTGTCTGTAACCTCTGCCTCCTGGGTTCAAGTGATTCAAATGTCTCAGCCTCCCAGGTAGCTGGGATTACAGGCACATGCCACCACGCCCAGCTAATTTTTGTATTTTCCTTTTTTTTTTTTTTTTAAGTACAGATGGGGTTTCACCATGTTGGCCAGGTTGGTCTCGAACTCCTGACTTCAAGTGATCCGCCCACCTCAGCCTCCCAAAGTGCTGGGATTACAGGCATGAGCCAATGCGCCCGGCCAGTTTTTACATTTTCAATGGTTGAAGAAAGTTAAAAGAATAATATTTCATGACAGAGTGCTTCAAAGGGCTGAGATAAATTCTCCACATATTCCTGGCTGCCTGGAAGATTATGCGCGCGTGGGGAAGACCCAAAAGAGCCCAGCAGGGCTGAAAACCAAGAAGAACCGAGAACCAGCTGAAACTTGCAGTGTTCCCCAACTCACACACAGACCTACTGATAGAGGGATGGAGACTGACCTGGCAGGTGACTCCTGGTTCAGTGCTCCTTGGAGAATTTGGATGCCATGAAGTGATGTTAGATGTCAGTTTAGCAACCCGTTATTTTGAGTGCTTCCTTAGTGGTACTGTTGAGGCAGTGTGGCTTAGGAAAAGAGTACTGATGTGGGTCAGGCCAAAAGGAATTTTAATCCTAGCTTTCTTACTATTTGCATGAATTTTGGTGAGTTGTATAATCCCCCTCTCTGTATCTTATTCAATCCTTGTAAAAGTCCATTGAAGTAGGCTTACTACTGTCCCCATGTTCTAGGATGCAGTGATATGAGACTTTAAATCTGTAAAACCTTTTGTTGTGAGGATTAAAAATTACAGCGGCAATAAAGTACACACCACATGATAACTGCTCGATAGGTTTTTTTTTTTTGGTTTGGAAATAAAAGGATATCTCATGACACATGAAAATTACATGAAATTAAAACTTCGGTATCCATAAATAAAGTTTTATTGGAACAGAACCATGCCCATTCATTTACATATTATCTGTGGCTACTGGGCTATAACAGCAGAGCTGAGTAGTTGTGACAGGGACCACAGGGTCTGCAACATCTAAAATAGTATCTGGTCCTTTTCAGAAACAGGTTGCCAACTCCTGCTGTAGTTCAATGGTTCTTAAAGTGTGGTCCCCATATTAGCAGCATCAGCATTACCTTGGAATTTGTCAGAAATGCAAATTTTGTGGCCGACCCCAGACCTACCAAGTCAGAAGTCTGTTTATTCCACTAATAAATGCAAACACAGGACAGCAAAATACCATGGCTGGCAAAGCTCTGTACTGAGTCAGCCTTGCATGAGATACCTCATGAAGTAGAAACTATGCTGATGTAATCAGATCTGACAAGACACAGGCCCAAAATACTTAAAATTCAGAGAAAGAGTATTTAAAACAGGGTTTCTACCTCAATGTTGTTAACAAATCCAGCCCTATGTGTATATTGGGCCTTGAGATACAATACAACCGTAACAGCAAATACATGTAGTTTATAAATAAGCAACAAATGCACATACAGGAGAGTGTTAAAAAAGTTTTTTTATTACTGAGAAACATCAAAAAAGTTGGGAAACGATAGCAAATTACAATATAAACAACTATAATCATATTATATAGTATTTATATATGTACTTTTTTCTGTCAGGCACTAATCTTCAAAATCTTAGCAAGGGAAGTCCTACTAATAAAGTGCTTAAGGGTTTTAAAGGAAAATAAGATCAAAATGTAAAAATCTGAGAAGGCATAGACTTTTTTTTTTTTTTTTCCTGAAAGTGTGAGAAATATCTGTGTGAAAGAAAGGAAAGACTCTCTGGAAATTTAAGAAACACTTCATAAATTTGGAGACAAGTCTCTCCTTTAATGTAACTTCATCAATAACTTGAAAAGTCCAGAAAACCACCATGATCTTTAAGAACAGTTTTTGGGGAGCAAGTGAAATATCATTCGCCCTTTTCTAAGGTGAGAGCAACAGCATAGTAGCACCATTCCTTCTGTTCCTTCTACTTTTTTACAAATGTTTAAAAAATTGTTTTGTTTTACAAAAACAGAAGTGCTTTTAAAAAATCCCAATTACGAATGTTATTTCTCACATTAGGTCACTGAAAAAGAAATGTATCTTTTTTCATAGGGCAACTTATTTTTTTTTTTATTTCAAGAAAAAACAAGTAATAACAATAATGCTGTAGAATTTAAGCCAAAGGCACAGAACACTGCTCCCCCGCCCCCAATGGCCACCCCAAGTCCTTTAAGAAATGCGGCTGGACCTCAGGGACCACGCTGCCTTCAAGCTCCCTCCCACCAATAGTGCCCATCAACTGACACCTGTCTCCTCTCAGCACACCTGCCTAAAGTGATGCTCCACCCTTCCTACTGATCCACACAGACGCATTTTCCCCAGGTTCTGCCCTCTGTACTTCCAATGCAGAAAGCCAGCTCGCACTTTCACAGGATAAGGGTAGCAGTTCCCTCCTTCCTGGGGAAGGTGGCCATATATATATATAAACCCGGGTAGCCCTGGGCCTGCTATGGTCAGCTGTCCTAACTGTTGTTTCTGCCCAGCCCTCAACAACAACAACAACAGCGGGTGGAATGTAAATGCAAAATCTTTTCATTTCCTATCAATAACTGGACCTAAACCAGCCATTAGAAAGCAGATGGTATCCCTGGCCCTTAATATCCAAGTCACCACAATTTCCTGGCCCTACCCTCAGCACTACTTTCCTCTCATTTCTTTCGTTTTCCTGTAAAACCAACTTCAAAAAAAAATGTGAAAATTGGATAACCTCTCCATAGGAGAACAAAATATATCTTAAAAGCTAACCTCTTTTCTTTAACCATCCTAACAATTCAATTTTTGTTCACTGACACCTTAAGAATTGAGTGTCTGGCCTAAAAACAGTAAGTCTTAGCAAATTACTAGTTTCTATTAAGAAAGAAAGTAATGAGCTTAGCTTCATCTTTTATAACACAACCGGAAGAAGCTAGGATACCTTTGGAGACCCACAAAAACTGACAAGAGATTGTCCCATGCCCTCCAAAATTCAGAAATACTAAAACTGAGATTTGAGCCAACCTGATGGCCATGAGCTAAACAAAGCCACTCAAGCGCTGCTAAATACTTCATCAGGTTATTGTGTATCTCACTAATCCAGCCCTAGAAATGTTCCTCAATAATCTGCATAATGTAGGGCCTAGAGACCCCAAATCAGACAAAGAAAACCTCAAAATCGTGAAAGTCACACAAGTTTAGTTTTGCAAATCTGGCTATAGGACATCTGAAATTGTCCAGCATCATCATGGTATTTCAAATATAATAATTCTTAAATTTTGCTAAAAAATTTCATCAAAATTGTTATGCTTCACATTTTGTTTCTTAAAAGCAAATCATTAAAAATATTTAATGGGATATTATTTTTACAGCAGGGCAAAGTTGTGTGGATCCTCCACGTTGGCAAAGATGGAAACACAGGTATGCGAGAAAACCCCGAGCATCCATGAGAACGGGATGCAGCCGCGCTCTGGCCGCGCGGCGGGAGGACCCGGAGCCAAGCTCCGGGGTCACCAGCCACTCGGCCCAACGGCAACGTGGACCCCAGGGCGGCCGGAGCGCGCCTGGGGCTGGAGGGGAGGAAGAGGCGGCGGGAGCCGAGAGACTCGCGGCTCGGCCAGCCCCCCGCGCCTGGTGCAAATCACGCTGCAGAACTGGAACTAGTGCGACTTAGGGGGTGCACGCTTTTGACTTTGGATGCCGACGCGCGTGACAAACCTCAGAACAAAAAGAAAGGCCCCGCATCGCCCGAGACTGCAGGGCAGGGAATCCTCGCGAGGCCCCTCATCGCAGGGCAAGGGGGCCGCGCGCCCGGTCTTGGGGAGCGAGCCGAGGGGCCCGGGCAGCCGCGGGCTACTCGGTGCAGGAAGGTGCGGAGCCAGCCCCGAGCGCAACCAGCGAAGGCTGCAGCCCCGGCGCAAGCCGCGGGGAGGGTCCGGGGACCGACGCGAAGTCTCGGTGCGCGGGGTACGGGCCCTGGGCAAAGGAGGGAGGAAGCGATGGACCGCGGTTCGGGCAGCCTGGGGCCGCGCGCCGCCCACTCACCTCTTTTCGCGGCTCCGGCCGCCACTCGGCGATCCGGGGCCCCGCTACGAGGCCGCCCGGGCCGCTCTCCCGCCGCCGCCGGCCTCGAGCTACGGCCGGCTCCGCGCCGTGCGCCCAGCGCCTCCGCGTCCAGCGCCGCCGCGTCCCCGGCCTCCGCAGCGGCAAGGCCCCGCCCCCGAGCAGCGCCGGCGGCGCGAAGGGAGGAGGCGGCGCCGCGAGCGCGGAGAGGCGAGGCAGGGGCTGCTGGGGCCGCGCGGACGCTCGGCCCCACGGTGCGCGCGCCCCGGCCGGTGGCCGCCCCTCGGCGGGAGCAGGAGCGCCAGCGTGCGCCCCGTTCTCGCCGCTGGGCGTTGCCCCTTCCCCCGGGCCACCCCATCGCCCCTTCCGACGCGGGAGCTGGCGCCTGAGCAGCGACGCGGAGCGGGGACGCGGTGGGGAAAGGGTACCTGGGGGGAGCCCCCATCCCACGTTCCGCCCCGAGGGAACGTTCCCGAACAGCCAACCGCACCCAGCGCCACACTCACGTTACCTTCTTTATAAAAGTAGTCGGGTCAAAACTGCCCAGAGAAGGAAGCGAACGAAAAACAGGTTTTTAGGGGGCTTATACTCACAAAATTGTCTTTTTTCTCCCACGAGGCATTCCCTGTTGACCATCATCTCGCCTCGGTTGTCACCGCTCAGGCCTTAGTGTTTGGTCTGTGACCCTTCCACTGCTAGCAACGGAAAAAGTGAAGATTCCCGGACGCCTTCGGGTGTGATCTTATAGCCCGGGCAGCTGCATTTGAAACAGCGCCTCAGATGACGCTCAGGCGCACTGATGTTTGAGAAGCCCTATGAGGCCGTACCTCCCGGAGAGAATGCAGCAAAACTAGTGACCTACAGGGAAACCCTGCTAGAAAATTCTAAAGCAATGGTTCTTAACTCTGGCAGCACCTGCCATCCATTAGAATTATTTGGGGAGCTTTTAGAGCATTTAGGTACCAGGGTCCCACTTCCAGAGTTCAAAGTGAACTTGATATTTTTTGTTTGTTTTGAGCTTCCCAGATAATCCTAATACAGTATACGGCCAAGATTGAGAACAGTTTTCCTAGAATCATGTCTTTTCATGTCTTCCTAGCTTTGGTGTCTGGGAAAGGAAACTCCTTCCTCTGCGCCTCTCTCAAATCACAATAAAAAAACAAACAAGTAAATACATGAACACCTAAAGGAATGCTCACAGCTGAAATTGATTTTAACCAGAACAAAGAGTCACCTTGAAAAAGGTGATCAAGATACCCTACTGCTACCTGAGCATGGAGCTTCTTAACTGCAGGAAACGTATCTTTACCAGCTAAAACCTCTTAGCTGAATTAGAAGCTGACCATACATGACCCCTTTAGAGGAATGTTCTACTATATTCCAAAATGATATTTTTGTTATCTGCAACTGTTAAACTGTTGTAGGGTGAGACCAAAGCATTCAGAAGCTGAGGCTGTATCAGATGTCAGCCCTGGTTTTGCAGACTTAAGTTGCGTCACTTTGCTCTGATCTTCTAGTGAGCTTAAATAACCATAATCGGGGACAGGTACAGGAAATTCCCTTTCTTGCCCATTTTAGCTCTCTTAGTATAGTTTACATTCTTAGACTGGTGGACTGTAACTTCTATATCATTTGCCTCTAAGGAGGGTCTCCATTAGTCTCTCATTTATCAGCAACTAATTAGCGACTCACTCAATGATTCTTAAACACTTTATGGAACAGGTCCATATGTCTAGGTGCTAAGGCAGCTGGCTGAATGAGCTATATTTTAATCGAAGATGAATTAGTCCTTTTCGTTAGATTCTTTATGACAAAAGTTGAAAATTTTAAGATGCAGTTTTATATATATCTATATACATAATTTACATTCCTTATAAATAAGCTAATCAGTTGCTGGCCCTGAAAATTCAACTGGATGGGTTTTGATTAAACAATGTGCAAGGGGCTACAGTGGTTGGTTGAAGGAAGCATCCATGTTTTGCCTGTTAAGCATCCTTTCCTTAATGTCTTAGTCCATTTTGTGTTGCTATAACACAATTCCACAGACTCGGTAATTTATAAAGAAAAGAAATGTATTTCTCATAGTTCTGAAGGCTAGGAAGTCTAATATCAAGGTGCTGGCAACTTGCAAGGGCCTTCTTGCTGCATCAGCCTGTGGTGGAAGGCAGAAGGGCAAGAGGGTGTATGTGAAATTGAACTTGCAGCCTCAAACCCTCTATAATTGGCATTAATTTATTTATAAGAGTGGAGACTTTATGACCTAAACACCTCCCTTTGGGCCCCACCTCCCAACACTGTTGCACTGGAGATTCAGTTTTCAACACGTGCTTTGTGGAGCACACATTCAAACCATAGCATTCTGCTTCTATGCCCCCCCACCCCCAGTTCATATCCTTCTCACATACCAAATACATTTATTCCATCCCAATAGCCCTAAAGGCTTTAAGTATTTATTTATTTATTTATTTATTTATTTATTTATTTATTTATTTTGAGACAGGGTTTCACTCTGTCCCCCCGGCAGAAGTGCAGTGGTGTGATCATGGCTCACTACAGCCTCAACCTCCTGGGCTCAGGTGATTCTCCCACCTCAGCCTCCTGAGTAACTGGGACTACAGGTGTATGCCATCATGCTCAGCTAATTTTTTTGGTATTTTTTGTAGAGATGAGGTTTTGCCATGTGGCCCAGGCTGGTCTCAAACTCCTGGGCTCAAGCAATCCACCTGCCTCAACCTTCGAGAGTGGCGGGACTACAGTCATGAGCCACTGCACCTGGCAGCCCTAAGGTCTTCACTCTAGCACCAACTAGAAAGTCCAGAGTCTCATCTAAATCAGATATGAGCAAGATTCAAGGCACAATTCATCCTAAGACAAATTCCTCCAGCAATGAGCCTGTGAAATTAAAACAAATTATTTACTTCCAAAATACAATGGTGGCACAGGCACAGTATAGGTATTCACATTCCCAAAGGGAGAAATATGTAAGATAAAGGGGTAACTGGTCCCAAGTAAGTCCAAAACCCAACAGGGAAAAAATAACATTAAATCCCAAAGCCTCAGAATAGTCTTTCTTGACTATATCTCACCTTCTAAGCATACTAGGGTGGGAGTTGGGCCCCCAAGGTCTTGGGCTGCCCCATCTGTATAACTTGGCTGGGTGTAGTCATGTCACAGACCTCATGGTTTGTAGTCTCATGTCTGAAGCTCTTCCAAGCTGTGTTGCACACTGGTAGCTCTACAGTTCTGGGGGCTCTGGGACAGCCCCAACCCCACAGTTCCATTGGTCATTGTCCTAGTGGTGGTTCCCTGCTATGGCTTTGCTTCCATGGCTCCACTAGGCATTTCCCTGGTGGGGAATCTCTGTGGCAGTTCTGCCCCTACGGCAAGTTTCTGCCTGTATCCCCAGGCTGTCCAGTACATTCTTTGGAATCTAGGTGGAGGCTGCCATAGCCCCACAGCTCATGAACTCTGTGTACCTTCAGAATTAGCACCACATGGATGCCGCCAAGGCCCACCACTTACACCCTCTAGAACAGTAGCCTAAGCCACAGCTGGGCCCACTTGAGCCACACAGCTGCAACAGCTGTGGAGTGCTGTGCTGGAAAGCGGGGAGCAGATACTTGAGGCAGTGCCAGGTAGCAAATGCTGAGGTCCTGTGGCCACGTCTCTGGAAACCTTGCCTTCAAGGTCCTGCTCTGGGCCTGTGATGGAAGGGGCAACCTAAAAAATCTCTGAAATGCCACTGGGGTCTTTCTTGTCTTGATGAATAGCACCTGACTCCTTTCTATCCATGGTAATCTCTTTAGCAAGGGGTCCACTGGACTATATCCCTACAAGGACTTACATCTTTATGAGGCTCTCCCAAACATGCCTTTGCACTCTTGGCCAGGCTGAAAATTTTCAAAATTTTTTTTGCTTCCTTTTTAGTTATAAATTTCATCTTTTAATCATTTATTTCTTCTCTAATTTTACTGTAAGCAGCCAAAACAATCCATGCAACACCTTGAATGCTTTACTGCTTAGACATTTCTTCTGCTAGATATCCTAGTTCATTGCTCTTAAATGCTGCCTTCTTTTCTCTAGCTTACCTTATTGTAAGAATACAGTTTATAATACATATAATATGCAGAATATGTGTTAACTGTTTATGTTATCAGTAAGGCTACCAGTCAACAGTAGGCTATCAGTAGTTAAGTTTTGGGGGAATCAAAGTTAAATGCAGATTTCCAACTGTGCAGAGATGGGGGTGTCCCTAACCCTTAGATTGTTCAAGGGTAAACTGCATGAAATAAATTGAATTGAACAGACTAAAAAGTATTTGCTGTAAATGTCTTGCTGTGTTTGCTTTCAGTATCTATTATTTCCTTTCTCAGGTACCAACATCATCATTTTTTGGAGAACTATTTCTCCCTGACTTTTCAATCCTAAATATCTGTCGTAAGCTGAACAGTTGCCCCCTGCCAAAGATATATCCATGCTCTAATCCCCAGAACCTTTAAATATTATCTTATATGGCAAAGTATGTAATTAGGTTAAGGATCATGAGAGGGGGCTCTTATCCTGGATTATCTGGGTAGGCTATGAATAAACCGTAAGTGTCCTTATAATGGAAAGGAAATGGGAGTTTTGAGACAGAAAATAGAAGGCATATGTGACTACAGAGGGCAGAGACTGGAGTATGGGGCCACAAGCCAAGGATGTCTTCGGCCACGGGAAGCTGGAATGGTTTCCCTGCTATAGCCTTTGGAAGAACACCTCCAGAACTATGAGGGAATAAAATTTCAATTGTTTTACGCCATCCAGGTTGGGTAATTCGTTATAACAGCCATAAGAAATTGTTACAATGTCCAATTCTATAGGCTATAGTAATTGGTTCAGGGAGAGGCACATGACCCAATTAGTCCAGTAAGACTCCATTATAGGACAATCCCTGGAACTACTGAGACAGAAAAGTTCTCTTTTCCCATGAAGGCAGCCCATATTGGGAGAATATAGGCCTCAAGCTGTTTATGGCCATCATGTAGAGACCTGGGCCTTATATGTGGAGAAAGATAGAGACAAATACCTAGTGTTGATTATGTCATTTGAACTTCTGGATCAAGCCATATCTGAAGCTAGGTCTATCCCTGGACTTAGCAGTTTTATCAGCCAATTAACTTCTCATTTTACTTAGGCCAGTATGAAATGGGTTTCTGTCACAAGCAGGCAAAATAATCCTGACTAATAGAGTCTTAGAATCCTTTTGTTACCTGGTAGGTTTGCCAGTTAAATATGAACTTCAGATTAACAACAAATAATTGTTTTAGTACAAGTATTTCCCAAATGTACCATGGGACAGATACTAAAAAAATTATGTGTTGTTTTTCTGAAATTCAGATTTAACCGGGTATCCTGTTTGGTTTTTGCCATTGTTTTGTTTTTGCTCTCTGGAAATCCTGTGTTGGAAGAAGGTTTTTTACTGATTATTCCAAACCTTTGAAAGGTCAGGTTGTTGTGGTACAAAGGAAAGTAGAAATTCCTGGACGTTGATCCATCCTCATTCTAGAGTAGATGGCTCTTGTAATTTTAAGCATTCAAGTAACTGCCTTCAGTCTTCTGTATTGATTGGGGTTGTGAAACAGTGTGATTGTACCTCCATGGTGTCATGAACCTGGATGTGATTTGGAATTGAGAAGGACATATTAGTTTGTAAAAGCTTCCCATCGCTTAGTAAAGAGGTGCCGTAGTGTATTGTGAGACCTGTAACATCTTTTGACTGATGCTCTTACAGAGCTGCCTTCACCATTTGCTCTTCTTGGTGTGGGGTACACGTTAGAGACAGGTCCAAATGCCAAGGACTGCAGAGGAACCAGCCAGAGGGGCAGGGCAGAGCTGTGTGCAATGCCTGTCAGTTTCCTTGAGCAAGTAGGAAGGAAAAGGACCATGCTGGAGGGTATCCTGTTACATGGGGACCAGTTTGAAGATGTGAGGTCTGGTATATATTAGGTTGGTGCAAAAGTAATGGCAAAAGCCACAATTACTTTTTTTAGGTTGATGCAAAAATAATTGGGGCTCTTGCCATTACTTTTGCACCAACCTAATATAAGGTAACACCCTGGTCCAGTGTATATGGGAAAGGTGTGTGTTTTTGCATCAAGATGAAGTTGTACAAAAAATGTTCTTCTACTTTACTAATGCTTGCATGCCTTTTGTTCTCAGAATATTCCCTCAGCTCCTTCAAAAGGCTTCTGAAGTAGGTTAGCTTTTTGACCTTGAGGCTTATAACGGTGGAATGAGAGATTCCATGGTTTATTTTAACTGTGCAGCAATATTAAGAATACTTGTAAACTTACAAACTTAAGAAGTTGCCTGGCTCAATGATTCTTCTACTATAGCTTATTTTTCAATGACTTTTGAGAAAGGAGGATACTTATTTAAAATAGTTTGGGGCTGGCGTGGTGTGGTAGCTCACGCCTGTAATCCTAACACTTTGGGAGGACAAGGTGGGTGGATTGCTTGAGCTCAGGAGTTCGAGACCAGCCTGGGCAACATGGGGAAAACCCGTCTCTACAAAAAAAACAAAAAACAAAAAACAAAAAAGTCGCCAGGTGTGGTGGCACACGCCTGTACTCCCAGCTACTTGGGAGGCTGAGGTGGGAGGATCACTTCAGCCCAGGAGGAGGTCAAGACGTCAGTGAACCAAGATTGCATCACTATACTCCAGCCAGGGTGACAAAGTGAGACCCTGTCTCAAAAAATTTAAAAAAAAAAGTTTGAAATCTCAACATCAATTGTATTTCAGTGGTTTTAGTCCTTTGTTTTGATGTGTATTTGTTTTTCACACAAGCATGTGCTTATGGGCTGTGGAATAGAGCACTTGCACCCAATTCTTCTCATCCTACCTTGATTTGTGTGCCCACAGACCTCTCATGTTATGAAACTTGACGAGTTCTCTGCACCCAGAAAAATTTTCTCATAACCTGAGTTAAGAATCAAGGCACCGGCCAGGCTTTATGGCTCACGCCTGTAATCCCAACACTTTGGGAGGCCAAGGCAGGTGGATCACTTGAGGTCAGAAGTTCGAGACCAGCCTGGCCAACATGGTGAAACCCTGTCTCTACTAAAAATAAAAAAAAAAATTAGCTGGGAATTATGGTGCACGCCTGTAATCCCAGCTACTTGGGAGGCTGAGGCAAGAGAATCACTTGAACCCAGGAAGCGGAGGTTGCGTGAGTTGAGATCATGCCACTCCACTCCAGTCTGGGGCACAGAGTGAGACTCTGTCTCAAAAAAAAAAGAAGGCCGGGCACTGTGGCTCACGCCTGTAATCCAGCACTTTGGGAGGCCGAGGCAAGTGGATCATGAGGTCAGGAGATCGAGACCATCCTGGCTAACATGGTAAAACCCCGTCTCTATGAAACATACAAAAAATTAGCTGGTGTGGTGGCGGGTGCCTGTAGTCCCAGCTATTTGGGAGGCTGAGGCAGGAGAATGGTGTGAACCCGGGAGGCGGAGCTTGCAGTGAGCCGAGATCGCACCACTGCACTCCAGCCTGGGTGACAGAGTGAGAATTCATCTCAAAAAAAAAAAAAAGTGAACCAAGGCATCCACCAAGGGTGACATGGTGAGGTCACATCTATGTGGGTTTTGAAATGAGTCATGCCCAGTATTAGTCATCAGAAAGAAAGAACATGGAACATCTAAGGTAGGTGGGAGAGAGGGCCAGTCCTGCTTTCTTGGTCTACAGCAGTGGTTGTGTCACTATGTTAGGTGTTAAAAGACAAACACAGAAAGACAAATATCACATGTTCTCACTTAACTGTGGGGGCTAAAAAAAAGTGGATCTTATGAAGGTAGAGAGTAGATTGGTGATTACCCGAGGCTGGGAAGGGTGGAGGGGAGGATGAAGAGAGATTGACTAATACAGTTCAAATACACGGTTTGATAGAAGAACTAAGAACTAGTAATTGATAGACCAGTAGGGTGACTACAGTTTACAGTAGTTTATTGTATATTTCAAATAGCTAGAAGACAATAATTTGAATGTGTTCCTAGCACAAAGAAAAGACAAATATTTAATGTGATAGATATTCTAATCACACTGATTTAATCTTTAGAAATATAGGAATGTATTAAATTATCACATGTACCCTGAAAAACGTACATTTATTATGTATCAGAAAAAATTAAAAACAGACCAGTATTGTATATTACACACATACACACACACACACACACACATACACAAAGCAGTGGTTTCCAACTGAGGGTGATATTGTGTACCTAGAGAGCATTTGGAAATTTGGGGAGACTTTTTTTTTGAGACAGAGTTTTGCTCTTGTCGCCCAGGCTGGAGTGCAATGGCATAATCTCGGCTCACGGCAACCTTCACCTCACATGTTCAAGCGATTTTCCTGCCTCAGCCTCCTGAGTAGCTGGAATCACAGGCGCCAGCCACCATGCCTGGCTAATTTTTGTATTTTTAGCAGAGATGGGGTTTCACCATGTTGATCAGGCTGGTCTCAAACTTCTGACCTCAGGTGATCCACCTGCCTCGGCCTCCCAGGGTGCTGGGATTACAGGTGTGGGCCACTGCGCCGTGCTGACTTGTGTGTTTTAACAGTGATTTGTGGGCATGAGGGTGAGGGAATGTCTGCTATTGACCTTTTTTCTTTTTTTTTTCTTTTTATGAGACAGAGTCTTGCTCCATCGCCAAGGCTGGAGTGCAGTGGTGTGATCTCAGCTCACTACAACCTCCACCTCCCAGGTTCAAGCAATTCTCCTGCTTCAGCCTCCCAAATAGCTGGGACTACGGGCGCACACCACCATGCCTGGCTAATTTTTTAAAAAGTATTTTCATATTTATTTTTATTTATTATAGTTTTTTTTTGAGACAGAGTCTCACTCTGTCACCCAGGCTGGAGTGCAATGGTGCAATGGTGTGATCTTGGCTCAGTGCAACCTCCACCTCCCAGGTTCAAGTGATTCTCCTGCCTCAGCCTCCCTAGTAGCTGGGATTACACGCCTGTGCCACCACACCTGGCTAATTTTTGTATTTTTAGGAGAGACGGGGTTGGTTTCACAGTGTTGGCCAGGCTGGTCTCGAACTCCTGACCTCAGGTGATCCACCCACCCCAGCCTCCCAAGGTGCTGGAATTACAGGCGTGAGCCACCATACCTGGCCCCTAGTATCTTAGTAAAGCTGGAGTTTCAATGGTCCAGACTTCACTAAGGAGGGCAAGGGGAAAGTTGTGACTTGCTTTGGCCCCAAAACTCTTGGACACTCCTTCCATTGAGACTGGAGTCTGTATCTCTTCCCCATGAATCTGGGTGGGGGCTTATGACTACTCCAATAGATGGACTACGGCAGATCTGAGGCCGAGGCTGGGTCACGAATCTGGGTGAGGGCTTATGACTACTCCAACAGATGAACTACAACAGATCTGAGGCCAAGACTGGGTCATAAAAGGTAGCACAGCCTCCTCCTGGCTATCTCTTGGGAGGTTCCTGTTGCTGTGAGGAGACACCATGCTGTAAGGGAGCCCAGGCCACATGCAGAGGCCACGTGTAGTCGTCTGTCCACGAACCTCAACTGTGGTCTCAGCCAACAGCTAGCATCACCTGCCAGACACGGAGACCTGTCAGCTCTGGAGTCACCACCCTCTGCCACTGAGTTTTCCATCTGACTGCAACTGCAGGAGATACCCTGAGCCAGAAGGGCCTGCTGCACTAGTCAGCACTCAGAACCAGAGGGAGGATAAGAAAATGACTGTTGTCTGAAGCCACTGGATATTGTGATGGTTTGTTATGCAGCAATGGATAACCAGAGCAGCCAGCAGGGCATTGATACTTTGGTAATTAGTTTTTGAGCACATTCCTGAGGGCAGTGAGTGGAAATCAGTCAGAAGGAGAGACGTCAGGGACACAGTGAATCAGGGGCCAAGGGGGAGGATGGAGATTGTGGGGGGGAGGAAGAGGTTGCATGGGAAGAGATGTAGCTATTTTCTTTGCCAAGGGCATCTTCCACCACCTACCTTGTTTTTCACATTGAATTTCTAAAAGAAACCACACTATGAGAACAAAAAAAATGGGGGGAATCAGGGAGCCAAAGCAAAGCGGGGAAAAAAAAGTTGCGTTAGGCCAGGCACAGTGTGGCTCACGCCTGTAATCCCAGCATTCTGGGAGGCTGAGGCAGGCAGATCACCTGAGGTCAGGAGTTCGAGACCAGCCTGACCAACATGGAGAAACCCTGTCTCTACTAAAAATACGCACCAAGCATATGGTGGTGCATGCCTGTAATCTCAGCTAGTTGGGAGGCTGAGACAGAATCGCTTGAACCCAGGAGGCAGAGGTTGCAGTGAGCCGAGACCGTGCCATTGCACTCCAGCCTGGGCTACAAGAGTGAAACTTCATGTCAAAAAAAAAAGTTGTGTTCAATGTGTCAAGGGTTTATGACTGGAAATAGAGAAAGGCAAGCATCCAAAAGTCTAAATTATATGCACTCCCGTCTTCCATTTTCATTCTAGGCAAAATCATAAAGGAGGAAACTCTGGTCTTTACATTAGGGCGCCTCTACTTCTGGTTTTCCCCGTCTACCACCTCAGCCTTCTGGAGACTCAGTTTCTGCCTTTGGAGGCATAGACACCACCATCACCAACCACCACGGGGTTGTTAGCTAATGATTATGCAGCATTGATCTGTAAGCCTGAAGATGCAAACCCCTGACTTCAGTTATTTAGACGCCCAGACCCTGGGTGTTTACAGTGGTGCAGGATGAGAGACAGTGACTTGCATGTGTACAGAGAATGCTGCTGCTTTCTTTTATAGAATAGAGCCCATCTTCCTCTTGAGTTTCCATGGAGAAATGGTGTGGAGTTGGGAAGAGAACCATAAAGTAGCCAGTTAATGCTGACTTCAGTCTCTTTTGGACAAATGCTCAGTTTTTCTGATTTCTTCCTTGTTCCTCTGCTCTTTCTAGGAGAGTCTAGTGGAGACTAAAGTGATACCGTATTGGAGGGAAGAATTTAACCTTGGATTCACCAGGCTGCCGGAAGGATTCATTCCTTCCTAACATGTTGCTTCCTTCCACTAAAGTGTCTTCGACTTCAGTCTTGAAAAGAGTTTTACCCTCCCATGTCACAGAATCCTAATGTTGCCACCCTAGGTATCACCTCACCCAACACTTTCTTTAAAAATTTTTTTATTATTATCTAATATGCTTTTTCATTGCCAGCCAGCATATTTATTTTTATTTATTTATTTATTTATTTATTTATTTTTTTGCCCCTGGCCTACCTTCCCAACCATGCAATGTAACAATCTAAACCAGATGATCTCAAGCTTTTAGTCTCAGGACCAACATTTTAAAATAAACACACTTAAAAATTATTGATGAGCCCAAAGAGTTTTTGATCGTGTGAATCTATCAATATTTTAGGAATTAAAACTGAGGCCGGGTGCAGTGGCTCATGCCTGTAGTCCTAGCACTTTGGGAGGCTGAGGTGGGTGGATCACCTGAAGTTAAGAGTTCGAGACCAGCCTGGCCAACATGGTGAAACCCCATCTCTACTAAAAATACAAAAATTAACTGGGTGTGGTGGCGCACACCTGTAATCCCAGCTGCTCAGGAGGCTGGGGCAGGAGAATTGCTTGAACCTAGGAGGAAGGGATTGCAGTGAGCCAAGATTGCACCACTGCACTCCAGCCTGAGCAACAGAGAGAGACACCGTCTCAAAAACAAAACAAAACAAAACAAAAACAAAAACAAAAAAAACTGAGAAAAATTTAAAACATTAATTTATTTAAAAGAGATACATCCATTACATGTTAACATAAATAATGTAATGCAACCCACAATGTGTGCAGGGATCATCTAGCCCTCTTTGCATTACCCTGCCAGAAATGGGGCTCAGAGAATGAGCACAAATGCTGATATTCTGGATACTGCTGTTGCTGTAGCAAACAGTCTTTTACGTCTGACCCAGGAGTCTCAAGTCTTCTATCAGCATCCCTGAAACTGTCCCATGCTAATTTGTTACCCTTCCTGGTAGGGTAAAATCTCAGACGCTTCACAGTTCTTGATATAACACCTAACTGAAATTTAGCATTTCCTTCCATTTTAACGTAGGCAGCTGACCTTTTCCACAGTACTCATAACTTTGCAACCAATAGAAAACACAGGTATTTTCATAGCACTTTAGATTTGTGGCACATGTTTCAAAATAACACTTATGCACGTCAACAATTTGAAATAAAAAACTTGATCTTATTAGTAATGTGTTAATAAAGAAGCACATATATTACGATATCACACATTTGTTTTTTAATATATTGGCAATTTGTCTTTTAATACGACTGGTTTCCTTTTTATTTTTATGCATTTAAAATGAAGGGGCCTATAGACTCCACCACCTGCAAAAAGTAGCTTCAAATAAGCCCCTGATCTAGGCAGTCTGTGTGCATTGCATAAGGGTATGGATAGCACAGGGGAAAAACAGAAAGAAAAACAGGTTCGATTATTGGTCTTTGAATTTTAAAAGCCCCAGTGCCAGAGGCGTGAGGGGGAAATGGAGGGATGCATACAGTTAGAAAAAGATTTGGAAGAAATAGAAACACTTTTACACTGTTGGTGGGACTGTAAACTAGTTCAACCATTGTGGAAGACAGTGTGGCGATTCCTCAAGGATCTAGAACTAGAAATACCATTTGAACCAGCCATCCCATTACTGGGTATATACCCAAAGGATTATAAATCATGCTGCTATAAAGACACATGCACATGTATGTTTATTGCAGCACTATTCACAATAGCAAAGACTTGGAATCAACCTAAATGTCCCTCAATGATAGACTGGATTAAGAAAATGTGGCACATATACACCATGGAATACTATGCGGCCATAAAAAAGGATGAGTTCATGTCCTTTGTAGGGATATGGATGAAGCTGGAAACCATCATTCTCAGCAAACTATCGCAAGGACACAAAACCAAACACCGCATGTTCTCACTCATAGGTGGGAATTGAACAATGAGAACACTTGGACACAGGAAGGGGAACACACCAGGGCCTGTTGTGGGGTGGGGGGAGCGGGGAGGGATAGCATTAGGAGATATACCTAATGTAAATGACGAGTTAACGGGTGCAGCACACCAACATGGCACATGTATACATATGTAACAAACCTGCACCTTGTGCACACGTACCCTAAAACTTAAAGTATAAAAAAAAAAAGATTTGGAAGAAATGCCTTGAAAGAATTCTAATCAAGACCAGCCAGCGGGAAAACCGAGACCACTCCCACCCCCCTACAAAACATTAGCTGGGCTTGGTGGCACACACCTGTAGTCTCAGCTGCTCCGGAGACTGGGGTGGGAGGATCTCTTGAGCCCGGTGTTGGAGGCTGCAGTGACTCTAGAAAGGATTCCCTGGGTTAGGGAGAGGACTGGACACAGGTCTTGTCAAGGCCTCCTCAGGGCCTGCGGCCCACCTGGTCACCATCTGAGTGGCCCCTGTGCTTGCCAAAACCACAGAACCTCTGTTTTCCCTCTCAGTATGGGTCACTTCCCTCTGCAGCCAAAAGGCCCCGTGCACTGCGAAGGAGGATCGTGCCAGTATCAGCCACCAAATTGTGTTTGGTCTCAAACAGCTCACTTCTCCCCGCTTTCCACAACCCCGGATGTGAGTGTCCTGAGGTGCAGGGTGGCTCTAAGCCCTTAGAGGGGTGATGATTGCCGAATAGAGGGTCCTCCCGACCTGTATACTGAGTCACTGCTATTTTGGGTGGGATTAGACAGAACCATCTCTAGATTTTCCTCTGCAATGAAAGAAAAACTCACTTCTGTCACACATAGGAGAGGAAAGTGATCTGGAGGCATGCAGTAATTTGATCAAGGGATACCATTCTCTATTTTTAATATCTATGAGCTCAGAAAGGGTTGCTCCTTTAGTGGCCTGAGGAAGCTGCCATCTGAGTCGTGGTGTGTGGGGGCTGCGCTGCCAGCCCCTCCGTGCTGCAGATTTCAGCGGCGTGCTCTCGTTGCTATGGTAATGAGCCGGGGAAGATTTTCAGGCTACCCAGGAAGAGCAGCCTTCTTACAAGAAAGGATCCATCAGGGATGCAGTTTGAAATTTGGAAACAGTCGGAGAAGAGGGACATGGAGTTTGAATTAAGGATGGAAAGAACACAAGAGTGGAGCCAGCCTACCCCGTGGAGGAGCTGGGGGGAGCAGAGGGGACAGTTTTGGGAGGCTGGGCCTGGTGGATCCTACCCTCACCGCCTTCCTGAAGAATGTCTGATGTTGCATCATTAATGTTTTATCTCTTTGTTTATGTAGTCCTCTCCCTAATATAGATATGTGTATTTGTAAGCAAACCTCTAGAGATAGAAAAAATATCAAGGTACTAATACTTTTTTTTGGAGATGGAGTCTTGCTCTGTCACCTAGGGTGAAGTGCAGTGGTGCGATCTTAGCTTACTGCAACCTCCGCCTCCTGGGTTCGAGTGATTCTCCTGCCTCAGCCTCCCGAGTAGCTAGGATCACAGGTGCACGCCACCAAGCCCGGCTGATTTTTGTGATTTTAGTAGAGACGGGGTTCACCATGTTGGCCAGGCTGGTGTTAAACTGCTGGCCTCAACTGATCCACCTGCCTCGGCCTCCCAAAGTGCTGGGATTACAGGCGTGAGCCACAAGGTACCAATACTTATGATAATTAAAAAAAAAAATTAAAGACCCTTTTTTTCCTCCATCAAAGTAGAGCATTGTTCACGTATGGACAGCACGGCTGGCAAGGGGCCAAGGGAATTATGTGGGGTAAAGAAGGAAGAGGAGGGAGGGATGAGGGGAGGTAGGAAGGGGCTGATGAAGATGGACTGCTGCCAGGCAGAGTCCCAAGACCGTCTCTGTCCCTTTGAGGCCATTCTCAGATGAGAAAACTCAAAAGGCAAGACCTTCAGTGATTGAGACCTCCTGAAGGACAGCTCCCAAAATGAGCATTTCCAAGGCCCCAGGTTAACATGATTCACTTCTCCTGCAGGTTAGGAACAGCCTGTTTTCTTTCAAGCCTGTCCTCATGCTTGAAGACATCAACACAGCTCAAATTAGGTATTTCTCCTGAAGATTCTTATCCACCAAGACCTCAAATTATGAAATCGGGCCCTAGTTAAATGAGGCGACTGTAATTCTAAGAGGCCATTGTAGCAGCGAAACAGCAAAAGAACTGACAGAACTCACTCCGTTTTTGTTTAAGGGGCCTTTACCCATTCTTGCATGTAGGCTAGGATAATTTTAGAGCACTGAGATAATATGTAAAAATAGCAATTGCAGGGTGGGTGCGGTGGCTCACGCCTGCAGTCCTAGCAATTTGGGAAGCTGAGGCAGGTGGATTACCTGAGCTCAGGAGTTCCAGACCAACCTGGGCAACACAGTAAAACCCCGTCTCTACTAAAATACAAAAAATTAGGCCGGGCGCGGTGGCTCACACCTGTCATCCCAGCACTTTGGGAGGCTGAGGCGGGTGGATCACTAGGTCAGGAGATTGAGACCACCCTGGCTAACACGGTGAAACCACGTCTCTACTGAAAATACAAAAAATTAGCCAGGCGTGGTGGCACGCGCCTGTAGTCCCAGCTACTCGGCAGGCTGAGGCAGGAGAATGGCATGAGCCCTGGAGGCGGAGCTTGCAGTGAGCCAAGACCGCTCCACTGCACTCCAGCCTGGGCGACAGAGCAAGACTCTCCGTCTCAAAAAAAAAAAAAAAAAAATTAGCTGGACATGGCAGCATGCACCTGTAATCACAGCTACTCGAGAGGCTGAGGCAGGAGAATTGCTTGAACCCCCACGAGGCAGAGGTTACAGTGAGATGAGATAGTACCACTGCACTCCAGCCTGGGCAACAGAGCAACACTCCGTGTCAGAAAAGAAAGAGAGAAAGAGAGAGACAGAGAGGGAGAGAGGGAGAGAGGGAGGTAGGGAGGGAGGGAAGGAAAATAGATAAATGTATTTGTAGAAATCATTTAGAAAAATGGGAGTTTGAAGCCTATTCCACAGGTTCCTTGTTTATCCCAAGAGTTTGGTTTTAACCAGCCTTACCACTTTTACAATTTGCATTATTATCATTTAGAGATAAGTAATCATTGAAATGTTGTTTTCCAACTAGTTAAGGAAATCTTGTAATTCTTTATCTGGATTAGCTATAGTGATAACCAATGAAGCCAAAAACTAAAAGGTAAGAAAGAAACAGACAAGGAAGAAAGGAAAAACAAGGTCAAAATCAAGGTTCATATCCCCATAATCCCTTTCTTAATCATCAATGACAACATAAGTTAAAAAATTAGACAAGGAAATCTATCAATGGCAGCAGCGGCGTCTTTTCCGTCCCTCTCTAGTTCTCAGCCCAGTGCCTGTGTAGTTTGCTGTCACATCCTGGAAGGGTTGGATAAATGATGAAAGCATAGCCATGTCTACATCCAGGGGCACTGCACGTAATAAGAAACTAAAGGCTCAAACTGAAGGAATGAAGATCTAACTTGGAATTTGGGGGGCATCCTGGGAGAAGAAGTGTGGAGGTAAGAGCCTCGTGATGAGTAGAAACCTACAGACTAGGTGGTTCCATCCAGATTAAGAGGAGACCACAGGCCTCCTGCGTAGACCCCTCTGAGTGGGCTTCCTGTTTTACAATGTACCCAAGATTTTCTTTATATTCAGGTATAGTGAGACCAACAGTTCAGGGGATGACTGCTATTGAAAGACAGTTTGTGACTCTAGGTTCTCGCAGAAGGCGGCAGGCCAGGCATTGCAGGGCCTCATGGGAAACAACAGGATTGGTCAGGAGACAGAGGGAGCAAGGGGAAAACCTGGGCAATAGTCTTTAGCATGGTTTCCACAGAAAAGTCAATGCAAGGCACGGTAAGCAGATTTAGGATTGTCTAGTTTGAGTACAGTGAGCTCTGGGTCCCAGGGGTTGTCCCTGGTTGCCTGGCACCTGGCTCTGGGGTGATTAGGGTAGGTGGATAGTGACCTAGAGTGTGAGAGCCAGATAGAGAAGGTTGTGGGGGTGTCGGTGGGTAACTGGCTTTGGATTGGTTGGTTTGCATACGAAAGGCACACTTTCATATGCAATACACACTTTCATATGCAATACACACTTTCAATATGCAGTACACACTTTCATACGCAGTGGCTCATGCCTGTATTTCCAGCACTTTGGGAGGCCGAGGCGGGCGGATCACGAGGTCAGGAGATTGAGACCATCCTGGCTAACACAATGAAACCCTGTCTCTACTAAAAATACAAAAAATTAGCTGGGTGTGGTGGCATGCACCTGTAGTCCCAGCTACTCGGGAGGCTGAGGCAGGAGAATCGCTTGAATCCAGAAGGCTGAGGTTGCAGTGAGCTGAGATCGCGCCACTGCACTCCAGCCTGGGTGACAGAGCAAGACTCTGTCTCAAAAAAAAAAAAAAAAAAAAAAAGACGAAGAAAGGCACACTCAGATCAAAAGGGAGTCATGTGCTATCTCTAGCAATCCAATCCTGAGAGGGTTGGACTCTACCTAGTCAGTAGTCTGGCCCCCAAATGCCAGAGCATCACAAGTACAGAAAATAAGGCTGGACGCAGTGGCTCATGCCTGTAATCCCAGCATTTTGGGAGGCCAAGGCAGGAGGAATGCTTGAACCCAGGAGTTGGAGACCAGCCTGGGCAACATGGCAAAACCTCATCTCCACAAAAAATACAAAAATGTGCCTGTAGGCCAGCTACTCAGGAGGCTGAGGTGGGAGGGTCGCTTGAGCCCAGGGAAGTTGAGGCTGCAGTGAACCATGTCACTGGACTCCAGCCTGGGCGACAGAGTGAGACCTTGTCTCAAAAACAAAAAACAAAGAAAAAAAAAGAATACAGAGAATGAGAAGAAATGGTTAATAAACACACCAGCAGTCACTGTGTGCTCTGTGTTGTCCTGTGTGCCTCCTAAGCACATGCTGTTGAAATCTCCCAGCTCATTTCCTTCGACAATTTCAATAGTGCCTGTACCTGTTGTAGATTTTGAGTTAAAATTAGGTTTGTAGTCATCCAATTTGAGAATAACATGTCTTCAGAGGGAAATTTGAAACAATGCTCTGGAAACCAAAAAATTCTACTTATCGAAATTTAAGTCGTATAATGTGAAGTCTAGCCTGGGAACTAAAGCTTGCTTTGTGACTTATTCTTTTTGTTTATAAAACACAACCAAGAACAGTTTTCATTTTCAATGCAATGTTGCATTTTTTAAAATGACAGATCATGTTCTTAGAATTAAAAAGTCACTTAATCATGCTTCATCTTTTTTTTTTCTTTGAGACAGAGTCACTGTGTCGCCCAGGCTGGAGTGCAGTGGTGTGATCTCGGTTCACTGTAACCTCTGCCTCCCGGGTTCAAGTGATTCTCCTACCTCAGCCTCCTGAGTAGCTGGGATTATAGGTGCACACCACCATGCCTGGCTAATTTTTTGTATTTTTAGTAGAGACGGCATTTCGCCATGTTGACCAGGCTGGTCTCGAACTCCTGACCTCAGGTGATCTGCTGACCTCATCCTCCCAAAGTGCTGGGATTATAGGCGTGACCACTGTGCCCAGCCCATGCTTTATCTTTTAATAAATTGTTTATTAATATGTACTTCCATTAGTTTACTAGAGCTGCCATAACAAAGTACTACAGACTGGGTGACTTAAACAACAGAAATTTATTTTCCCAGAGTTCTGGAGGCTGGAAGTCTATGATCAAGGTGTAAGCAGGGTTGGTTTATCCTGAGGCCTCCCCTTGGCTTGGAGATGGCTGTCTTCTCCCTGTGTGTCCACATGCCTTCCCTCTGTGCATGTCTGTGTCCAGATTTCCCCGGCTTATATCATATTTGATAAGCGCCTGCTCATATGACCTCATTTTACCATAACCACCTCTTTAAAATCCCCACCTCCAAATACATTCTGAGGTACAGGGGGTAAGGACTTCAACATATAAATTTTGAAGAGACACAAGTCGGTCCATAGTATAATATTTACATAAAATATACGATGTTGGGCTGGGTGCGGTGGCTCACGCTTGTAATCTAACACTTTTGGAGGCCAAGGCAGGTGGATCACCTGAGGTCTGGAGTTTGAGACCAGCCTGGTCAACATGGTGAAACCCCATCTCTACCAAAAATACAAAAAATTAGCCAGGCATGGTAGAGGACACCTGTAATCCTAGCTACTCAGGAGCCACTCCAGCCTGGGCAACAAGAGTGAAACTCTGTCTCAAAAATAATAATAATAATAATAATAATAATATAGGGTGTTTGTTACTTGCAAGCACCTTTCTAAAAGTGGTTATGACAGCACATAATTAAATAGACATAATTTCTTCACTACATGGAGTTACTACCTCTGTTCCTATTTAAAAAAAAAAAAGCAAAGTTTCCAAACCAACACAGACTTTGAGACTTTGAAGTCTAATAAATACGAATACAATAACCTATGACAATAGCCAATTATTTCTAGTGATTACCACGCATTATACATTGTGCTAAATTCTTATTTAATCCCTGTCATAACAACTCTATGATATAAATACAATTATTATTCTTGTTCTATGAATGAGTAAAGGCTTGGAAGTTAAGTGACTCGCTCCAAATCATAAGAAGGGTAAAGGTGGTGTTGAAAACCAGGTGTCAGGCTCCAGAACCCAGACTAGTGACTGTTATACTACACTGGACATTGTTCATATTCTGATGGGGCTAGAAATTTATGGACACCAGCAGGAGCCTTTTGTGTTGAAGCCTCCTGGTGGCTAGAAAACAGGGATTCAGGTCAGGCTATGCTTTTTAATGCAAGGCAGAGTCACCATTCAGTAGCTTGGCATTGACACAGTGCCCCACAGGGTTAAAGAAACTCATAACCTACAGAAAGCTTGAGCTTGTCTTGCAGGAGGGCAGATAAAGAAACAGTTTGCTATAATCCCATCTGCTTACAAAGCTGGCTGAAGCAGTCTGGAACCAATATGGCTGACTGGAGTCTGCACAGCATAGACTTGGAGGCCAGATGAGTGACTTTTTTTTTTTTTTTTTGAGGCAGGGTCTCACTGTGTCACCCAGGCTGGAGTGCAGTGGCTTGATCTCAGCTCACTGCAACCTCTGCCTCCCAAGTTCGAGCGATTCTTTTGCCTCAGCCTCCCACGTAGCTGGGATTACAGGCATGTGCCACCATGCCTGGCTAATTTTTGTACTTTTTTTTAGTAGAGATGGGGTTTCACTATGTTGGCCAGGCTGGCCTCAAACTCCTGAACTCAAGTGATCCTCTCACCTCGACCTCCCAGAGTGCTGGGATTACAGGCATCGAGCCACCATGCCCGGATGATGAATGACCTTTTTATGTCACAACCAGTTCCCTCCAAATTTGCACATGCGACCCATGAAGAAGCTTGAAGAGGCAACTGCACATACCCAGGGACTTTCCAAACTCTGCTTCCTTTCAGCCAATCATTGTCCAGCTCCAAAATTCCACCTCCAAGATCTTTCTCTTAAATCTAAGACTGTAAGTCTTGTATGGGGAGACAGATTTGAGCCTGACTCTTGTCTCCTTGCTTGGCTGCCTGGCAATAATCCTTTCTCCCTACAAAAATCTGGTGCTTTGGTGTTTGGCTTTCTGTTACATGGGCAGATGAACCCATTTCTATCTGGTGACAGTATTCTTTTCACGTCTGCCAAAAGGTGGTGTTTTCATGAGGTAGGAAAGAAACGTTTTGCTAGATCCATCTCTTACCTTGAATGTAAAACTTGCATACGATGAAATGCACAGTCATTCATTAGATTTTGACAAATGCATTTGCCTTGTAACCACAAAAGCCTACCAAGACACAGAATATTACCATCACCCTAGAAAATTGCCTCATGCAACCTTTCCAGTCAATCCCCACCTATCCCAGAAAAGCAACAGTTCTGATTTTTTTCACTTGGGTTGGTTTTAAATTTTACAGATTTACTTGCATTTATGTTAAGTTCTCCAGGAGCCTTTACATCACTTGTTATATCACTATCAAACTCCTTCAAAGTGCTGTGGATGCTTGGGATCAAGGGAGAAGAACGGGGAGGGAAATTTGCATTTTAAAGTCTTTTAAAAAAAAAAAAACTCTATAGGAGCTGGTTATTCTGAGTATTAAACTAATTTTGCACAGAATAAAAGAGTCACCCCCAAGCAAATAATTAAAAAGAATAGCCAACCAAGTCAGCTACAGTTAATTAACGGCAGTTTTTGAAAGACCACCAGACAGTGTAGACTCCAGGCAAGCAGAGAAGCAGGTGGTTTTTCCTCCCTCGGGACTGCCAGAGGGCTCCTGTGCATCAGGACTAGCCTCTTACTCCCTCATGCCCTGTGGTGGTCATGACAGCCCCTACCAGGTAGGAGGGGCAGAAGTCCTCATTTCTCATAAGGGAAAACTGGTTTAGGTGGCATAAGTGGCAGCCTCCTGCTCACACAGCAAGTGATCCACACAGCAGCCTTTCTGTCTGTCTGTGGCTGCTCTTTCAGACTAAGGTTTTAATGACTGATAGTAGCTTGCACCAGACATTCTCCTCTGGTAAATCCCAACACAGACATGTGTCCAAGGAAAGTCCTGCCATTTACCTCTTGGAGTAGAGATCTGTCAACGTATACTTGCATTAAGCGCTTTGAGATAGAGATGTATGAATTTGGATAAGTTGCTCTTCTCTGGGAAGGGATCAAAAGCATCTGGCTCATAATATTAATAATGTCAATTATTATTAATTGACTAACCATATTAACTAACAAAAATGACAATAATAACAAAAGCCACATCAGGCTGGGAGCAGTGGCTCACACCTATAACTCTAGCACTTTGGGAGGCTGAGGCAAGAGGATTGCTTGAGCCCAGGAGTTCAGGATCAGCCTGAGCAACATAGTAAGCCCTCGTCCCTACAAAAATAAAAATAAAAGTTAAAAATTAATCAGATGTGGTGGTGTACACCTGTAGTACCAGCTGCTTGGGAGGATGAGATGGGAGGATTGCTTGAGCCCGGGGGATCGAGGCTGCAGTGAGCTGTGATTGCACCACTGCACTCCAGTCTGGGTGGCAAAGTGAGATCCTGTCTCAAAAAAAAAAAAAGAAAAAGAAAAAATTATATGATAATCGCAGTAAATGGAAATAGTTGACAAAATACAGCATTCATCCCTGATAAAAACTCTCAGCAAATGAATAAGAGGGAATTTCTTCAACTTGATAAAGGGCATCTGCAAAAGTCCTATGTTGTTACTGTTGAAAGACTGTGAATACTTCCTGCTAACAGGAGGAAGAAGACACGGATGTTTGCTCCCACCACTTTTATTTAACATTATGTGAGAGCTTCTTTCCAGGGCAATCAGGCAAGAAAAATAAATAAAAGACATCTAGACTGGAAAAGAACAAGTAAAACAATCTTTCTTTACACACATGAGCATTTGTCAGATCCTTCTATCGGAAAATTGGATTGGATTTTCCATTAGAAATTGCATCAGAAAACCTGATTGGCTCTGCAAAGGAATTACTAGAACTAGGAATTTGGCATTTTCTTAAACAGTTAAACATGTACCTACCGGAATTCCTAGCCATGCCAAGCCTAGATATTTAACCAAAAGAAAAGAAAAAATAAATCCATACAAAAATATGTATACAGATGTTCATAGCAGCTTTATTTGTAATAGCCCAAAACAGAAAACCACCCAAATGCTCATCAATGGGCAAATGTATATTACAAAACTGTGATATATCCGTATAATAAAATATTACTCAACATTAAAAAGAAAGGAACTATTGATACACACAACATGGATGAATCTCAAAATAATTATTGTGTGATAAGCCAGACAAAAAAGAGCAAATATCATATAATTCCATTTATATAAATTCTAGGCTGGGCATGGTGGCTCATGCCTGTAATCCCAGTACTTTTCGGGGCATAAGCTGGTGGATCACCTAAGGTCGGGAGTTTGAGACCAGCCTGGCCAACATTAGTGAAACCCCGTCTCTACTAAAAACACAAAAATTATCCGGGCATGGTGCCACGTGCTTGTAATCCCAGCTACTCAGGAGGCTGAGGCAGGAGAATCGCTCGAACCCAGGAGGCGGAGGTTGCAGCGAGCTGAGATCGCACTACTGCACTCCTGCCTGGGTGACAAAGTGAGACTCCATCTCAAAAAAAAAAAAATTCTAGAAAACACCAACTAATCTGTATTGAAAGAAAGCACATCAGTGTTGGAGTGTTGGCTAGGGAATGAGGAATGGGTGGGGAAGATCAAGAGGGAGGCATTGCCAAGGGGTCCAAGAAAACTTTGAGGGGGATGAAGATGTGTACTTTTTGAGATGATAGTTTTGCTGGTGTATACATATATCAAACTATATACTTTAAATATGTGCAGCTTATTGTCTGTCAGTTACACCCCCAACAAAGTTGCTTTTTTTAAAAAAAAGGCGGTGGGGGGGTCGGGTGCGGTGGCTCAGGCCTGTAATCCCAGCACTCTGGGAGGCAGGGGCGGGTGGATCACCTGAGGTCAGGAGTTCGAGACCAGCCTGACCAATATGGTGAAACCCTGTCACTACTAAAACTACAAAAATTAGCTGGACGTAGTGGCATGCGCCTATAGTCCCAGCTACTGGGGTGGCTGAGACAGGAGAATTGGTTGAACTTGGGAGGCGGAGATTGCAGTGAGCCGAGATCACACCACTGCACTCCAGCCTGGGCAACAGAGTGAGATTCAGTCTCAAAACAAAACAAACAAACAAACAAACAATCTGTTGCCAGTTTCCTAGGAATGCTCTGGGCTTATTCTCTGCATTTTCCCACCCTCCCCCTCCACTCCCTCTCCCCTCCTCCCCCTCTCCTCTCCACAAAAGGGAACACATCATACAGGCTGTACTGCTCCTTACTTTGTCAGTCTCTGGTGTGTTTTAGGCTTATTCCATATCAGCACACAGGCTTTGCCTCATTCTTTTTGATGGCTGTGTAGTTCTGACCTCAGTGCTCTAAAGCCATGCATTTAAGTGATTTGTCCTCTGCTTGTTCAGCTCTGAAATTTGTCATTACGCAGGCTTAACCCTGTATCAGTTAGGAGCCGCTTTTCTATTCCACCCTCTTATTGTTAATATGTGAGTCCAAGAGATTATGAGTTAATTGAGGGCAGGGACTCCCATATCCACATCTCTATCTTCCACCAAAAAATAATGTTCTGCTCTGCAAATAGCAAATACAAAAAGCACAGCACAAAGTTCGCATCCAGCAGGCTTCATCCCAGCAGAATAAGCGAGAGGGACTCAGCACCAGTCAGTCCCATTTTGGTTAGTGAGAAGGTGGTGCCTTAGGGAAGAACCCTGCATACTTCGAAGGCTGCTCTAGGGTCTGTAATCACAGCCCTCTGCGTTTGGGTTCATTCACACGGTGTTTATCTTGTGGGATTTGCTCCACAACACCCTTCAGGAAGGGTTTTGAAGGTTGTGGAAAAATCAGTGTGTGCAGCCAACAACAGGGCAACAAGCCAATTGTGGTTATACAGGGCTGTTTTAAGAGTCAAGCCATGTTTGGGATGGGGGTGGGGTGCACAGTCTTGTGTCAAGCATTTTCTGTAGCAGAGCTCAATCAGCATCTACAAGGCAGGGCTGGGCCACTCCTGCCTCTGAGCCTGTCTTCAGTAGTGGGTGCCTTTGTAACGAGCCAGCCTGTCCCCGGACCCAGGCAGAGTGACAAAACAGCTACACATTCATGAAGAACACTGGCTGTCTCCATAACAACCACGGTTAACATGACTCTGTAGAACTACGGGCGTGGCCCTTGGGTCTCCTGGCCTGGCTACCAACATGCCTGTGGCTTCTCATTGGGCCCCGTGAGTGCTGGCAGGGCTGTGAAGCAGGTGTGACTAATGGGTCAGCTCCCCGCTGGGACTGTGACCCTGAAGCTAACAAACCTAAGGGCAAGGCCAGGCGCAGCAGCTTTCTGAGTCTCTTCTGAAGTGGCTTGAAGTCGATACTGTGTGTGTATGTAAGATCTAGCCTGAAGGAAGGCGCTTTGTTCAGTTGCTAACTTATTTTCTTGGTGGTAAGCTTTAGATATCACTTAGCTTTTATGTTTGCTTGTTTTGTTACAGATTAAGTAGCTGTCATAAGAAAAAGGACTATTTACTTACTATCTGGAGTCTTGTTCTGTTTGATACCCCTAGGCACATGTTCAATTTAGAGATAAGAGCCCTGGAAGTTATAGATTGCAAACGGTTTTTTCCCTGAAAACAAAACTGACATATTTATATACAATGATAAATACATAGATAGACTAATGATCAGTTTATGGATATTTGGCAATATGCCTCTCAATAATCATCACATTATTCATAATGTTTATAAATTCATAAATATAAGCGCACATTACAGCAACTTATTAACAACGTTCTATAAGCCAGAAAAGCACCATGAATACAAAATAAATTATTATAGTTCCTGAACAGTACTTTAACCTGCTAAATATTTTGTGGCCTTCAACAGCTCAGCCAGACAGTCAAAAGGAGAGCAACTTAGCAGAAGATTTTGGTCTAGCTGAGGATTCAGATCACTGAAGAACTTAAGTTTAGGCTGTTAAACAAAATTATGGGAGCCCGTTATTTTGGACTGAACTCCTGTACTAGGCCCCAACAGACGAGACCAAACCAAAATGGAGTCATTCATGCTAAATGCCTCATCATCAAATAGAAGCTTTAAGGAAGCAGATAGATCCAACATAGACTAGTTTTTCTTGAGAACAGAAGATTCCAGTCTACCTGTGTCAGTGCAATAAGGAAGTCCTCTCTGCTTTAATTTTTACACAAAAAGTAACCTCATGTTAGCCAATCCGACTTAAAAAATTTTTTTTCCTATTTCCTTGTTCTCACCTTACAAAACCCACTGTTCTGCTGCTGTCCAGCAGGAACCCTCATGCTATTTTGTAGAATGGAAGCTGCCCTGATTCATGAATTGCAAATAAAAGCCAATTAGATCTATAACTATATTTGTTGGAATTTTGTCTTTTGACAAGACCAACTGGACCTTCCCTTTCTTGGTTAAAATCTGCAAGACTCTTCTTCCTTGGTCACACTGGACAATTGGCTTGTTAGAGCTGCAGTCAGGGGAACCTGGGAGAGACTCACCTTGCGAAGAAGACAAAGGCCACAGTGCTAATGGTGGTGGTGCAGGTATCCTGAGATGGCCAGAGCTCAGAGAAGTTCATGTCAAGAGGTGACAAGCCACAGTGAATTTACGGAATTTTTGTTTCTATGTTTATGGAAATTTATGTGTGCACTCATGCCGTGTTATGGACTGAATTGTGTCCTCCCAAAATGCATATGTTGAAACCCTAACCTCTAAAGTGACAGTGTTTGGAGGTAGGGCCTCTGAGGAAGTAATTAAGGTTAAAGAGGTTATAAGAGTGGGGCCCTAGTGATGAGATTTGTGCCCCTGTAAGAAGAGACACCAGCCCTCACTATTTCTCCCTGTCCCTCTCTCTTTCTGTCTGTCTTTCTGCCATGTAAGGACACACAAAGAAGGCAGCCACCTGCAAGCCAGGAAGAGAGCCCTCACCAGGGACCAAAATGGCCAGTGCCTTGATTTTGGACTTCAGCCTCCAGGAGAGTAAGAAATAAATTTCTGTTTCTTAAGCCACCTAATCTGTGATATTTTGTTATGGCCATTTGAACTGACTCAGACAGCCAGGATCACTTATTTAGTTGTTCATTAATTTATTGATCCATTCAAGAAATTCAACAACTCTCTATTGAGTGCTTTATGTACCAGGCACTGTTTTTGGAGGTCAGGATGCATCAGTGACAGAAGACAAAAGGATTCCTACATTGTAAGCTTACCTGTAGGGACAGTAAACAATCAACATTAGAAGTAACTAAATCTGTGGTGATGATACTATACATTTTGTGATGTACCTTAACAGTACATAAATGTCTTTTACACCCATTATTGCATCTGACCTGGCAGACCCCGGGAGGTATGAGGAAATGAAGCCCACTCTCCAGGTCACATGGCTGGTACCAATTATAGTAGTAGCTAATAAGTATTTAGCTGCTTATTATGTGCTAGGAGCTGTTCTATGTATGTGTTAACTCATTGAATCCTAGCAACAATTCTAGAAGTTGTTTTCTACAATAAAGGCACAGAGAAGTAATTTGTTCAAGGTCAGCTGGGTGCAGTGGCTCACACCTGTAATCCCAGCACTTTGGGAGGCTGAGGCGGGTGGATCATGAGGTCAGGAGTTCAAGACCAGCCTGGCCAAGATGGTGAAACCCCATCTTTACTAAAAATACAAAAATTATCCAGGCGTGGTGGCAGATGCCTGTAATCACAGCTACTTGGGAGGCTGAGGCAGGGAATTGCTTGAATCCGGGAGGTGGAGGTTGCAGTGAGCTGAGATTGTGCCACTGTACTCCAGCCTGGGTGACAGAGGAAGGCTCCATCTAAAAAAAATAAATAAATAAATAAATAAAATAAATAAATAAATTTGCTCAAGGTCAGACTATAGTAAGTGCTGAGCCATGTTCTGAACTAGTGAGCATGCATCCGTCATGTGAAGCTCCTCCTTCTCTTGAGCCATCACTCAGTTAGTTGTTTGCCCTCCTGGTAGACTGTAAGCTCCTTGCAGGCAGGCCCCCAACTCTCTGCTGCACTGCTTTCTTGGGCACACAGCAAGATGTCCACAAAGTCTGAACACATAGGCAAACGTGCACAGTGTCATCAAGGACATCTGCAACTTGTAAAATCTGTTTCCAGACTTTATAAATACTCTGTAGGTACTGAATGAATGAATGGATGGATGGACGGATGAAATCTGGGTCCTTTAGCCTTAGCTTCCCACCACACCACCCGCGTTCTTTAGATAGTTAACATCTATTTCCTGCCACAGTTCTCTGTCTAAGAATACAGATTTTGAGGATGAGAGGGGGTAATATAACTAGCTTTGCATTATGCAAGAAGGGAGAGTCATCCTTTCCTTTAATACTTAAATAGTAACAATGCAGGCCTCATTCTTCAGAAAGCCCGGGATCACTTCTAAGGATCCTGGTGAGTCTGCAAATTTCTATACATTCATTTGTTGTTGTTTTCCACTTCTTGCTGTGGATGCCTGCTCTGGGTTTCTCCCGCCTCTGGCCATCCCTGGATAACTCTGATGCCTGCATGGCTGTAGCAGAGACTCTGAATGCAGGTTGTATGCCTGATTTAGTTTCCTACGCTGCTATAATAAATTACCACATATTTAGTGGATTAGAACAACACAAATTTATTATCTTACAATTCTGTAGGTCAGAAGTCTGACATGGGTTTCACTGGGCTCAAATCAAGGTGTCAGCAAGACTGTATTCCTTCTGAAGCCTCTAGGGAAGAATCTGGTCTTTTACCTCCTCCAGCTTCTGGAGGGCACCTGTATGCCTTGGCTCAGGGTCCCCTTCCATTTGCTAAAGCCAGCAACGTTGCATTTTTTGTTCCTTCCTTCTGTCATCATGTTTCCCTCTGACTACAGCCAGGAAGCATTCTCTGCTTTTAAGGGTTCATGTGATGGCATTGGGTCCACCAGATAATATGAGAAAATCTCCCCATCTCAAGATACATATTTTAATCACTCCTGCAAAGTCCCTTTTGCCATGTAAAATAACATATTCACAGGTCCTGGGATTAGGGCATGAACACTCTGGGGGAGGGGGATTACTATGTATACCACAGTGCTGACATCGGTCTTCCCTTCTGTACTAATAGAACTTCTGGTTTTTCTGGTTTTTAATTGAACACGTGGGCATCCAAAATAAAAATTACATCTTCCAGCCTCTGTTGCAGCTAGGTGCTGTCATGGGAGTATGTTCTGGTCAATTAGATATGGAGATATCATGTGGGGCTTGAGGCGCTATCCCTCAAACATGGGGGAGTAACCTTCTTCACTGCCTTCCCCCTTCCTGAGAATGTGACCTGGCAGCTGTCAGTCAGGTAGTCATTTTGGACCCTAGGTGGATGTGACATGTTGAAGATGGTGGAGCAACAGAATAAAAGGACCCCAGGTTCCTGATGGTCATGGAGCCCCCACACCAGTCCTAGGCTGTTTGACTTTGGACTTTGTTTACATTATTGAAATGTTGTCATATTCCATTACCTTTCACTTGCAAGTGAACCTAATCCTTACTGATATTGTGGCTGTCTCACTGATACAATGGGTTTGCTTCCTTCCAAAGTAGGGGCACAGGCCTTTATTTCTCTTTTTCCCCTAAGGCACCGAGAATACAACATTGTTAGCTATAACCAACTTCACTCACAAACTAAAAATACAGAAAAGAAAAGTTTAACACTGGACATCAGATATCCTAGCTCTGGAAGTCAGTGGGCCATGTCTTTTCAGGGGTACTTATCCCTTCTTCCCCCTTTCCTGCTACTGCAATGCTGGGGCCAGCACCTCTCCTTCTTCCTTAGGAGTCCCCCTCTCTCATTCTGCTACTCTCTGGCCCACCCTCCAAAATTGCTAAACAACCCAGTAATCTCTGCAGAGCCATGCCAGTCCATAACAAGGATGGCCTTTCAAAACATACCAATTACAGTGCATGCTTAATGTCTCAGTAGACAGCACCTACTTTTGTGTAGAAGCTTCATTTATATCCATGTGACTAAAAGGGCTCACCAATGTGATTCCTCCTTGAACTGATGGAAATTTTCCCTTCAAAATAAATTCCAGCTTTTATCACTGTTTGCAAATGTTAGTACTCTAGAATTTCCAGCCATCAAATACATAGATATCCACTGTATGTACATCTATGATTATTGAAGGCAGTAGAGAAAATCCAACAAGGGAGAAAGCTGAACAAGCGTGGAAAATGAGACCAGGAGAAGAAGTGAACAGCTTTGTATTTGGATGGAGAAGAAAACAGCAAATGCTGACATTCGTCAAAATAAGACAGAGACTAGGGTTGCAACGAAGTTGCAGTGAGATGAAGGTGGCTGCACTGGTTGTAGATGGTTGAGATGGTCCCTGGAAGTGGCAAGGCTTGAGCAAGGCTGGGAGATAGCAGCAGAACCTCGATGTGCTGCCTCAGTCTGGGGCAAACGGGCTTCCCCAACACCCCGGCTGGTTGGATCTCTGGCTTTGCATCCTTTCTGATGTGGTTTTCTTCTTTGCATACCTTTTGCCATCACTGATTTGCTGACATCTACATTAAGAAGTTGGCCCTGGAGTGAATTCTGAAAATGACTACATGCTTCTTGAATAAAGAAGATAGGACTGTCAGTAGAAGAATTTCAAAGCTCTAAGGGACCATCCTTTTATTTTACACTGTGATATGGTTTGGCTGTGTCCCCATCCAAAATCTCATTTTGAATTGTAATAATCCCCATGCGTCAAGGGTGGAACCAGGTGGAGATAATTGTTCTCGTGACAGTGAATGAGTTCTCATGAGATCTGATGGTTTTATAAGGGGCTTCCCCCTTCGCTTGTCTCTCATTCTTCTCCTTCCTGCTGCCATGTGAAGAAGGACATATTTGCTTCCACTTTCAACATGATTGTAAGTTTCCTGAGGCCTCCCCAGCCCTGGGGAATTGTGAGTCAATTAAACCTCTTTTCTTTATAAATTACCCATTCTCAGGCAGTTCTTTATAGCAGCGTGAGAATAGACTAATATATATTGTTATTAATTTGGAGAACTCTATGAAATGGGTAGGATTTCACCCACTCATAGCTAAGTTGTTAAAACTAGACCCTTTGGTTCATGTTTAAAAACGTTTCCAACAGCTGATGGTTTTACAGGGGCTGAATATAAAAGTATTTGTACTGAAAGATTTTGTGTATTCATTAAGAAACATAGTAATGTCTTTTCTTTAACATTTTAAGGGCTGATCAGGGTTTAATATGATGCAAATAATATGATGATTAATAAGGTGAGGTTTTTATTAATTCAAAAGTAAATTATTTAAAAGCGGGGAAGGATTTTGAGAGAAGGAACAAAGTGCTCTTAGACGGCATGGAGGCTATAATACAAAAGATATACAGGAAATGCAGGCCCATAATGTATTTATTGGCTCTAAGTTCCAGCCTAATTTTTAGATTAAGTGGGACTCTTATGAAAAGACAGGTCATGATCAACAGGTTGATATAGTCTTAGGAAATGTAGATAACATCCAGCTATTGGAAAGTTAGCATGCATGCTCTCTTACTTGGATATCTCCCCCTTTCCTTTAAACTCTTGAGCCCCCTAAAATTAAGGAGTATGTAGTTCAAGCATATTTTTTATTACTGTTACAGTAAGTATGCTTGTGGCCAAAACATTTATTTTATTTTTATTTTATTTATTTACTTATTTTTGAGACGGAGTCTCGCTCTGTTGCCCAGGCTGGAGTGCAGTGGTGCGATCTCGGCTCACTGCAAGCTCCGCCTCCCAGGTTCACGCCATTCTCCTGCCTCAGCCTCCGGAGCAGCTGGGACTACAGGCGCCGGCCACCACACCCGGCTAATTTTTTGTGTTTTTAATAGAGACGGGGTTTCACCGTGTTAGCCAGGATGGTCTCGATCTCCTGACCTCGTGATCTGCCCACCTCGGTCTCCCAAAGTGCTGGGATTACGGACGTGAGCCACCGCGTCCATCCCAAAACATTTATTTTTACAATGTCTGTAACTTGCTTAAATACTTCAGCAAAATCAGCGTGATATTTACTCATTCAACAAATATTTGTGTCCTCACTATTCATCAGGCATTATTTTAGACGCTGCAATGAACAAAACAGACAGAAATTCTGGCCTTCGTGGAGCTTACATTCTCATTTGTTATTTAAATCGAAATTTCATTTAAGAAGAATTTGTATTCTAAAGGTGATCAGCTAGTATTTAACCAGAAAGGCCACATTCCCACAGCAGCTACTGTAAGTACCTGAGAAGCTATCCCTGCTAGCCCTAAAGGCTTTATATGAGGAATGTTAGAAATGGACTCTTGTCATTGAAATTAGTGGCATTCAATATAATATGTGAACTGTCTTAAATATTTTGAGGATATTCCCTCCCTTATAAACAGGGCATAATATCTGGTAAACTCTCCGGGTGCAGTGGCTCATGCCTGTAATCCTAGCCCTCTGGGAGGCTGGGGCGGGCCAATCACCTGAGGTCAGGAGTTTGAGACCAGCCTGGCCAACATGGTGAAACCCAGTCTCTACTAAAAATCGGCACGCATCTATAATCCCAGCTACTCAGGAGGCTGAGGCAGGAGAATTGCTTGAACCCGGGAGGTGGAGGTTGCCATGAGCCAAGATCGTGCCACTGCACTCTATCATGGGAGACAGCAAGACTCTGTCACAAAAAAAAAAGAAAAAGAAAAAGAAAAAAAATCCGTATTAATCCTCCTACCTTTCAGAATGGCTCTTAGGGTTAGCAAGTCTGGAATTGATTTTGAAGATTTTTAATTGCCTGATGCTGACTATAAACTAAGCAGTTATGCAATTATGCTTTTAGGATGTTGTTGCATCTCCCTAAAGAGAACCAGTTTTGGAAGGTATGGTTGAAGCATCTAGAGGAATACAGAACAGAGTGCCCTGAGTGTACCAGACAGATTGTATAAACTGTTTCTCCACTGCTTGCTAATGGCTTTGTCTAATAAAAGTTTGCTTACATATAAAAAAAGAGAAATGCATGATCAGGAACTGACTTAGCTCACTATGGAAGGAGCAGTGGGGGAAAAAAAAAAAACAACTAGAATTTCACAAATGAAGGCAAACTGCAGTGTTGACAGACGCTTCCCTGCAGCAAGGATGGCTCAAGGAGAAAATGTATTTTAGATTAGGCAGAGTGGGAAGAGGGAAGAGGCAACAGCCACAGCTGTGAGAAAGGCGTATCACTGCCCCTTCTGTTGCAGCCTCAACCGCGTTGTGGTCACGTGGTTCCTGGGCCTGCTCTTACACCCAGGTACATGAGCTCACTTGCAACTACAGGTCCCAGGGACATCTATCTCAAAGATGCTTGGCATCTGCACTGTCATAAACTACAATCAATGTTTTATCACTTTAACTGCTAGTTTTATTAAGTCTCACATTTAATAAAGACACATTTCTGGACAAATAGAACAGGTTTTCTTTGAGATATATGAAGACTTCCATCTGTCTCCTTGTGTTTAGATCTGGTCTCTGAAGACATGATCAGCTCCAAATGCCTGTCCCTATATGCAAGTTCAATTTCATTGGTTTTCCTGCTTTCATAAGCTCTAGAAAGGCTTGCTTTGATTAAGAACAATGGCACTAAAGGACACTAATCTGAAACCATTCACAGTCACACAGCTTAATTAAGAATAGAGACTGTTTATATATATATATATATATATATATTTTTTTTTTTTTTTTTTTTTTGATGGAGTCTTGTTCTGTTGCTCAGGCTGGAGTGCAGTGGAGCAATCTCGGTTCACTGCAAGCTCCCCTTCCTTGGTTCAAGCGATTGTAGGGCCTCAGACTTCCAAGTAGCTGGGATCACAGCCACCATGCCTGGCTAATTTTTTTTTTTTTTTTTTTTTGGTATTTTTAGTAGAGACAAGGATTCGCCATGTTGGCCAGGCTGATCTCAAACTCCTGACCTCAAGTGATCCACCTGCCTCGGCCTCCCAAAGTGCTGGAATTACAGATGTGAGCCACAGGGCCAGGCTGAGACGGTCAATATTAACATGACTTTATTCTTCCAGGAAATTCTTGCCCAGGAAGATAACATTGCAAATGACTTTATGGTTTATGCCAAAAACTTCCTGGAAACCCATTTATCTGAACTGTGGACTCAACTATCTCTTATTATCAGGGTTAATAGCTCCCTTTTCAGAAAAGCAGTTTGATCGACTGGGCTTATCAAACAGCTCTTTGTTCCTTAAGGCTCAGTTCAAAGCTGAAATCTCCTCTCTGAATTTTTTTTTTTTTTTTTTGAGATGGAGTCTCGCTCTGCTGCCTAGGCTGGAGTGCAGTGGCATGATATCAGCTCACTGCAACCTCCACCTCCCAGCTTCAAGCGATTCCCCTGCCTCAGCCTCCTGCATAGCTGGGATTACAGGTACCCACCACACCCAGCTAATTTTTGTATTTTTAGTAGAAACAAGGTTTTGCCATGTTGGCCAGGCTGGTCTCAAACTCCCAACCTCAGGTGATCCACTGGCCTCAGCCTCCCCAAGTGCTAGAATTACAGGCGTGAGACACCATGCCCCGCCCTCTCTGCACCTATTAAAGTACAAATCTTGCCTACACTTGGTCAGGTCCCACACCTGCACTGAAGGACCTACCTTACACCAAACCTCTGAAGCCTTACCCTTGAGACACTGCTGTGACTGTGCTGGTAGCCACCATGGTCTTGCTTGATCAACAGATTGGTAGTCCTTCAACCTGTCGAAGGAGTTGCTCAGCTTTCAACAATGTCAACATCAAAACTGAATCCTGGGCCAAGCGTGGTGGCTCATGCCTGTAATCCCAACACTTTGGGAGGCCAAGGCGGGTGGATCACCTGAGGTCAGGAGATCGAGGCTACCCTGGCCAACATGGTGAAACCCCGTCTCTACTAAAAATACAAAAAATTAGCTGGGTATGGTGGTATGTGCCTGTAATCCCAGCTACTCGGGAGGCTGAGGCAGGAGAATCACTTGAACCCAGGAGGTAGAGGCTTCATTGAGCAGAGATCATGCCACTGTACTCCAGCCTGGGCGACAGAACGAGACTCTGCCTCAACAACAACAACAACAACAACAACAACAACAACAACAAAACCAACAACACTGAATCCTGGATTGATGGATTATCATGAAAGGTATCATGAGTTGGTGCACTAGGTACTGTGTGAAGTGCTTGATATTTATAAACTCATTTAAGATTTGGTAGTTACCTAGTGGAGAGGGAACAATAGCACTTATGGAAGGGCTTACCATGGGATTGGAATTGCTCTAAATGCTTTGCATGTGTTCACTCATTTAATCCTGACCAAAAACCTAGAAGGTTGTCAACCCCCATTTTTTTGCAGAGGAGGAAACTGAGGCACGGGGAAATTTAGTCACTTGTCCAAGGACATACAAAGGCAAATGACAAAGCAAGCATTTTCATTCAGACTTCTCTTGCTATTTAAATTTTCTTATACTTGACATGTGGCTCATGTCAATTTTATAACTTGGCCAACATCATACAGTTGTAGTGATGAAGCTGAGACTTAAATCCAGGATTTTAAATCTAAAACTAATATTTCTAACCATATCAGTGTTTGTTTTTATTCAATTGGCAACATTTTAATGTTTCTTTTCTTTTTATCAGGGCAAAATTTGATCCCTATAAGGATAAAATATATTCTTAATAAGTTGAAAGGTTGTATATTTTAAAATTTTTGGTTGCCGGGTACAGTGGCTCATGCCTGTAATCCCAACACTTTGGGAGGCCAAGATGGGAGGATCACCTGAGGTCAGGAGTTCAAGACCAGCCTGACCAACATGGTGAAACCCCCTCCCTACTAAAAATACAAAATTAGCCAGGCATGGTGGCACATGCCTGTAATCCCAGCTACTCGAGAGGCTGAGGCAGAAGAATTGCTTGACCCTATTTTATTTTGATAGTGAATTTATCCATGTTTATTTTAATTATGAAATATGCAACCAGCCCAAATGCCCATCAATTAATTAGTGGATAAATAAATTGTGGTATATGTATACCATGGAATACTATTCAGCCATAAAAAGGAATGAAATAATGGCATTCACAGCAACCTGGATGGAGTTGAAGACAAGGATATCTGCAATTGCCACTTCTTTTCAGCCTTGTAATTGAGTCTCTAGCCAGAAAAATTAGGCAAGGAAGAGAAATGAGAAAAAGAAGTAATCTCAGCTGGGCATGGTGGCTCATGCCTATAATCCCAGCACTTTGGGAGGCCGAGGCAGGCGGATCACTTGAAGTCAGGAGTTCGAGACCAGCCTGGCTAAGATGATGAAACCCCATCTCTACTAAAAACACAAAAATTAGCCAGGCACGGTGTTGCATGCCTGTAATCCCAGCTATTCAGGAGGCTGAGGGAGAAGAATCGCTTGAACCTGGGAGGCAGAGTTTGCAGTGAGCCAAGATCATGCCACTGCACTCTAGCCTGGGTGACAGAGCGAGACTCTGTCTCAAAAAGAAAAAGAAAAAAGAAAAACTAGAAAATGAAAACTGGCAAAAAGAGGAAAATGTAAAAGACCAGAATTCTACGTATTACCTTGAGATAATCACTGATCATAGGTTTGTGCATATTCTTTCAGATTTGTCTATGTGTTTGTACACATGTATCATAAAAAATTCATTTAATGTTTGTATAGTTGATTCTCGTTATTCACAGCAATTATATTCTATAAAGTCACCACTGACACTGAATTAGTGAATACTAAAACATTACTCCTAGGGGAATACAGGGTTAGGTGCCTGTGAGCCTCTTGTCACAACATTTTCAGCAACTGAGCAATACATAGTCTTGGTTTATGCATGTTTCTGTTGAAAGACACCTTATTTAATATATATTTTTCATCCATTAACACTGAACTCATGATGAAGAGCACTTTAATTCACTCCTGAACAAAGATTATCTAACATACATGATGATGATTTATCTGTAAGGCACATCCTAATCTTCTTGGACTTAGAAGCACTGGGCATTTTAGTACTACACTGGGAGACATTTTCAACAATGGATTTACCAACACAGAGCACAAAAATGTGAAAAACATGGCACTAAATAAACAGCATAAAGGGGCTGGGCACAATGGTTCATGCCTATAATCCCAGCACTTTGGGAAGCCGAGGCAGGTGGATCACCTGAGGTCAGGAGTTTGAGAAAAGCCTGACCAATATGGTGAAATCCCGTCTCTATTAAAAATACAAACATTAGCTGGGTGTAGTGGCGTGCCCCTGTAGTCCCAGCTCCTCGGGAGTCTGAGGTGGGAGAATCCCTTGAACCCAGGAGGCGGAAGTTGCAGTGAGCAGAGATTGCACTACTGCACTCCAGCCTGGGCGACAGAGCCAGACTCCGTTTCAAATAATAATAATAATAATAATAATAATAATAATAATAATAAATAAATAGCCAAAAGGACTTTTGGATACAGTGTGAGAGCTGAAATAAGAGGGTGGAACATCACCTTGTTTGACCTCGCTGAGAATGTGCTCGTAAGGCAACTGAAATTTTTCACTACTCTGTAGGTGTCCACAAACGACCACAAAAGCACCATGGATATTTATTTTAGGATTACAAATACATCTTAGCGAGTAGGCAAATTCACAAAATATGGAATCTGTGAATAATGAGAATCAACTGTATATGTGACAAATCAGTCCTGCAGTTTTGTAGCAAGCACTGTCCTCTCAGTATATCTTCCATATCACTAAGTATACTTCTTCATGATCATTGGCAATGGGCTAATAGTATTTTATTATATGGATATAAGAATCATTTAGACAATCTGATTTATTTCCTGGAGCCACTGTAGCAAACGGGTACTAAGCTCTGATTTATTTTATCTTGCCCAAATTCCTATCTAAGGGGTCTGGGGAGTCATCTCCTACAAATCATAAATTCCCATCAGATGGATTTTATTTAACCCTATATATTGTGACTTACTTTCCAATCTGACTCTGGCATAACATTACAAGACAAGGAAGAAAATCAAAATATTTTACCCCAAAACATGTTTCTCTGCCATATCTTTAAATGGCCCTGCAAAGCCATCCTTTGTGGGGGAAAATCTAGATCTGTAAAGAGTCTCTTAACATAGCTAGATCTTTTTCTTCCAGGTCCTCCCAATCCTGAAGAGATTAACTAAAAGTCTAGCACCTTGTAAATAACTGAATAGCCTGGGCGCGGTGGCTGGTGGGGAGGCTGAGGCAGGAGAATCTCTTGAACCCAGGAGGTGGAGGTTGCAGTGAGCCGAGATTGTGCTACTGCACTCTAGTCTGGGCGACAGAGTGAGACTCTGTCTCCAAAAAAAAAAAAAAAAAACTCTGTTGCCTCCCTTTTTTCTTTTTTGAGATGGAGTCTCGCTCTGTTGCCCAGGCTGGAGTGCAGTGGCGCGATCTCGGCTCACTACACGCTCCGCCTCCCGGGTTCACACCATTCTCCTGCCTCAGCCTCCCGAGTAACTGGGACTACAGGCACCCACCATTATGCCCAGCTAATTTTTTGTATTTTTAATAGAGACGGGGTTTCACCATGTTAGCCAGGATGGTCTCGATCTCCTGACCTCGTGATCTGCCTGCCTCGGCCTCCCAAAGTGCCGGGATTACCAGCGTGAGCCACCGCACCCAGCCTCTTGCCTCCCTTTAATAGGTCTATAAGTGACTTCATTTAGGGTCCACTCTGATAATCCAAAACCTGAGAATAAAACCTCAGGAACAGAGATAGTGTGCAAATTACATTCGCCTGCATCAAGCCTAAATACACAGATTTCAGCAAGGAGGGAGCACTAGATAAGGGAAGTTTTCAGGGTTTCCTTATGGGAGATAGGTTCAAGGTGGTAGCAGCAATGGTTAGGAAGTCCAGGGAACAGTACCCCAAATCATAGGAAATGCCAGACCAAGGGCAGTTTCAACTTCTTGTTCCACCAGGAAACTCTGAAATTTTAACACAGTTAATTTATATGGCTGTAAATATTCCCTTAGGGGAGCTATGTCACCTAGTTATAATGTGTAGTTATGGGTTCATATTCTAGCTGTACCATCAGTGCCACATTTTAGAATCTGTCATATGTTATATAATCAAAATACTACAACTGGGTAATGATAAAGAGTTTTCTTTCTTTTTTTTTTTTTTTGAGATGGAGTCTTGCTCTGCTGTGCAGGCTGGAGTGCAGTGGCAAGCTCTCAGTCCACTGCAGCCTCTGCCTCCTGGTCACAAGCAGTTCTCCTGCCTCGGCCTTCCGAGTAGCTGGGATTACAGGTGTGTGCCACCATGCCCAGCTAATTTTTGTATTTTTAGTAGAGATAGGGTTTCACCATGTTGGCCAGGCTGATCTTGAACTCCTGACCTCAGGTGATCTACCAGTCTCGGCCTCCCAAAGTGCTGGGATTACAGGCATGAGCCACTGTGCCTGGCCAAGTTTTCATCAATTATATGCAAGTACCCGGGAAGAAAAAACTTTTTCTCTACCCTCTTATTCTTAGTGTAAATTAAACTAAAAAAAGACATTAATAGGAGAAAAAGACATACAAGTTTAGGTGATGTTTTAATTTTATGTGCATGGGGGCTACACAAAAAGAAGTAAAACCTCAAAGAGGTGGTTAAGCTCAGAGACTTATGTACCATTTTAACAAGGGCAATAAATTGTGGAGAAGTGACTAGCAAAGAAAGGGTGGGGGTTGGGCCCCTAGGGGCAATAAATTGTCAAAAGGTAAATATGTGGTGAAACTAATGGAAGACAGGGTTATTTTAGGAAGGCTTCTTTGCGCAGATTCATCTCAATGTCAACTTTCCATCTTTTTCATGGACATAAAACGCCCCTGGGGAGAGAAGAGATTTATGGCAACCTAATTTCTCGGAAGTTTCTGCTTTTAGTCAGATAAGGGAAGCTACAAGAAGGCTTTCTTTCTCTATCTGTTGATTCCCAATAACCTTCAACTCAAAACAATCCATATGTCAAACTGGCATGTTTTAAGGTGGCATACTCTGGCCCCCTTCATGAGCATGTATTTCTTGCATACAAGGCCTGAAGTTTGGGGGCCAGAGTGCAGCTGGCCAGGCCAGCACCAGATACGCTCCTGGCATTTCAGGGGCTGGGGCTACAAAAGCTAAGGCCCTGGGGTGGTAGTGAGATGGAGCTGGGACCTCTCTTAGGGGCTTGCTGGGTCCCACAAGCATGGAAATGAAGAAAAATTTTGAGTTCTTCCAAGGAAATTCTAGTCACCTAGCTAACCCTGCAACCAGCAATTAGAGAAGTAAATGAACAGCGTTTGAAGCAAGAAGACAATAATAGCTTAAACAATAACCACCCAGTAAGTCAGAGTCACAAAGTGTTTGGCTCTCTGTAGAAACTAAAAGATTAAATCTTTTTTTTTGAGTTGGAGTCTCTCTCTGTTGCCCAGGCTGGGGTGCAGTGCCACAATCTCAGCTCACTGCAACCTCTGCCTCCTGTGTTTGAGCAATTCTCCTGCCTCCTGTGTTCGAGTGATTCTCCTGCCTCAGCCTCCCGAGTAGCTAGAACTACAGGCATGCACCACCATGCCAAGCTAATTTTTCTATTTTTAGTAAAGACAAGGTTTCACGACGTTGGCCAGACTGGTCTTGAACTCCTGACCTCAGGTCATCCACCCACCTCAGCCTCCCAAAGTGCTGGAATTACAGATGTGAGCCACCACACCCAGCCAAAAGATAACATCTTAAGTTGTTTTACAGAAACAAGGACCCCCACCAGATGGAAAATGCCAACTGCTGTCACGTAGACTTCAGGTAAAGGGAAACTGAGGGCTGAACTCTGACTATTGTTCTTTGTTTAAAATTTTACGATGGAGCCTGGAGACAGTCATGCCTGCAGACCATCAATCTTGCTAACTGGTCACTCTGACACAGTATGCTATGGCTTGCTCTCATAAACTGACTATGGCATAGCAACGCACAATGATTCCTTATCCTAACAAACATGTTAAAGCCAAACCTTTACATTCCTTTCCTGCTGGCCTAAAGTTTTTAGACAAAGCCTTGCTCCCTTAACCAACTGCAAATCAAAGAATCTCTGAATCCTCCTATGACCTGTAAGCCCCTTCTTCAAGATATCCTGCATTTATTGATTTACGATTTTGCCTGTGTTAAATCAAGTTTAGCCTAAAGCTGCCTCCTTACATATTTAAGCTCAGCCTAAAATTTTTCTGTACATTGTGAACTATAACAAGTGGAGGTATAAACCAACCATAGCCCACACCTGTGCCAATCACTGAGTTTTGGTCAATCAAATGTAGCCAACTATTCAAACCATGTTCAAATAAGGCAAATGCTGAGCTGTAACCAATCCAGTTGTTTCTGTACCTCACTTTCGTTTTCTGTACCTCACTTTCCTTTTGCTGTCCATAAATCTTCCACCATGTGTCTGCGTTGGAGTCTCTCTGAATCTGCCGTGATTCTGGGGGAGGGGTAGCTGCCGGCTTCACAAATCGTTCACTGATCAATTAAACTCCTTTAAGTTTAATTCAGCTGAGATTTTTCTTTTAGCCCCTGTAACTCCCACTTTCATGAAATGTACCCCTGCTGTAACCGCCCGAGGGGTTCACCTTGCCCGCTGCCTAGACAGAGCCAATTCATCAAGACAGGGGAATTGCAATAGACAAACAATAATTCACGTAGAGCAGGCTGTGCAGGAGACTAGAGTTTTATTATTACTCAAATCAGTCTCCCCAAGCATCATTCGGGGAGCAGAGTTTTTTTGTTTTGTTTTGCTTTTTTAATCAAGACAGAGTTTCGCTCTTGTTGCCCAGACTGGAGTACAATGGTGCCATCTTGGCTCACGGCAACCTCCACCTCCCAGGTTCAAGTGATTCTCCTGCCTCAGCCTCCCGAGTAGCTGAGATTACAGATATACGCCACCACGCCTGGCTAATTTTTTATATTTTTTAGTAGGGAAGGGATTTCTTTCTGGTCTCAAACTCCTGACCTCAGGTGATTCACCTGCCTCAGCCTCCCAAAGTGCTGGGATTACAGGCATGAGCCACCGCATCCAGCTCAGGGAGCAGAGTTTTTAAGGTTTACTTGGTGGGCCAGGGGGAGACCAGTGAGCTAGAAGAGCTGACTGGTCAGGGATGTCAAAGCTTCCTTCTTGTGCTGAGTCAGTTCATGGGTTGGGGGTGGCCACAAGATCAGATGAGCCAGTTTATTGATCTGGGTGGAGCCAGCTGATCCATCAAGTGCAAGGTCTGCAAAATATCTCAAGCTCTGATCTTAGGAGCAGTTTAAGGAAGTTCGGAGTCTTGTAGCCTCCAGCTGCATGACTCCTAAACCATAATTTCTAATCTTATGGCTAATGTTAGTTTAGTCCCCAGGCAAGAAGGAGGTCTGCTCTGGGAAAGGGCTGTTACCGTCTTTGTTTAAACTATAAACTACAAACTAAGTTTCTCCCTAAGTTAGTTCAGCCTGTCAGCGGCCTGTGAACCAGAGCAACTCCATCTTAAACAAGAGCTGGGTAAAATGAGGCTGAAACCTACTAGGCTGCATTCCCAGACAGTTAAGGCATTCTAAGTCACAGGATGAAATAGGAGGTCAGCACAAAATACAAGTCATAAAGACCTTGCCGATAAAACAGTTTGCCATAAAGGAGCTGGCCAAAACCCACCAAAACCATAATGGCGACGAGAGTGATCTCTAGTCATCCTCACTGCTACACTCCCACCAGCGCCATGACAGTTTACAAATGCCATGGCAACATCAGGAATTTATGGTCAGGAATTTATGGTTTAAAAAGGGGAGGTATGAATAATCCACCCCTTGTTTAGTATATCATTAAGAAATGACCATAAAAATGGGCAACCAGCAGCCCTTGGGGCTGCACTGTCTATGGAGTAGTCATTCTTTTATTCCTTTACTTTTTTTTTTTTTTTTAATGGAGTTTCACTCTTGTTGCCCAGACTGGAGTGCAATGGCTCAACCTCGGCTCACTGCAAGCTCTGCCGCCCAGGTTCAAGCGATTCTCCTGTCTCAGCCTCCTGAGTAGCTGGAATTACTGGCATGCACCACCACGCCCGGCTAATTTTGTATTTTTAGTAGAGATGGGGTTTCTCCATGTTGGTCAGGCTGGTCTTGAACTCCCGACCTCAGGTGATTTGCCCGCCTCAGCCTCCCAAAGTGCTGGGATTACAGGCATGTGCCACTGCACCCAGCCTCTTTTCTTCCTTTACTTTCTTAATAAACTTGCTTACACTTTGCACCTTGGACTTGCCCTGAATTCTCTCTGGCATGAGATCCAAGAACCCTCTCCTGGGGTCTGGATTGAGACCTCTTTCCCATAACAAGCCTATGCCCAGGAATGAACAAGGACAGCTTGGAGATTAGAAGCAAGATGGATTTGGTTAAGTTGGATCTCTTTCACTGTCTCAGTTGTAGTTTTGCAAAGGCATTTTCACTGCCTTTATAAACCCTCGCTTGTAAGCCATAGGGGAGGTCGGATCTCAAGCATTACCTGCCTGTTCTCCTTGCTTGGTGCTCTGCAATAAACTCATTTCTTTCTTTCACTGCAAACCTCAGTATCAGTGTTTGGCTTTGTCGTGCTGGATGAGCAGACACAGGTTCAGTTCAGTAACAGGAGGAATGGAATCTAGAAATGGAACAGACACTAAGGGATTGACCAGAAGACCAGAGCTGGGACTGTGGGAGCTGCTGAAGAACAGAAGGGGCCGGGCATGGTGACTCACTTCTGTAGTCCTAGCACTTTGGGATGCCAAGGCGGGTGGATCATGAGGTCAGGAGTTCAAGACCAGCCTGGCCAAGATGGTGAAACTGTCAGGCCTCTGAGCCCAAGCCTGCATGTATACATCCAGATGGCCTGAAGCAACTGAAGAACCACAAAAGAAGTGAAAATAGCCAGTTCCTGCCTTAACTGATGACATTCCACCATTGTGATTTGTTCCTGCCCCACCCTAACTGATCAATTGACCTTGTGAAATTCCTTCTCCTGGGCAATGAGTATCAGAAGCTTCCCACTGAGCACCTTGTAACCACTGCCCCTGCCTGCAAGAGAAAAACCTCCTTTGACTGTAATTTTCCACTACCCACCCAAATCCTATAAAACTGCCCCACCCCATCTTCTTTTGCTGACTCCTTTTTCGGACTCAGCCCACCTGCACCCAGGTGATTAAAAAGCTTTATTGTTCACACAAAGCCTGTTTGGTGGTCTCTTCACACAGATGCGTGTAACATTTGGTGCCAAAGACCCGGGACAGGGGGACTCCTTTGGGAGACTGGTCCCCTGTCCTCGCCCTCACTCCACGAGGAGATCCACCTACAACCTCGGGTCCTCAGACCAACTAGCCCAAGGAATATCACACCAATTTCAAATTGGGTAAGTGGTCTTTTCACTGTCTTCTTCAGCCTCTCTCACTACCGTTCAATCTCCCTATCCTTCCAATTCCAGTTCTTTTTCCTCTCTAGTAGAGACAAAGGAGACACATTTTATCCATGGACCCAAAACTGTGGCACCGGTCACAGACTCAGGAAGACAGTCTTCCCTTGGTGTTTAATCACTGTGGGGATGCCTGCCTGATTATTCACCCACATTCCACTGGTGTCTGATCACCGCAGGGATGCCTGCCTTGGTCATTCACCCACATTCCCCTGGTGGCAAGTCAACTGTGGGGATGCCTGCTTTGGCTGCTCACCACCCCCTTCTCCAGGTCTCTACCTTTCTCTTTAAACTTACCTCCTTCACTATGGGCAACCTTCCACCCTCCATTCCCCCTTCTTCTCCTTTAGCCTGTGTTCTCAAGAACTTACAACCTCTTCAACTCACACCTGACTTAAAACCTAAATGCTTTATTTTCTTCTGCAATACTGCTTGGCCCCAATACAAACTCAACAATGGTTCCAAATGGCCAGAAAATGGCACTTTTGATTTCTCCATCTTACAAGACCTGGATAATTTTTGTCAAAAAATGGGCAAATGGTCTGAGGTTCCTGATGTCCAGGCATTCTTTTACACATAGTCCCTCCCTAGTCTCTGCTCCCAATGCGAATTGCCCCAAATCTTTCTTCTTTCTCTCCTGTCTGTTGCTTCAGTCTCCACTCCAAGCTCTGAGTCCTTTGAATCCTTCTTTTCTGTGGACCCATCTGACCTTGTGTCTGGACTTGGTTCCTTCCGGTGAGTTCTTGGTCTTGCTGACTTCAAGAATGAAGCCGTGGACCCTCGCGGTGAGTGTTACAGTTCTTAAAGATGGTGTATCTGGAGTTTGTTCCTTCAGATGTTCAGATGTGTCCGCAGTTTCTTCCTTCCAGTAGGTTCGTGGTCTTGCTGACTTCAGGAGTGAAGCCGCGGACCTTTGCAGTGAGTGTTACAGCTCTTAAAGGTGGCATGTCCAGAGTTGTTTGTTCCTCCTGGTGGGTTTGAGGTCTCACTGGATTCAGGAATGAAGCTGCAGACCTTTGCAGTGAATGTTACAGCTCATAAAGGTAATGCAGACCCAAAGAGTGAGCAGCAGCAAGATTTATTGCGAAGAGAGAAGAACAAAGCTTCCACAGCATGGAAACGGACCTGAGTGGGTTGCCGCTGCTGGCTTGGGTGGCCAGCTTTTATTCCCTTATTTGGCCCCACCCACATCCTGCTGATTGGTCCATTTTACAGGGCGCTGATTGGTCCATTTTAAAGAGTGCTGATTGGTGCATTTACAAACCTTTAGCTAGACACAGAGTGGTGATTAGTGCTTTTCTACAGAGTGCTGATTGGTGTGTTTACAAACCTTTAGCTAGACACAGAGCGCTGATTGGTGCATTTACAATCCTTTAGCTAGACAGAAAAGTTCTCCAAGTCCCCACCTGACCCAGAAGCCCAGCCGGCTTCACCTCTCAATCCCCGCTCTAAACAGGACACCCCAACTGCTGTTGGGAATTGGGCAATGACTGCTCTAGCTACTTCCTGCTGGATAGGGGTGAAGAAGTGGCCCTGCAGTTGTAGTGTCCTCCAGAGGGGAACTCTTTAGGCCAGTGAAAGGGCCAGTGGGTCAGTCCAGGGGTCCTTGGTAGAAGTTGTTAGTTGAGCTCATTTGAGGTTCCATTTGTAAGACCATCTGCAGCTTGATGGCCTCAATTCTAGAGGAAACAAATTTGACAAGGAAGTTAAAAATACAGGGCCCGAAGGCAAGTAATAGCAAGATGGCTGCCATGGGACCTAGAAAGGGGAGAAGCCATGTTGCCCAACTCCAGAGGTTGGTATAAGAGTTTGAAAGGCATTGTGTGATTTCAGAAGCCTTTTCTCGTAAATGCCAGGTGGCATCTCGTACTATCCCTGACTGGTTAGTGTAAAAACAACACTCTTCCCCTAAGAAGGTGCAGAGTCCTCCTTTCTCAGCAGTGAGGAGGTCTAGGCCTCGGCAGTTTTGGAGTCACCGCTGCCAAAGAGTCTATTTGGGATTGTAGAGTAAGGATAGATTTCGTTATTTCTTGAAAACTATCTGAGAAATCCTTTGAGAGTGTGTGGTAGTAGGATAATGAAGTAGATAAACTGGCTATTCCAGTTCCTGTAGCAGTAGCCATTCCTAACCCTATAAGTAGGGGTATTAATTGTATGGCTCTGCACCGACGGACTTGAACTTTGAGGGGTACTGATAGGGTCCGATTTCCTAGGGCAATGTTAATGTTGGGACTTAGAAAGACTAAGGTGCAGGTGCCTGTCCAGTTAGAGGGGAGGCAGATACAGGTTGACATTCCACATAAGAAGAATATACCTTGGCTGGGTAGACAGAACTGGTTGTGTATGTTAAAAAGTTGTGTGAGTTTGTTGTTTTCATTTTTCCATACTCCTAGAGTACTTGCCAAGGTAGCGCTGGTGAGTGGCTGGAAAGGGGTGTCGGGAGCAAACTGAGTGGCTCCCAGTGTTCTATTTTCCCATTGGAGAAAAAACCATTTTGTATCTGCTAGGAACCATTTGAGAGAATAATTGAAAGAGGGGATGAGAAGGCATTCACTAGTGGTGGGTGTGCTGCTGCAGGGGGTCCAGGGGTGAATGGTCATACAGGGAGTATGTTTGCCACTATAAAACCTGGACTGTTTGTTAAGCAGGGAGGAGGTGATGATTTTTGGGAGCCCTGAGAAGTGGACAAGCCATCTGAATGGAGCTGTTTGGGTGACTTGGAAGTTACTATGATCAGTTGGGGCTTGAAGTTGTGGGGTGTAATTACACTGATGGGGTAGTAGGTGCCCCAGGGGCAGGCCTGATAACAGGTTGCATTGGATGCATAAAAGGGCTTGGAAAGTTAAGATAGTATTCATAGTTACAGGGCCGTGTATGGGCTTTCATTGCTTGTGTAATAGGTGAGGTTGGAAATGTAAGAAAGCAAAAGTTGGATTGCACGTCCTGTTAGGGTATTCTTGGTCCTATCAGAGATGGGGAAGTCAGCTAATGATTGCATATTTAGAAGTTGGAAATGGTCTTTTCCTTCATAATGAGGGTGGTAGATTAAGTTGGTAAAGACCCAGTTTTTTGCGGGAATGGGAATGGCAATATAAGCAGAGGTTGATAGAAAGATACAAAGCCAACAGTCATTTTCCAGGGAAGGATTGGACTGGTTTAACAGAGAGTGGGTTAAGTTGAGAGTCTTGTAGAGGTAATTAGGAGCTAGTGGAAGGGGAGGGGTGATTGTATGAGGTATCCAAGGAAGCAGAAGGGAAAGATAGGCAAAGCATAAATAGGAAGGTCAAGAGGGTGCTCTGGAAGACCAGATCATTTTATCCAGGCTGAGTTAAAGCTAGGAGTAAATTGCTGTCAGAAGGAAGGAAGATAGAAGGAAGGTTGATGTGATTAAGATTTTCATCCCAGCAGGAGCTACAGTATATAGCCCTATTGCAAAGAGTATGGTTAGTATGCTGCTTAATAATATGATGAAATAATAAAAGGATTCCATTAAAGGGGTAAGGAGAGGTGTTAAAGATAAAGATTATGTAGGTCTTCACTTATCTTTTTAAGGAGGAAGGGGTTTTTCTTCAGGATCAATGGTAGGAGCCTTTTAAGTCTGGGTTGTTTCCTTCCAAAATAGGAGATGCAATCCTCCAATGGTTCACAGGTGTATCGAGGCTTGTCTGGCTGATCTTCGGACTCCTGAGCTGATGGTCCTGCAGGTTCCTCAGGGGATGCCCAGAACTTAACTCGGGTGTGGTGAATCCGAGATTCCACTCCTGCCACCTTAACTGCAGTGGGGGTAGAGAGGATTACCGAGTATGATCCTTTCCACAAAGAGTCCGTAGGTGGGGAGGTAGAGGGGAGAGATTTGACCAACACTAGATCTGCTGATTGAAACAACTGTGTTCCCTTTTCTCTGTGACATCCTTCAGGTAGGTTTTTAAGGTTTTGTTGATATTTTGCCAAAGAAGTTATATCTTTGACCAAGTTGGCTGTTTCCTGATCAAGTAGGAGGTCATTTGTGAGAAAATGTCATCCATACAGCATTTCATATGGACTGAATCCAATTTTGTGAGGAGAATTTTGGATTCTCAAGAAGGCCATGGGCAAAAGAGTAGGCCATGGGAGATGAGTTTCTTGTGTTAGTTTCCTTAAGTGCCTCTTGAGTGTTTCATTTGCCTGCTCGACCTTCCCTGAGGATTGTGGCCTCAGGGTGCAGTGAAGGTGATATTGTATCCCTAACACCCTGGAAATTCCCTGAGTTTTCGTGGCTTTAAAAGCCAGACCATTGTCACTCTGTAAGCTTTGGGGAAGCCCAAATCTAGGAATTATTTCATGAATTAGGACTTTAATCGCTTCCTGAGCCTTCTCTGTCTTGCAGGGGAAAGCTTCTATCCAATTTGTAAAGGTATCAATACAGACCACCAAGTATGGAAATCCCTTTGACTTAGGCAGATGGGTGAAGTCTAACTGCCAGTCCTCTCCAGGATAGTGATCTATTCTTTGTTCCCCCAAAGGAGCCTTATGGTGGACCAAGGGATTATTCCTTTGGCACACCTCACAGGCTTTGACTACCTGTCGGATGGTCCAGAGGAGATTTGGCCCTGTAAATAGGGATTTGGCCATTTGAAGAGTGTTTTCAATACCCATATGAAAAGTTTGGTGGAGGGTTTTAAGTATTTTCCACTGGTTGGCTTCAGGCATAAGTACCTTTCCTTCTTCTGTCATTAACCACCCGGAGGGGAGAAAACTATGCCCCCGTGAAAGTCCCCATTCTGTTTCAGTTGGGGAATACTAGGGCTTAATCTCTTGGAGGGGGTTGTTCCTATCAAAGGTCCTTCCATAGCTATTTCTAATGGGAGGTTCTGCCTGGCAGCAATTTTGGCCTCAGCATCTGCCCAACGGTTTCCTTCTGCCTTTTCTCCTTCACCTTTCTGATGACTTCGGCAGTGTAAGACTGCAACCTCCTTGGGTTTTTGCACTGCATGCAATAACTCCATAATTTCCTTGTGGTATTTAATGGGGGCTCCCCCAGAGGTTAGGAACTCCCTTTCTTTCCATATTGCACCATGGGCATGTAGGATCAGATAAGCATACTTGCTATCTGTATACACATTTATTCTTTTTCCTTTTCCTAGTTCTAAGCCTTGGGTAAGTGCTGCTAGTTCTGCTAAGTGGGCGCTGGTCCCTGGGGGAAGAGGCTTACTTTCAAGTATGGTTACATCACTAACTATGGTGTAACCTGCCCTTCGTATCCCATTCTCCGCATATTAACTTCCATTGGTATATACGTTAAGGTCAGGATTAGCTAAGGGGACTTCTAAGAGATCATCTTGGGTGGCATAACTCTGGAGTATAATTTGTTGGCAGTCATGCTCAATTGGTTCCCCATCTTCTGGGATAAAAGTGGCAGGGTTGAGGGCCATGCACATAAGCATTTGAAGCACCAGTCCCTCAAGGAGTAGCGCCTGGTATCTAAGTAGGTGGTTATCTGATAGCCATAAACTTCCTTTGGCACCTAGTATGCCATTTACATCATGAGTAGTCCAGACAGTGAGATCCTTTCCTTGTATTATTTTGATACCCTCTGACACTAAGATGGCCACTGCTGCAACTACCCTTAAACAGTGAGGCCAGACTTTCGCTACTACATCAATTTCCTTACTTAGGTATGCCACTGGTTGTGGGGTTGTCCCATGAGTCTGAGTAAGGACTCCAAGTGCTATCCATGCTCTCTCTGTGATGTATAAACAGAAGTTTTGTCCTGTGGGAAGGCTTAAAGCTGGAGCTTGTACTAGGGCCTGCTTTAAGGTTTTGAAGGCTGTTACTGCCCCTGGTTCCCATTCTACTAGCTGAGTATTTGCCCTCTGGGTCTCCTTGATTATAGAGGGGCCTGGCTATCTTGCTGTATCCGGGGATCCCATAGTCGGCAAAAGCCAGTGATTCCAAGGAACCCCCACAAATGTTTTAATGTCTTAGGGTGAGAATAAGCCAGTATAGGCTGCATTCATTCCTTGCTGAGGGCCCTGGTCCCTCTAGCTAAGATTAGGCCTAGATATTTGACCTGTTGTAGGCAAAGCTGAGCCTTTGACCTAGATGCCTTTTACCCTTGATTAGCTAGAAAGTCCAAGAGATCTAGACTAGCCTGCTGGCATGACACTTCTGAACTGGTAGCCAAAAGCAAATCATCCACATACTGAAGGACCAGAATGCCTGGATTTGAGAAGTGGCCTAGATCTTGGGCCAGTGCCTGACCAAACAGGTGAGGGCTATCCCTAAACCCTTGGGCAAGACTATCCACGTAAGTTGGGATGTGTGGTCTGTGGGATCCTCAAAGGCAAAGAGAAACCGGGAGTCAGAGTGCAGGGGAATATGGAAGAAAGCATCCTTGAGGTCCAGAACAGTGAACCATTCTGCTTCCTCTGGTATTTGAGAGAGCAGTGTATAGGGGAGGGGTACAACTGGATATAGAGGAATTACTGCCTCATTGATGAGTCTAAGATCTTGCACTAGTCTCCACTGGCTGTTCTGTTTTTGTACTCCTAGAATTGGGGTGTTGCATTTCCTTACTAAGCCTTGAGCTTTTATATGTTTAATATCCTGTAATCCTTTATGAGCTTCAGGCCTTAAGGGATATTGCCTTTGATAAGAAAAAGTGGTGGGATCTTTTAGCCTGATTTGGACTGGGTGGGCATTTTTTGCCCTTCCAAATTGTCCTTCCAATGCCAAGGCTTCAGGGTTGATTCCCTCCTCAAGTAGGGGACAACGAATGGGTGACTTGTTCCCCATATTCATGTAGATAATAGCTCCAGCTTTGGCTAATATATCCCTCCCTAATAAGGATGTGGGACTTTCAGGCATAACAAGAAAGGCATGTGAAAAGAGCAAAGTCTCCCAGTTACAACTGAGGAGGTGGGAGAAATACCTGGTTACAGGCTGTCCCAGGATTCCTCGGATGGTAATGGACCTTGAGGACCGTCGTCTGGGACAGGAGATTAACACTGAGAAGGCTGCACCAGTGTCCAGGAGGAAGTCAATTTCCTGGCCCTCAATGGTTAAACATACTCGGTGCTCAGTGAGGGTGATGACATGAGCTGGCGCTTGCCCCAGGCACCCTCAGTCCTGTTGTTGGATCATCTGGTTGGGGGCTTCTGGCCCAGAGAACCTTTGCCCTCTGGGGCAGTGCACCTTCCAGTGATTGCCTCAGCATAGCAGACATGGATGGGGGGCAGCTTGTTTCTTGTTGGACAATCTTTTTTAAAGTGTCCTTGTAAGCCACACTGATAACAAGTCCTACTGGGTGATTGGCCTGCTCTTTTCTGTCCTCTGTGAACCACCAAGGTTTGTTTATCTGAGGGCCATTACTAAGGCTGCGGCCTTTCTCTGATCTCACATTTCCTTTTTGGCCTGTTCCTCTTGGTCCCTATTATAGAACACTGAGGTTGCCAGGTTTAATAATGCCTCCAGATTTTGTTCAGGGCCCAGGGCTCGCCTTTGGAACTGTCTCCTGATATCTGTGGCTGATTGGGTAATAAACTTATCTTTTAGAATCAACTGACCCTCGAGTGAGTCTGGTGACAGGGGAGTATATTTTCTTAAGGCCTCCCATAACCACTTGAGGAAGACAGAAGGATTTTCTTCCTTTCCCTGAGTTATGGTAGACATCACTGAATAATTCATGGGCTTTTTCCTAATTCTCCTTAGTCCTTCTAGAACACAGGTCAACACATGTTTATGACTCCAGGCCCCATGATATGAGTCGGGGTCCCAGTGGGGATCCATACTGGGGACGGCTTGCTGACCGGTAGAGAACTTGTCCCTTTCTTCAGCTGTCATTCTATCATTTGCTTGACTAAGATATCAGGTATCCAAACTCTCAGCCTGCAGCTAAAGCCGCATTCTTTTCATTAAAGACCAGGGTTTGATCTAACAATAGCATGACATCTTTCCGAGTGAGATCGAAGGTTTGCCCTAGACCCTGTAGGACATCTGTGTACCTATCAGGATCATCTGAAAACTTCCCCAGGTCTGCCTTGATCTGCTTTAAATCAGAGAGGGAGAAGGGGACATGTACCCAGGTTGGGCCAAATTCCTCTCCCCCTACAGCTTGAAGGGGACATAACCGATAGCCCTAGGGTTTTTGTGGTCCTTTGGAGATTTCTTTGCTTATTTCCTTCTGGGTAGGGGAGATTAGAGGAGGCTTATCAATAATAGGAAGGGGAGTTATAGGGAGGCTAGGATATGGGAGTAAGCTGAAAGGTCCCCCTGTGGGATGTAAATTGCAAGTTTGGCAGAGTTGTGTATTCTCCTCCAATGAAAAGAAAGCTTGGACATAAGGTATGTCACTCCATTTGCCTTCCCTGTTACAGAAAAGGTCAAGCTGCAGTATAGTATTGTAATTTATACTTCCCTCAGGTGGCCATTTTTCCCCATCAGAGAGAGAATATTGGGGCCAAGCCATAGAGCAGAAAAAAATGAACTGCCTCTTTTTCAGGGTTTGTGGGTCAAATTGGTCCCAATGGCTTAGGATGCATTTCAAGGGTGAGCCTGTTGATGCCTGAGTGTTTCCCATGTGAAGGACAAAACCACCTGTGGTTTTGGTTTGTTTCTCCCTCTGCCCAAGAACCTGCAATGGTCCCTGGACCCTGCTGATTGGAATACTTGCGCTCACCAATGCAGCAGCAGAAACACCTCCTGCACAAGGACCCACAACAGTCCCTGGACCCTGCTGATTCGAATAGTTGTGCTCACCAATGCAGCAGCAGAAACACTAGTTTTCCTCCTAGACCACAAGGAGGACCAAGGAAGGTTGGATTTAGTGGCCCTTACCAATACATTCTCAAAAACCTGCACCCTTGCTTGTCCTCCTAGACCACAAAGAGAACCGAGAAAAATTGGATTTAGTAGCCCTTACCGATGCATTTTCAAAAACCTGTCAGAGTCCTAAGCATTCTCCCGTTAGTATTGGGACTTTACTCATGTCCTATAAAGATGCTATGCCCCAAAAATGAAGTGGAGGGCCATAACCTGAGGGATGGGAGGGATCTCCAGAGTTAGAAGGGTGATGCCTTTTGTCCTCACTTATATGAACAGGAAGGATGCAATTTCTGAGGCTCCCCATATCCTAGCTTCAGGAATAGCTTTTGTTAGGCCTGCTTGTCTGAGGAGGGATCCTAAAATTCCAGATAGTCCCCCCTATGATGGGGCTTTGGGCAAAAATTATATCTTTCTGATTGGTGAGCCCGAGTGCCTAAAGAAGGTAACAGAGTCCTGAAGTTTATACTAGAAATCATTCTTACAGGAGAAACTAGAAAAGCACCAGAGACAGGGAGTGGTTTTTAGAAGCAGGACTAGCCTTGGAGAAGAGAGGCAAGAGGAAGTTTGTCTGACAGGCATTAGGACCCAGGAGGCAAGGGTCAGGGTAGACAGGGTAGATGGGCGAGCCTCGGTTAGGTGACATGACTTTGAGAGTTCTGTTCATGGCTGCAGGATCAACCAACTTGTTGTCGGGACCCTGGAGCTGAATGGTTTTCTTCTCTGTCAACCCTCTGCTCAGCCCAGAAGTACAGGAAAAGCAGAAGCTCGTTCCAAGAAAACCAATGCTCCCAACTCCGAAGAGTCAGGGGTTGTTAGAGAGCCCTTTCCCAGAAAGCCTGACACTCGTGTCTTTAGTCCAGCAGCCGCGCTGGTCACTTTTAACTGGCCAACAGGTGCCCGGTATTTAGCCACCAAATTCTAAGGAAAAATAGGACAGAATAGCAAGTGAAAGGGGTCCGATAGTGCTCACTGCTTGGTGATAGTCGATTAGCCCCACATTGGGTGCCAAAGTGTGTCCAGAATTGGTTCCTTCTGGTGGGTTCTTGGAGGGCAGATCACCTGAGGTTGGGAGTTCGAGACTAACCTCACCAACATGTAGAGACCCCATCTCTACTAAAAATACAAAATTAGCGGGGCATGGTGGTGCATGCCTGTAATCCCAGCTACTTGGGAGAATCACTTGAACCCAGGAGATGGAGGTTGCAGTGAGCCAAGATCACACCATTGCACTTCAGCCTGGGCAACAAGAGTGAAACTCCATCAAAAAAAAAAAAAAAGGGAGGAGCCAAGATGGCCGAATAGGAACAGCTCCGGTCTACAGCTCCCAGCGTGAGCGACACAGAAGATGGTGATTTCTGCATTTCCATCTGAGGTACCAGGTTCATCTCACTAGGGAGTGCCAGACAGTGGGCGCAGGTCAGTGGGTGCGCGCACCATGCACGAGCTGAAGCAGGGCGAGGCATTGCCTCACTTGGGAAGCACAAGGGGTCGGGGAGTTCCCTTTCTGAGTCAAAGAAAGGGGTGACGGACGGCACCTGGAAAATCGGGTCACTCCCACCCGAATACTGCGCTTTTCTGATGGGCTTAAAAAACGGCGCACCATGAGATTATATCCCACACATGGCTTGGAGGGTCCTACGCCCACGGAGTCTCGCTGATTGCAAGCACAGCAGTCTGAGATCAAACTGCAAGGCGGCAGCGAGGCTGGGGGAGGGGCACCCGCCATTGCCCAGGCTTGATTAGGTAAACAAAGCAGCCGGGAAGCTCCAACTGGGTGGAGCCCACCACAGCTCAAGGAGGCCTGCCTGCCTCTGTAGGATCCACCTCTGAGGGCAGGGCACAGACAAACAAAAAGACAGCAGTAACCTCTGCAGACTTAAATGTCCCTGTCTGACAGCTTTGAAGAGAACAGTGGTTCTCCCAGCATGCAGCTGGAGATCTGAGAATGGGCAGACTGCCTCCTCAAGTGGGTCCCTGACCCCTGACCCCTGAGCAGCCTAACTGGGAGGCACCCCCCAACAGGGGCACACTGACACCTCACACGGCAGGGTATTCCAACAGACCTGCAGCTGAGGGTCCTGTCTGTTAGAAGGAAAACTAACAAACAGAAAGGACATCCACACCAAAAACCCATCTGTACATCACCATCATCAAAGACCAAAAGTAGATAAAACCACAAAGATGGGGAAAAAACAGAACAGAAAAACTGGAAACTCTAAAAAGCAGAGTGCCTCTCCTCCTCCAAAGGAACGCAGTTCCTCACCAGCAACGGAACAAAGCTGGATGGAGAATGACTTTGACGAGCTGAGAGAAGAAGGCTTCAGACGATCAAATTACTCTGAGCTATGGGAGGACATTCAAACCAAAGGCAAAGAAGTTGAAAACTTTGAAAAAAATTTAGAAGAATGTATAACTAGAATAACCAATACAGAGAAGTGCTTAAAGGAGCTGATGGAGCTGAAAACCAAGGCTCGAGAACTACATGAAGAATGCAGAAGCCTCAGGAGCCGATGTGATCAACTGGAAGAAAGAGTATCAGCGATGGAAGATGAAATGAATGAAATGAAGTGAGAAGGGAAGTTTAGAGAAAAAAGAATAAAAAGAAATGAGCAAAGCCTCCAAGAAATATGGGACTATGTGAAAAGACCAAATCTATGTCTGATTGGTGTACCTGAAAGTGATGGGGAGAATGGAACCAAGTTGGAAAACACTCTGCAGGATATTATCCGGAGAACTTCCCCAATCTAGCAAGGCAGGCCAACGTTCAGATTCAGGAAATACAGAGAACGCCACAAAGATACTCCTCGAGAAGAGCAACTCCAAGACACATAATTGTCAGATTCACCAAAGTTGAAATGAAGGAAAAGATGTTAAGGGCAGCCAGAGAGAAAGGTCGGGTTACCCTCAAAGGGAAGCCCATCAGATTAACAACGGATCTCTCAGCAGAAACCCTACAAGCCAGAAGAGAGTGGGGGCCAATATTCAACATTCTTAAAGACAAGAATTTTCAACCCAGAATTTCATATCCAGCCAAACTAAGCTTCATAAGCGAAGGAGAAATAAAATACTTTACAGACAAGCAAATGCTGAGAGATTTTGTCACCACCAGGCCTGCCCTAAAAGAGCTCCTGAAGGAAGCGCTAAACATGGAAAGGAACAGTGGGTACCAGCTGCTGCAAAATCATTCCAAAATGTAAAGACCATCAAGACTAGGAAGAAACAGCATCAACTAGCGAGCAAAAGAACCAGCTAACATCATAATGACAGGATCAAATTCACACATAACAGTATTAACTTTAAATGTAAATGGACTAAATGCTCCAATTAAAGGACACAGACTGGCAAATTGGATAAAGAGTCAAGACCCATCAGTTTGCTGTATTCAGGAAACCCATCTCACATGCAGAGACACACATAGGCTCAAAATAAAAGGATGGAGGAAGATCTACCAAGCAAATGGAAAACAAAAAAAGGCAGGGGTTGCAATCCTAGTCTCTGATAAAACAGACTTTAAACCAACAAAGATCGAAAGAGACAAAGAAGGCCATTACATAATGGTAAAGGGATCAATTCAACAAGAAGAGCTAACTATCCTAAATATATATGCACCCAATACAGGAGCACCAAGATTCATAAAGCAAGTCCTGAGTGACCTACAAAGAGACTTAGACTTCCACACATTAATAATGGGAGACTTTAACACCCCACTGTCAACATTAGACAGATCAACGAGACAGAAAGTCAACAAGGATACCCAGGAATTGAACTCAGCTCTGCACCAAGCAGACATAATAGACATCTGCAGAACTCTCCACCCCAAATCAACAGAATATACATTTTTTTCAGCACCACACCACACCTATTCCAAAATTGACCACATACTTGGAAGTAAAGCTCTCCTCAGCAAATGTAAAAGAACAGAAATTATAACAAACTATCTCTCAGACCACAGTGCAATCAAACTAGAACTCAGGATTAAGAATCTCACTCAAAACCGCTCAACTACATGGAAACTGAACAACCTGCTCCTGAATGACTACTGGGTACATAACGAAATGAAGGCAGAAATAAAAATGTTCTTTGAAACCAATGAGAACAAAGACACAACATACCAGAATCTCTGGGACGCATTCAAAGCAGTGTGTAGAGGGAAATTTATAGCACTAAATGCCCACAAGAGAAAGCAGGAAAGATCCAAAACTGACACCCTAACATCACAATTAAAAGAACTAGAAAAGCAAGAGCAAACACATTCAAAAGCTAGCAGAAGGCAAGAAATAACTAAAATCAGAGCAGAACTGAAGGAAATAGAGACACAAAAAACCCTTCAAAAAATTAATGAATCCAGGAGCTGGTTTTTTGAAAGGATCAACAAAATTGATAGACCGCTAGCAAGACTAATAAAGAAAAAAAGAGAGAAGAATCTAATAGATGCAATAAAAAATGATAAAGGGGATATCACCACCGATCCCACAGAAATACAAACTACCAGCAGAGAATACTACAAACACCTCTATGCAAATAAACTAGAAAATCTAGAAGAAATGGATAAATTCCTCGACACATACACTCTCCCAAGACTAAACCAGGAAGAAGTTGAATCTCTGAATAGACCAATAACAGGAGCTGAAATTGTGGCAATAATCAATAGCTTACCAACCAACATGAGTCCAGGACCAGACGGATTCACAGCTAAATTCTACCAGAGGTACAAGGAGGAACTGGTACCATTCCTTCTGAAACTATTCCAATCAATAGAGAAAGAGTGAATCCTCCCTAACTCATTTTATGAGGGCAGCATCATTCTGATACCAAAGCCAGGCAGAGACACAACAAAAAAAGAGAATTTTAGACCAATATCCTTGATGAACTTTGATGCAAAACTCCTCAATAAAATACTGGCAAAACGAATCCAGCAGCACATCAAAAAGCTTATCCACCATGATCAAGTGGGCTTCATCCCTGGGATGCAAGGCTGGTTCAATATACGCAAATCAATAAATGTAATCCAGCATATAAACAGAGCCAAAGACAAAAACCACATGATTATCTCAATAGATGCAGAAAAAGCCTTTGACAAAATTCAACAACGCTTCATGCTAAAAACTCTCAATAAATTAGGTATTGATGGGACGTATTTCAAAATAATAAGAGCTATCTATGACAAACCCACAGCCAATATCATACTGAATGGGCAAAAACTGGAAGCATTCCCTTTGAAAACTGGCACAAGACAGGGATGCCCTCTCTCACCACTCCTATTCAACATAGTGTTGGAAGTTCTGGCCAGGGCAATTAGGCAGGAGAAGGAAATAAAGGGTATTCAATTAGGAAAAGAGGAAGTCAAATTGTCCCTGTTTGCAGACGACATGATTGTATATCTAGAAAACCCCATCGGCTCAGCCCAAAATCTCCTTAAGCTGATAAGCAACTTCAGCAAAGTCTCAGGATACAAAATCAATGTACAAAAATCACAAGCATTCTTATACACCAGCAACAGACAAACAGAGAGCCAAATCATGAGTGAATTCCCATTCACAATTGCTTCAAAGAGAATAAAATACCTAGGAATCCAACTTACAAGGGATGTGAAGGACCTCTTCAAGGAGAACTACAAACCACTGCTCAAGGAAATAAAAGAGGATACAAACAAATGGAAGAACATTCCATGCTCATGGGTAGGAAGAATCAATATCGTGAAAATGGCCATACTGCCCAAGGTAATTTACAGATTCAATGCCATCCCCATAAAGCTACCAATGACTTTCTTCACAGAATTGGAAAAAACTACTTTAAAGTTCATATGGAACCAAAAAAGAGCCCACATTGCCAAGACAATCCTAAGCCAAAAGAACAAAGCTGGAGGCATCACACTACCTGACTTCAAACTATACTACAAGGCTACAGTAACCAAAACAGCATGGTACTGGTGCCAAAACAGAGATATAGATCAATGGAACAGAACAGAGCCCTCAGAAATAACACTGCATATCTACAACTATCTGATCTTTGACAAACCTGAGAAAAACAAGCAATGGGGAAAGGATTCCCTATTTAATAAATGGTGCTGGGAAAACTGGCTAGCCATATGTAGAAAGCTGAAACTGGATCCCTTCCTTACACCTTATACAAAAATCAATTCAAGATGGATTAAAGACTTAAATGTTAGACCTAAAACCATAAAAACCCTAGAAGAAAACCTAGGCATTACCATTCAGGACATAGGCATGGGCAAGGACTTCATGTCTAAAACACCAAAAGCAATGGCAACAAAAGCCAAAATTGACAAATGGGATCTAATTAAACTAAAGAGCTTCTGCACAGCAAAAGAAACTACCATCAGAGTGAACAGGCAACCTACAAAATGGGAGAAAATTTTTGCAACCTACTCATCTGACCAAGGGCTAATATCCAGAATCTACAATCAACTCAAACAAATTTACAAGAAAAAAACAAACAACCCCATCAAAAAGTGGGCGAAGGATATGAACAGACACTTCTCCAAAGAAGACATTTATGCAGCCAAAAAACACATGAAAAAATGCTCATCATCACTGGCCATCAGAGAAATGCAAATCAAAACCACAATGAGATACCATCTCACACCAGTTAGAATGGCAATCATTAAAAAGTCAGGAAACAACAGGTGCTGGAGAGGATGTGGAGAAATAGGAACACTTTTACACTGTTGGTGGGACTGTAAACTAGTTCAACCATTGTGGAAGTCAGTGTGGCGATTCCTCAGGGATCTAGAACTAGAAATACCATTTGACCCAGCCATCCCATTACTGGGTATATACCCAAATGACTATAAATCATGCTGCTATAAAGACACATGCACACATATGTTTATTGCGGCATTATTCACAATAGCAAAGACTTGGAACCAACCCAAATGTCCAACCATGATAGACTGGATTCAGAAAATGTGGCACATATACACCATGGAATACTATGCAGCCATAAAAAATGATGAGTTCATGTCCTTTGTAGGGACATGGATGAAATTGGAAAACATCATTCTCAGTAAACTATCGCAAGAACAAAAAACCAAACACCGCATATTCTCACTCATAGGTGGGAATTGAATAATGAGATCACATGGACACAGGAAGGGGAATATCACACTCTGGGGACTGTTGTGGGGTGGGGGGAGGGGGGAGGGATAGCATTGAGAAATATACCTAATGCTAGATGACCAGTTAGTGGGTGCAGTGCACCAGCATGGCACATGTATAGATATGTAACTAACCTGCACAATGTGCACATGTACCCTAAAACTTAAAGTATAATAAAAAAACAAAACAAAACAAAACAAAACAAAAAAAGATTTATGTACATCTGAAAAAAACAAATTAATTATTAACAATTAAGACTTTCCTGAGGGAAATGCTCTAAGAAAAAGTATGTGTGCGTACATTCTATGTCTTCTGTTTTTGAAACAGAGACAGGGTCTTGCTCTGTTGCCCAGGCTGGAGTGCAGTGGTGCAATCATAGCTCACTGCAGCCTTGAACTCCTGGGCTCAAGCAATCCTCCCGCCTCAGCCCACTGAGTAACCGGGACTACAGGCATGGACTGCCACACCCAGTTAATTTTTAAATTTTTTTTAAAAATAGAGACTGGGTCTTGCTTTGTTGCTCAGGCTAGTCTTGAACTCCTGGCCTCAAACAATCCTCCTGCCTCGACATCCCAAAGTGCTGGGATTATAGGTGTGAGCCACTGTGCTCAGCCTTTCTTCTTTCTTTTTTGGCATCAGAGAAAATTCATATTTTTTTAGATTTCTCTTTACCCTTATAGTCTAATTGTCAACCGTGATCTGTTTTCTGTTTCTTCCATAGCAGTAGAGTTTAAGCTGGTTGCAAAATTGCTGAGTAAGGGAACATGTTTTCCAGACTCTTGTGCAGCTGGATGTGGTTCTGTTACTAAGGTCGGGCTGATGGACCATGGACAGAAATAAGTGTGTCACTCCTATGTCATCCCCAACCCAAAGGACAGACTCATTCCCTGGAGTTCTCTCTTTTCTCCTTCCCACTTGGACATCCATGTAGACTTGCCCTTGGATATATGAACACATGCGTCTGTGACCCAGGTTTGACCATGCAAACAAGGACATCCTATTAATGGAAAGCGGTCCTGATCCAGACCCCAAGAGAGGGTTCTTGAATCTCGCATACGAAAGAATTCAGGGTGAGTCCATAAAGTGAAAGCAAGTTTATTAAGAAAGTAGACGAATAAAAGAATGGCTACTCCATAGACAGAGCAACCTGAGGGCTGCTGGTTACCCATTTTTATGGTTATTTCTCGATTATATGCTAAACAAGGGGTGGATGATTCATGTCTCTCCATTTTAGACCATATAGGGTAACTTCGTGATGTCGCCATGGCATTGGTAAACTGTCATGGCGCTGGTGGGAGTGTAGCAGTGAGGACAACCAGATGTCACTCTCGTCACCGTCTTGGTTTTGGTGGGGTTTAGCGGCTTCTTTATTGCAACCTGTTTTATGTATTTTTAATTTTTAATTTTTTAATTTTTTGAGATAGAGTCTTGCTCTGTCACCCAGGCTGGAGTGCAGTGGTGCCATCTCAGCTCACTGCAACCCCCACCTCCTGGGTTCAAGTGATTCTCCTGCCTCAGCCTCCCAAGTAGCTGGGACTACAGGTGCCTGCCACATGCCCGGCTAATTCTTGTATATTTAGTAGAGACAGAGTTTCACCATCTTGGCGAGGCTGGTCTCAAAGTCTTGACCTCAGGTGATCCACCTGCCTCAGTTTCCCAAAGTACTGGGATTACAGGTGTGAGCCACCTCACCTGGCCTACTGCAACCTGTTTTATCAGCAAAGTCTCTATGACCTGTATCTTATGCTGACTTCCTATCTCATCCTGTGACTTAGAATGCTTTAACCATCTGGGAATGCAGCCCAGTGCATCTCAGCCTCATTTTACCCAGCCCCTATTCAAGATGGAGTTGCTCTGGTTCAAACGCCATTGACAATCTAACTTGAGGGGATGAGACAAGATGGAAAGAGTCAGGATTCCTGAATAACTGCTTGAAGAAGAGCTGTCAGCTGGGTGTGGTGGCTCACGCCTGTAATCCCAGCACTTTGGGAGGCCAAGGTGGGTGGTCACGAGGTCAGGAGATAGAGAACATCCTGGTTAACACGGTGAAACCCCGTCTCTACTAAAAATACAAAAAAACAAAAAACAAAATTAGCCAGGCGAGGTGGCAGGCGCCTGTAGTCCCAGCTACTCCGGAGGCTGAGGCAGGAGAATGGCGGGAACCCGGGAGGCGGAGCTTGCAGCAAGCCAAGATCGCACCACTGGACTCCAGCCTGGGTGACAGAGCGAGACTCCATCTCAAAAAAGAAAAGAAAAGAAAAGAAAAGAGGAGCTGTCCCATCAACCTGGTCTACTCTTTGTGGAGTAATTACGTAAGAGAGGAATAATCTTCTTTTCTCAAGACACTGAATCTGGGGACCTTCTTGGCTGAAAAAGCAGTTGGCCATTACTCTGAATAATACAGTATGTCAGTATCAATGTACGTATTTATGTTACATATTAATGTATAGCAGAGATATCAATACCTTGTATTGTTATATATCTATCTCACCTATATTGCACATGTGTGTGTGCCTTAGCTTCTAGCTGCATCACCAGTTCCTGAAAGAGAAGCACTTAAATAAAGCCATCTTAATTTCCTACAAAAAAGGAGGAAAGGGATTATCTCAGAAGCAAAAAGTGGCAATTTAGCCTGTTAAACCAAAATTTCAACAAATTTAAAGATTAAACTGGTTTTTGTTAGTAATTCATGAATTGCAGCATCTCTCTACAAATAAAAGAAGCTCAGTTGGGCAATAAAGAACAATTTGTTTGTATACAGCAGTGATATAGTTTGGATATTTGTCCCTGCTCAAATCTCATATTGAATTGTAATCCCCCATGATGGCGGTGAGGCCTGGTGGGAGGCGTTTGGGCCATCAGGACAGATCCCTCATGATTTGATGCCTTCCTCACCGTAACGAATGGGTTCTCATGAGATCTGGTCGTTTAAAAGTGCGTGGCACCTCTCTGCCCTTGTTCCTGCTTTTGCCATGTGATGCACCTGCTCCTTCTTCAACTTCCTCTGTAAGTAAAAGCTCCCTGAGGCCTCCCCAGAAGCTGAACAGATGCCAGCGTCATGCTTTCTGTACAGCCTGCAGAACTGTGAGCCAATTAAATCTCTTTTCCTTATAAAGTACCCAGTCTCAGGTACTTATAGCAATGCAAGAAGGCGTAAAACACATAGCTTTGAGGCAGGAGGATAGGGTCTGGAGGCAGGGAACATAAGGCCGATTCATGCGGACTTCCTTGAACTAAATCAAATGGAAACACTTCAGCTATAACAGGAAATATCCTCTCCATTTACATAGGGCGTACACCGAGTAAATGACTGTAACTTTACTTCATCCTCTTCATTTACATAGGGTGTACACCAAGTAACCGATGGAAACCTCTAGAGGGTATTTAATCCCCAGAAAATTCTGTAATGGGGCTCTTGAGCCCCTATGCTTGGGCCTGCTCCCACCCTGTGGAGAGTACTTTCATTTTCAATGAATCGCTGCTTTTGTTGCTTCATTCTTTCCTTGCTTTGTGTGTTTTGTCCAACTCTTTGTTCAAGATGCCAAGAACCTGGACACCCTCCACCATTAACAGCTTGAGCAGGAACAAGAAAACAGAAAAATACAAAAAAGCAGATTGGTAACCTCAGGTTATCTCAGGTTACTTTCCTTGGAAGAGTTAAAGCAGAGAGGACTTCCTTATCACGTCAGCTGAGGTTAACTGGGCCCCTTCTGATTGGTTGCTGTGACTCTCCTGTTTTTAGGTAAACCTGATCTAGTTTGGGATTTTCTGGCTTCCTTCAAGTTTCAGTTTGATTAGGTGGCACTTAGCAAGAGTGACTCCATTTTGTTTTGGTCTACCGGGGCCTAGTGCAAGAGCTCAGTCCAAAACAATGGCCTCCTACTTAACAAGCTCCATGAAAACTAAACACAGGTCCTTACTTTTCTCATTGTGCAGCTGACTGGTACATGATCTACCATAAACCAGCTTCAGAACCTGCATTTTTCTTTGTGAATCAATGCTCTTCATTATGAAGAACATACTTATTTTCTTTTTCTTTATCTTTTTGGAGACAAGGCTTTGCTCTGTCACCCAGGCTGCAGTGCAGTGGTGTGGTCATGGCTCACTGCAGCTTTGAACTCCTGGGCTTATGTGATCCTGCCATCTCAGCCTCCTGAGTAGCTGGGACTATAGGCATGTGCTACCATACCCAGCTACTTTTTACATTTTTTACAGAGACAAGGCCTCACTACATTGCCCCAGCTGGTTATGAACTCCTGGCCTCAAGTGATCCTTCTGCCTTGGCCTCCCGAAGCACTGAGATTATAGGTGTGAGCCATTGCATCTGGTGATATTATCTATTTTCATCAAACATATGGGGCATACAATAAGTGGCAGAAAACAGATTGTCTGGAAGGTTTAAAATGAAAGTCTTTTGTGGGGGTGGCAGAAGAAAATCTTTACAGTCACTTATTTATTTATTCATTGGCCAATCATGAATGGAATGCTTACTCTGTGTCAGGAACTATGTCCATTATTAGGATCACAGAGTTTGCCTTCAGGGAGTTCACATTCTCATTATTTATGATACAATATGATAAGTACTGAAGAGATATTTGCATAGGCTTTAATATGGGATTTCAGAAGTATCTGACTCAGTTTGGGGAGCAGGGATATCTAAGAGGAGATGAGATGAATGCTGCAGGTAGTGGACAAGGTGGGACAGGATAGTGAGGCAGAGGGACATTGGTATAGGTGCAGGCAGCCTGAAGAAACCAACACTGGCCTTCCATTGGGAAGGGAATGAGAAGAGCAATCCCTACCAGGAACTCATAAATATCCTCTGTGGCAACTGTCAACTAAAAATCACAAAATCTATAAAGTTGAAAAAGAGAACATTATTTCTGAGAAGGGTTGCAACCTGCAGGTTGGGAAAGCGAGCCTCTGGCCGAGACCAAAAGGAGGCACTTTCAGAGAGGAAGGTTGGAACAAGCGTTTTATGCCAGACAGGCTGGTTAACATAACAGGTTAGTTAACAGGTTATAGGAGACGCTGTGAATATTTATGAAAGAGGGTCTCCCAGCCTGGCCAACATGGTGAAACCTTGTCTCTACTAAAAATACAAAAATTAGCCAGGTGTGGTGGTGGGCGCCTGTAATGCCAGCTACTTGGGAGGCTGAGGCAGGAGAATTGCTTGAACCTGGGAAGTGGAGGTTGCAGTGAGCCGAGATCATGCCACTGCACTCCAGCCTGGGTGACAGAGCAAAATTCTGTCTCAGGGAAAAAAAAAAAGAAAGAGGTTCTCAAGCATGCATGACGAGCAAACATACCTGTTACATATGTCCCATGTTCACTTTGGGGTGGAGATTTAACATTAAAATGCAGTACAATTAGGATCTGTATGTCAAAAGGTGAGACCAAAGACACAAAGATGCCTTGTGCACAGCCCCCATACCCTGGCTGGGACCAGTCCCCTGCTCAATGGGCATTCATCAGGAAGGAACACCCTGCAAGCAGGTCAGCAGTCATTTTGAGACCATGAATAGGGAGGGGAGTCTGGCCATGGCATCAGGCTGGTCAGCGGGGGAGCCATCTGTTCTTTGTTTTCCAGGGCTGGTTTCTGTTTCTCTCTCTCTCTTTTTTTTTTTTTTTTTTTTTTTTGAGACAGAGTCTTACTCTGTTGCCCAGGCTGGAGCGCAATGGCGCAATCTCAGCTCAATGCAACCTCCGCCTCCTAGGTTCAAGCAATTCTCCTGCCTCAGCCTCCCAAGTAGCTGGGATTACAGGCACGCACCACCATGCCCCACTAACTTTTTGTATTTTCAGGAGAGATGGAGTTTTGCCATGTTGGTCAGGCTGGTCTCAAACTCCTGACCTCAGATGGTCCACCCACCTCAGCCTCCCAAACTGCTGGGATTACAGGTGTGAGCCACCACACCCGGCCTCTGTTTCTCTCTTAGGAAAATGTCTAATGGTGGTCAGTGGGGTAGGGGGGACTGAGACATGACTGACCTCCTGTCTCATCATGGCTGGGAAGCTTAGTGCTAAGGTTTTTCTGGGGCCTCCTTAGTTGAGAGAGGTTGGTTCCATCAGTCAGGGGGCTTAGGATTTTATTTTTATTTCACACAAAACATGTTCAAATTAGCAAGATTTTGAACAATTAGTTCCTCACATAAAAGAAAAATAAAAGCAAAAGAAGCTACAGGTTTTTTCCCTGATGCTATGAATTTATATTTTTATTAAATTGCAGATGTTTGAATGCAATAAGCCCAAAAGGAGCTAGGCACTGTCTCCTACAATCAAGGCAAAATGTACAGAATGGTTTGTTCTTAACAGAAAACCGATTTTCTCCCAAGCACAAAAGACATGCTGAACTAAATGAGCTCAACAAAAGGGTCTCAAGGAAATGGGGAATTATTCATGACTTATTTTACTGATGGTGAAGGTTACTTCTGAAAGCCCAACATTTTAAATCAGTTTTAAAGAATATTGTGCAACGATATTACAGATTCATATTCGAATGGGTCTTGCTGTACAGCAGGAAATCAGAGGAACATTAATCAAATAATACACCGGTAGGACCTAATACCAAAAGAGGAAGACATGGATTTCAAGGCAAAACTTATCAGGGACCTGTAGCACCAAATTGTCTTTACCCAATGGATGTAGGAAAGTGGTCAAGTGAACATTTGTCTTTTTGAAAGCTGTTGATCTTCAGGAAAGATTTGACAATATCCTTTCAGACTCAGCCATGTCTCTCCCGCATGAATATGTTGATCATAAATGTGAACCTTGAGAACAAATCCACTCTAGGTCTGGGATGGCGAGGACACTTGAATGCTTCTCTACCAGGCTAAAGCCTGAATTCAAGAACCTTGACCTCCCCTGGCGTGAAGGGCAACATGAACTGCAGGTGGCCAGGCAGAATCAAGGACAGAAATGATGCGTGTATTAGGAATTGTTAGGGTACAAGCAACAGAAACCCATTTGAGCTAGCTCAGGTCAGAAGGGATTCATGGAGGGAAGTCACCATGCAGTCGCTCAGACATCCAAGAGGGGAACCCAGCAGCGCTGGCCATACAGAAATGGAGCTGGAGAACCTGCCGCACGGCTCAGCGGCTCCACTCACGTGGGCCACCTGCTTGGTCTGCTGCATTCTTCTGCTGATTTTTTTTTCCCCAGGCAGAGTCTTGCTCTGTCGCCAGGCTGGAGTGCAGTGGCGCGATCTTGGCCTCCCAAAGTGCTGGGATTACAGGCATGAGCCACTACGCCCGGCATCATCTGCTGATTTTTAAAAATAGCTTTACTAGGTTTAATTCACATACCATAAAATTCACCATTTGAAAGGATACAATTCCTTGGTTTTTTACTGTATTCACAGAATAATGCAGCCATCATCACTATCTAATTTCAGAATATTTCATCACTCCAAAAGGAACCCTGTACCCATTAGCAGTCACCCCTCATTTCCTCTCTTCCCCTCAGCTCCAGCAACCATAAACCTACTTTATGAATTTCTATGGATTTTCTGTTCCAGATACTTCACATACATGCAATGATACACCATGTAGCTTCTTCAATACATTTTTTAAAAGAGAAGGTCTCACTATGTTGTGCAGGCTGGAGTGCAATGGTGCAACCATAGCTCACTGCAGCCTTGAACTTCTGGGCTCAAGTGATCCTCCTGCCTCAGCTTTCCAAGTAGCTGGCACTACAGGAATGCACCACTGTGCCCAGCTTGAATGGTTTCTTTTACTCAGCTTAATGTTTTCAAGATTCGTTAATGTTGTAACATCTCTGAGTATTTCATTCCTTTTTAACATTTGAATAATACTCCACTCTGTGGATGTACCATATTTTGTTTACCCTTTCATCAGGTGAGGGCATTTGGTTTGTTTTAACTTTTTGGCTATTATGAATAATGCTGCTATGAACATTTGTGTACATGTGGATATCCAGTTGTCCCAGCTCCATTTGTTGAAAAGACTATCCTTTCCCGATTGAATTGTCTTGGTACTCCTGTGGGAAATCCATTGACCATAAACACGAAGATAGATAACTGGACTCTCCATTCTATGGACCTATGTTTCAGTTCTCTTGGGCAAGTGGGTGTGGAATTGCAGGGTCATGTAGTAACTTTATGTTTACCTTTTTTTTTTTTTTTCCTTTGAGACAGAGTCTCACTCTTGTCGCCCAGGCTGGAGTACAATGGGGCAATCTCGGGTCACTGCAAGCTCTGCCTCCCTGGTTCAAGCCATTCTCCTGCCTCAGCCTCCCAAGTAGATGGGACTACAGGCATGTACCACCACGCCTGGCTATTTTTTTTTTTTTTTTTTAATTTTTAGTAGAGATGGGGTTTCACCATGTTGGCCAGGCTGGTCTTGAACTCTTGACCTCAGGTGATCCACCTGCCTCAGCCTCCCAAAGTGCTGGGATTACAGACATGAGCCACCGTGCCCAGCCCTTTTTGAGGCACTGACAGACTGTTTTCCAAAGTAGCTTCACTATATTACACATTCCCACCAACAATGTATGAAGGTTCTGATTTCTCCATATCCTTGTCAACACTTCTTATTGTCTTCTTTATTTTAGCCATCTCACTGTGGCTTTGATTTGCATTTCTTTAGTAACTAGTGATTTCAAGCATCTTTTCATGTGCTTACTGTACAGTTGTACATATTCATTGAAGAAATACCTATTTCGATCCTCTGTCTACATTTTAATGTTATTCAACTTTTTATTATTGAGTTGTAAAGTTCCTTTATTATCCTAGAGACAAGTTCTTTATCAGCTATGTGATTTACAAATATTTTATCTCATCCCATAGGTTGTCTTTTTATTTTCTCGATGATATCTTTTGAAGTGCAAAAGTTTTTAGTTTTGATAAAATTCAGTTTATCTATTTTTTGTTATTTGGCTTTCACTGTCATATGTAAGAAACAATTGTCTAATCCAAGGTTATGAAGATTTACTCCTTTGTTTTCTTCTAAGTATCTTATAGTTTTAGCTCTTACAGGTAGATCTGTGATCCATTTTGAGTTCATTTTTGTATACGGTGTGAAGTAGGATGTCCAACTTCATTCTTTTGCATGTGGATATCCAGTTGTCCCAGCTCCATTTGTTGAAAAGACTATTCTTTCCCCATCGAATTGTCTTGGTACTCCTGTGGAAAATCCATTGACCATAAACATGAAGGTAGATAACTGGACTCTCAATTCCATCCCATTGATCTATTTTTCTATTCTTATGCCAGTACCGCCCTATCTCGATTACCCTTGCTTTGCATTACGTTTTTGAAATGGGGAAATGTTGTTTTTCCAACTTTGTTTTTTTCTAAGATTGTTGTGGCTACCCTGGGTCCCTTGCAATCCCATGAAAATTTTAGAATCAGCTTGCCAATTTCTGCAAAGGAGCCAGCTGGGATTTTGATAAAGATTGGATTTAATGTCTTTCTTTTCTTTCTTTTTTTTGAGGCAGAGTTTCACTCTTGTTGCCCAGGCTGGAGTGCAATGGCACTATCTGGGCTCACTGCAACCTCTGCCTCCCAGGTTCAAGCGATTCTCCTGCCTCAGTCTCCCTAGCAGCTGGGATTACAGGTGCCCGCCACCATGCCTGGCTAATTTTTTGTATTTTTAGTAGAGATGGAGTTTCACCATGTTGGCCAGGCTGGTCTTGAACTCTTGACATCAGGTGATCCGCCCGCCTTGGCCTCCCAAAGTGCTGGGATTACAGGTGTGAGCCACTACATCCGGCCCCTGGATTTAATTTCTACATCAATTTAGGGAGTATTATTACATTAACAATATTAACTTAATATTAACAATATTAAGTATTCTAATAATACATAGACATGGAATGTTTTTATATTTATTTATTTATTTTGAGATGGAGCTTCACTCTTGTTGCCCAGGCTGGAGTGCAATTGCATGATCTTGGCTCACTGCAACCTCCGCCTCCCAGGTTCAAGCCATTCTCCTGCCTCAGCCTCCCGAGTAGCTGGGATTACAGGCATGTGCCACCACGCCCGGCTAATTTTTTGTATTTTTAGTAGAGACGATGTTTCTCCACATTGGTCAGGCTGGTCTTGAACTCCCAACCTCAGGTGATCCGCCCACCTTGGCCTCCCAAAGTGCTGGGTTACATACATGAGCCACCGCGCCCGGCCGTCTTTCCGTTTATTAATGTCTTTGATTACTTTCAATAATATTTTGTAGTTTTCAGTGTACAAGTCTTATACTCCTTTAGTTAAACATATTCCTAAGTATTCATTCTTTTTAATGCTATTGTAAATGAAATTTCTTATTCATTGTTAATATGTAGGAGTACAATTGATTTTTATATATTGATCTTGTATCCTGTAACTTTGCTGAACTTTTGTATTAGTTCTAATAATAAACAATTGTATTAGTTCTAATACAAAATAACTTTGTATTAGGATATTTTTGTGGATTCCTTAGTTTTTTCTATATAAAAGATCATATCATCTGTAAATAGAGATCAGTTTATTTATTTTTTTCAAGCTAGAAAAAAAATTATTCCAGATTTTTTCCTCTTTTTCTTCTTCTTCCTTTTCCTCTTGTTCTTTCTTCTTCTTCCTCTTCCTTTTCTTCTTCTTTTTTTTTTTTTTTTTTTTGAGACGGAGTCTCACTCTTGTTGCCCAGGCTGGAGGGCTGGAGCGCAATGGCATGATCTTGGCTCACTGCAACCTCTGCCTCCCGGGTTCATGTGATTCTCCTGCCTCAGCCTCCTGAGTAGCTGGGATTACAGGTGTGCACCACCACGCCTGGCTAATTTTTGTATTTTTAGTAGAGACGGGGTTTCACCATGTTGGCCAAGCTGGTCTCAAACTCCTTACCTCAAGTGATCTGCCAGCCTGGGCCTCCCAAAGTGCTGGGATTACAGGTCTGAGCCACCATGCCTGGCTGAGATTACCTTGTTTTCTCATTTCTCTTCCTTGCCTAATTTTTCTGGCTGGAACCTCAATTATAGGCTGAAAAGAAGTAGCAATTGCAGATATCCGTGTCTTATTCCTGATCTTAGGGGAGAAATCATGCAGCCTTCCATCATTAAGGATAATGCTAATAGATGAGATCCCTCTGTCTCTCTGTGCCTTCATGATTGCAGCCCATGTTTGTATGCCATGTGACCATCTTGGCCCTGGATCTGCTTGACCTCTTAAAGGCTCCATCATCCTGTAATTCCCTGTTTCTCTCTAGTCCTAGAAAGAGAGAATCTGACTGGCTCAGCCAAGGCTAGGGGTTGGCTTCTCTTCAGTCAGGTGTCTGCTATGGTCCAATCAGCTATGGCTAGAGTAGAAGGCTGGGGCATGCAGTATGCACGTGGTGGCTGGGGCATGCAGTATGCACGTGGTGGCTGGGGCATGCAGTATGCACGGAGCTGCTGAGGCCCACATCTAGGGTGAACAGCTCATCCTGGTTTGCTCAGGACTTCCCTGGTTTTAGTACTGTAAGTCCCACATATCCCAACCCTCTTCAGTCCTGGGCAAACTCAAATAGTTGGCCCCCCATGCCTCCTCCTCAGCAATACCTGTGTGTACATAGGGTTGGAGTATGTCATAGAATGAGGGTAATGGTTAGGAGGTAATAATAGACTCATTCAACACAATGTTTTTGACTCTCAGAGTAAACTAGACTGCTTGAGCAGAGGTAAGTGTATTCAAAACTGGAGTTCCAGAACATTATCAATCCTTTTTGGGAACTATGTGCCCATGACCGTGATGTAAGACAATTTTTAGACATGGCCCTTGGGAAGACTCAACAAACAGAAGAGAAAGAGATGTTTTCTACAAAATACCTAATCTAGAAGGTGGAATCTGGACCCACAGGCCCACCTCATTTGTCTTGTTCATCCAGAAAGATGGTTTTATAAACTTTGTGTTAGAATTCTTCTCAAGGCTGTCCCAGTTCCATCCTCCCTGTTGCCTTACACATGCCTCTATACACACAAATATTACCTGCTGGATCCTGGAAGGTATCTGAGTTTGTGACTCCTGGCCTAAAGAGTACTGTTTGTACTATTCTTTATTCTGGTGGTGAGAGAAAGAAAGGGTTAAGTTCAGGAGTTGAGAAATAACACCAGCTGCAAAAAGTAACTCATTTGGTGGGAAAATTGGGCATAATTTAAGTGCATTGATTAGTTAATAATGCTTACTGAACCATCACCAGTACTTAAAACAGGGGGAATACCTAGAAAAGATAAGAGCTGACACCAGAGAAAGTAGTTAGAAAATTTTCAGGTCTGTGAAGATTTGGGCATCCCCAGAAGCCAACCCTGCGGAAAGGATCCATGTTCGAGCCTTTCAATGGGAGGTGATCTCAGGTATCCCTACTGTGGAGTGGGAATGTGACTCAGGGAAGGAAGCCAATAAAAGGTACCTCTGTCTGGTCCCCTTGGGAAAGCCTCGGAGAGAATGCAGAACGGAAACCTCAGAGTAGCCCCTGTGAGTGATGTCATGATTTGTGACACTAATGTCTCCAAATGGAGTCACTCACGTCAAGTGGCATTGAGCCCACAGTGAAGTCATATCCCCTTCAACGCAATAAACATATGGGATGGCCTGAGGTCATAATATTGCACCTGCTGCTGCCGGGTGTCACCCCAGGCCTGAAACCAACCTACGGAAAGTGGAAGATGGCTGAGATAATGAGAATAGACCCATCTACTGTGGATCATAAAGACAGCAAAAATCTGGCCTTCTCCAAGATGCCTTCAGAGGCTCTGCCCTTGAGAACTCTGAGGCCTTCTCCCAACTTTGGTGAGGCTGTGCCAGAGAGAAGCAGAGATCCCCCCAACCAGTGTTGGAAGGGCATCTGGACCCATGCAACTCATCAGTGGGTGCCTTGGTCTCCAGAGCTATCATTGTGGCTCCTTATCCTCTTTTTATTACTGCCTGTGCATTGAATATTAATTGCATGATTGATGGTGTGTGAAGCCCTCACAATAAACCATGAACTGGAGCACATATGCGAAATTGAGTCATTGCAACACCATCTGCTTTGGTCTGAGTTAGCACACCTAGTGTAAATGTTTTATTGAGTCACTGTGAAACCTGCTTTGGTCTGAGTTAGCACACCTAGGTGGCATGAACCTAATTAACTTATCAGTGAGGAGAGAGGGGAGCAAGCCGGAATGTTTTTTCACCAATTCTGGTCAGCCAGTGGTTGAGGGCTGCTTCCAGGGGGCATAAAATCCTTGACACTTCCAGCCTGCCTTAAAGAAAGCTGTGAATCAGACAGTTGGGGCTAGTTGGTATTCAGGCAGCACTCCCTGGTGAGGGGGCTGCGGAGGGCACAGCTGGCCAGCAGCCTCAACAGCACACATATTTTCTGCTGCCATTGCAGTACCCAGACCTTAGGGGAGATGTCTGAACCAAAAGGTAGACAGTACTGGATGTTTACATTTTACCAGTGTTCTTGGCAGTGAGCCCAAGGGTGCCCGCTAGCTGAACGAAGTAGAATGGGAATTATTATAGAATATTAGGGGGCTCACAAAGCTTCTGGGAGGGCTGGAGCATCGGCCACACCATAAGATATCCCAGGGAGCACTCCACTGCTGCAGGGCCAGGCACCCACCCCACAGAGCTGTCACTGGGCACTGCTGTCCCCCCACACCCCCGCCCCCACCGCCTTCCCCAGTGGAAGTAACTGAAGCACCCTCAACGAGAGTAGCCAGAGGCTGTTGACTCAGAGCATGGTATAATGAAAGAGTCAGCCCCATCACTTGCACTTGGCAGAGGCTCAAGGGCAGTCAGGGGAGTGGGGAAGCTGTGTGCTGATAAGCTTCCGGGATCCCTGATTGGAGGCTGTTGGCATGGTGGGTGAATTAGAGATGGGGCAGCCTATTCAATTGGTTAGAGGAGCATATGGGGCTTTCTCAGGTTGGTCCTGAGATGGAAGTAGAGGCAAATATTTAGGAGTAGCCCAGTGGGGTGGTACGTGTCTATAATCGCAGCTATGAGGGAGGCTCTGGGAGGATGGCTGGAGCCCAGGAATTGGAGACCAGCCTGAGCAAGAAAATGAGACTCTATCTTAAAACAAAACAAAACGAAAAACAAACAAACAAACAAAAAAACAAATAAGGCTGGGCATGGTGGCTCATGCCTGGAATCCCAGCACTTTGGGAGGCCGAGGAGTGTGGATCACCTGAGGTCAGGAGTTTGAGACCAGCCTGGACAACATTGTGAAACCCCATCTCTACTAAAAATACAAAATTAGCCGGGCATGGTGGTGTGTGCCTGTAGTCCCAGCCACTCAGGAGGCTGAGGTAGGAGACTCACTTGAACTCCATAGGTGGAGGTTGCAGTGAGCCAAGATCACGCCTTTGCACTCCAGCCTGGGCAACAAGAACAAAACTCCATCTCAAAATAAATAAATAAATAAATAAGCTAATAAAAATAAAAAAGAAATAAAATCAAAATTTTGGGAAGCTAGCAGTTATTGACCAAGTCCTGATCACTTGGGGCTGAGTGCCTCTGCTGTCTTCCCCACATCACTCTTTCCTGGATGGGCTGCTCTTGGCTGTAGGAGCCTGGATCCTACAAGGCAGCACCTGGCTCTTCCCTGGGGATGGGGTCCCATGGGGGACATTCATACACTGGAGGAAGGAGGTTCACAGAGGCAGATACAGGGCAGCCACACAATACGACCAGTCTCTGCCACATAAGTTTAGCTGGTGACTGAGGAGTCACAAAACTGTTTTTGGAGGTGGAACCCAGAATATTTCTTGAACCAATAGATAAGAAGAGAAATGATTCTTGTGTCAATTTTCCTCCAGGGAGTGAAACTTAAATCTATTCCTTCAGAGAAAGTACAAAGTTTAAAGAAGCACAAGAAAATCCCTATGATCTCTTCACCAAAAATTAATAATAATAATAAATAATGACCATTGTTAACATTTTGACATTTTTACTATTTCCTTAGAATATTTTCATCCTTTTTGTTTACATGGTTGAGATCATACTGTATACACAATTTCATATTCTGCTTTCTGGTTTAACTCTATATCATAAGCATTTCATCACTTCACTGCAACTCTTTGTAAACATCATTTTATGACTTAATAATATTCCACTGTGTGATTGTATATACATGATTTATGTAGCTATTTCCCAAACATTGGCTATTCAGATTGCTTTTCATTTTTGTTGTTATTATTAACATGTATAAATCCTTGTCTTTGTTTCTAAATGGGACAGGGTTTTAGAGGGGAATCACTAAATCATAGGACGTAAATGTCTTCTCCTTTCTTGGCCTTTAGTCCACAGGACTATTTGTAAAGATAGAAGTGTGACAGGACTTTGTGACCCTTGCACTGTCTGCTTTCTATTTCTGGTCACCAGGAGAGAGGGACAGAGTAAGTGAAGACAATATAAAGAACAAACTCCCAGCAAGGAGAGTTTGAAAAATTATCTGAGATGTCTCTGGATTTGGATTATGTTGTGAAATGATTTCTTGTCTGCTAAGGCATCCTGCAAGTGTTTATGAGAGATGTTTTGCTAGCTTGTAGTTTGCTAAAAGAGCAGAGAAACTCATCCTATTCTGAATAAGTGATGATAACATTTTACAGTAATTATGATAGGCAATCCATGATAATGTATTTTTAAATTGGGGGTGTGTCTTAGTTTGTTCTGTGCTGCTGAACAGAATACTAAAGCCTGGGTAATTTATAAAGAGCAGAAATGTATTTCTCACAGTCCTAGAGGTTTGGAAGTCCAAGATCAAAGGGCCAGCATCTGGTGAGGGCCTTTGTGCTGCAACATCCCATGGTGGAAGACAGAAGGGCACAGAAAGGTTAAGAGAGAGAGAGAGCACGCAAGAGAAGGCTGAGCTCATCCTTTCGTAAGAGACCCACTTTCATGATAATGGCATGAATCCACTCTTGAGCGGGGAGAACTCATGACTTAAACACCTCTTAAAGGTCTCACCTTCCAATATTGCACATTGAGGATCAAGTTTTCAACATCTGAACTTTGGGGGACACATTGAAACCATAGCAAGGTGAAAAATCAACTGGTTACTACTTTAACAAAATGCATATCCTAAAAATTGACATCCGGGGCCATCCTTCACAAACCATAGGGGTGCATCAGGATCACCTGGAGGGCTTACTAAAACATAAATTTATCAAGGGTTAAATCTTTGGGCCCTACTCCAAGGATTCTGATTTGCGTCTCAAATGAGTTGTCAGAGGATGCTGATGCTGCCTGTCCTGGGACCTCACTTTGGGGCTTTGTTAAATTTGGCATAAAGAACTATAAAGAGAGGAATTGTAGGTGGCTTCAAATAATATAATTTGAGAAAAGGGGATCTGTACCCTCACTTCCTGTTCAACCATAAGTGAAGGTAACTTGTGAAACACGAGGCAGATAGGCAGGGCGCTCCCCTCCTTTGAGAGGATAAGACAAAGTCACGAGGCTAAGGAGGAACAAGCCTGTGTCCTGGAGCTGTGGGTTCCACCAGGCTCTGTGCATAAGAAAGCTCTGTCTCTCATTCTCTCCTCTTTTTTTTTGAGTCAGCTGGAGTGCAGTGACACGATCTTGGCTCACTGCAACCTCTGCCTCCCGGGTTCAAGCAATTCTTGTGCATCAGCCTCCAGAGTAGCTTGGATTACAGGTGCACACCACCACACCTGGCTAATTTTTGTATTTTTCGTAGAGACAGGGTTTCACCATGTTGGCTAGGCTGGTCTTGAACTCCCTGGCCTCAAGTGATCTGCCTGCCTTGGCCTCCTGAAGTGCTGGGATTACAGGCATGAGCCACTGTGCCTGGCCCACCTTGCTTTTTAGAGCTGAATAACATTTCATTGTTTGTCTGTGCCACATTTTATTTATCCCTTCTGCGGATGGACACTTGGATTGCTTTCACCTCTTGGCTGTTGTGAATAGTGCTGCTAAGAATATGGATATGCAATTGGAGAAAGCTTTTTTTAAGGGCCTAGGAGAGCCTGCAGCACCTGTAAAAATCTGGGCCTTTTCAGCCCTCATGCATACCTGAACTTACAGCCAGGTGGCAGGCACCACTCTTGCCTATTTCGTGCCCCATAGGTCCACTTCTGACTTCTGCTGTGGCTGTGCTGGACAGTCCCATGGGAGATCTGCCTCACCAGAGTCATGACTCAATCACGTAACTGCTGCCCCTGGTCTTTCTCACCTGGTGCTGTGGCAGCTGTCTTGGTCTACAAGTACAGGAGGGCTAATGCCCCCAGACAACCCTGGACCAATGGGGTCTAGCTGGTGGATAATGCTGTGGCTGCCCATCTTTCCCGTGGACAATTTTGGAAGGCATTCACCTTCTCAGAGGTCCCAGGAGATTTGAGGGACCACAATAATGTGCTCTGATGTTGGCGTTTTCTCCTTCCCCATCTTGCTTTCCCTGCTCCCGTACTCCTGCTTGCTGAGCTTGCCTCCAAATAAACCACCTGACTCCGTGTCCTCCTTTCACAGGAACCCAGCAAGCACAAAGGCTGGTCCTTGCCTCTGGGTACATGGTCTGTAGCTTTCTTCTCTGTATATTGTCCAGTAGTGCCAAACATCGGGAGACTGAAAAGACCACAGGATTTTATGAGGGGAGAAGCAGAAGGACTCCAGAGAGTTATCAACTGACCTGGGTCCCAGAGTTAATTAGGAGGTGACTTCATCCTAGTAGTGTCCTTTCTTGTATACATGTGGTCCCTGGATCAGATCAGAAGCATCAGCATCACCAGAAACATGGTAGAAATGCAAATTCTCAGACCTTGGCCCAGACCTACTGGATCAGAAACTCTGGGGGTGGCCAGCAATCTGTGTGTTAACAAGCCCTCTGGGTGACCCTGATGCATGCTAAAGTTTGAGATTGTAGGGGAGGAAACACTTTTCTTTTGCCTGAGGCCCTGTAAATTAGACCCACAAAAGATCAACAAGAGAAAAAGTTTACTAATACTTTCTCTAGCCCTTTTCCCACCCCTTTGAGTTACTCCTCACAGAGGTGTCTCCCAAGGGATGTGCATTGCACAGCCATGGCACAGTGGCTCATGCCTGTAATCCCAGCAGTTTGGGAGGCTGAGGTGGGTGGATCACCTGAGGTCAGAAGTTCAAGACCAGCCTGGTCAACATGATGAAACCCCGTCTCTACTAAACATACAAAAAATTAGCTGGGCATGGTGGTGGGTGCCTATAATCCCAGCTACTCAAGGGCTGAGGCAGGAGAATCACTTGAACCTGGGAGGCAGAGGTTGCAGTGCGCCGAGATCACACTATTGCACTCCAGCCTGGGCAATAAAAGTGAAACTTCATCCAAAAAAAGAAAAGAAAAGAAAAGTAATTTCTTTCCAAAACCCCTGACACCAGTCTAATAATGAGAAAACATCAGACACCTCAGTTTGGGGATGTTTTATAGGATACCTGGCTAGGACTCCTCAAAACAGTCCTGCTACCAATGAACTTGTTTTACTTTTTTTTTATCACACACTTTATGACTTCTCATATGATTTAGTTTATTTCAAATGTTTGTGAATTATTGTTTAGAAAATTTATGAAACAATACTATGAAAATTAATGATAGTCACCAAAAATCTATCAGTTGTTATAATTGATTCAGCAGTGAATGTTTTCCTCTGCTCTCTTAGGTTTGGTAACTGGGGCCTGAACATTAAACTGACAAAAGACAGATTAACAGGACAAAAGTGTTTTTCATATGTATAGGGGGAGCTTCACAGAAAAGAAATGAAGACCCCTAAAAGCAGTTAGGCCTGGCAGTTTATATGCCTTTTAACAAACAGCAAAAAATTGTGGAGAAGTGACAAGACAAGGAAAATGTGTTTGAGCTTCTAGGCGTGGTAAATTATGGGAAGGTAAATATATGGGGAAAACTAATGGAAGACAGGGACTATTTGTAAGGTTAGTTAGGCAGACTCAAGTCGATGCCATCTCATTTAATAATAAGAGCTATGTTCTCTTCCTAGTATGGAGAGAGTAGGAGAAACACCTTACAAAGGGAAAGTTAGTTTTTCTTTTAGGCGGAAAGGAGGAGGGGCGAGTGTTTCTTATACATCTAATTTTTCTTTTTCTTTTCCTTTTTTAATTTTTGAGACAGGGTCTCACTCTGTCACCCAGGCTGCCGTGCAGTGGCATGATCTTGGCTCACTGCAGCCTCAACCTCCTGGGCTCAAGTGATCTTCCCACCTCAGCCTCTTGAGTAGTTGGGCCCACAGGTATGTGCCACCATACCTGGCTAATTTTTGTATTTTTTGTAGAAATGTGTTTTTGTCATGTTGCCCTCGCTGGTCTCAAACTCCTGGGCTCAAGCGATCCACCCACCTCAAGCCTCTCAAAATGCTAGGATTGCAGGTGTGAGTCACTATGCCTGGCCCATCTGATCTTTCTTCATTGGCTTCAGTTCAAAATAATTCTTAAGCCAAAGTGGCATATTTGGGATTGGCGTATTCTGATCCCCTTTTATTCAAAGGCCATAAAAACATCCATTTTTTATTTTGGTGTTGGAAACTTATACTATTCTCTTTCTACTGCAGAATAACATGTTAAAAAGTGATTTCTGGTTGGGCACAGTGGCTAATGACTGTAATCCCAGCACTTTGGGAGGCTGAGGCAGGCTGATCACCTGAGGTCAGGAGTTTGAGACCAGCCTGGCCAACATGGCAAAACCCCGTCTCTACTAAAAGTACAAAAATTAGCCAGGCATGGTGGCACATGCCTGTAATCCCAGCTACTCAGGAGGCTGAGGCAGGAGAATCACTTGAACCTGGGAGGCAGAGATTGAAATGAGCCAAGATCGTGCCATTGCACTCCAGTCTGGGTGACAGATCAAGACTGCATCACAAAAAAAAAAAAAGAAAAAAGAAAAAAATGTAATTTCTTTCCAAAAACCCTGACACCAGTCTAATAATGAGGAAACATCAGATGACCCAGATTGGGGTATGGTTTATGGTTAGGACTCCTCAAAAGGGTCAAGGTTATGGGAAACAAGGAAAGACTGAGAAACTTAGGCCAGAGGAGACTAAGGAGATGTGATGAGTAAAGGGATTGTGGTGCCCTGGGTGGAATTCTGGAACAGAAAAGGAACATTAATGGAAAAATTGATAAAATGTGAATGAATTTGGAGTTTATGTCATAGTAATGTATCAATGTTAGTTTCTTAGTTTTGACAAATGTACCGTGGTGATGTAGATAATAATATTGGAGGAAATGAAATAAAGTGTTAGGGTGAGGTGTACTCAAGAGTACCCTGTACTTTCTTTGCAATTCTTCTGTAAAATCTAGTTATTCCAAAATAAAAACTTTATGTTAAAATGCCATGGTAAATTATATTTTAATGGCTAGAGTAAAATTATGTTTCCTAAATGTCAGTCATTTATGTACAATCATGAATTTTCTTTTTGCTATGTATTGATATCATGTGTACTAATATTTTCTCTAAATTGAATATTTTAAAATAATGTAAATATATACCTATATCATGGGGTTATCTGTGGTAACATCAATACAATGGCATAAGTTTAATATGTTATTTAAATATTTTTCTAATACCTTTTTTTCAAAAGTGAACTTTGGCAGATTATTTTCCCCCTGCAATGCAAACACAATGTCATGCCTCCCGTTTGGTTTGGCCTTTCTGACTCATATCACGCGACCTTGGCCAATGCTGTGGCCCTCCTTCTTTGTCTGGGAAACTGCCACGTATTCTTCATCTCTCAGCTTATATATAACTTCCTCAGGGAAGAGCTTCCTAATGTCTCTGGCTAGCCTCTGGTGGTGTCAGAGGCATTTGGATCAGAGAGACTCCATCTTGAATAGGAGCTGGGTAAAATAAAGCTGATACCTACTGGGCTGCATTCCCAGGAGGTTAGGCATTCTTAGTCTTAGGATGAGATACAAGGTCAGCACAAGATACAGGTCACAAAGACCTTGCTGATAAAAGGATGTGGTAAAGAAGCTGGCCAAAACCGGCCAAAGCCAAGATGGCGGTGAAAGTGACCTCTGGTTGTCCTCACTGCTCATTAAACACTAATCATAATACATTAGCATGCTAAAATACACTCCCACCAGCTCCATGACAGTTTAAAATACGATGGCAACATCAGGAAGTTACCCTATATAATCTAAAAGGGAAGGAACCCTCAGTTCCAGGAATTGCCCATCCCTTTCCCGGAAAATGAATAATCCACTCCTTGTTTGGCATGTAATCAAGGAGTAACTAACATAAATATAATCAGTCAAGCAACCCATGCTGCTAATCTGCCTATGGAGTAGCCATTCTTTTATTCCTTTACTTTCTTAATAAACTTGCTTTCACTTTACTCTGTGGACTTTCCCTGAATTCTTTCTTCTGCAAGGTCCAAGATTCCTCTCTTGGGGTCTGGATCGGGACCTCTTTCTGGTAACAGTGGCACTGTATAACTCTCCTTTCCTACATTTGTCACAGCCGTATATTGCCTGTTCACAGCAGTTCTCTCATCCTTTTCATATCTCATTTTCTGCCCCAAATAATCAAACTTCAGAAGCAAGAGCAGCTCACAGGACTTGCCCTTCCTGGAGCCAGCTGGAAGTCTGGGGTTCACTGGCAGAGGCGGCTGCAAGGGGGCACTGTGGTGTTTGTGGGGGCCACCAGGAGAGCGAGGAAAGGACAGAGAGACCTTAGGGAGGATATAGGTTCAGTGCTCAAGAGAGGAGGCAAAAGAGGACTAGATTTCTGGTTACAGAAGATAAGGAACATGGATGGAGATGTGGAAAGAAGAGAATGAGAATGTCTTGGGAAGAACCATAATTTGGACAGAGAGAAAGGTTATTAATGATATCAAGGCATTCTCTGTCTCATTTTAGCCACATATGTAGAAATGAAAAGCCTAGTGGAAATGTACAGATTGTGTTTGGCAAAGGGCAAGTTATATTCTTAATAAGAACCCAACATTGGCAGTGAAAAATCTAGCTTTCTTGTATTATAGTAGTTCCTCAACACAGAAACAGAATAGTTTCACAAGACAGTTGTGAAAAAAGTGGAATTATGGAGTAATGAAAATATTCTAATATCTGATGCTGATTAGGAAAAACATAAACTCAAGGTCTGTTGGGAGGTGTGCAGAATAAAGACCTAAACATCTAGAAAGAAAAGCAAGCCCCTTTCCAATAACACAGCCTACTCATGAAGGGCTGAAATATTTTTTAGGAATCAGAAACATATGACTTAAAACAAAAGAATGATGAGATTTAATGCAAAATTTAAGGAGTTTTTTTTTTTTTATTCATTTGGGTTCAATAAACATTTAATTTTCTGCTGCCCACATTGGGCTATCACTGAGAAGAGGTGCTTGGCTCGTTGAGACAGACATGTGCAGTACTGCCACAATACAGCTGAAAAGCATGTGCACCTGCCCATGTGTGGGAGGTGCAAAGGTGGTTGAGAGCAAGTGGTAACGTGTGTGGATGAGTATGGGGAGAAGGGGCTGGGAATGGTTCACTAGAGGCAACCATGTTGCATAACAAACCATCCCAAAACTTGGTAGCTTGCAATAACAATTTTTTTCACCCATGATCTGAAAGTCATTGGTAGGAAGGGGATCAGATTTGCTCCATGGGGTTCTCATCCACTTTGAACCAGTGGCTACTCCAGGATATGTTCTCATGGCAAATGGCAGGAATGCAAGAGGAGAAGTGGACATATGCAATGTCTCTAAAGGCTTGGCTTGAAATTGTCATGATACCATGTCTGCCCACAAGTCATCAGCTAGAGCAACTGAACATGGTCAAGCTCAACCTCCATGGAGTGGAGAAATACATTCTACCCACTCTAGTGGAAGGTGACACAGTCACCAGGCAGAGAGGGGATGCATAGTCTTAGCATGAAGAGAGAAATGGAGAACAGGAGCAATCCACTGAACTACCTTGGTTGGTAATGCCCACGCAGGGTTTTGAAGGATAAATAGAAGCTGGCCAGGCAGTGGGATGGAAAAATTTCATTTTATAATAGGCTTGGCTCAGATTAGCGCCATTATAATTTCCCTAAGATGTCAATTATTGAATTTCAGGTATGAGAGAAAGGAAACTGGATGCCTTCTTTGCTCTCTTCCAAGTTGACACTGCAGTTTTTAGTTCTTCTCTGCACAATCCTCAAAGGAGTTCCTTATATGAGTTCTGTTGCTTTTTGTTCAACCTGAAAGTTGCAAAATTGAACTGAGGAGAAAGGCCCTGGGTAATCGTGACCATGAGGAAGAAGATGACTTGGAATGTTGTGAAGCATCTTTGTATTCAAAAGGCAGCTGGCTGCCCTCCGCAGTGAGTCACACATAAAGGGCCCCTGTTTATTGGTGTCTCCGGTCCTACTGAACACTCGGTGTTCGTGGGTTCCCCAGGAAGCCCTGAGAGTACACTTTGAAAATCAGATACATGTCTGTAAATGACCTTCCAGTTCTGTCTCCTCAGATTGCTGTGAATAATCGTGTGAGGACTGCTGTCTGGAGAGGAGGGAGCCTGAAGTCAAGGCATTCCAAGGGGCTTCAGGCATCCTCAGTTTCTTTATGAAGAGCATTTCATTCTCCTAAGGGAGTGGTGGGGAGGCTGCACCAGGAAGACAGAGGGCAAATCCTAGTGTGTGTGAGAGAGAGAGAAAAAAAGAGAGAGAGAGACAGACAGAGACAGAGAGACAGAGATACAGAGACAGAAAGAGAGAGACAGACAGAGACAGAAAGAGAGAGACAGAGACAGACAGACAGGAACAGAGAGAGGTATTCTGGATAAGATGGCTTAGAGGAGGCAGAACTAGCTTGCAGCTCCAGCTCCGATGGACAGAGCAGCATGTGGAGACTCACATCGTAAACTTTTGCTCCAAGACCTACCGCAAGAACATACTGGGAAAGCTGAGGGAATCCACAGACTCTTCGAAGGAACTGATCACTGCTGCAGGCTCCCTGAGATGCCAAAAACCTGTGAGTCGGCTTGCTTTCTCAACATGGAGGCTTGTGGTCTGGGGCAAGTTCTCGGCCCTGATCACCACCTGCCTGGAAATAGACTTGGTGCTGTTGGGAGGGCACAGTGGGAGTGAGACCAGCCTCTAGGAGTGTGGGCTGCATGGGGGCAGGGTGAGGCCTCTGACTGCCAGCTTTTCCTCTGGTAAAGTAATACAGGTGACCTGTATTACTCAGCAGAGGCAGCCATAATCCCCCTAGGAATATAACTCAACTGGACTGGGAACCACACTCCCATTCCCCACAGCAGCTGCAGCAAGCCCTGCCCAAGGAGAGGCTGCCCTCAGACACAACTATCCCTGCCCCCACCTAGTGGTCTTTCTCTACTGGCCCTGGTAGCCAAAGACAAAGGTCATAATCTCTTGGGAGCTCTATGGCCCTCCCCACCACCTGAGAAACCTGAATACTTAAGCAGGTGTCCCTAGGGCAAGTTTGCATTCTCCCTATATATAGGACCACAGCTGATGCACTTTTGAAAGGGCCACCTCCTGGCTGGAGGCCAATCAACATAGAATTAGCACACTAAACAAAACACAGCCAAGGACACTGCAGGGTCCACTTTACTTCCTTGCTATCTCCACGGGAGCAGGGGTCGGTCTCCATGGCTGCAAGACCTGAAGACAGATCACATCACAGGACTCTTTGCAGACACTCCCAAGTACCAGCATGGAGATCGGTAGCTCCACTGGGTGGCTAGACCTAGAAGAGCAAAAACAATCACTACAGTTTGGCTTTCAGGAGGCCCCATTCCTAGGGGAAGGGGGAAAACACCACATTAAGGGAGCATCCTGTGGAACAAAAGAATCTGAACAGCAGCCCTTGAGTCTGAGATTTTCCCTCTGACATAGTCTACACGAATGAGAAGGAACCAGAAAGCAATTCTGGTAATATGACAAAACAAGGTTCTTTAACACCCCAAAGGTCATACCAGCTCACCAGCAATGGATTCAAACCAAGATGAAATCACTGAATTGCCAGATAAAGAATTCAGAAGGTCAAGTATTAAGCTAATCAAGGATGCACCAGAAAAAGGTGAAGTCTAACTTAATGAAATAAAAAACATGATACAGAATATGAAATAAAAATTTTTCAGTGAAATAGAGAGTATAAATAAAAAACAGTCACAACTTTTGGAAATCAAGAACACATTCAGAGAAATGCAAAATTCACTGGAAAGCCTCAGCAATAGAATCAAACAAGCAGAAAAAAAACTTCAGAGCTCGAAGACAAGGCTTTTGAATTAACTGAATCCATCCATCAAAGACAAAGAAAAAAGAATTTTTAAAAATGAACAAAGCCTCCAAGAAGTTTGGGACTACATTAAACAGCCAAACCTAAGAATAATCGGTGTTCCTGAGGAAGAAGAGAAATCTAAAAGTTTGGAAAACGTATTTGAGGGAATAATCAAGGAAAACTTCCCTGGCCTTGATAGAGATCTAGACATTCAAATACAAGGAGCTCAAAGAACACCTGGGAAATTCATCACAAAAAGATCATTGCCTAGGCACATAGTCATCAGGTTATCTAAAGTCAAGATGAAGAATAGAATCTTAAGAGCTGTGAGGCAAAAGCATTTGGTAACCTCTAGAGGAAAATCTATCAGATTAACAGCAGATTTCTCAGCAGAAACCCTACAAGCTAGAATGAATTGGGGTCCTATTTTTAACCTCCTTAAACAAAACAATTACCAGTCAAGAATTTTGTATTCAGCAAAACTAAGCTTCACAAATGAAGAAAAGATAGTCTTTTCCAGACAGACAAACTGAGAGAATTCACCACCACTACCAAGCCAGCACTACAAGAACTGCTAACATAAGCTCTAAATCTTGAAACAAATCCTTGAAATGCAACAAAATAGAACCTCCTTAAAGCATAAATCTCACAGACCCTATATAACAATAATGCAATGAGAAAACAACAACAACAAGGTATTCAGGCAACAAACAGCACCATGAATAGAATAGTACCAGTGGGGCGCCATGGCTCACACCTGTAATCCCAGTACTTTGGGAGGCCAAGGTGGGTGGATCATGAGGTCAGGAGATCAAGACCATCCTGGATAACACGGTGAAACCCCATCTGTACTAAAAATACAAAATATTAGCCAGGTGTGGTGGCACACGCCTGTAATCCCAGCTACTCGGGAGGCTGAAGCAGGAGAATCGCTTGAACCTGGGAGGCAAAGGTTGTAGTGAGCCGAGATTGCGCCACTGCACTCCAACCTGGGTGACAGAGTGGCACTCCATCACGAAAAAAAATAAATAAATAAGAATAGTACCTCACATCTCTCAATACTAACATTGAGTGTAAATGGCCTAAATGCTCCACTTAAAAGATACAGAATGGCAGAATGGATAACCAACTAAGTTTCTGCTGTCTTCAGGAGACTCATCTAACACATAAGGACTCACATAAACTTAAGGTAAGGGGCTGGAAAAAGATATTCCATGCATATGGACACCAAAAGCAAGCAGGAGTAGCTATTCTTATGTTAGACAAAACAAACTTTAAAGCAACAGCAGTTTAAAAAGACAAAGAGGGACTTTATATAATGATAAAAGGACGAGTCCAACAGGAAAATATCACAATTCTAAATATATACACACCTAATGCTGGAGCTCCCAAACTTATAAAACTACTACTCAACCTAAGAAATGAGATAGCAACACAGTAATAGTGGAAGACTTCAATACTCCACTGACAGCATTAGACAGGTCATCAAGACAGAAAGTCAACAAAGAAAAAATGGACTTAAACTACACCCTAGAACAAATGGACTTAACAGATATTTACAGAACATTCTACCCAACAACTGCAGAATATACATTCTATTCATCAGCACATGGAACATCCTCCAAGATAGATCATATGATAGGCCACAAAACAAGTCTCAGACAATTTAAGAAAACTGAAATTATATCAAGTACTCTCTCAGACCACAGTGGAATAAGATTGGAAATCAGCTCCAAAAGGAACCCTCACAACCATGCAAGTACATGAAAATTTGATAACCTGCTCCTGAATGATCACTGCAGCACCAACGAAATCAAGATGAAGATTAAAAGATCCTTTGAACTAAACGATAATAGTGACACAAGCTATCAAAACCTCTGGGATAGAGCAAAAGTGGTGCTAAAAGGAAAGTTCATAGCACTAAATGCCTACATCAAAAAGTCTAAAAGAGCACAAATAGACAATCTAAGGTCACACCTCATGAAACTGGAGAAACAAGAACATACCAAACCCAAACCCAGCAGAAGTAAAGAAATAAGTGCACCTGTAGTCCCAACTACTTGAGAAGCTGAGGCAGGAGAATTGCTTGAACCCAGGAGGTGGAGGTTGCAGTGAGCTGAGATCACGCCACTGCACTCCATCCTGGGCGATAGAGTGAGACTCTGTCTCAAAAAAAAAAAAAAGAAATAACCAAGACCAGACCAGAACGAAATGAAATTGAAACAAACAAACAAACAAAGTTACAAAAGATAAATGAAACAAAAAGCTGGTTCTTTGAAAAGATAAGTAAAATTGATAGACCATTTGCAAGATTAACTAAGAAGAGAGAAGATCCAAATAAGCTCAATTAGAAACAAAACAGGAGATATTACAACTGATACCACAGAAATACAAAAGATTATTCAGGGTTACTATGAACACCTTTATGCACATAAATCAGAAAACCTAGAAGAGATGGATAAATTCCTGGAAATAGACAACCCTCCTACATTAAACCAGGAAGATATAGAATCTCTGAACAGACCAATAACAAGCAGCAAGATTGAAACGGTAATTTAAAAAACTGCCCACAACAAAAAAAGCCCAAGGCCAGATGATTCACAGCTGAATTCTATCAGACATTCAAAGAAGAATTGGTACCACTCCTATTGACACTATTCCAAAAGACAGAGAGAGAGGGAATCCTCCCTAAATCACTCTGTGAAGCCAGTATCAACCTAATACCAAAACCAGGGAAGGACATAACAAGAAAAGAAAACTACAGACCAATATCCCTAATGAACATAGATGCAAAAATCCTCAACAAAATACTAGCTAACCAAATCCAACAGCATATCAAAAAGATAATCCACCATGATCAAGTGGGTTTCATATCAGGGATGCAGGGATGGTTTCACATACGTAAGTCAATGAATGTGATACACCACATAAACAGAACTAACAAAAATCACATGATCATATCAATAGATGCAGAAAAAGCATCTGGTGTAAAAACAGGCACATAGACCAATGGAATAGAATAGGGAACCCAGAAATAAGCCAAATACTTACAGCCAACTGATCTTCAACAGAGCAAACAAAAAATAAAGTGGGGAAAGGACATCCTAATCCACAAATGGTGCTGGGATAATTGGCAAGCCACATGCAGAAGAATGAAAGGGGATCCTCATCTCTCACCTTATACAAAAATCAACTCAAGATGGATCAAAGACTTAAATCTAAGACCTGAAACCATAAAGATTCTAGAAGATAATATTGAAAAAAACCCTTCTAGACATTGGCTTAGGCAAAGACTTCATGACCAAAAACTCAAAAGCAAACCAACAAAAACAAAGATAAATAGACGGGACTTAATTAAGCTAAAAAGCTTCTGCACAGCAAAGGAAATAATCAGCAGAGTTAACAGACAACTGAGAGTGGAAGAAAATTTTCACAATCTATACATCTGACAAATAACTAATATCCAGAATCCACAAAGAACGCAAACAAATCAGCAAGAAAAAAAACAATCCCATCAAAAAGTGAGCTAACAAAAGAAGGTATATGGTGATATGGTTTGGATGTGTGTCCCCTCTAAATCTCATGTTAAAATATCATCCCCAGTGTTGGGGGTGGGGCCTTGTGAGAATGTTTGGATCGTGGAAGTGGATCTCTCATGAATGGCTTAGCTCCATCCTCTTGGTAATAAGTGAGTTCTCGCTATGAATTCACCTGAAATCTGGTTGTTGAAAAGTGTGTGGCATCTCCTCCCTTGCTCCCATTCTCATCATGTCATACTCTGCCTCCCCCTTTACCTTCTGCCATTATTGATAGCTTCCTGAGGCCTCACCAGAAGCTAAGCATATATCAGCTGATGCATCCTGTAAAGTCTGCAGAACTGTGAGCCAATTAAACCTCTTTTTCTGTATAAATTATCCAGCCTTGGCTGGGCACAGTGGCTCACGTCTGTAATCCCAGCACTTTAGGAGGCCAAGGTGGGTGGGTCATGAGGTCAAGAGATTGAGACCAGCCTGGCCAACATGCTGAAACCCCATCTCTACTAAAAATACAAAAATTAGCCAGATGTGGTGGCGCACACCTGTAGTCCCAGCTACTTGGGAGGCTGAGGCAGGAGAATCACTTGAACCTGGGAGGTGGAGGTTGCAGTGAGCTGAGATTGTGCCTCTGCACTCCAGCCTGGGTGACAGTGTGAGACTCCATCTCCCCCCTACCCCCACAAAAAATTACCCAGCCTCAGATATTCCTCTATAGTGAAGCAAGAATGGCCTGACACAGAAAATTGGTACTGGGAGTGGGACATTGCTATAAAGATACCTGAAGATGTGGAAGCAACTTGGATTTGGGTAATGGGCAGAATTTGGAGGCCACAGAAGAAGGCTGGAAGATGAGGGAAAGTTTGGAACTTCTTAGAGACTAGTTAAATGGTTGTAATAAAAATGCTGATAGTGATGTGGACAGTGAAGTCAAGACTGATGAGATCTCAAAGGGAAATGTGGAACTTATGGGAAACTGGAGCAAAGATCACCTTGGTTATGTTTTAGCAAAGAACTTGGCTGTATTGTACCCTAGTGATATGTAGAAGTTTGAATTTAACAATGATGACTTAGGGTATCTAGCATAAGAAATTTCTAAGCAACAAAGCATTCAAGATGTGGCCTGGCTGCTTCTAAGAGCCTATTCTTAAATTTGGAAGTAAATAAATGACTTAAAGTTGGAGCTTATATTTAAAAGGGAATCAGAGCATAAAAATTTGGAAAATTTGCAGTCTAGCCATGTGATAGAAAAGAAAAGCCCATTTTCTGGGGAAGAATACAAGCAAGCAGGCTGCAGAACAACCCTTGCTGGAGAGATTAGCATGACTATAAGGGAGCCAAGTGCCAATATCCAAGATATTGGGAGAAAGGCCTCAAAGGCATTTCAGATATCTCTGAGGTAGCCCTTCTTATCACAGGCTCAGAGGCCTAGGAGGAATGAACGGTTTTGTCAGCCAGGCCCAGGGTGCCGATGCCCTGCACCACCCTGGGAAGTTGTTCCCTGCATCCTGGCTACTCCAGCTCCAACCTTGGCTCCAAAGGGCCCAGGTACAGCCCAGGTCACAGCTCCAGAAGGTGCAAGCCATAAGCCCTGGTGGCTTCTATGTGATGTTAAGCCTGCAGGTGCTCAGAATGCAAGAGTAAAGGAGGCTTGGCAACTTCCATCTAGATTTTAGATGATGTATAAGAAAGCCAGGGTGCTCAAGCAGAACCCTGCCACAGGGGTGGATCCCATGCACACTACTAGGCCAGTGCCAAGGGGAAATGTAGGGTTGAAGCCCCCACACAGAGTCCCCACTAGGGCACTGCCTAGTGGAGCTGTGGGAATGGGGCAACTGCCTTCCAGATCCCAGAATGGTAGATCCACCAGCAGCTTGCCTCCCGCACCTGAAAAAGTTGCAAGCACTGAACTCTAACCTGTGAACTCTGCAAAACCACAGGGGCATGGCTGCCCAAAGAGCTCAACCTTTACTTCAATGTGCCCAGGATGAAGGACATGGCATCAAGGATTATTTTAGAGGTTTAAGATTTAATATCTACCCTGTGGGTTTCAGACTTGCATGGGGCCTGTAGCCATTTTCTTTTGTTCAATTTATTTCTTTTGTAATGTTTAAATAATGCCTGTACTACCATTGTATCTTGGAAGTAAATAACTGTTTTGATTTTACAGGCTCATAGGCAGAAGGAGATGAGTCTCAGATGACTTAGGACTTTGGACTTGATTAACGAGTTGAAATGAGTTAAGATGTTGGGAGACTGTTGGGAAGGGATAATTGTATTTTGCAATATGAGAAAGACATGAGATTTGGGGGACCAGGGGACAGAATGATATGGTTTGGATATTTGTCTCCTCCAAATCTCATGTAGAAATGTCATCCCCAGTATCAGAGGTGGGGCCTGGTGGGAGATGTTTGGATCATGGGAGCAGATCCCTCATGAATGGCTTAGCACAATCCCCATCACCATCTGAATTCATATAAGATCTGGTTGTTTAAAAGTTTAAAACATTTTAAAACTTTAAAACTCACTGCGTGATACGTTGGCTCTTGCTTTGCCTTCCACCATGATTGTAAGCTTCCTGAGGGCTCCCCAGAAGCCAAGCAGATTCCAGTGCCATGCTTCCTGTACAGCCCGCAGAACCATTAGCCAATTAATTCTGTTTTCTTTATAAATTACCCAGCCCCAGGTATTTCTTTATAGCAATTCAAGAATGGACTAATACAGTTAGAAATAGATTTTTTTTAAGTCTAAAGAGCATAGCAAACATCAACGTAAGGACTAAAGTATCTACTGTTCCTGTCTCATACCTGCTGTACTTCCGATAAGAACACCCTCTTTCCTGGGACCTCAAATACTTAGACAACCCCCATTCATTTTTTGAGATGAAGCTTAAACATGTCCACCTTGTAAAGCCTCTCTTGATCCACCCAAACCTGGAGAACTTCAATGATTGCATTTACATTGGCTCCTACCTTAATTATCCCTCAGTGATTGCATTTACGCCAGCCCCAACTCAAAGATTGCATTTACACTGGACTACCCATCTTTATGTCCCCCATAGACAGCTGTCCCCCAGGTACCTGCTTTGTTCATTTCACATCCAAGCATCCATTAGAATGCCTCTCTCATGGTAGGCACTTCACTCTAAAATCCTTTTGGGAACAAAGTGACTATGTGATTTGAAGAGAAAAAGAAAAAAATGAAGGAAGCAAGCAAGGCAGGAAGGATAGAAGGAAGGAAGGAGCAAGAACATTAAGAATGTTCAAGTTGGCTGGGCATGGTGGTTCACGCCTGTAATCCCAACACTTTGGGAGGCCTAGGTGGGTGGATTACTTGAGGGCAGGAGTTCAAGACCAGCCTGACCAACATGGTGAAACTCCATCTCTACTAAAAATACAAAAATTAGCTGGGCATGGTGGCGGGCACCTGTAATCCCAGCTACTCGGGAGGCTGAAGCAGGAGAATCACTTGAACCTGGGAGGTGGAGGTGGCAGTGAGCTGAGATTGCACCATTGCACTCCAGCCTGGGTGACAAAGTGAGACTCCATCTCAAACAAACAAACAAACAGAATGTTCAAGTTATTATATAATAAGTGATTTTAAATATTAATAACTGAAATTTTACTGAAGTACACATTTTGTTCAACTCAAGTTAGAGGCAGCACAGTTTAGAAAAAAAAAGGTACTAAGCTATGAAAGCAGAAGTTTTGGTTTTGACACTTGACTTTCCTCTCTGCTCACCTTGCTACTTTTTGAGTTTTTTTAATCTGTTAACAGATAAAGGATTGGACCTCATCTGTAAGATCCTTTCCAGTCCTTTTTTTTTTTTTTTTTTTTTTTGAGACAGAGTTTCGCTCTGTCGCCCAGGCAGGCTGAAGTACAGTGGCATGACCTTGGCTCACTGCAACCTCTTCCTCCCAGGTTCAAGAGATCCTCGTGCCTTGGCCTCCCAAGTAGCTGGGATTACAGGTGTGTGCCACCACGCCTGGCTAATTTTTGTAATTTTAGTAGAGATGGGGTTTCACCATGTTACCCAGGCTGGTCTTGAACTCCTGACCTCAGGTGATCCACCCACCTCTCCCTCCCAAAGTACTGAGATTACAGGCTCACACCTGTAATCACCATGCCCGGCCAGATCCTTTCCAGTTCTAAAGAGTCAAGAGAGCAAGCCAGAGCAGAGTGAGCTCTGAGTTAGCTGTTCTCTTTCTCTTCATCCACCATGCACTATGAAGAGTACTCTAGGCCATATCCCGTGCTAAGCTGGGAAGGTAGATTGTCAGATAGAAGAAAACTTTGACCTTTAAGGCTCACAGCCCAGTGGTGAAGCAGACAGGAAACAGAGAAGGCCTCCTTTTGGATATATGCAGGGGATGCATGGAGTCCACACTTCATATGGCCTCTGTTGGCATCAACTTTCTTCACTGGGCCCCCCAACCCTCGCTCTGCTGTCTGGCTTCTGCCCTAGCTCTTATGCCTTGTACATGAAGTATTTGTTGGGTGAGTAAATAAATGAGTGAATTGTCATAATGGAGACATGGCCAGGGAATTCTGAAAGCAGGGAGGAGGGGGTCCTAACCCAGTCTGGACCCAGGAGACGAGGGGGAGAAGTGATGAGAAAAGTTTTCTGGAGGGGATTTAATGATTAGAATTAGCCAGGCTAAATGTTTGCGTAATGAAGCTTCCAGGCAGTGGACACAGGCCAAGGTAGATACAGCTGGTAGAGGCCCCCAGTAGTCCAGTATGGTTGGAGGTAATGTGTGAGGCAGGGAAGATGGCAAATAGGAGGGAGGGGAGGCCTTAAGCTCTACTGTGAATAACTGGTATTTTCTCCTATAGTTGTAGGTTTTAGTATTGAGTGAGGCAATTAAGTTTGTCTTTTTTTTTTTTTTTTTTGAGACAGAGTCTCACTGTGTTGCCCAGGCTGGAGTGCAGTGGCACCACCTTGGCTCACTGCAACCTCTGCTTGTCAGGTTCAAGCAATTATCATGCTTCAGCCTCCTAAGTAGCTGAGATTACAGGTGTGTGCCACCACACCCAGCCAAGTTTGTCTTTTAGATTGTCTACTCCCTACTTACCCTGTGTAGCATGGATTTGAAGTGGACAAGAATGGAGGCAGGAAGGCTGTCCTTCGGAGGCAGTACTAGGAAGGATGCAAGAATTATGGGGGAGGGTAAACTGGACAGAGTTATTGATCATGCAGACATGACAGACAAGAGAAATATTTAGAAGGTGAAACCAACTGGATTTTGTGTCACGTAGATGTCGATGGTGTGGGAGAGCAGTAGTCTAGGGTTATGTGATGGTTACTTTTATGTGTTAACTTCACTGGGCCATGAGGTGCAGACTTTCGGCCAAACACTATTCTGGGAGTGTCCCTGAGGGTATTTCTGGATGAGATTAAAGTTTGAATTGGTAAACTGAAGAAGGCAGATTGCCTTCTCTAATGTGGGTGGGCCTTGTCCAATCAATCAGTTGAAGACCGGAATAGGACAAAAAGGAGGGAGCTCCTCTGGCCTGACTGGTACTACTTGAGCTAGGTCAAGCAGTCATTTCTTGCCCTCAGACTGGAACTACACCATCTACTCTCCTGTGTCTCCAGCTTGCCAACTACGGATCTTGAGACTTCTCAGACTCCATAGTTATGTGAGCCAATTCTTTTTAACTCCCCCACTTTACACACACACACATGCACATGCACATGCCTACTGGTTCTGTTTTTGGATGATGGGCCTATTAACTGAGCTAGGGAATGGAGTAGGAGCTGCAGTGGAGAGGAGAAGGTGGTGAATGTAGTCTGAAGTGCCTGTGGCAGAAGATGTTCAGTAGGCAGCCGAATCTACATGCCTGAAATGCAGGTGAGCAGAAGTGGCTGCAGATAATGGATTTGAGATTCAGCAGAATATTGGTGATGTCTGGAACCATGAGGAGGGATGTGATCACCCAGGTGAGTGTGCAGAGTGAAAAGTATGGATCTTTTGCAAAAGATAAGATGATACAAAAGGAAAAAATGTTTTAAGATGGTTAGATGATAGGGGAAGACATAGGCTCTAGAATGCAGAGGGGCAGGATTTGGGCATGTTTAAAGGCTATAGGAAGGGGAATTGTATAACAGGGGAGCATGACAGGTGAATCCAGGTCTCCAAGCATGAATGATGGAGTCAGGGGCACAGGAACACAAGGGGGACTACCTGGACTGGACAGGCTGGAGAGAGGTCATGATAGGAAGTGGACATTGATATGATTTGGATGTTTGTCTCCCCCAAATCTCATGTTGAAATGTGATCCCAAAAGTTGGAGGTGAGGCTTGGAGGGAGGTGTTTGGATCATGGAGGCAGATCCCTTGTAAATGGCTAAGTGCCATCTCCTCCGTGATAAGTGAGTCTTAACCCTATTAGTTCACAAGACAGCCAGTTGTTTAAAGGAGTCTAGCACTTCCTTCTCTCTCTCTCTTGCTCTGTCTCTTGCCACGTGACATGCCTGCTCCCCCTTCACCTTTTGCCATGAGTGGAAGCTTCCTGAGGCATCACTAGAAGCGGATGCTGGTGCCATGCTTCCTGTACAGCTGCAGGACAGTGAGCCAAATCAACCTCTTTTCTTTGTAAATTACCCAGGCTCAGGTATTCCTTTATAGCAACACAAAATGGACTAACACAAACCTATATATGCCAAGTTCTATAATAATAAAACAAACAAACAAAAATCAAAACAGGAACAATGAAAACTTTATACTATTCTTCAAACAACTCTAGGAATCATTTTTTAGGTAGACTAATAATGTAACTTAGCAAACCAGGTCACTTTGGAGAGAAAAGGAAACATTATTAATAAGTCCAGACAACAGGCATAAACAGGGATTGTCCCAGGCCAACTGGAATGTACGAAGATCCTATTTTCAGATCGCTGTTGCTTTTTGGTAAAGTAATCAAGGAGAATTTTCTATTGCTTTGGTTATGTGAATCTCTTGAAAAAGTTAATTCTAGCCAGGTGCAGTGGCTCATGCCTGTAATTCCAGCACTTTGGGAGGCTGAGAGGGGCAGATCACCTAAGGTCAGGAGTTCGAGACCAGCCTGGCCAAGATGGTGAAACCCTGTCTTTACTAAAAATATGAAAATTAGCTGGGCATGGTGGTGGGCACCTGTAATCCCAGCTACTCAGGAGGCTGAGGCAGAAGAATCACTTAAACCCGGGAGGTGGAAGTTGCAGGAAGCCAAGATCGTGCCATTGCACTCTAGCCTGGGCGACAAGAGCAAAACTCTGTCTAAACAACAACAACAACAAAAACCCCTTAATTCTTAGACAAGTATTTCAGAATATTTTGCCAGCTCCCTGTAGAAGCTGGTCCCTCTGTTACCTCAATCCAATAACCTTAAACATAAAACCTTTCTCCCAGATACAGCTTCACACTTGATGATTCCCCCAGTGGTCACCCCAGCTTAGTAGTGTCTAGCAGTGACAATCCATCTGCCCATTACTTGCAGTCTGTCATCCATTTATTTAGTCCTCTCTTTTCTGTTCATTTCTAACCAGCATGAGGGTTTAGTTGCACAACTCCATGAATACCTGGTGGTGTTGGGGCCCATGGTCTTTGCTTTATATGATGCCACAGACTGGAAAGCACTTTGAGCAAGCCCGTGGCTTGTTACAGATAACAGGACACCTGCCTTTTCTGTTGTGTGATAACTTGATGTTCACTGTTGATGCATTATTCATTTTGATGGCATTTGATGTTGTTTTAGCATGAATGGATTTTTTTCATTACAATGAATAGTAATTCTATTTTTCACTTAGAAGGCTAAGTGCTATCGGGGCTTTTGGGGATGAATTGCTCTGGTTAGCAAAGAGAGACTACTTATGAGAAGGGGCTCCCTAAATAAGGAGTGATTAGAGTCTCCTTCAATGTCATGGAACTGACTAGCCTAGGGAGGCCCAGAAGAAGCAAGGATTGAGAGGTTCATATGGACTCTCCTTCCTAGGGATAGAAGGTGATGCCCCTCCAGTTGCCTAGTATAGGCGCACACACAGCTCTATTGTCTTCTGGGCTTGATTCTGGTTTTCTCCATCCATTGGTTCTTTCTCCCTGTCACTTGCTCAGCCATTCCTCAGCTTGGATGTGTTACCACTTACACAGAGATCTGGTATAGGAGGAGTGTGAGGGGCCCTTTCTGGAACTTGTTTTGGGGAGCTCAAGATTATATATACTTTTTCAATGTACCTGCACTAATTGACTATATGAATACATTTACATACTTGTACATTTTGTTTTACATCTGAATATAATATGAAATTATGTTGGAGAGTTGTTTTTTTTTCTTGTGCCAATTCAAAATCTGCTTTACTTATTTATATTTTTACTACAAAATAAATTTATTTTTACAACAAAAAGGAGAGATTATTATTCCTTTTGACACAGGATCTTGCTACGTTGCCCAGGCTGATCTTGAACTCCTGGCTCAAAGGATCTTCCTGCCTCAGCTTCCCAGTAGCTGGGATTACAGGCATGAGCCACCATGTCCCAGAACTGTGAGCCAAATAAACTTTTGTTCTTTATAAATAACCCAGTCTGTGGTATTCTGTTATAGCAGCAGAAAATGGACGAAGACACTGCTCTAACCCTAGCATCAGCTTCTTCTCAAGGAACCCTGATTCTTTTGATTGTAGAATTTTATTAGAAATCAAGATTTGTGCACTGGGTGTGTTGTTGCTACTGGGGTGTCATTGCTTCTAGAACCTTTCAGTGGACAGAGCTAGGAAACATATGTATGCATGCTAACCCTGCTTATCTGTAATTATTTGTGTGTGTGTGTGTGTGTGTGAGTTCATAATGATGTCTCTGATTCTACTCTAGTACCACTTAATTCATTCTAGCCTTCATGAGGGTGATTCTTCAGAAATGAAAGATCGCAAGTGAGAGAGTGAGAAAAGGAAATGATCAGGGCAGAATTAGGTCATATAGAATTAGAGGAAAATATATTCACTTATTACAGAACTGAAAGTAATCTTGGAGAACCTGTCACACATTGTCCTCCAACTTGTTTATTTAACTGGTGAGAAAACTGCTATTCAGGGTCTTAGAGCTAGTTAGCAGCAAAGTAAAGACTCCTTGTTCCGAGAACAGCTTCTTTTGCCCTGGCTATAGGATACAGTCTCATTGGATAGGTACTTTTCTTTTGAGGGCAAATAGATAAGGAACTGCCCAAAGATTTCAGACAGAGGTGACAGCCTCAGTTTTTATAATGCACAAGGACTGCCCACAAAGTGACCAAAGTGATTGAGATACAATATTTTTCCCTCAAAAGCTTAAAGCCTGGTGGAGGAAACAGAATTCATACAATGTGCAAGAACTGAAATAGAAACGGCTTAGACCGGGTGCGGTGGCTCACACTTGTAATCCCAGCACTTTGGGAGGCCGAGGTGGGTGGATCACTTGAGGTCAGGAGTTCGAGACCAGCCTGGCCAATGTGGCGAAACCCCATCTCTACTAAAAAATACACAAATTAGCCGGGTGTGGTGGCAGGTGCCTGTAATCCCAGGTATTCGGGAGGCTAAGGCAGGAGGATCACTTGAACCTGGAGGTTGCAGTGAGCTGAGATCGCGCCAGTGCACTCCAGCCTGGGTGACAGAGCAAGACTCTGCCTCAAAAGAAAAAGAAAGAAAGAAAGAGAGAGAGAGAGAAAGAAAGAAGGAAAGAAAGAAAGAAAAAAGAAGGAAAGAAAGAAAAGAAAGAAAGAAATAAGAAAAAAGAAAGAAAGGAAGAAAGAAAGAGAGAAAAAGAAAAAGAAAGAAAGAAAAAGAAAAAGAAAAGACTTAAAGACCTCTGGGTGCACAGAAGTGTAAGTGATTATTTGTGCCTTGGCAGGTGGGGCAAATTTGTCAGGGTAGGATTTCACAAGTGAAACCCGACCCAGATAAATTGAGGAATTCTCCCAAGGTAAGTCATCAAGAAGTGTGGACACCAAGTATTTTTGCACACACAGGACAGCCTCTCTTTTTAACAAGGTGAGAGCTTGCCTGTGGCCTTATTCACGAGTCCATGAATCTCAGTAGTTTTCACTCTATGTAGCATTTTGCAAGGTGGAGTGGAAAGCATTTCACTTTGCTTTTGCTGTTTTCAAGATGTGTCCCATGGCATGGCAGCCAGATAAGATACTATTGGGGTGCTTTCTCTGCGTGACTTCCCAAGCTTCCCTGGCTTGCTCACGACTTAGAGCTCCCAGTCCTGAGAGGCAGACAGTGGAAAACTCAGAAATAGGTCAGAATTTTGGGAGCAAGATTTTTCTAGGGAAAGACGGAATCCCTTCAGAAACTACTGATGGGGTTAGGGGATGGAAACCAACAACAGTCAGTTGGTCGAGTTTATCTCCTTAGTACAGGGTGAGATGGCTAAGCTGAAGTGGGTAGTTTTGGATAGCTGGTTGAGCCGCATGCTGGGGCAGTGCCTGACCCAAATCCATGTTCTTACTATTAGCCACTAGGGGGCAATAGCATGCCGAGGATGCTACTCAACTTTGACCCTTAATATGATTAATTTTAGAGATATGTAAGCTTCAAAATCTTCAAATGTTCAAGTTAAATAAATTTTTATTCGGGGCAGAGATGTTCACAGCATCATGGATTCCTTTAAAAAGCAAACTTGAGTATGTTAAAAAAAGATTCACTTTTTTTTTTTCAAAACTGCATTTACTTACCACTTGTCAGGGATATATAAAAATGTACAAAATAATGATATTAAAATTCTTATTAGATTAATAGCATGCGTTCTATTATGTTGTGATCACTACTCTTTGTGATCATGTATGTTCTATTATGTTGTGATCACTACTCTTTGATTTGTTGGGATTCATTTCCATATTTCTATATTACTATAAAGCAAATAAAAGAACAAGTAAAATGTGTCTATTTCAAATACCTGAATTTATTTTACAGAAAAACAGAGTGTAAACAATGCCTTTATTCCAGAACCCTTCCAAGCATTTTATTTCTCCTAACTTCTCTACTGTCCTCAGTCTCTTTGATTTTTTTCTCCTATTTGATATTATCTTAATTAAGACTCTTTGGGTGGGAAATAACAGCTACCAACTCAATCCAGCTTAAAGCAAAATAGGGGAGTTTATGATAATATTTCACATGTTGAGGCTCAGAAAACAGTACTCCAAAATGAAGGCCTCAGAAGCAAAAGTGTTTCTCCAACCTCCTGCCCTGCTGTCTCTCAGTCCCATTCTCCCCCAGGCTAGCCATAGAAACTAGGATTCCCCTTCCCCAGGGTGAGTCAGAGAAACCAGAATCCCTTTTCCCCAAAGCCAGCCATAAACCTAAAAATATTACTCTAACCTTCCCTCTACCTTTCTGTGCAAAAACTAGCTGTGAAGAAATTATCTGACCAACGCTGTTTGACTGTAAGTCATAAGACCCCCATTCCAGAGAGGGCCCTGCCCCACACCCTGAAGGAAGGAATGCTGCTCAGAAAGGCCAAGAAGAATCTAGGCAGACAGGCCTTGCAGGGTTACCCGCCTCTGTCTGTTAGCATAAAATCATATTTTGTCCAATCACATTTCTACACGGCTGTCCGTACTTTGTTGAACCCAAGCATAAAAATGGACAATTTCTCCTGTATCTTTTTTTTTTTTCTTTTTTTGAGAAAGAGTTTCACTCTTGTTGCCCTGTTAACCAGGCTGGAGTGCAATGGCGTGATCTCAGCTCACTGCAGCCTTCATCTCCCGGGTTCAAGCAATTCTCCTGCCTCAGCTTCCCGAGTAGCTGGGACTGCAGGCTCCTGCCACCATGCCTGGCTAATTTTTTGTATTTTTAGTAGAGACGGAGTTTCACCATGTTGGCCAGGCTGGTCTCGAACTCCTGACCTCAGGTGATCCACCTGCCTCGGCCTCCCAAAGTGCTGGGATTACAGGCGTGAGCCACTGTGCACGGCCCTCCCATGTATGTTTGGGTCTTCATTCTGAAGGCTCCCAAGGAATACATGTTAAATAAATTTGCATTCCTTTTCTCTAATTAATCTGCCTTTTGTGAGTTGATTCATCAGCTCATCTTTGGCCCCTACACAGGTGTGTCTCATGGACCTGGAAAGTAGGGCCGTAGCCAGAAAAAGCATAGATTGAGGAACTGGGAAGCTACTGAAGACCAAGTATCCATTCTCTTGGTTATTTTCTCAAGTCAGATTGTTTCTTGTCTGACCCTTCCTATGTTACTCTCTTGCTGTGAACAGTGTGTACTTCGCCTCTGTGCATCTTGTTGAAAGGGTTACCCAGAGCTCCTGGGATTGCTGGATAACATGATCATTCTGTTTTTAATTTTTTTGAGGAAACTCCATACTGTTTTCCAAAGTGGCTGTGCTAATTTACATTCCCACCAACAGTGTACAGGGGTGCATTTTATCAGCATCCTCACCGACACTTGTTATATTTTATCTTTATTATATATAGTATCCAGTCTAACAGGAGCAAGGTGATATTGCATTGTGGTTTTGATTTGCATTTCCCTGATAATTAGTGATTTGGTGCAGTTTTTCATCTACCTGTTGGCCATCTCCATGTCTTCTTTTGAGAAATGTCTCATCAGGTCCCTTACCCATTTTTATTAGAACTCAGGATTAAGAAACTCACTCAAAACTGCACAAATACATGGAAACTGAACAACCTGCTCCTGAATGACTACTGGGTACATAATGAAATGAAGGCAGAAATAAAGATGCTCTTTGAAACCAGTGAGAACAAAGACACAACATACCAGAATCTCTGGGACACATTTAAAGCAGTGTGTAGAGGGAAATTTATTGCACTAAATGCTTACAAGAGAAAGCAGGAAAGATCTAAAATTAACAGCCTAACATCACAATTAAAAGAACTAGAGAAGCAAGAGCAAACACATTCAAAAGCTAGCAGAAGGCAAGAAATAACTAAGATCAGAGCAGAACTGAAGGAGATAGAAACACAAAAAAAACCCCTTCAAAAAAATCAATGAATCTAGGAGCTGGTTTTTTGAAAAGATCAACAAAATAGATAGACTGCTAGCAAGACTAATAAAGAAGAAAAGAGAGAAGAATCAAATAGATGCAATAAAAAATGATAAAGGAGATATCACCACCAATCCCACAGAAATACAAACTACCATCAGAGAATGCTATAAACACCTCTAGGCAAATAAACTAGAAAATCTAGAAGAAATGGATAAATTCCTGGACACGTACACCCTCCCAAGACTAAACCAGGAAGAAGTTAAATCCCTGAATAGACCAATGACAGGCTCTGAAATTGAGGCAATAATTAATAGCCTACCAACCAAAAAAAGTCCAGGACCAGATGGATTCACAGCCGAATTCTACCAGAGGTACAAGGAGGAGCTGGTACCATTCCTTCTGAAACTATTCCAATCAATAGAAAAAGAGGGAATCCTCCCTAACTCATTTTATGAGGCCAGCATCATCCTGATACCAAAGGCTGGCAGAGACACAACAAAAAAAGAGAATTTTAGACCAATATCCTTGATGAACATCAATGTGAAAATCCTCAATAAAATACTGGCAAACCAAATCCAGCAGTACATCAAAAAGCTTATCCATCACGATCAAGTGGGCTTCATCCCTGGGATGCAAGGCTAGTTCAACATACACAAACCAATAAACATAATCTATCACATAAACCGAACCAAAGACAAAAACCACATGATTATCTCAATAGATGCAGAAAAGGCCTTCGATAAAATTCAGCAGCCCTTCATGCTAAAAACTCTCAATAAACTAGGTATTGATGGGACGTATCTCAAAATAATGAGAGCTATTTATGACAAACCCACAGCCAATATCATACTGAATGGGCAAAAACTGGAAGCATTCCCTTTGAAAACGGGCACAAGACAGGGATGCCCTCTCTCACCACTCCTATTCAACATAGTGTTGGAAGTTCTGGCCAGGACAATCAGGCAGGAGAAAGAAATAGAGGGTATTCAATTAGGAAAAGAGGAAGTCAAATTGTCCCTGTTTGCAGATGACATGATTGTATATTTAGAAAACCCCATCGGCTCAGCCCAAAATCTCCTTAAGCTGATAAGCAACTTCAGCAAAGTCTCAGGATACAAAACCAATGTGCAAAAATCACAAGCGTTCCTATACACCAATAACAGACAAACAGAGAGCCAAATCATGAGGGAACTCCCATTAACAATTGCTTCAAAGAGAATAAAATACCTAGGAATCCAACTTACAAGGGATGTGAAGGACCTCTTCAAGGAGAACTACAAACCACTGCTCAAGGAAATAAAAGAGGATACAAACAAATGGAAGAACATTCCATGCTCATGGGTAGGAAGAATCAATACCGTGAAATTGGCCATACTGCCCAAGGTAATTTATAGATTCAATGCCATCCCCATCAAGCTACCAATGACTTTCTTCATGGAATTGGAAAAAACTACTTTTTTTTGGTTCATATGGAACCAAAAAAAAGCCCACGTTGCCAAGAAAATCCTAAGCCCATTTTAAAATAGGGTTGTTTTCTTGTTGCCGAGGGAGGAGATTTCCCTTTTGCTCTGGAAAATCCCTGGATGTTGGCAGTCCTCTCTTAGTTACAGGGAGTGGGAAAATATAAGTGAATAAAATACGGTGTCCATCTCCTAGTGTATTTGCTTGATTACGCAGCAAAGCTATCTCAGTATGGCATCTCGAGTGAAACAATAAATCGAGATTGTTTTGTTAAGTGGTAAAACTCTAAATAAAGAATCTTCATCCTCACTACTACTTAGAGAGCATAAAGGCACATCAAAAAGGATATGCTGTTTGATGGAGATAAATAGGTACTTAAATATATTATTATAATTTTGGGGAGGGGTTATCTAAATAAAAGTCATATCATAACTTGAATCCCAATGTATGAGGTGGTTTTGTGTTTTAAAAGCCTAAAGACTTAATTCATTACAATAGGTTTTTGTTGCCTTTCTTTTTCCTGTTTTTTTTGGCTTATCTTTTTCGTATCTTCTATTCATGTGTCTTCCAAACGCGTTAATTGGTGTCACCAAAAGGTCTGTTTTATTATCACCCTCTGCTTCAACTGACATCATATATCTCTTTCTCAAAATCACAGTTTCTAATTCTATTTTCAGACATGGCAGTAATTTGATTATTTGTTTTGTTTTGGGGCCTGGTAAGAGACCTCAACAGTTACTTTTAAATTGACCCATTTACCCTTTAATCATAAGAAACCACACAAATTCAGTTATTATGCCTCCTATGTTCATCATACGACTGCATCTTTCAAACATTAGTTTTCCCATGATAATTTTGCAGATCGTTACATTTTGTTATCTCAGAATCTTGATTGCGTTACATACTCTAATGAAACTCCATGTGTATCTGCAGCCCCTAATTTCATTTTTTTCATATGATTTAGGTTTAATTTTATTACCATCCTGGAAACAGATACAAATTAGAGGAAAATTAGAAACAGAATTGGCACAATAGTTTCTCAATTTCATGATGCATTAAATTTGGGGGCAATTTATCACAAGTGGAAAAAGTTTAGGTAGCGGCAATGATCACGTAACTAAATGAGAGCTCTTGAAGAAATATTATTTTATCTTTAAGGCCTAGTACAAAGAAAACCCATCTATTCACCACCCTTAATAGAATTCAGTACACGAATCATTATATCTGTCACTAGGTCCAGATACTATCTGTGGGCACTTCAATAGCTGCAGAAATTTTACCTTCTCTGGCAAATTTCTGGGAAAATGAATATGAAGAGAGAAAATGTATTACATCATGGAGGGAAAAACTGTAGTTCCATATGGATACTCCTATTCACTCAGTAAATATCTATGATGATTCATTCCACAAATAATCATTGAGTATATGTGTCAAGGAGTGTCCTTGGCACTGGAGATACAATGACAAACAGAATGACAAGATTCCTATTGGGAAAGACAGACCAACTGATATTATATAGTGAACAAGAAAAAAATTATAGGGCTGGGCGCAGTGGCTCATGCCTGTAATCCCAGCACTTTGGGAGGCTGAGGCAGGTGGATCACGAGGTCAGGAGTTTGAGACTAGCCTGACCAACATGGTGAAACCCCATCTATACTAAAAATACAAAAATTAGCTGGGTGTGGTGGTGCACACCTGTAATCCCAGCTATTTGGGAGGCTGAGGCAGGAAAATAGCTTGAACCCAGAAGGCAGAGGTTGCAGTGAGCTGAGATCACGCCACTGCACTCCAGCCTGGGCAACAGAGGGAGACTCCATCTCAAAAAAAAAAAAAAGACAGAAATGATATACCATCTGTATAATCATATATGATACTTGTATGATTACACAATCATATGTGTATAAAGTGGAGATTTAAAATAAGATGGTATTTTAGAGAGTAATTGAGTGGCCTCTTGAGACTAGCTGGCCAGGGAGTCCTCTGAGATGGGGCATTAGAATCTGAGAGGTAGAGACCACCAGAAACAGAAAGAAACAAATGCATTTCTGCAGTTGGGCACCTGCTGACTCCTTGATTCCATTAGGACAGAGTAAGCGCTCGTTCTCTGCCAACCCAGAATTCAGCCCTGTGGCTGCAGCGAAAAGAATCCCAGAAGAGGGACTCACGCTGAACGCATTCTGGCTCCAGAGGCTTCCTCATTAAAATAATAATAATAAATCTTAAAATCCCAGGAGAGATTCAGGAATAAAAATGGAGAAAGTAAGACTTTAAAGTAAAATTATTAGAAATCCCCAGGAAGTAAAGAAGGAAAAAGAAACCAGAAAAAAAAATCCTATCAGTTAATTAAGCCTTGGAGTGACAAAGAGATCTAGAGCTTCCAAGGATATGGAAATTTCTTGGCTTTGAAGAGTTGAGGGAGAAGAATCATGAACAGTCTAAAGCAATTGCCCAGCGTCTCAAGTAGAAGGGCATGAAGAGGAGCTGGCAAGAATGTCTCCAGATGATGAGACATTTGCAGGGCTTTTTCTGGGCCACTCATGAGGCCACACAGATGCCAACGAGCCACCCTGGCCCTGTCCTTATGGAGGGGCCCTGCACAGGATTTTGGGATAAGGATGGAAGGACAGTGTCTTTTCAGGTTCTCCCTGTGCGGTTTTGGTCATCCTTCTACCTCCTGAGTTCCAGCCCCAGGCCTGTGGCATCCCTGTTTCACTTTGAGGGGTTGCTGTGGGCTCCTCCAGGCATGAGCTCCACGGAGGATCCTCAGGTACCCAGATGGGAAACCTGGAACAGGAACCCTCCATGGTAAGCCCCCTGCCTGTTTGGTTTTCCCCAGCAGCCAGCCCTCAAGCCCTCTGAAGCAGTGGTCCACCTCTTCTGATTCTGATCCAGATTGTGAACTTAGCAACAACTAGAACCTGGATCCCAATTCTGTCTGAAATCAACGGAATAATATGTTCTATACATTGGTGCATGACTCTTTGCCTAACCCAACACAATGAGAGTAAAGTGTGAAATAAACAAAACATAAAAAGTAAAGAATCTGAGCTGTGAAGAGAGAGAAGGAAGCAGCCATATGGGAAAGGTCCCAAGCTTAGTGAGTTACAAGGAAGCTGGTGTGGCTGGATGGTAATGGTTGAGGGCACTGGGCACAGGGTGAAGCTAGCAGGTGTGGACAGACTAGAAAACTAGAGTTTTGTGAACTTCTACTAAATACCACATTGTTAAACAGGATTTGAGGAGTTTTGTTCGTTTGTTTTTTGTTTTTTGAGACGGAGTCTTGCTCTTGTTGCCCAGGCTGGAGTGCGATGGCATGATCTTGGTTCACTGCAACCTCCGCCTCCCGGGTTCAAGCAATTCTCCTGCCTCAGCCTCCCAAGTAGCTGGGATTACAGATGTGCGCCACCATACTGGGCTAATTTTTGTATTTTTAGTAGAGATGGGGTTTCACCATGTTGGCCAGGCTGGCCTTGAACGCCTGACCTCGTGATCCCCCCCGCCTCAGCCTCCCAAAGTGCTGGGATTACAGGTGTGAGCCACCACACCTGGCCGGAAGTTTTAAATGTACCCCTGTGTGGCAGACAGTGCTGGGTACCTCCCCTGTAACCATCCATTCCCATTTCTTCCCTTTCTCAAGAGCTCCAATTTAGTTTGGAGTTGCATAGTACCCAATTAAAAACACCCAATTCCAGGCCAGGCACGGTGGCTCATTGCTGTAATCCTAGCACTTTGGGAGGCCGAGGCAGGCAGATCACTTGTCACGAGTTCAAGACCAGCCTGGCCAACATGGCAAAACCTCATCTCTACTAAAAATACAAAAATTAGCCAGGCGTGGTGGCACATGCCTATAGTCCTAAGCTACATGGGAGGCTGAGGCAGGAGAATAATTTGAACCCAGGACACAGAGGTTGCAGTGAGCCAAGATGGCGCCACTGCACTCCACCTGGGCAACGGAGCAAGACTCTGTCTCAAACAAACAAACAAACACCTGTAATTCCAGAGTCCCTTACAGCTGGGGGTGGTCACACTACATGGTTCTGGATATGATATGTATCCAGAATGCTGATGAGAAGGTCCTCCCTTCCAGAATAAAACAGGGAACTTCGAGAAGATGGCTTTTCATGCTTTTTCATTCTTCCTGTCTGGCACACTGATGCAATGTCTGTGGGGATAGCAGCCACCTTATAACTATGCCAATGAAAACCACAAATAAAAAAATGAGATGAGAGAAAGACAGGAGTCTGGGAGACTGGTGGTATTCTGAGCCTACCGCACTGCACAGCCCTGCTGACCTCTGCACATTTTGCTGGACACAATAAACTAATGTGTATTTTAGGTGCTGGCATCCATGCATTCTCATACTTGTAACCAAGCACCATGCTAAACCATACAACACAGAATAGAAAAAAAATAACTGTTTAAGGAACTGGGGAAAATATTGGTTAAAATAATCCAGGGATAATAGTAACCCAGAAGAAGGCAAAGGTAGTCTTATCTTTCTGAAATTTGACCTCAAGGAGTATAGAAACCAAAACCAAGAGGAACTTTCTCAATGCAACTACTCGTACTACTATTAATTTTACTACTACTAATAAAGATAATAATACACACTAGCAGCAAAGCCAGCTTACATTTTTAAAGTGCTTACCATGTACCAGGCACTCTCCTAAGCACTCCACATCTTAAATTATTGAATCCTAAGAGCAACCTTCACAATTATCATCTTTATTTCACAAATGAAGATATTGAGATAGAGAGAGCTTAAGTGATTTGTGAGGATCAAAGAGCCAAAATTTCAACCTAGGATGCCTGACTACAAGGCCTGCTGTGTGAACCAAATTTTATGAAATTCTCTTAATATGCGATATAATATCACTTCATCTTTGGTAAAAATTCTGCTCAAATCTTCTATTTTTAAAAATTGGTTGATTATCATCCTAATATCAAGTATCTATTTGCTTTTTACAGTTAAAACAGTAACATTGCTGCCAGGCGTGGTGGCTCATGCCTGTAATCCCAGCACTTTGGGAGGCTGAGGTGAGTGGATCATTTGAGGTCAGGAGTTCGAGACCAGCTTGGCCAGCATGGTGAAATCCCGTCACTACTAAAAATACAAAAATTAGCAGAGAGTGGTGGCGGGTGCCTGTAATCCCAGCTACTCGGGGGGGCTGAGGTAGGAGAATCGCTTGAACCCGGGAGGCGGATGTTGCAGTGAGCAGAGATCCTGCCACTGCACTCCAACCTGGGCGACAGACTGGGAGACTGAGACTCGGTCTCAAACAAAACAAAACGAAACAAAACACAACCCAAAAAACAGTAACATTGCTGAACAGTCCAAAGAAACAAAGCAGAAGGAAGCAATGGCATGGCATCTTCAAAGAGCAGACAGAAAATAACTTCTAACCTAGAATTCTGGATCCAAGGAAAATATCCTTCCCACATGAAAGTGATATACAAACTTTTTTTTTTTTTTGAGAGGGAGTCTCACTCTGTTGGCCAGCCTGGAGTATGGTGGCACAACCTCTGCCTCCCAGGTTCAAGCGATTCTCCTGCCTCAGCCTCCTAAGTAGCTGGGACTACAGGCACATGCCACCACGCCTGGCTAATTTTTTGCTTTTTTAGTAGAGATGGACTTTCACCATGTTAGCCAGGATGGTCTTGATCTCCTGACTTTGTGATCCACCTGCCTTGGCCACCCAAAGTGCTGGGATTACAGGTGTGAGCCACCACACCCGGCCCAAACATTTTTGAATAAACAAAAAATTGAAAAATTCATTGCCAGGCTACCCACTCTAAAGGAAATATTAAAGATTGTCCTCCAGGCAGAGGGAAAATTAAGCCAGATAAAAACTTGCTTAGAGATGTAGAAAGAAATTAAGAACAAGGCCGGGCGTGGTGGCTCATGCCTATAATCCTAGCACTTTGGGAGGCTGAGGTGGGCGGATCACCTAAGGTCAGGAGTTCGAAACCAGCCTGGCCAACATGGCGAAACCCCATCTCTACTAAAAATACAAAAAATTAGCCGGGCTTGGTGGTGGGCGCCTGTAATCCCAGCTACTTGGGAGGCTGAAGCAGGAGAATTGTTTGAACCCAGGAGACAGATGTGGCAGTGAGCTGAGATCTCGCCACTGCACTCCAGCCTGGGTGACAGAGCGAGACTCCATCAAAGAGAAGAAAGAAAGAAAGAAAAAAGAAAGAAAGAAAGAAAGAAAGAATATGTAGGTAAATCTAAATGAATAGTAACTATATAAAACCTTATACAACAGTGTAAATAATGTCTTGTGGGGATACTTATTATTATATATTAGAAAATACATATTCAGATACATACAGTCACTATAGTTGCTTGTAGGGATATATAATATTATTACATATTAGCAAATATATATTATACATATAGTCATTAAGCTTAGACATTGGCAAGAGGTACTTTTCCCTGGGCCCTGAACTCTGGCCTTATTTCAGCCATGCCCTACCTTATAGGATGAGGAATCCAGGGGGCCCAGGGAACATGCCCACCTGGAGCCTTTATCACTCCATCTGGAGCACAGTTAGGTATCTGAGACCTCAGAATTTCCCACTCAAAATGATCTGATTATTCTTCCTGGCTTGTGTGGGCCCTTTCCCTGGCTCCTTCCTTCCAAGGGCAAACCACACTGCCAGTACCTAGCACCTAGGAGTGGACACGTGGAGGCTGTTTGTAGCCAGTGTCTGCAGAGTTGGGTTGTCCATACGCACATGCATGAGGCCCTCACAGTGTTAGAGCTGGAAGTGGGAAGAGAAGAAGGATGACTGAGCATCAGGTACCAGAGGCTATCTCTCTCGTGCCATACCATTTTAGCACAGAACTACAGAGAGCTCTAAATTAGAATTTAGAATTTGAATTTGGCCCTTCAAGTTGTCATGAAGGATTATTGGTAAATGTAGAAAATAGCACCCATTTTATTCAATAGTTTGTTAGCTTGGTTTATTCTTTAAACTATCTAGATATATGGTGTGTAGGTCTCCATCTGTACTCTTTGTCTGAGCTCCAAAATTGGTTAAGGGGCAGGTCTCTCTACATAGAATTAAAATATACAAAAACAGCCAGGCACAGTGGCTCACGCCTGTAATCCCAGCACTTTGGAAGGTTGAGGCAGACAGATCATGAGGTCAGGAGTTTGAGACCAGCCCGGCCAATATGGTGAAACCCCATCTCTACTAAAAATACAAAAATTAGCCAGGTGTGGTGGCACGCGCCTGTAGTCCTAGCTACTTGGGAGGCTGAGACAGAAGAACCGCTTGAACCTGGGAGACGGAAGTTGCAGTGAGCTGAGATTGCACCACTGCACTCCAGCATGAGTGACAGAGTGAGACTCCATCTCAAAAAAAAAAATATATATATATATATATATGTGCGTGCACACACACACACACACACACAGACACACACAAACAATAGTCCATAAATTGGAATGGTGATAAATGGAGTTAAAGGGTCCTAAGGCAGTAGCATGTCTGAGATGAGGTAAAAGCACTAGTATACATTGTTTTTTTCTAAGTTAAAGATGTTTGAGGCTGGACACGGTGGCTCATGCCTGTAATACCAACACTTTGGGAGGCTGGGGGGGAGGATCACCTGAGGTCAGGAGTTCAAGACCAGCCTGACCAACATGGAGAAACCCTGTCTCTACTAAAAATACAAAATTAGCTGGACCTAGTGGCACATGCCTGTAATCCCAGCTACTTAGGAGGCTGAGACAGGAAATTCGCTTGAACCTGGGAGGTGGAGGTTGCAGTGAGCCAAGATTGCGCCATCACACTCCAACCTGGGCATCAACAGTGAAAAAAAAAAAAAGATGTTTGTTGTAATATCTAAGGTATCCACTAAAATAATAGGCTGATAATAGGTTAACAAGCATTGAAGAAGGAAAATAAATTAAAAAGTAAACAAATCCAAAAACTGGCAAGAAAAATTGAGATAGTTAAGGCGAGAAAAACAGAAAGCAAGTAATAAGATGTTTAAATGGTGTATATCAATAACTAAATTAAGTGCAAATGGAATAAATGCCTCAGTTAGAAGCCAAAAAATGGCCAGGAGTGGTGGCTCACACCTGTAATCTCAGCATTTTGGAAGGCTGAGGGAGCAGGATTGCTTAAGGCCAGGAGTTTGAGACCAGCCTGGGCAACATAGTGAAACCTTATCTCTATGAAAAATTAAAAAAAATTAGCTGGGCACAGTGGCATGCACCTGTAGTCCCAGCTACTCAGGAATTTGAGGCAGGAGGATCACTTGAGCCCAGGAGTTCAAGGCTGAGTGAGCTATGGTTGCGCCACTGCACTCCAGCCTGGGTGACAGAGTAGGACTTCATCTCCGTCTTAAAAAAAAAAAAAGCCAAAGGTTCTAAGTCTGGATTAAAAAATCTCCAACAGGCTGGGCGTGGTGGCTCATGCCTATAATCCCAGCACTTTGGGAGGCTGAGGCAGGGGGTGGATAATGAGGTCAGGAGTTTGAGACCAGCCTGACCAACATGGTGAAACCCTGTCTCTACTAAAAATATAAAAATTAGCTGGGTGGGGTGGTGTGCTCCTGTGATCCCAGCTACTCAGGAGGCTGAGGCAGGAGAATCGCTTGAACCCGGGAGGAGGAGGTTGCAGTGAGCCAAGATCACGTCACTGCAACCCAGCCTGGGTGACAGAGTGAGACTCCATCTCAAAAAAAAAAACGGAAAAAAAGAAAAGAAAAACAACAACAACATGCTGTTTACCAGAGACATTACCTCAATATAAGAATACAAAAAAGTTCAATGTAAAAGAATAGAAAAGGTACAGCATATAAACATTAACTAAGATAAAGTTGATATGCCCGTATTAATATAAACAAAGTCAATGTTAAGAAGTATCATTAGAGGTAAAGATTATTTATTAATCATAAAAGTTTTCATTCATCCAGAAGCTATAACATTTCCAGAGTCTTATAAATGACACAATAAAATTAATAGAAATGAAAGTAAAAGTAGAGGCTCCTTGAATGAGAATGGGGACTTTTTAACACACTCCTTGTCTGATAACTGATAAACAAAAATCAGTAGACCTGTTGAAGATTTGAACAACGTGATTAACAAATTTGACATAATTGATATAGATAAAAAAGCTATACTCATCTGGGCATGGTGACTCATGCCTGTAATCCCAGCACTTTGGGAGGCCGAGGCGGGCAGATCACCTGAGGTCAGGAGTTTGAGACCAGCCTGGCCAACATGGTGAAACCCCGTCTCTACTAAAAATACAAAATTAGCCGGATATGGTGGCACATGCCTGTAATCCCACCTACTCGGGCGGCTGAGGCAGGAGAATTACTTGAACCCGGGAGGTAGAGGTTGCAGTGAGCCATGATCGTGTCATTGCACTCCAGCCTGGGCTACAAGAGTGAAACTCTCAAAACAAACAAACAAACAAACAAACACCTATAATCAGTAATTGTGACATATACATTCTATTCAAGTACACTTGAAATTTTACCAAAATTAACTATATATCAGACCATAAAGCATACTTCATCGGATGGAAATTATACAAAATATGTTCCCTGACCACAGTGGAATTAAGTTAGAAATCAATAACAAAAGGATTCAATAGAGCAAAAGCATTAAGGTAAGGATGTGTATCACAGATAGTAGCAAGGGGCCCAGGGCACCAGGCCCAGGCTTTGACTGTTCTCTCCCTGTAAGGAATCTATTAGACACACGTTCCTTCTCCAGGAACAAAACATGGATGAATCTTACAAAAGAATCCATACTGTATGATTCCATTTGTATAAAAATAGGCAAAACTAATCTATGGTAAATATTGATTATCTTTGGAAGGGAGGGATGGAGTAATGATTAAGAGAGGGCCAGAGAGGGGCGTACTGGCAGAATTCTGATTCATGCCCTGAGTAGCGATTCCATAGGTGCGTTCAGCTTGTTATAATTCATCAAGCTTGTGATTTGCTGTATAACATTATACTTCAAAAAAGTTATTTAAAAATGAAGCAAACACCTACAAGTTCACAATACTTTTTTTTTTTTTTTTTTGAGGCAAAGTCTCATTCTGTTGCTCAGGCTGGAGTGCAGTGATGCGATCTTGGCTCACTGCTAACTCTGCCTCCTGGGTTCAAGCGATCGGTCCTGCCTCAGCCTCCCGAGTAGCTGGGATTAATAGGCAGCACACCACCACATCTGGCTAATTTTTTATTTTTATTTTTATTTTTTTATTTTAGTAGAGACGGGGTTTCTGCCATGTGGGCCGGGCTGGTATTGAACTCCTGCCCTCAAGCAATCTACCCGCCTTGGCCTCCCAAAGTGCTGGGATTACAGGTGTGAGCCACCATGCCCAGCCACAATGCTATTTTAAAAGACAGAAGGAAAGAAATACTTATTTGGCAACCTTTTGAAGTAACTAGAACATCAACTCCTTAATTTAAAAATTGACAACAGGAAAAACATAAGCAGTTAACCTGCTTTCTTGTAGATTGTATTTCAGTGTAAGTAAATAACTTTAGTTGATGAGGAAAAGTTTTTCTTTACAAATAATTTCCAACTAATAAACGTGGAATTAATGGCAGAATTAGATAATCACCAACGAGTAACCACTAATGAAATAATTCAGGCAAAGGTCATAATATGAGTTATCTATTGCTGTGTAACAGATTACTTCAGAATGTTGCAGCTTAAAACAACAAACATTTATCATCTCACAGTTTTTGTGGGTTAGGAATCAGGGCATGGCTTAACATGGTGTCCTGGTTCAGTCTTTCAACACTACAACCAAATGTCAACGAGGGCTGCGGTCATCTCAAGACTTGAGTTGGGGAGGATTCACCTACAAGCTTACTCATGGGGTTGCTGGCAGATTTCAAGTTCTTGCTGGCTGTTAGCCAGAAACAGCAGGTACTTGCCACATGGGCTTCTCCATAGGGCATCTCCCAAGATGGCAGCTGGCTTCTCTAAGAGCTAGCAGTGAAGAAGAGAGCAAGAGAAGATGCCCAAGGTGGAATCCACAGTTTTTTGGTAGCTTATTATTGAAGTGACATCGCATCACCTCTGCTGCACTCTATTCTGGAAGTCTTAAGTCCAGACTAGAGTCAAGATAAGGAGATTACACAGAAAGTCAATACCAGAAGGCGGCGATCACAGGGAACCTCTTAGAGGCTGCTATAAAAGTTGATCATACAAATTGGATTGTTCTTGTCATACCGAACTAAATGAGAGTTGAGGGGCCAGGAGAAAAAGCACCAAGACACATAACATTGCTCCAAGAATGTCATTCTCTGCAAGCCTGGATGCTGAAACGACCTGCTATAACCTAAAACCAGTTGTATCTAATGGCTACTGGAACAACCTGCTTAGACCCTAAGACTAGTTTTAGCCACCATGGTCACTCACCAATTAGAGCTTGCCAGTTCCCCAGAACTTTGCTAGTGCCAGTGAACTTTCTTTTAGAACAATATGTAACATTTCTTCTTTTTATAAAATCTGCAACCTTCTCTTTGTTCTTTGGACATACTGAAGACCACCTGGTGTGTGTGTGTATGACTCAAATTGCAATTCTTGCTTCCCAAATAAAATGTCTTAAATTTAGATATTTGTTTCTATATTTTATTTGACTTCAACATTGCCTACCATCATCATCAAAGGATGGAAGCTATTAGATGAAAAGTTGATGGGGACTTTATAAAACAGAGGCATCAGACTGTCATCCCCTGAATCCTTTACTCAATCTTAAACTCACTAAAAGAACAATAGACATTATTTGCCTTGTACTGTGAAGCAATCTGAAGTACATAGCACCACCTAATGAGGTACTTTTTCCAAAAAGAGGTGAGCTCAAAACCAATCAAGTCTTTAACAGACATCCATTTTATAAGAAATAAATCTATCAGTTTATTTCTAAATAAATATATATGATAGAAGAACAAGTTAAAGGACACCATGAGGATACAAATCTAGAAGGTGGGACCTTCTACATGTCAATGGACCTATTTCTTCAGTAAGTCAATTGCATGAAAAAAATGAGGACTTGCTCTAGACTAAAAGAGTCTTAAGAGACTTAACAATCAAATGCAATCTTTAGATCTTGCTTGGATACTGATTCAAACAAACCAATTAGAAGAAGATAATTTTATAATAAGGTGACTTTGAATATAGATACAAAGATGGTACTAAGGAATTATTATCTTTTAGTAAATAATGCATTGTAGCTATGAAAGAATATGTCCATATTTTTCTGAGATGCAAACAAAAGTAACAACTGAGACATGGGGTCTAAGATTTGCTTTAAAGTACTTCAGCAGACACAACAAACACAACAAAAGGAACAGATAAAACAGATGTGGTAAAATCTTAATAACTGTTGAATCTAGATTATGGATATATGCAAATTCATTGTAGAATCCTATTCATTTTTATGAGTGTTTAAACATTTTCATAAAAACAAGAAAAGATAGCAGGAGTGGATGGTTTTATACCTGAATTCTAGCTAGACTTCAATATTTCTAATATTGTTTAAATATCTGTGATCTTAAAAAAGATGAAAAACTCCCCAATTCATTTTATAAAGCTAGCATAACTTTTAATAAACTTTTTTGTGTTTTGTTTTGCTTTGTTTAAGAGACAGGGTCTCACTTTGTTGCCTAGATCGAAGTACAGTGGCATGATCATAGCTCATTGTAGCCTCAATCTTCTGGGCTCAAGAAATTCTCCTGCCTCAGCCTCTCAAGTAGCTGGGACTACAGGTGCACACCACCACCCCCAACTAATTTTTGTAACTTTTTTTTCTTTTTTTTTGAGATGGAGTCTTGCTCTGTTACTAGGCTGGAGTGCAGTGGCACGATCTCTGCTCACTGCAACCTCCACCTCCCAGGTTCAAGCAATCCTCCTGTCTCAGCCCCCCGAGTAGCTGGGACTACAGGCACACGCCACCATGCCCGGCTAATTTTTTTTTTGTATTTTAGTAGAGATGGGGTTTCACCACATTGGCCAGGCTGGTCTCGATCTCCTGACCTTGTGATCCACCTGCCTTGGCCTCCCAAAGTGCTGGGATTACAGGCGTGAGCCACCACGCCCAGCCATAACATTATTTTTTTAGAGGCAGGGTCTCACCACATTGCTCAGGCTGTTCTTGAACTCCTGGTCTCAAGTGATCCTCTTGCCTTTGCCTCCTCAATAGCTGGGATTACAGGAGTGAACCACTGTGCTTGGTTCTAAAACCTTTTTTTTTTTTTTGAAATATAATATGCATGGAGAAAAATTAATAGTTGTGTGTAGCTTGAATAACTTTTGCATACTGAACACATCTGTGCAAAAAGATTAAAAACTAGAACACTGTGTGCACCCCAGATACCCACCCCATGCTCATTTTAGACAGTATCTTCTGCTGAAGATAGTCACTGTGCTGAAGCCAGCATAATTTTTTTTTTTTTTTTTTTTTTTTTTTTTTAGCTGGAGTCTCACTCTATCGCCAAGGCTGGAGTGCAATGTTATGATCTGGGCTCACTGCAACCTCTGCCTCCAGAGTTCAAGCGATTCTCCTGCCTCAGCTTTCTGAGTAGCTGGGATTACAAGCACACGCCACCACACCCAGCTAATTTTTGTATTTTTAGTAGAGATAGGGTTTCCCCATGTTGGTCAGGCTGGTCTCGAACTCCTGACCTCAAGTGATCTGCCTGCCTTGGCCTCCCAAAGTGCAGGGATTACAGGTATGAGCCACAGCATAAACTTTAATACCAAAATCTGGTTTTAAAAAATAGTGCAAAAAGTGGAGACTACAGAATAATTTCATTTATATGGAGACAACTTTTAAAAATAGCATATTAGGAAACAGAATCAGGAAATGTATTTTAATATCTACACAATCATACACACATATTGTTAACAATTTGCTTGCCATTATTTCTTGCATTCCCTCTGGGTTCTTACTAAAATACATACTTTATTAGTAGTTTTTTTTAAGCAAGGGATTATGGATAGTAAACATTTTTAGGCTCATGTATTTTTTAACATATTTATTTTACCCCCTACTCCTCAGAGAGAGTTTGGTTGCTTATAGAATTACAGACAGCTATTTTCCTTCAGCATTGTAAGTATATGACACTATTGTCCTCTGACCTCTATTGTTAATGAGCATTCTATTGTCAATTTGTCATTTCTTTGTATGTAATCCATCTCTCTTTCGTAGATTATATTTTCCTTTACTGCTTAGTGGTCCATAGTTTTGCTACAGTATTTCTGGGTATAGATTTATTTTCAATATCTTGCTAATCAGTCTGAGATTTTTTCAGTTCAAGTTCTCATGTGTTTCTTGAGATTTTTCTGTCATTTTATTTTCACATATCACTTAATTTCCATTCTATTTTTTTCTGCTAATTCCATTGTATACATTTCTGAACTTCTCATTCTACCCTCCAATACTCTTATTTTTCTGTCTTACAGTGCTATGATCTATAAGCTTTTCAATGCTGTCTTCCAACTTGTTAGCCCTCTCTCTTCAGATATATCCAGGCTACCACTGGGATAATTATCAAGGGTTATTATTATAATTTTCAATGACTATATCTTTCATTTCCAAGATTTCCAATTTGTTCTTTTACAAATCTTTCTGTTCTTATTTCATGGATGCTGTTTCCTTCTTTGTCACTGAACAGTTAATAGATTATATTTAAGTTCTCATATTGATCTCTATATGCTCAGATGTTAATTTGTTTGTTGAATTTACCAAATACTTTATGATGATGAACTTCCTTGTGTGCTTAAAATTCCTTAAAAAGCTATGCTTGCTTGAGTGTTCTTCGGTTACACCTTTTCTTTTCATATGACCTATATTTGCTTTAGCCCTGGTCCAAATGGGTTGCATGGTCTAAACGAGTTGCACCGTCCAAACCACTTCTCACGTTAGCAGATTAAATCGGACCTTTTGCTCCGTATTAATGGCTTAATTTTACAATATACCTTCATGTGTGTTGTACGCACTCACTTCAGATGTTCTATTGGGTACTCGGCTTCTTTACTTTTTGTGTATTAAATCTATGCTCTCAAAAGCAAACATCTATGTCCAAAATATTTTAATACACTACATATTCCATTTAAGAGAATAACTTCCTTCATTTTGATAATCAATTTGAGGATAAATGACCGAAGACTTGCGAACTATAGGGGGGAAAATAACATCAGGCATGTCCTGGTTCTCTACAAATCTCTTCTCAGTGTTGTATTTTATGTCTCCGAATGAAATTGCAGTAGTGCACCTCCACTTCGCAAGCCCCTTAAAATATCTCCATTCCAGATCCCTTAGATTCATGAATTGTTTTCCTGAAAAGAATCATATTTTCAAAGAATCACATGGTGTTGTTACTCAGCCTTTCATTACTCAGAGATGCTTCATGGACAGGGTAAAACTTTGATGAACTCGAGTCCCCTCTTTCTGGCAGAAAGCCATTTCTAAAGCTTTATTTTTAATTTTTATTTATTTATTTATTTTGAGACGGAGTTTTGCTCTTGTTGCCCAGGCTGGAGTGCAATGGCGCGATATCGGCTCACCACAACCTCCGCCTCCCGGGTTCAAATGATTCTCCTGCCTCAGCCTCCTGAGTAGCTGGGATGAGAGGCGCCCGCCACCACACCCAGTTACTTTTTTTGTATTTTTAGTAGAGACGGAGTTTCACCATGTTGGCCAGGCTAGTCTCAAACTCCTGACCTCAGGTGATCCACCCACCTCAGACTCCCAAAATACTGGGATTACAGGAGTGATCCACTGTACCCGGCCTAAAGCTTTATAAACTTAAGGGAGACCCTGTGATGTCAGTTTCATGTAAAGCCTGCTCCTAAACAGCAATTGAGTGGGTCTGGCTAACTGGGCTTGAGTGGACCCTGCAGAGCCCCGGCAGGTGGAGGGGGTATCTCATTCTGTGCTTGGATCCTAACAGAATGTGCAAATGGAGAGCTCTGCAGAGCACCAAAAGCAGCAGGGAAGAGAAAAGGATCCTAAAACAGGGAGGAAGATGGGTTAGAAGTGCACAGATTGTTAGTGTCATTTCTTCCAAGATGCTAATGTAAGCCCTAAGTATAAAAGGGCAGTGGCTGAGCTAGAATCTGGCCATTCTCCATACTCATTCAGAAACCACAAGCTTGAGGTGTCATTAGCAGTTACAATTCCTTCAAGTAGCCAATGAGCCAAGGAGAAAGAATCAAGCAAAGACACAGCACATGTTCTCCCCACCAGCAGCGATTCCCCTCTCCCTTCCCTTCCACCCTTTTCATGGCTAAATAACCCTGAAAACAACAACAAATCAAGGCTGAAGGCATGGGTTGGAGTGTAAAACCAGGAGCCAACAGGCCACGGGAACAAGTATAAGGAGAATTATGGTCACAGCAGACAAGCAGGATGACTGGTCTATTTCTGGTGGGTGACCTTACTGTCCCACATGTGGTGACATTTGAGCATGTCACCTGAAGTCCAAAGACTAAGCAGGCACCACTCCACTCCAATCAGTCCTCCATCCCTGTACTGGGAGGGCCTGGGCCTGCCTGGTGGGAAGTCTTTATATAGACTTTGTACATGTCTGAAGTAGAAGACAGGTGCCAGAGACTCTTCGTTGGGCTCATACCTCCCCAAGTAGAACAGATACTGCCATGGTGTTCAGCAGTCCATTCATAAGGCCAGTTGCCAAGTTTCAGGGAGTTTGACAAGATCTTTGGAGGCCTGGCACAGCAAGAAGTGGTGGCAAAAGGAAGGAAGGGGATCTTTAACAAGAGAAGGTTTAGAGCTGATGATTTTGATGACTAAAGAGCCTCATGTCCCAAACTCCTGACCTCAGGTGACCCACCTACCTCGGCCTCCCAAAATGACCAGCCTGGCCAACAGGGAGAAACCTGGTCCTACTAAAAATACAAAAAATTAGCCGGGCTTGGTGGCGGGCACCTGTCATCACAGCTACTCCGGAGGCTGATGCAGGAGAATCACTTGAACCTGGGAGGCGGAGGTTGCAGTGAGCCGAGATCGTGCTGCTGCACTCCAGCCTGGGCGACAGAGCAAGACTCTGTCAAAAAAAAATAACAAAAAAAGAAGCTTCATGTCATGATCTCTGACAGACACTTTAGGTTGGCTTACTCCACACGCATTGCAATCCTCTTCTGCCTTCCTCTGCTATAAAGGGGGGAGCTAAGAACTCTTATTCACCAGCCTTCCCTACAGGAAGGGGTGATGATTGGACACAATTCTGGCCAAGAAGATGTAGGAATAAATCACTTAAGGAGAGGTGTTCTGGAAAATCGTTGCTTCCATATTAAAAGAGGACAGAAGTGTCAATGTGGCTCTTCATCCTATCCCACCTTTTCCTGACTGGAATGTGGCCACAGCCTCCGAGGGTGAAGGAGATGTCTTTTGGACATGAAAACAAAAGCTACACACAAAAAAATGGCAGAGCCCGGGTCCTTGGAGACATTTGAAAGCATCGCTCCACAGAGAGTGGAATCACGGTCACCAGAGACAGAGTAGGGAGTGGGAGGGGAGGATGGAGAGAGATAAGTCAGTGGGTTCAGAGTTATAATTAGAAGCCCTGCATAGTGGCATGCACCTGTAGTCCCAGCTACTGGGGAGGCTGAAGGAGGAAGATTCCTTGAGCTCGGGAGTTTGAGGCCAACCTGGGCAACATAGCAAGATACCATCTCAAAAAAATGTAAAATGGGCCAGGACCAGTGGCTCACGCCTGTAATCCCAGCACTTTGGGAGGCCAAGGCAGGCAGATCGCTTGAGCTCAGAAGTTCAAGACCAGCCTGGGCAATATGATGAAACCCCATCTCTACAAAAAATACAAAAATTAGCCAGTTGTGGTGGCATGCACCTGAGGTCCCAGCTACTTGAGAGGCTGAGATAGGAGGATTGCTTGAGCCCAGAAGGTTGAGGCTGCAGTGAGCTGAGATTGTGCCACTGCACTCCAACCTGGGTGACAGAGTGTCTCAAAAAAAAATTAAAATTAAAGTAAATAAATAATTGAGAACAAAGTTACAGTTAGATAAGAGGAATAAATTCTGGTGTTCTATTGCACAGTAAGGTGAGGATAGTTAACAATAAGATATGGTATCTTACAAAATAGCTAGAAGGAGGGCTTTTCAAAGTCATCACCACAAAGAAATGGTAAGTGCATGAGGTCAGGATAAATACACAGATTCGATCACTATATAACACTATTGAAACATATATTGTACTCCATATATATGTACAATGACAATGTGTTCATTAAATAAATAGAGACATAAAAAGCACTGGGAGGCTGAGGCAGGCGGATCACGAGGTCAGGAGATTGAGACTATCCTGGCTAACACGGTAAAACCCCGTCTCTTCTAAAAATACAAAAAAAAAAAAATTAGCTGGGCTTGGTGGTGGGCACCTGTAGTCCCAGCTACATGGGAGAGGCTGAGGCAGGAGAATTGCTTGAACCTGGGAGGCAGAGGTAGCAGTGAGCCAAGATCGCGCCACTGCACTCCAGCCTGGGCAACAGAGCGAGACTCCGTCTCAAAAAAAAAAAAAAAAAAAAAAAAAAAAGCATTGTTCCGGCCCTTGTCTGCGTACCCCTAGACTTCTAATTATGTAAGAAAAATAACCACTATTTGGTTTTCTGTTGTTTTTGATTCCTAAGCTATATGATTCTATGGGATTTAGCCTGAACAAGAGGAGCTCATACGATAGAAGAGCAAAACGGCAACACCCACTCTCTTTTCCTCCCCCGGTTCTTGGTGCCAGTAGGAATATGTTCTTTAGTATACTTTGGAATACCAGGATCCTAAAGTTCTTCTGGACTGAGTAGCAGAGTAGAAGATGAATTGTTGCAATACCAATTACCCCTAAGGGATTACTGGATACCCTTCACTTAGATTCCTGCCTGACTCCATGCATCTTTCTTTTTCTTTCTTTCTTTCTTTTCTTTCTTTCTTTTCTTTTCTTTCTTTCTTTCTTTTCTTTCTTTCCTTCTTTCTTTGTTTCTTTCTCTTTCCTTCCTTCCTTCCTTTCTCTCTCTTTCTCTCTTTCTTTCTTTCTTTTTTGAGACGGAGTCTCACTCTGTTGCCCAGGCTGGAGTGTAGTGGCGCGATCTTGGCCCACCACAACCTCTGCCTCCCGGGTTCAAGCGATTCTCCTGCCTCAGCCTCCCAAGTAGCTGGGATTACAGGTGCCCGCCGCAACGCCCAGCTAATTTTTTTGTATTTTTTAGTAGAGACGGGGTTTCACCATGTTGTCCAGACAGGGTTTCACCATGTTGTCCAGGCTGGTCTTGAACTCCTGACCTCAGGTGATCCACCCGCCTTGGCCTCCCAAAGTGCTGGGATTATAGGTGTGAGCCACCATGCCCAGCCAGCATATTTCTTGAATAGACATGACATGTACCAGAAATTTACCTCTGGGATCTCAGGAAATGAAGATACGGAGGCAGAGAAGAGACTCCAACACAGTTTGTGAGACCACATCAGAGACCTCCAGAAGTTAGGTAACCAGCAGGTAATTCATGCATTAGGAAGAAAGAAAAACTTGGCCCCTATGCATGGCAAAGTCATAAATGTTCAAGACCTTATCAAACATCCAAAACCCTTCTTCAGTAGGTTTTTGACTAGTTCTTCTTACTGAGTCTCAACACTTTTCATGATTTTTCCTCTCTGGTCCCAGGCTTTACTTGTGTACTTTGTGAATTATCTAGGCCAGTCCCATCATTGCTTTAATTGCACTGCCACCTAGGCTCCAGAGCCCACAAAGTAGGACTCTATGAAAGGATTTCGAAGCCTGCATTTGGCTCTGTTAAGATGTCAATGTAGGGAGTTACAGCAAAAACTCTTCCAACTCTTTGGACCAAATATACTCACAGTAATCAATCTATTCCTTTAAATTTGTTCCTTCTGCCTCTCCCATTGCTTTTTTTTTTTCTTCTTTGAGACAGAGTTTTGCTCTGTTCCCCAGGCTGGAGTACAGTGGCACAATCTTGACTCACTGCAACCTCTGCCTCCTGGGTTCAAGCTATCCTCTCACCTCAGCCTCCCGAGTAGCTGGGACTACCGGTGCATGCTACCACGCCTGGCTAATTTTTAAAATTTTTTTGTAGAGTCGGGGTTTTGCCATATTGCCCCGTCCCACTACTTTTAATATAAAAATGGTGGTGTCAAAATATTTGCTGTGAAAATGGTCTTATCTTGAATCAAGAAACTGCTTCAGAGGGTTATCACAAATTGATGTAATCTATTAAAAAGTGACAAAATACTACCTCTCTCAAATTATATAAGATGGAGACTTAAAGTGTAAGACACTCCCTTCTCATTAAAATTCAGCATCATAAGTTTCATGGTTTTTTTTGTTTGTTTGTCTGTTTGTTTTTTGAGACAGAGTTTTGTCCTCGTTGCCCAGGCTGGAGCACAATGGTGCGATCTCGGCTCACTGCAATCTCCACCTCCTGGGTTCAAGCAATTCTCCTGCCTCAGCCTCCCAAGTAGCTGGGATTATAGGCGCCCACCACCACGCCCAGCTAATTTTTTGTATTTTTAGTAGAGACCGGGTTTCACCATGTTGGCCAGGCTGGTCCCCAACTCCTGACCTCAGGTGATCTGCCCGCCTCAGTCTCCCAAAGTGCTGGGATTACAGGCGTGAGCCACCATGCCTGGCCCAACAATATATCTTTTTAAGAGTGAATCTGAGACTCGATCCTGGAATTCTGGATTCTCTGTTCTGCATTTTATTTTTATTTTTACTTATTCATTTTTTAGAGACAGGGTCTTGCTCTGTTGCCGAGGCTGAAATGCAGTGGTGTGATCATAGTTCACTGCCACCTCGAACACATGTGCTCAAGTGATCCTCCCACCTAAACCTCTCGGGTAGCCGAGATTACAGGCACATGCCACCAAGCTCAGCTAATTTTTATTTATTTATTTATTTTTGGAGATGGGGTCTTTCTATGTTTTCCAGGCTTGTTCATTTTATTGACACTGTATAAAGCAAACATATTAATAGCAGCCATGAACCTCAGAACTACAAAATTGCTGTAGGTCAGTATTGGACCATTTCTGCTCTAGTAAATTTGCAATGAGATTTCCATTCCTTTTCTCCCACATGGCCTCATCTGTTTAAGTTACCTGGGTCAACTAAGAAGGATCTACAAAGTTTATCTTCAGAAATGAACTTTTCTGGGGTGGCACTGGAAATGCCTAAGCTGCATAAGATTTTGGCGCTTGGAACCTTCTGTACGGTAACTTGGGCCAAGGCATTCGAGTGATCGGTGAGAATTTCATAAGGAAAAGTGTGCTTGGGAGGGGAGATCCCACACTGTAACAGCCTCTGCTGGGACCTGGAGAGCCTCTCCACGGGAGAGAGTGAGCTTGCCAGTAAGCTGCGGTGGAGGAGCTCAGTCATGGATGCTTGCTTCTCTTTTTTAACCACTGTGCACCTGATAACAGATCGGAGATCTCCTCTCACATCAGTGCCCCTGGTGAATGACATGACATTCAGGTTTCTAGCAAGTACTTCCTGTGCTTCGTTAAGTGAAATACCATGCATTTTTAGAAGATTTGATTTCTTGCTCTCCTTATTAAAATTCTCAATACATGCATATAATTCTGGAAGCTGTGAACAAAAAAAAAAGTGGTAAGTCACGAGACTGACAAAAATGTAATATTCTGGCAGATCCACAAACCCTAGAAAAAATAACAAATAACCATAGGACAATAAATAACCATAAAGACAAAAGCATTTTTATCTTTGGAAGATATCTTTGCCTAACTAAACCAAGTCAATTGTGGCAATGTGGAATAGAGAACCGAGAGGTCAAATCTCCGATTCACTCCCCTAAAGATGTATTATTTAGACACGTCTTATAAATGCTTGTTATAAAATTAGGCAGTTAGAATTGAACTAAGAAGTCTTGAAGATCTTTCCAACTCTGAAATTCTATGAGTGACCACGGAGAGAAATAGCTGTGGGAGACTGTGGCCTTTGCTTGTTTCGAACAATGCTATTATGTCTTTGAAGGAAGAAAGCGAGCCAGATCACCTAGATATCAAAGCTTCATCCTGTTGTCCAAAGAGCCCATAATGTTCAGGAATCCAGTGCTGAGGAGGCGATAACAGTCATTGCTCACTGGGATATTTGACCAGAGCAAATGGTGACATACATTGAGTATCTGGGAATAGTTATTGGCAGAAAAAAACAGTAAGAGATCCCTGAGAGGACCTGTCCCCATCTAAAATCCTATACTTGCTACAAATCCTATCATTTCTAAGAGGTTTCTTAGGCCATTACACTGGAAGGCCAAAGAGGCCATAGTCTCAGGTTAGGGCTAAAATTTAGGTTCTTTAGCCCAATGCAGAGTTTTCTTTCAATCCTAGTCAATTTTATTGCAAGGGCAACAAATAGAAAGTGAGCTAACGCGTGGGAAAGTAGAAGGGATTTTGGACGTCTTCCAGAATGTCAAGAGTCTGCGGCTACAGAGGCTACACAAGTGGTCCAGACCCTGGAACCAGTATGAGCTCTGCTACAAGGTGGTGCAGGAATATATGGATGCATTCTCAGTTATGCCAACTTCAAGTAAGAGGCGACAAGGGCCCGTGGACCAAGAGGATTGCTTTTAATATTTTATAATAGTCTGTTTTGTTAGTTTACCCCAAATTGTGTATCTGTCTTGTAACTGTTTTAGAAATTGGTACATAGGTGGAGATTTTATAAGTAAATGTGTTAGCACTGATAGTCTTTTTTCCAGTGTTTTTTTTGGGGAGTTAAATAGTGTGATGTTTGGACTGATATCATGAAATCTTTAGCCTGGAAATTGGGCTGGATTGTTCTCTGGTTAATACATCTTTTCCTAAAGAAAAAAAAAAAAAAAAGAAAGTGTGCTAACATTGGTGAATGGCTCTTTATAATGAATTATACAACCACACTATCACGAAAACAGCTCAGCACTTCTGCCCACCTGCCCTGGGAAGAGCTACACTTCTCTGTGACTAAGAATGTTAAGTCATTAAAGTGACATTTTGGAGTTTCCCATGGCTCCCAAGTGTGTCACTGTGCGTTCAATAGTTTGAATGTTTATGATTCTTGAATGTAAAGCTCCCTGTGTACACCTAATTGTACAATGTTAAGTACATACTGAACATTGAGGAAGGGTGGCTTCTCTATTGTCCTCAGCTGGACTGGTGTCTCCAGTGAGGAACATCATGCTGGGATTTTATTCTCTAATTCCTAAAAAAAGCAATATGAGAAAAGACAAAAATCAAAGATTAAAAATCAGAATACAAATGGGGAGGTGAGACTTCTTAAATCTTAAGAAATTTGTGAGTGGGACATTTTGAAAATTTTATACCTGTATTAGTCCATTCTTGAATTGCTCTAAAGAACTATCTGAAACTGGGTAATTTATAAGAAAATAGGTTTAATTGGCTCATGGTTCTGCATGCAGTCCAGGAAGCATGGTTGGGGAGGCCTCAGGAAACTTACAATTATTGGGGGAAGGCAAAGGAGAAGCAGAGCACGTCTTACATGGCCAGGACAGGAGAAAGAAAGAGCTAAGGGGGAAGTGCTACACACTTTTAAACAACCGGGTCTCATGAGAACTCACAATCATGAGAACAGCAAGGGGGAAATCCTCCCCCGTGATCCAGTCACCTCCCACTAGGCCCCACCTCCAACACAGGGGATAACAATTTGATGTGAGATTTGGGTGGGGACACAAATCCAAAGCATATCAATACAATTTAAATTTTTCATTTGCTTTTTCATAGTTTAGGTCTGCCAAATTTGTCACGCTTCAACTGAGCATTTCGCTGAAATACCCAAATTCTTCTACAACATGTGTATTTAGTTTTAATACTAGTGTAACAAATCCTATATGGATGGTTTTATTTTTTATTTTATGTATTTAATTTTTTGAGATGAAGTTTCACTCTTGTTGCCCATGCTGGAGTGCAATGGCATGATCTCGGCTCACTGCAACCTCTGCATCCCGGGTTCAAGCAATTCTCCTGCCTTAGCCTCCCAAGTAGCTGGGATTACAGGCATGTGCCACCACACCTGGCTGATTTTGTATTTTTAGTAGAGACAGGCTTTCACCGTGTTGGTCAGGCTGGTCTTGAACTCCTGATCTCAGGTGATCCACCTGCCTCGGCCTCCCAAAATGCTGGGATTACAGGTGTGGGCCACCACGCCCAGCTGGATAGTTTTATTTTCTTGTCTTACATATTCTGATCAACTTTCAGTTCATCTAAAGAAAAACTCACCCACCTCCTTACATTCAAAAAGTGTTTTTTATTCAGGCGGAAAGGGCTCATATGTAATGATAATAATAAAAACAATAAACATTTTGAAAATAATTTACTTTGTGTCAGATACACTATAAGGCATTTTGCAGATGGAATTGTGTTTAATTTTTCTGCAAGACGTTAAAAATGGCCATGGAATCTCCACAATTCATCTCATTGATAAGTGGCAGTTAAGTTCTCTCCCACATTTTACTGGGCTGGCCTATGCTTGGCTTTGATCAATAGCTTGTGGCATTGTGTCAGTGACATAGTGTGAGTGCCAGAACCCAGACCTTAAGAGGCTTTGCGGCTTTCCTACACATTCTTGGGAGCCTGAGCCACCATGTAAAGAGAGATCTGGCTGCCTATCTGGAGAGACCATGCAGACTCAGCAGCCAGTATTGACCACTAGACATGTAGATAAAGCCATCTTGGTTCACCCAGCCCCAGACGAGCCTCCAGATGACTACAGCAGCATAAGCAACCTCAGCCAATCCCAGATGGAGAAGAACTACCTCCCAGCTGAGCAAGGCAACTCTAAAATTTTGACAAAGAGTAAATCATTACTGTTTCAAACCACTAAGCTTTGCATGAATTGTTATATAGCAATAAATACAGATAAACCCCATAAAACTTCACATTCTTGGCTTAATGTATTCCAGTGAAACCCTTATTGGTAGGTAAGAGAATATATGGATGGAAAATATATTTCTAGGTACAGGGTACCACTATATCATGACTGGCAGCTGTGGTCACTGGGATGAGTGTCTGAGATGAACCAAAAACACTCACTTGGTATTTGGGATGAAGTGAAAACAATTATGTTTCTCCTCCTTCCTGAGTAAAGTAGAAAAACCCAGAATGGATACACACACATACACACAAACACACACACATACACAAACATGGATATATATATATACATGTATGTATATGCATATATACATATATATAAAATCTCAAATACATTTTTGTCACTATTTGTCACTACTGAGATCACTATATTGATATACAGGACTAGAAAAGCAATACAGTGCAGCATGCCTGCCACAGACCTGTTTATCTCTAAGCAATTAAAATGAGACTTGATTGTGCTTTCCTCCTGCAAACGAAGGAAATTTTTTCTGCAAAGGAAAATATTTCTCTAATGTGCTTTACCTAAAACCTGTCAATGTCTTCCAGTCAACCATTGCTATTGTCTTTCAGACAGCTTCAGAGTTGTCCACCATAGGAACGCTGCCTCCTCCCATCACCAAGGGTTAATACATTTTCTCCTCCCTTCCCTCAGAGGAGGGAAAGATGTAACCTCTCGCCTCTCTCCCCTTTTCTCTCTCTCTCCCTGCCACCTCCCAATTTTAATCAGCAGTGCCAATATCCAACTTCAATGGCCAATCTCCAACTCTCTATACATGGAGTCAAAGCAATAGCTAAGAAATATGTCCTCATGTTATTACAATAGTATTGATGATGACAAGGAATGGAGCACAGATAAGTTTAGATTCTTGCTCATTCTCTTTGCTAAACTACTGTTGGGTGCATTTCCCTCTCACTGAAGTGTCAGGATTCCGAATGCTGAAACAGATCACTAGCCAAAAATGCTTTTAGACACTTAAAGGTTGACTTGACTAGCAAACTTTTAACCTCAGTTTTTGCTTGATCCAAGTCAATGCCTAAATCTAGATCAGCCCTTTGACCCAATCTCTCATGGAGAGTGTTCCTGGTGAAGTCATGGAAATATGGCCAATGGCCTGTTTACAGATTTGTGTGAGTAAAGTGAAGCTTTTGCAGGGGACTGTGGCACTTCTCTTCATCGTTACTCCCACAAATTCCTACAGTAAATTTTCCTTGTACTGTGAAGAGCAAGGGCGTCTCACAGAAACTCTCGGGGATGGTATCCTCTTCTCCATTTGCACTCACCCCCAACTTTTCACCCTTCCCTCCAAATCAGAAGGAAAAAAGTTCTCTCTGCTCATCTAATGTTAATTTTTTCTCTCTCCCACCCAGGGTGTATATTTTATCCTCCTCGTAATTCTTTTTCTTTTCTTTCATTTTTTTGAGTTGGAGACTCACTCTGTCACCCAGGCTGGAGTACAGTGGCACAGTCTCAGCTCACTGCAACCTCCAGTTCCCGGGTTCAAGCCATTCTCCTGCCTCAGCCTCCCAAGCAACTGGGACTACAGGCAAGCACCACCACACCCGGCTAATTTTTTTATTTTTAGTAGAGACAGGGTTTTGCCATGTTGCCCAGGCTGGTCTCAAACTCCTGACCTCAAGTGATCCACCCACCTCAGCCTCCCAAAGTGCTGGGATTACAAGCGTGCACCATTGCACCCGGCCCCTCCTCAGAACTCTTGTGGAATATTTCCCCTCAGTTAGCCTCCCTTCCCTTCCAACAACAACTCCTCTTTTCTTCCTTCTTGCTTCCTATCATTCTCTTATCTTCAGTCTCATGTTCCCCAATGGCTCCTTCCTTTCTTTGCAAATATGTAATTTTTTTTCCACTTGGGGTAATAATGCAACTTCTCTTGACTGTGATCCTACCACTAACCCTGGACCCTTGTCTCTTCTTTACCTCTGAACTTGCTATATTTATATTTTCATCATGTAATCTTCAGTATAATGACATTTAGCTTCCACCTGGCTGATGAACTAAAATTGAATTCTTATAATGTAAAGTTGTAAAAAATAGCAATGTCCAGTAAATGCATGCATATAAACATGAAATAACTTAAATGTCATTATGCTAATTTTACTTGCATAAACTTTCAGGACATGAATACAGATAAGGACATAATTACAGTAGTTAGAATGATTAAAAAATAGTGTGCCCCATACTATGAATTTCACACACAGTTTGATTACTGGGAGACATTTAGAGCAGCAGACTAAATGTATAGGTGCTATACTGTAAATTGTAAGTTGGATGGGAGGCCAGCAACTTTGGTATTGGCTATAGCACTTCAGTTAAAGAAAAGTGGCTGGGCCTGGTGGCTCATGCGTATAATCCCAGCACTTTGGGAGGCTGAGGCTGAAGGATTGCTTGAGCCCAGCAATTCAAGACCACCTTAGGCAACAAAGTGAGACCCTGTCTACCAAAAATTCAAAAAATTAGCCAGACATAGTGGCACGTGTCTGTGGTCCCAGCTAAATGGGAGGCTGCCTTGAGAGGATTACTTGAGACCAGAAGGTCAAGGCTGAAATTAGCTGTGATCATGCTACTGCACTATAGCCTGGGTGACAGAGTGAGATCCTATCATAAATAAATAAATAAAATAAAAAATAAAGAAAAGTGTCATTTACATCTGTTTATGTTTTTTTAAATCCTGTTTGAGGTATTTTCTTATCACTGTACAAAGACACTAAACATATGCATTCTATAATAGGGTAATCAAGTAAAAAAAGAGAAATTTATTTTTTCATAGTATTTTTGTTAAAATTCATTGAAGGATATCTTACAGAAAATGTGACATTCTTACATTCTGATTATCAAGGCACAATTTGATAAAATTTTATCAAGTGAACAATAATCTGGTAATCAGAATGCAGATTAAGAAAGAGAACACTAAAACCTCATAACCCTACCTTCCCTGCATTATTTACTCTAAACTCCATTCCATCCATTAAAGATAGTGATGACTGAAATTTTTTTTTTTTTTTTTTTTTTTTGGCTATTCTTCTGACTCTAGTTTCTGAGATTTTTTTTTTTATTATTATACTTTAAGTGTTAGGGTACATGTGCACAATGTGCAGGTTAGTTACATATGTATACATGTACCATGCTGGTGTGCTGCACCCATTAACTTGTCATTTAGCATTAGGTATATCTCCTAATGCTATCCCTCCCCCCTCCCCCCACCCCACAACAGTCCCCAGAGTGTGATGTTCCCCTTCCTGTGTCCATGTGTTCTCATTGTTCAGTTCCCACCTATGAGTGAGAATATGCGGTGTTTGGTTTTTTGTTCTTGCAATAGTTTACTGAGAATGATGATTTCCAATTTCATCCATGTCCCTACAAAGGACATGAACTCATCATTTTTTATGGCTGCATAGTAGTCCATGGTGTCTATGTGCCAAATTTTCTTAATCCAGTCTATCATTGTTGGACATTTGGGTTGGTTCCAAGTCTTTGCTATTGTGAATAGTGCTGCAATAAACATACATGTGCATGTGTCTGTATAGCAGCATGATTTATAGTCCTTTGGGTATATACCCAGTAATGGGATGGCTGGGTCAAGTGGTATTTCTAGTTCTAGATCCTTGAGGAATCGCCACACTGACTTCCACAATGGTTGAACTAGTTTACAGGTGATGACCGAATTTTAACATAGACTCAGTTTGCCTGGTTGTACATTGACGTGTGTGTGTGTGTGTGTGTAACTCTTATTTTTATATACTACGTTTTTTTGAGATGGAGTTTTGCTCTTGTTGCCCAAGCTGGAGTGCAGTGGCGCAATCTCAGCTCACTGCAACCTCCGCCACCTGGGTTCAAGCGATTCTCCTGCCTCAGCTTCCCGAGTAGCTGGAATTACAGGTGCTTACCATCAATTCAGGCTAATTTTTTGTATTTTTAGTAGAAACAGGGTTTCACCATGTTAGCCAGGCTGGTCTCGAACTCCTGACCTCAGGTGATCCACCTGCCTCAGCCTCCCGAAGTGGTGGGATTACAGGTGTGAGTCACCACGCCCAGCCATTTTGACATAATTTTAAACTTAGAAAGAAGTTGCAAGAATAGTAGAAGAAAGTCCTATATACCCTTTTATCCAGATTTTTTTTCTAAATTACATTTGAATATATTGGTAGTGTGCTCTCTCTCTCTCTCTCTCTTCTTTCTATACTATTTGCAAATTGGAGCCATCTTATTATTTTAATCCTAAGTACTTTATTGTATATGTCCTAAAAACCAGAACATTCTCTTAGGTAATCACATTTTATTATATAATTCCTACATAGTTTAAAAAATCAGGAAAATTTAGACTATATTTTAGTGTTTTTTAAAAATATATACTAAGTATGAATTATTTCTTAATGGGTTAAACATAGACTTGGAACTAAAAAACTCTAACTAGGGCCACTCTTTCTTTATAGAAGTTATTGACATTTTCTCAAGGAGAACAGATGAAATCCTAGGGGGCATGCCTTGCAAATTCATCATTTAATATGAGAACTGCTACTGGTAGAGCAACAGCTATTTGGCCCTATATTTCAGTGAGGCCCTAAATGGCAACAATTTTAGAATTAATGGCAAATGGAGTCCCTGATTCTTTTTGTTTGTTTTTGTTAATAGACTCACTTCAGCGTCCATCAAATATTCCATTAAAGGTCGTCTTCTTGGTTTCTTGATGTAGTTGCTGTTGGTGATATTTCTTAATATATTAAGATGGAACAACTTACCATTCCATTTTGAGTCATATTTTAATTCATTAAGCTAAAATGTTTGAGTAAATACAGGGTTTAGCATAGTATTTTGCACAGAATACTTTAAGAAATACAGATGTTTAAAAAGCAATCTTGCTCTTAAGGACCTTCAATGCTAATAGAAAGACCACTCCTATAAGAAGAATATGTGATGTAATCCCAAGTGCACTAAGGATTTTGATGAGGGAAAAATTATTTCTCCTTGGGTTTATCAGAGAAGATCTTGAAAGAGCTGGCATCTGAGATGTGCTGTGAAGTTATGTAGGTTTCTACAGGTGATAATAGAAAAAGAGTGTATCGAAATGGGTATGTGTGTGATGCCACAAAGAAATTTTAGTAGAATTTAAGGTACTGAATAGTTTGATGAGAAGGTGGTTTAGCATGAGCAAGAAAAATGAAATATTACCGGAACAATTTTGAAAGGCTATAAATTACTGGCTAAAGAGTTGGATATTTCTCAGAAAATGTAGGGAACTGTGAACATTATTTTATTTTTTGAACAGGTGATGCATTTACATGATACAGAATTGGAAAATTCCACATTCTATCCTTTTCTATCGTCTGCCCAGCTCTTACCTCTTCACAACAGCTTCTTGGTGTCTTAAGTATTTTATGTATATATAAGAAATAACAAAATACATTATTGATTTCCTTTATTTGGACAGCATAACACGTATCCTTTTGGCACATTGCTTTATTCGTTGGCAATTTATCTTGAAAAACTTTCCACGTTAATACATATAGAAAATTTTCAGTATTTTTACTGTTGCAGAACATCAAAGGGATGTGTCATCATTAAGTCGTACTATATTAAAAACTTTGTTGTTTTCAGAATCTTGTTCTTATATATTTTTCTGCAATGAATATAGTCATATATGTCGTTTTATATGTAAGCAGTTATTTAGGATAATCTGCCTAGAGTATAATTGATTGGACATGCACACATGCATTTTTTATTTGATAAATATGTACTAATTTATACTCCAATCATGTGGATGCATGAATGGTAGTACCTACTTCTCTATATGTTTGCTGAAGTTTGTGTTATTAAATATGCTATTCTAATAGGTGAAAGAATATTGATAGAGTTTTATTTGTAGTTTTATTATGGTTGAACTTGAATACACTTTTATATACTTAAAAGTCATTTGCATTTACTTAATTTTTTATTTTTATTTTATTTATTTATTTTTTTGAGATGGAGTCTCACTCTGTTGCCCAGGCTGGAGTGCAGTGGCACAATCTCGGCTCACTTCAAGCTCCACCTTCTGGGTTCACGCCATTCTGGGCTCACTGCAAGCTCCACCTCCCGGGTTCACGCCATTCTCCTGCCTCAGCCTCCCGAGTAGCTGGGACTACAGGCACCCGCCACAAAACCCGGTTAATTTTTTTTAGTAGAGACGGGGTTTCACCGCTTTAGCCAGGATGGTCTCGATCTCCTGACCTCGTGATCCAACCGCCTCAGCCTCCCAAAGTGCTGGGATTACAGGCGTGAGCCACCGCGACGGCCTGCATTTACTTTCTATCAATTGTTTATATACTTGCCTATATTTCTTTTGAGTTTGAGTCTTTTGCTTATAAATTTCTAGAAACACTTCATATAGTAAAGAAATTATACTATATGAAGAGTAAATATTATTCTTTGATTACTTGTAGTTTTAATTTGTTTATAATATTTCACTTGATCTTAGCCAAAAGACTGAGAAGTGAATGTTTACAATATTTTTTCATGAAGTTATTGTTACTGTATTCACATATACCCATTTTTTAATCTTTTAGCTTCTAGACTTTTAGTTATAATTACTTATACCTTAACCACTTAAAGGTTATAAAGGAAATGTCCTATGTTTACTTCTAGAGCCTTTGTGGTTTTATTTTCTACATTTAATGCTTTAATCTCTTTAAAAATAATCTTACACGCAGTAGGGGCATATGAATCTACCCATGTTATTTTTCCACAAAGTGGTAACTCATATTTCTTTACTGGTTTGAGCATTAACATACACTTTTTGGGATATTCTATTCTTTTTTATTCACCAATCTAGACTCTATTAAAATTCTCACAGTCCTGCTTTAAAAAAAAAAACTTATTTTTTCTTTTATGCTGTCCTCTATCAGTCACATTTATTTACATCTTTGGCCCTTCTTTTATTACAGCTTATACCCTGCAAATAAAGCCCACCTAAACAATGAAGAGATTGTATATTATATATTAAGAAGTAGATAGGTAGAAAAGTTTTCAGCTCTGCTTGATTTATGGTTCAGAGATCTCAGCAAGGAAGCACATTCTTTCTGCCTCTCCACCCTGCAGTTCACCTATTAGCTTCATCCTACTTCTGCTTCCCCTTGTAGTATGCAATGGCTGGTAAGAGCAATGAGCAGTACAGGATTTCTCATTCAAATCCAGTGAATACAAGGGAAAGAGTTTTCCCCTTTTATGAATAGAAGTCTTTCCTTCTTTATATTATAATAGAAACTATTTGCACTGTCTGCTTATTCCCAGATAACAATTTACAAACACAGGTACTGATTGATGTATGTCTGATTTTTTGAAACAACCAGGAGCAATGGGAAAATAATTACCCACATTGTCTAAGAGTAACTGAGGCCCAACTCTGGAACTGGGGAGTTCTGTTTATTTTATTCAGATATCCCTTCTATGGATAAAGCTGATCTCTCCCTAAACACAGGGACTATTTACAGATAGGATGGATATCTGAATAAAATATGGATTCTGTTAAAAAAAAGAAAGATAAGGAAAATGTAAGAGGGTTAGGCAGCCAACTGTGTGCACTAGAAATTGTTTTCTTGAGAATTCCATCAGGGGCATTCTCTGCATTCTCTACTTTATATTTGTGGTTAATCCACTATTCTGTCTCTCAAAGAATGTATCTATGTGTGAACTGGTTTTGTTACTCTAATTTCTGTGTGTCCAGAATGGCAGCTGATTACTTGGTAACTTTCTCTAACCTAAGATTTTGAATAGCTCATAAGACATATTTCTTTTAATTGTGGAAATGAGAAGCTAATGACTTGATTATGATGTAAAAGTGAGTTACTGTGTTCACCCACATTTTATGTTATAGTCTATATTATGACACATATATCTTAAGATATATTTGCTCAATCCAAAGCTATGAATAAAACGGTAAATACTTTTACTACAGGAGAAATACTTAAAGTAATATTTTTTTTTGGACGAAAAGTTACTTCATTAGCTCCAAAGTGAATTTTATATTTTTAGTACACTTAAATTCAGGTTTGCATATAAATTGAGTCTGTGATATCATCTCAGAATTCACTAGGAGTAAGAGTTCTTCTTTAACACAGCCTTTGTGAAGCTTTGTCTCTTACTCTTCCTCATTACTTCCCACTTGTTCTTTTGAAGCTGCTCTATTCTACAGAATTTTGAGGCATTTAGGGGCTGAATGATGGAATTTATTTGCTCTCGTGAGATAAAATTCAAGAGTTTTTTGTTTGTTTTTTTTTTTGTTTTTGGAAAATATAAATCCTTCTTCGTTGAGAAAGAAAAGGATGGGAAGCAGATCTGCTATCTAGGCTCTTCCTTTATATAGAGGACAAGGAAATAAAAGTCATATCCCTGTTGTTATGAAATAAATCAAGTTCCCCTATAACCTATACGTTGAGTCTCTAACCCGCAAAGTGACTGCATTTGGAGATATGGCCTTTAAACAGGTAATTAAGGTTAATTAAGGTCATATGAATGGGACCCTAGTCCAATAGGACTGGTGTCCTTTTAAGAAGAGGAAAAGACACCAGTGAAGTGCTTGCATCAAGAAAAGGCAATGTGAGAACACAGTAAGGAGGCGGCCATGCGCAAGCAAAGGAGAGAGGCCGCAGGAGGAACCAAACCTGTTGACACCTTGATCTTAGACTTCTAGCCTCCAGAACTGTGAGAAAATAAATTCCCACTCTTAAGCCACCTGGTTGATGATACTTTGTTATAATAGCCCTAGCAGACTAATATATTTGTAAACATGCTAAAAGCAGACTTTTTGCAAACAAGCTAGTTACGTTAGCTAGTGGGAGGGTTTTTATCTGCAAGGTGTTTTTAGCAGCATGTACTTGGTTGTTTAGCATCTCCTGTGTTAAAAAAAAAAAACAACCCTAGAATCTATGGATATATGGGGCATCGCTTCCTGGAAAATATTATGCATCCTTTGTGCCTATTTGATTATAAAATGGAAGTGTTTATTACTGATACTTTTTATCTTTTGTGTAAGTAATGTGCCAGAACTTATTTATTGTAGTAGGAAGAGATCCAGTGAATACTCAACCTCTCACCTTAGTTCTCCCTGAGCCTCTAGATGCTAGACTTTTATATCCTAAAAATGATTAAACATTTCTATTTCATATGAGTCTAATTTGACAGTTGAATTCTTTGTACCATCTCACCGATGATAAAATTAGCAGTTATATTGTATAGAATATACAGATAGGTAGGTTATAATTTTTCTATGTTAAGTTTATATAGAGAAGAACAAATGCCACTGGTAACTGGTGATGAAGCATAGAACAATGACTTTTCTACATATCTAATTCAATAAAAGAGTTTACATGTGGAAATTCAACAAAGTAACTATACTCTGGCAATGCACATCAACTTAACTGGTGGGAATATTTCCTGAGGTGGAAATACTTCAGTTTTATGGCATAATCTACCAAGGATGAGTATAGTATAATCCACCAACTAAGATAAATTGTCTCCAGTTTTATTAATCAAATGAATATTATGTTGGAAGTGAGCATTTAATATTTATATAGTTGTCTACTTCAAGAGCTTCTGATTATATACATCAGAAAAATAAAATTTTTGATAATAAAATATATTCAAAGGACCCTCCCAAACATCCCACAGTAACACAGCACATGATCTAACAACCCTAATAGTCACAACAGTCCACATAATGTCTCATTGTATATGCTTCCGGTTTTAATTTGAAAACAGCCTGTACTTTCTCATCCCTAGTAGGCAGAAAAGAATAGCTGTTCACCATTTCAAGCCTCTTTATTTGTTTGAAAAATGCATTCAGTGCCAGTGAGATTTACATACATTTTTAGTAATAAAAAAGTAAAAGTTTTTTCCTTAATGGCACAAATCAACCTCAGTTACTGTAAACTACTTTATGAAATACTTTTATAAAGTATTAGTACTTGCTTTTAAAAGTTATGCTGTTCAAAGAGATTTTGAAAATACCTTAATGAAACACACAAAGTGATTACCTGTAGGTTAAAAGAACCATCCTAGATGGAAGGAACAATTTAATGTATGTATTTGTTGTTAAGGATTTCTATCTTGCCCATATCTCTATCTTAACCACCCTAGCTGTATTAGTCTGTTTTCATGCTGCTGAAAAAATATACCCAAGACTAGGCAATTTACAAAGGAAGCAGGTTTAATGGACTTACAGTTCCAGGTGGCTGGGGATGCCTCACAATTGTGTTGGAAGGTTAAAGGCAAATCTCACATGGCAGCAAATAAGAGAAGAGAGCTTGTTCAGGGAAAGTCCCCTTTATAAAACCATCAGGTCTCATGAGACTTATTCACTGTCACCAGAGCAGCATGGGAAAGACCTGCCCCCATGATTCAGTACCTCCCACTGGGTCCCTCAAACAACACATGGCAATTCAAGATGAGATTTGGGTGGGGACACAGCCAAACCTTATCATTTCACCCTGGCCCCTCCCACATCTTATGTCCACACACTTCAAAACCAATCACGCCTTTTAAACAGTCCTCCAAAGTGTTAACTCATTTCAGCATTAACTCAAAAGTTCACAGTCCAAAGTTTTATCAGAGACAAGGCAAGTCCCTTCCACCTATGAGTCAGTAAAATAAGAAGAAAATTAGTTACTTCCTACATACAATGGGGGTACGGGCATTGGGTAAGTACAGCTGTTGCAAATGGAAAAAACAATGGCTAAAACAAAGGCCCCATGAAATTCTGAAATCCAGCAGGGCAGTCAAATATTAAAGGTCCAAAATGATCTCTTTTGACCCCATGTCTCATATTTGGGTCACACTGATCCAAGAGGAGGTTCCCATGGTCTTGAACAGCTCTGCACCTCTGTCTTTGCAGGACACAGCCTCCCTCCCAGCTGCTTTCATGGGCTGGCATTGAGTGTCTGCAGCTTTTTCAGGTGCACAGTGCAAGCTGTTGGTACAGCTACCATTCTGGGGTCTGAAGGACGATGGCATTCTTTTCACATCTCCACTAGTGCCCCAGTGGGGACTCTGTGTGGGGGTGCCCACCCCACATTTCCATTTCACAATATCCTAGCAGGGGTTCTCCATGAGCACCCTGCCCCTGCAGCAAACTTCTGCCTGAACATCCAGGTGCTTCCATACGTTCTCTGAAATCTAGGCAGAGGTTGCCAAATCAATTCGTGACTTCTGTGTACCCTCAGGCTCAACATGTAAAACCTGCCAAGGCTTGGGGCTAGCACCCTTGGAAGCCACAGCCTGAGCTGTACCTTGGCCCCTTTTAGTCATGGCTAGAGCAGCTGGGATGCAGGGCACCAGGTCCCTAGACTGCACATAGAGGGAACCTGAGCCTGCCTCATGAAACCATTTTTTCCTCTAAAACCTCCCAGCCTGTGAGGAGAAGGACTGCCACAAAGGTCTCTGACATGCCCTGTAGACATTTTCCCCATTGTCTTGGTGACTAACTTTCAGCTCCTTGCTACTTATGCAAATTTCTGCAGCCAGCTTGAATTTCTCCACAGAAAATGGGATTTTCTTTTCTATCACATTGTCAGGCTGCAAATTTTCTAGACTTTTATGATCTGTTTTCCTTTTAAAACTGAATGCTTTTAACACCACACAAGTCACATCTTTTTTTTTTTTTGGGAGTCTCACTCTGTCACCCAGGCTGGAGTGCAGTGGGGTATGATCTCAGCTCACTGCAACCTCCCCCTCCTGGGTTCAAGCAATTCTCCTGTCTCAGCCTCCCGAGTAGCTGAGACTACAGGCGCACACTACCATGTCTGGCTAAAAAGTCACCTCTTGAATCCTTTGCTGCTTAGACATTTCTTTTGCCAGATACCGTAAATCATCTCTCTCAAGTTCAAAGTTCGACAAATCTCTAGGGCAGGGGCAAAATGCCACAAGTCTCTTTGCTAAAACATAACAAGAGTCACCTTTGTTCCAGTTTCCAACAAGTTCCTCATGTCCATCTGAGACCACCTCAGACTGGATTGCATTGTCCATATCACTATCAGCATTTTGGTCAAGCCATAGAACAAGTCTCTAGGGAGTTCCAGACTTCCCACATTTTTCTGTTGTTTTCTGAGCCCTGCAGACTGTTCCAACCTCTGCCTGTTATCCAGTTCCAAAGTTGCTTCCACATTTTCAGTTATCTTTAGAGCAGAGTCCCACCCCACTCCTGGTACCAATTTACTGTATTAGTCTGTTTTTATACTGCTGATAAAGACATACCCAAGACTGGGCAATTTACAAAAGAAAGAGGTTTAATGATCTTACAGTTCCATGTGGCTGGGGAGGCCTCACAATCATTGCAGAAGGCGAGAGGCATGTCTCACATGGCAGCAGACAAGAGAAGAGAGCTTGTGCAGGGAAACTTCCCTTTATAAAATTATCAGATCACATGAAACTTACTATCATGAGAACAGCATGGGAAAGACCTGCTCCCATGATTTAATTACCTCCCACCAGGTCCCTCTGACAACACATGGGAATTCATGGTGAGATTTGGGTGGGGACACATCACTAGATAACAGCAAAGCTGTACAATTCTTAAACATTGTCATGGAAAAGTAATTCCACAAGTCTACTTTGAACTATATGTGATGTTGTTTACATTCATCATACCCTCTTTATGCTAAACTAAAATATTTAGCTGTAATTTATGATAACTATTTATAGTTCCTCTTTCTTTCCCTCTCTGAACTTCCTGCAATACCCTGCAGAGTTGGTATATTATCTACCTTTTTCCTTTACTTTTACTATTTTTGTGAACAAAAATGTCAGAAGATGAAGTATTTTAAGTCAATTTTTTTTTAAATGGTGAAAAATTTTAAATACTGTGAGGGGCCAATAAAAGAGATTATTTTCATTGTGAGGGACATTTTAGCATGAGTCAAATCACATGACAGTCAATTTTGTTCTTTGATTAATGTACAGGTACAATGAATTTCAGTTATGGGAGAACTTCTCTTTCTCCTTTGACTTACTCTCTCAATTTTTGCACTCTCATTTTTGTTTTTATGTTTTTTTTTTTTTTTGTAAAGAGTTTCTAGTAAGGACTATGTGTTAATCAGTTTTAAGAACACAGATTTTATCAAAGAAAATTATCTCTTTAAAATATTTGCACTAATGGAAAAATATGTGAACCACCCAGTCTTATTTTATTGGACCCCAAGTTAGTTTGTGTTTGTGTGTATGTGTGGGTATTTATCTGATATCAACCATTATCTTTTAACATCAGCATGAAACAACATGCTGGTCTGAAACATAAAAATATATATCACTCTTACCAAAGCCAGTCTGTATTTTAATTGCTTTTTCCTGAAAGTGGAATCATGTAAAACTTAAAAACAGATTGAAATGAAAGGGAAAAATTTGATTCTGTAATTAACTTACCATGTGACCTTCACCACACTGATGGTTCTTACAGATCTAAATTTCTATATCTGTAAAATAAAGAGGTTGATTTTACATGATTTCAAAAAATATATCTTTTTTTGACAGTCATAGAAGTTTTATATAATTCTCTATTCTAGTCTACTGCAAAGGAATAGCAGCAGGTGAAAACTATAATGTTTGACCCTGAAGATTATTATGTGATATGTGTAAGGGTCTTAATGTGTACAATTCCATTTTTAGGGGCTCAAGAGATAAAATTTCTTTTCCAAAATGGATAAATACAAAATCATTTTTGCAATAAAAATGTATTGTGAGGGAATCTTTTGAATCAATGTGATTACTTATTGTGGAAGATACAGGCCATATCGCATAGCGTCTTGCCTCAAGGATCTTATCACTTAGTGAGTGAAATAAAACAATTACACAGATAACTGCCAGTAGGCAGCACTAAATGTCTTAAGTGATGGATAGACAGAGAGGTAAGAAGGGTCCAATCAAATGCTAAAATGTTAATAAAACCCAGATCACAGGCGGTGATGATCAAATGAATTGAACAGGCTTAGGAGAAATCCGTGAAAGAAATAAATCTGTATCCCTGGGATCTTTCCATTTTTGAGAATATATTACATTTGAATCTCTTAGGGATGTGTGATTCCCCTTCCCTTTAAAATAGTTACAGTATAACTTTCATTAAAATCTTGGATTTTGTCAGTCATAGCAGACAATAGCATTTTATGTCCTGTGAAGAATTGTATGCATAATTTTGGAAACAAGACAAAGGAAAGAGGCTCTCTAAGCTGTTAGAAACAAAGGATTTTTAAAATCTTTCTTCTCTCATACCTCCATTAAGGTTGTCTTTTCTCCTTTAAAGCTATAAGAAATATTCTGAATACTAATGTGACAGAACCAGATGCAATCCCCAAATATCATATTTACTTAATATAAATTCATAGTCCTTACCTTTAAGGAGATTTGACAATTCACTTTGTCTTTTAGCCTTGGGGTAGTCAGGAAAGTTAGGCACAATGTTTTAATGCTCATTCCTTCTCTTTTGCTCTTAGCTATCATTAATCCCTAATGCCTGGAACTGCATAAATTTCTTCTACAAAGGAAGCCCACAGGTCATTTTTATTTGGAGCACTTTTTTAAATATGTGTCACAATATATTCCGGTATGTATTACCTCATCTGAATGCAAAACTGTTTTATACGCAGATTTAAGGTAATGAGCAGTCAAGTTTAAAAAATGGTTCTGGTATCCTGTAGCTTCTCAATAATAATATACTCTTACATTCCAACAGAGAAGGATGGATTATGGGTTTTTCAATTTGCATCAGGCATATTAATTGCAGAGTAGGGCTTCCACATAAAATATCAATGTACTGGAACGAACTGTTAATGTACCAGAATATGAACACTTACATTCATTTCTGGAGCTTTAAAAGGAATCATCCCCCTCCCCCGCTTTTTAATATCTATACCTCTGGAGATGGTACAGTTTTTTAGTCAGTTAATGAGAACTATGTAACCACCATTTCTCCAAAAATCCCTAATTAGATTAAGTGCAATAGGGCTATTTTAGTCATTTCTGCTGGGGAAGAATACAACAAGCCATTAGGGAAAGAGAATAATTTAGAAGGTTTGAAAGAAACTTATTTTAGAGTTACTTTTAAGAAACATGACATGGAAGATCAACTTTATGTCCTAGTTGGAGGCAGGGAGGCATACTCAACTTCTATTTGCATTATATTTCTCAACTATGAAGAGAATACCTAAACTAGTAAAAGTTTAATTGAAAGTTTTATAAGTAATTTTCAGCTGACATTTTGCACTGTAGGTTTGATTGTAGAGAACTGGTACTTTATTTCATGGGAGTACTTGAATTATATATTCTCTTGTAAGCATAAAATTGTGAATGTCCATATTTTAAAAAAGCATTATAATAATAAAAACTCTTGTGTTTTAATTTGTCTAATACATTTGGTAACTAATATAAATTATAGATACTCTGGTTAGACTAGAATATAGATGAAAATATTTTTAAATATGTTCTCTTTTTTCTTTAATGTGAATATTTCTTATTTTTCAAAAAATAAAGCAAGGGGAAGAAATAAAGTTGAGATTTAAACACGGCTACATTTTTTTCCCTGAGGCTTGTACTTACTGTGCAAATGCTAAGTATTTGGTAAATATTCATTAAGTAAATATCAGACCTTTCACATTTATATTTCACTTTTCATTTTTGATACATGATAAAATTTGTGATTTTATTATTTTCTAACAAAAATAGAATGAGGGCCCACTTTTCAAATCCATTCTGCAAAAGACAATGTTTGAGTTTTTATACCACAGCTGTAAGTAACGAATTATCTCACCAGAGAAGAGAAGAAATGCTAACCACATAATCCAACAGGAGACTTGATTCATTTTGTGTCTGGAACAGTCAGTGCAGTGTTACAAACTGAAATGAGTTTCCTTTTCAATCTTCAGGTGAAAAAAGTAGTGAGAATGTCCCACTTTAAAAAAAAAAAATCAATGTGACCTTTTTTTTTTTTTTCATCTTCCTTGAGAAATAATGTGTGTTTGTGTGGGTGTGTGTGTTTTATTTTGCAGTGTTAGTTTTGACCTCATTATGCTCATTATGCTGTTATAAGGCTAAGTATGTCATGGGTCAAAATGAAGGCAAAATAGACCTTTCTCAGCATTGAAGCACAACCTAATTTATGGTAAAAGTAATTTCCATACTGTTTTAAAGAAATAGCCCTGGACAACATGAATCTTCCTTTGCTGTAGCATGCTGGCTGAAAAACAGGTTAGATATGCATTCCATGAAAAGAACAGGGAAAATCACTAGAACTGTAAACTCTGCATTTGCTGGGTGCTAACATTTTGAGAAATGCTGAAAGTGTGTTATTTTGGTTTTGTATTACATTTAGTAGGTGTATTTTAAACTCAAAGAATTTGATTTCCAGTAAGAAGCCCAAATCAAGTGTTGCAATTGTTTTATTTAAGGTCAATTCTTTCAACTAAACAGCTTTTATTTCCAGATGTGTTTTCCCTCTTGTTTGAAATGCCGCATGACACAAAATGCTGCCTGTTTTGTGTGCTTTTTTCTACTGCATGCATAGATAGAAAATAGGTTCAAGTGCCTCATTTGAAAATCTTTTACTTAATTCCACCAATTGAAACGATGACATCATGTTTTCAGAGTTTACCTTTCTTGGTAAACATCACCAACAAAAGGTTAATGTTTATGAAGGACATCTTAAATCTTAATTTGATGCATACAATAATTTAAATTTTTATAAACTTTTACTAAATTAAATAAAAACTGCTTTGAGGTTGTAAGTGATAATTCTAGAGGTAATGATTAAAGGCACCTGCCCCTCCTCCTGATGCATCTACCTTCTGTATCCTCTGATAAAAATCAAATGAAAATTAATCTCAGGTTCAAAGTGGTGTTAACTGTATTCAGGAGTCTTATGATGTCCTTTACTTCCTTTGAAGCATTACCTGATGACCTAACTACAATTTCAGCATAGCTGTTGATTTTTGATTGTAGGTTTTATTTTTTTTTTTATTTTTACATTCTTGTGGGGAGGGGGATTTAATGTCTTAAACTTTGTTGGCAAATTACATTGATGAATGTGTTCTGACAGGAAGCTTTACTGAAATGAGAAGGAGTTGTGTGTAAGGGTGGGAATAACTATTCTAAGAGCTTTTTCATGGTTCTCGTTGCCAGGGAAACCACTGCTTTGTCTGTACATGTTTGGAATGGCTGCCTCATTAGAACTCAGGCTCCTAGACAGTCACTTGTAATACTGGTAAAGTGAAAGGGATGAACCTATTTTAGTTGATTAACTTCAAATTAATAAAAATAGCATATTTAAAAGATAGATGTTTAAAAGCTAAACATATAGAATTATGGGGGAACAATGAAGTTAATATTGATTAGGCCTATTCAGCCACTTGTGTGAGTGGAAGAATAATTTTATTTTTTACTTTCTCTTTGCCTTTTTACATATTTATGGGGAGTAAGCAAATGGACTATTATATGTTAATGCCACCAAATAAACTTGGGATATGATAGATCCTGATTTTTTCACAAATATACAGATTTTTTTCTTATGAATTCATTTTTTTTTTCCTTGCCATGACTGGCCTGTGTCATGGCTAAAATATTATCAAAACAGACTGGATTTACTGGCTCTCAGGGGCACAAAAGGTAGTGAAAACTTAGATTGGAAATCCATCTCTGGGTAGTTTCATTTTTCTTGAAAGAACAAAAGAAGCAGCACACTAAGAAATTATATGAATCAATATTAAAAACAGAGGATAATATAACAGATTATTGCTCTAAATTTAAATTATTTTTAAAAAGACAAGAAACAGGCTTAGACAGAAACATCTCAAGTTCAAGGAGCTGAGACTAACTCTCAATATACTACTACTTCTTCCTTTTTTTAACTATAAGCCAAATTTCCTTTGGAAATTTATTGACATTTAAAATGTTTGTTTTTAACTCATGACAAAGAGATGAAATCTTTTTATAAGTTTTTTTCTTCCAACAACAGAAGTTCTTTAAATTTCTTGTTCTATCATTCTATCTAAATATACTCAAAGTACTATAATCTTAAATATTATTATTTAATACTCTTTCCTAAAGGAACAAAGAAAAACAAAATCCAAAGATCTTTTTAAAAAGTCTATATTATTCAAATAAGTTCGCTTCAAAAAATTGGCAATACTGATTTTTTATTTGCAGTACTATTTTAGGAAAAAATGTCAAAATGATATTTTGGACTTTGCAAGTCCTGTTTTGGGTAGAAATGTCAAAAACTTAATTTTATGTATGTTAAAACTTGAAATGGCCATTAGACATTCAAGAGAAGATGTTTAAAAGGAATATTTTATAAATGTAGGACTCATGGGATGTGGATTTTATTTGAGTGTGGAATAAGAGAAAGGTGAGGATAAGGTCTGGGTTTAACATGACTCCCGGTCCTGGATGAGCAATTGTGTGGAAAACAGTGCCATACTCGGGAAGGCTGAGGCAGGAGAATGGCGTGAACCCGGGAGGCGGAGCTTGCAGTGAGCCGAGATCGCGCCACTGCACTCCAGCCTGGGCGACAGAGCGAGACTCCGTCTCAAAAAAAAAAAAAAAAACAAAAAAAAAACAAAAAAAAAACCAGTGCCATTCATTGAGATGAAACTACTAAAGCAATGGTTTTCAACCTTGCCTACACATAAGCATCACCTGGGGAACTTTAAAAAAATACGAATTCCTGAAATCCAACCTCAGAGATTCTTATTCAGTTGAAATGGGTTTGGGTCTACAATAGTATTTAAAAATTGCTCTCCTGGTGATTCTAATATGAAACCACCTTTGAATACCCTGATACTAAAATTCATTCTTGTGCTTCCTAACTTTCAGATTGCCTGAACCTTAGGGGCACCTGAAATATTTTTAAAATCTCAATGTCTAGGTACCCCAGATCAATTACATCAACATTTCTGAAAGTCAGACTCATAATTTTATTTTTATTTTTATATTTTTATTTTATGAGACAGAGTCTCTTTCTTCCTCTGCTGCCCAGGCTGGAGTGCTGTGGCACAATCTTGGCCCACTGCAACCTCTGCCTCCTGGATTCAAGTGATTCTCCTGCCTCAGCCTTCCTAGTGGCTGGGATTACAGGCGTGCACCACCATGCCAGGCTTAATTTTGTATTTTTAGTAGAGATGGGGTTTCACCACGCTGGCCAGGCTGGTCTCAAACTCTTGACCTCAGGTGATCCTGTCGTCTCGGCCTCCCAAAGGTGCTGCTGGGATTACAGGCCTGAACCACTGCACCCAGCCCAGTCTCAGAATTTTAAATTTCCTCAAGTGATTCTCATGAGTGTCAGGGCTGGGGAATCATGATACTAAAGAAAGAATAGTTCAGGTGGAGAAGCTGCTGTTTGACAGAAACGTGGTATTTGAGGTGGATCTGGAACACCATTCTGGAAGGACTTAGTAGGTTCTTTTTTTTTTTTTTTTTTTTTGAGACGGAGTCTCGCTCTTTCGCCCAGGCTGGACTGCAGTGGCGCTATCTTGGCTCACTGCAAGCTCCGCCTCCCGGGTTCATGCCATTCTCCTGCCTCAGCCTCCCAAGTAGCTGGGACTACTGGTGCCCGCTACCACGCCCGGCTAATTTTTTTTTTTTTTTTTTTTTTTTTGTATTTTTAGTAGAGACGGGGTTTCACCGTGTTAGCCACGATGGTCTTGACCTCCTGACCTCGTGATCCACCCGCCTCGGCCTCCCAAAGTGCTGGGATTACAGGCGTGAGCCACCGTGCCCAGCCATTAGTACGTTCTTAAATATGAATCTGATGTTATACAGCAAAAGTCTGTACGGGCTACAGAAACATAATGTGTAATAACATGGAACCCTGCAAGAGGAGGGAGTCATGAGGGTGCTTACAAAGAAGGACGAAAAAGGAGCAAAGAGCAGAAGGTTGGGAAACAGTGGCCTTTGAGAGGAAGGAAGGAGAAAAAGAACCAGAACTGAAAACTGAGAAAAATATAGAAATGGATTTGGAAAGAGTGATGTCATAGAAAGCAAGGCTTTTAAAGAAAAGTTGAGACTCAGTATGAAAAAATAATACAAAAACTAAAAATAATTAACTGGACTTGGAAATCAAGGGAGATATTAGTGCCCTTCAAAAGAACTGTTTTAGGGGAGAAGTAGAAGTAGAAAGTATTTGGAGTACATGAGAGAGGAATGAGAAACCATTGTCTGAGTTAGTAGAACAGTGGTTTCAAAATACGGCTGCGTATAAGAATCACATGGGAAGGGCCGGGCGCGGTGGCTCACGCCTGTAATCCCAGCACTTTGGGAGGCCGAGGCGGGCGGATCACGAGGTCAAGAAATTGAGACCGTCCTGGCTAACACGGTGAAACCCGTCTCTACTAAAAAATACAAAAAATTAGCCGGGCATAGTGGCGGGCGCCTGTAGTCCCACCTACTCGGAAGGCTGAGGCAGGAGAACGGCGTGAACCCGGGAGGTGGAGCTTGCAGTGAGCCGAGATCGCGCTACAGCACTCCAGCCTGGGCGACAGAGCGAGACTCCGTCTCAAAAAAAAAAAAAAAAAAAAAAAAAGAATCCCATGGGAAGTTTAAAAACAAACAAACAAAAAACAAAAGAAAAAACCACAACAACAACAAAAATTATGCCTGTCACTGTACCCTAGACCAACGGAATCAGAATTTCTTGAGGAGGGAAAAGGACATCAGTGTGGCTCAACACCTCCCCAAGGTGACTCTAATGTGCAGCCAGATTTGAAAAACATTTCATAGAATATTCTTTTCAGAAACTTGACTGAAAATGAAAGGCGAGGATTTAGGGTAGTTTCTACTCGGAGGTGGAAATTGTGAGAGAAAAATAAGAGACTTGACTGTAAGAACTATGACAGAGCCACCGTGTCTGAACATTAGTTGAAAATACTTGAGATCAGAATTCAGGTTATGGTAGAAATGAAAGTGTAGAAATCAAAGTCACTGGTGGAAAAATCCCCTCTAAAAAGGGAATGGTGAAAAGCTCATCCTGTGGGCCTATAGAAAAAGATGTGAAAATGAGTAAAATTCTAATTCGGTTGCTTTTCTTTTATTTGTTATATAAAGAGATACAGACAGGACATTGAAGGAATCTTACTAATAACCACAATTTCCCATATGATTATATTCACCCTTTGCATTTGTAGCGGTGGAAATATGAGGGACTTGAGGTGCTTGGTATCCATTTGGAATAACTTATGTGGGAAATGGAAAAGGTGACTGATAAAGATCATGTTTAACTAGTTCATATAGACCAGATGAGGTTTAGAGTGTCATAATCTACACAAATACGTGGTTTCCTCTAATGGCATTCTGATATCAAGATACAGAAAGAGAAAAAAAATTGGTACAGTGATCCAGTACTTGTGATCATCATGGAAGGTAGAACATAAATGAAGAGGTTTAAACACTAAGAATGTGGGCATGAAATTTCTGTTTTAAATGGTCCATCATTTGTTTAGATGAAAGAAAAACTATGGGGGGTGCTTACAAACTGAGATAAAAAGGGAAGAATCTGAATCTTTCAATTGTACAAAAAACAGATAGATACAGAAGTACAATCTTCTTTTAGTATTTGTGAAGTATTGGTTTCAGGACCTCTCAGACATTGAAATCTGCAGATGCTCTAGTCCCTGATAAAAAATGGTATAGTATTTACATAAAACTCACACACATCCTCCTATATAATTTAAATAAACTCTAGATTACTTATCATGCCTAATACAATGTAAATGCTCTGTAAATAGTTGTTATGCTGTATTTTTTGTATTATTTTTATTGTTGTATTGCTATTTTTATTGTTTTTCCTCAAATATTTTAAATCTGTGTCTCTTTGAGTCCATGGATATAGAATCCATAGATAGGAAAGAACCACTGTAGCAAAGAGGTGAGCAGGTAAAATAATAAATTAATTTTACTAACAGTCTTTTAGAGATTGAAGCTCTAAATTTGAAATAGTTTGGGATAAAGAATACTCCAAGAATGTCTAGGAACACCATAATCCAAGATAATCGTTCTAGGATGTAAAGTATGAGAGAAAATTAATACATTTAAACCGAAGAATTTAGAATTTATATTACTGTACACTTATAAACCTAGATACTATTCATGATAAAAGCATAATTCACTGTGAAAAGAAATAGTAAATGATCAATGAGTGGGGCAGTGGGGGAAGGAGAGACAGAGGAGATAGGAGGCAGGGGAATGTGAATAATCTGGGTTCTTGATGTTTCAGCTTCTGATAGCACCACAGCTTCCTGCAATGGATTATATACTGCCCCTAGAAAGATCAAAAATCACTGGGAGAAGCCATCTTTGGTTAGATCTATCTTTTTAAGTTTAGAAATATTCATAAAATACTGTTTTTCTCATGGAATAACAGTAACTCAAAGCAACTCTGAATTTCTAATTCAAAACTACTCTAGGTTTCCAGCAATAAGAAAAGGTGTTTTTTTGTTTTTTTCCCCGTCCCACGTATGTATGAGTTTCACTGATGGGAGTTTACAGGGCTTGATTAAGTAGGAGATTTTGATAATATATCTTAAGGTATTAGAGTGATATGAATTTCACTAGAAATATTGATAGTTTTGTTTTATTTTATTTTATTTTTTGAGAATGAGTCTCTGTCTGTTACCCAGGCTGGAGTGCAATGGTGCAGTCTCGGCTCACTGCAACCTCTGCCTCCTGGGTTCAAGCAATTCTCCTGCCTCAGCCTCCCGAGTAGCTGGGACTACAGGTGCCCGCCACCACGCCCAGCTAATTTTTTGTATTTTTAGTAGAGACAGGGTTTCACCGTGTTAGTCAGGATGGTCTCGATCTCCTGACCTCGTGATCCGCCCGCCTCGGCCTCCCAAAGTGCTGGGATTACAGGCGTGAGCCACCGCGCCCGGCCTAGTTTCTGTTTTCTTAAGGAAATAGACCAGTCCTTTGCAAACACATGTTTTATTTCCTAGTAAACTCATCTATTACTACAACTGTGCAATTTAAGGGACAAATCATTCTTCCTTAATCTCCGTTGATGGCAATTCCATCTGGTGCCCAAGCTAATGACTTTGGGATCACCACTCTTCTTCTCTCACACTCTACATCCAGTCTGGAAAGAAATTTTATTGGTTCTATCACATTTACAAAACCTATCAAAAACCCTACCACTGATTAAGAACTCCATCGTCACCACCCTGATCAAAGCCATATTTTTCTCTTTCCTGGACCAATTTAACGGCCTCTGGAGGAGGACTGGCCCCTAGATGGCCTCAGCGGACCCAGCTTTCTTCTCCCCTTCCCCATTTCCTGGCTTGCAGTTTTAGAATAACTGTAGAATGTGCTAAGAATGCAGTATCTTGATATATAGAGGAACTTTCCAGAAAAGCCTGGGCTTTGTCCTCATTCCTTGTAGAACGGGATGTCCTATAATGCTTTTGCTCAGTGACCCACCCACGGGATGCCCTGGAGCTAAAACCCAGAGCGGTGTGCTTTCAGAGTCCTTCAGCTGTAGTGCAAAGTGGAGCATGTGTAGATGAGTATATATTCTCTTTATACCAGAAGTAAGTATAGTTTCATTCAGTGAAAGTCACTGTCCCTAATCTATACAATACTCAAAGTTTAAAAAAAATACTCTATGTTAAAAACTGTGAGCATTGAAAGTTGACTTATCTATTCAGAGATCACATGTAGTAAAGGGTATTACAGTATAAAATACCAAGAAAGCAGATCAGCTGATGAAAATTACTGATTTTCAATGTCTTTTTAATCATTATATGACATCCTGATAAGTTTTCCTGAGGAATTAAATGCTTCTGGGATCTTAAAGTACATTTTCTACAAACAAGTCATAGTGTTTTCTTAAAATAAGCTATCAATTAAAGCAAGAATGTGGAGTAGATGGCATTGGTAGATGCAATCAACTAAAACATTGTTTTTATTTTCACTCCAGAGTACGGTGAGCTTATATTCACAATTAGTAAAAGGAAGCAGAGTTGATTTTCTACAACTTCTTCTGTTTCTTCTCTCAAAATCTTCAGAGAGAGGAAAAGGCAAAGGAATGCAGTATTCTCCCATTTAAGTCAACATTACAAATGCAATTAAAGGGAATATAATATTGCTAAATAAGACCTCATCATGATGTGTATTCTATGACAGTTTATTTTGACTCCTTTAACTGAGCGTTGTGTGAGTTTCTTTAGTTTATTTGTTAGCCACTCGGTTACGAAGATCAGGATGTTTTTAGCTTTTTAGACACATTATTTGTCGAAGCTCTTCTTCTCATACTATACTTTTCTAAAATGAATTTGAAAGTAGTGAGATGTCTTATCAACTTTCCATAAAATTCTCATTTACTTGAGCCTGTGTAAACAGCTGACTAAACACACGGCTATTCACTGTCAGGACTTGCTCCTCAGCATCTGCCACGGAAAAGATTCGATTGCACACATACCAACCCAATGCCAGCACCCCAAGGCACAGGGCAATAGAAATGGGAGGGGAATGATCAAGTCAATGAATGATACACTCCATTAATCTTAATGTTAGGACATTAATATTGCTTGGCAACTGCCTAAAATCAACAATAAGCGATCAACCAATTTGTTGCCTAAAAGTTATTGATTTAACCATCAATAACTTAACAGCATAACCATAACAATAACTTTAATTTACTAACTTTAAATTACTAAAGTTCTTCAACAATAACGATAACAGCATATATGTACATCAGTTACGCATTAAAAGATGGATATTTTTTGTGTACATCTGAATGGAGAATATTAGATAATGTAGAAAGACATGAGATGAAGTTGATAATACAACCCCTTAGAGCTTTAATAAATGAGCTCTCTCAGTCAAGCCACAGTAACGACCTTTTCTCTGTGATATAAGCCAGGACTCTGCAGGTGTACAGAGGAGATAAACTGCAATTATAAAGTACAATTAACAGGTAGTAGCGGTCTCATTTACTATACACACCTATGCATGTTTCCAAGCCAGATGATTACTAAGTATTCACAGCAAGTAATCACCCACTGGACAAAACAGCATCACTTCACCTTCTGAAAAAGTAGTTTCTACTACTTTGAAAAGCTTGTTGGTGATGAGACGAAAACTGAAATAGATTACAATTCTAATACACACACAGTACAGGTAACACAAAGAGTCTTTCATTATTTAACATTCTTAAGCATCACCCAAAATGCCAAAAAGAAATACGGTAAGTTTCAAGGTTTTGCATAAAGTACTACACTGAGCTTTTAAAGTGAAGGGCTTAGTCACCCAAATACCATCTTAGGCCTTATAGTATCTCTCCTGAGTTCCCAGTATATAATTTATTATACCAAACAGATCATTCTCCAGAGTTCTTTTGATATTTCTAGATCTCTGTCAACTTATAACCTAATCAGCGTCCTCGATCCCACATAGGCATCAAGCTAATCTCAATCACTCTTCTTCCATTCATTTTTCATTCACTTATTTACAAATATGTATTTCGCATGAATTGTCTGCCAGCACTGTTTTAGGGGCAGAAAGAATATGATAGTACCTAAGAAAGGCCCTCATTCTTATATCTCTTTAAAGGAAGATAAAAACTTTTAACAAGGTAAATATTTAAAAATACTTTAAAGGAGACCAGGCGTGGTGACTCATGCCTGTAATCCTAACACTTTGGGAGGGAGAAGTGGGTGGATTGCTTGAGGTCAGGAGTTTGAGACCAGCCTGGGCAAAATGGTGAAACCCTGTCTGGACTAGAAATACCCGCCCCTAAAAAAATTAGCCGGGTGTGGTGGCACATGCCTGTAATCCCAGCTACTTGGGAGGCTGAGGCAGGAGACTCACTTGAACCTGGGAGGCAGAGGTTGCAGTGAGTGGAGATCATGCCACTGCACTCCAGCCTAGTCGACACAGCAAGACTCCATCTCAAAAACAAAAAACAAAGAAACTTTAAAAGACACAAAATGCTATAATAGCAGAGAGTGATAATTGCTACAAAGAAAATAAAATATGATTATGGAAAACAAATGAACTGGTTGATCCAACTCCTGTCTGTGTCCACTGCTACCATTTTGGAGTGAGCTCTTGTTAGGTCGCCACTCACCCAGGCTCCAGTGATACCCTAATTGGTTTCCTTCTGTTAATGGCCTTCATTGCTTTTTCTGCAGCACAGTCAGTCTGTCAGGTAGGGTTCTCTAGAAGCAGAGCCTGCAATAGCAATTATTGAGCAACTTTTCTTGAGAGAATAACCTTATGAGAGGGGAATAGTAAGTAGGGTGAGACAAGGGTGAGATCTACCTAAGCCAGGATGATCTCAACACAAGACTGGCTCAGCCTGACACCCAGAGTTTTGGAGCATGGATTGCATTACAGAGTTGGCCTGACGTTGAGGCTAGAGGAATAGCCCTTTATACCATGTGTCAGTCAGTCACTGGCTACAGGTTGTCCAGGCGAGGCAGCTCCCTTAAGTCTGGAGAAGTGCTCAGGAGAGAACAGGGCACTTGTGAGCCCTTAGCTACCAACAATAGTATGCGGGGGTGCAATGCAGAGGCCTAGTAAAGTGGGACTGAATGGAGCAGCACCCTTTAATTTAAAAGAAGAAGAAAATGGATATTGATTAGAAACACAGCAGCATCTGCCACAGTTAGAAAAAGCATGACTATGTGGTGTTTCTGTAAGAACATGAGAGAATGTCAGTGAAGCACATCATAACAGTGATTGGAGCATGAGTTCTCAGTCAATGGCAGTTATTTTGATTGTGACAGAGATTGAGATGTTTATAACTTGAATAGCTGGCACTAGAATTCCTATTACAGAAGAATTCCTAATGTTGAAGTACTAGTTTGATGAGCTGCTTGGGATAAAATTGAAACTTCAAAGTTATGCCCATTGGCAAGAGTTAAAGCAGCAAAGGGGGCACCAAAACTATCTTGTGTGAGAAAAGGAGACCAATTTAGTTTTTGCTCCTGAGAAGAGAAAAGACAGAAGAGAAGGGAGGGGAAGGAGGGAGATGCAGGAAGGAGAGCCAGGATCATGCTAGAGAAGCTCAGAGGGAATTAGCTGGCCAAGCAGTGGGGAATTAACTTTTAAAGAATATAAGGCTTGGCCTGGGTGCAGTGGCTCACACCTGTAATCCCAGCACTTTGGGAGGCCGAGGCGGGTGGATCACCTGAGGTCGGGAGTTCGAGACCAGCCTGACCAACGTGGAGAAACCCATCTCTACTAAAAATACAAAATTAGCCAGATGTAATGGCACATGCTTGTAATCCCAGCTACTCAGGAGGCTGAGGCAGGAGAATAGCTTCAACCCGGGAGGTGGAGGTTGTGGTGAGCCAAGATTGCGCCACTGCACTCCAGCCTGGGCAACAAGAGTGAAACTCCATCTCAAAAAAAACAAAACAAAACAAAACAAAAAGAAAGAATATAAGGCTTATGTTTACAGTAATTTTTGTTACACCTCCATATCTTCTGTAAGGTTATTGAAAATAAACTAATGGGTTATATGTATATGTGTCTTTTTTTGGTGAAAATTGAGGGAGAAAATAAATCTTATTTATGAGTTAGGATGTTTGAATCATAGAGAAAGAATAATCTATAAAGTGAAGAAGTTGGAATTCTCAGCCAGAGGTGACTGTACTATCTGGAATATCCTGAGAAACAGAACCAATAGCAGAGACAGAGGGAGAGCGAGAAAGACTTACTATAGGTAATTAGCTTATGTAATTCTGGAGGCTGAGAAGTCAAGTTCGCAGTTGGCAAGCTGGAGACCCAGGAGAGCCAACGGGAGAGTTCCAGTCTGAGTCTGAAGGCCTGAGCACCACGAGAGTCAATGGTGGAAGTTCCAGTCTGAAAACTGGCAGGCTCAAAATCCAAGAAGAGCCAATATTTCAGTTTAGTCTGAAGACAAGAAAAAAGTCATGACCCAGTTCAAACAGCCAGGCAGGAGTTTTCTCTTTCTTACTGGAAGGTCAGAGTAATTTTAGTTCTATTCAGGCCTTCAACTGATGGAGTAAGGGCTACTCACATTAGAGAGAGAAGCTCGCTTTACTCAGTCTACTGATTCAAATGTTAATTTCATCCAAAAGCACCATCACAGACATAGCTGGGATAATGTTTCATTAAACATCTGGGCACCTCATGACATAGTCAAATTTCCACATGAAATTATTCATCGCAAGTCCACCTCTTGTCAACTTGGCATCCATACACATCTCCTTAAACTATACTTAATCTCCAAATAAAGAAAATAGCAAGGCCATGCTTCTGTCTAATATATCATCATCCCATGTACCACTGAAGACACACCTACCCCTTCCCCAGAAAAGGAGGTATAATCCTCGAATGATGTTTACTTTTCTCCTTGATATCCTGCAACTTAAATGTTATAATATAAAATCAACAACACTTAAATGCAATGATATAGTCAATACATCCCTTATAAGGGAATAAGACAGCAGAAAAACAATAATATTTGCTTAATGCACCCACACACATTTGTATGTATTCATAACAAAAAAGGAGGAAATGCTGATAATAATTTCAATCTTGATTTCTGTAACTGGTCATGTGGTCATAGCTGGTATTTATAGCTACCTTCTTCCACTAAGCACCTCACTTCTTCCACTAAGCACCTCAGCTGGTCGTGATTATTTCCTTGTTGGGATGACCCAAGGCTTCATTCCTGAAGGGTCTGGGCCATTAGTTGTCCTGCCTGGATTAGGTGGTTGTCATTTTCCATTGACCATAATTACAGAATATTATAATCCCAAGGACACCCTAAGGGTATATATATTGCAGACACACCCTTCCTTATCTCCATTTGGAAGTACGAGTCCAAGTTCCCCTTGCCAGTTAAGATCAATAACCAGAACTAGCCCAGTAACTCTCTTCCTTGCCTATTGATTTACAGGCATGAGGAATCCAAAGCCACTGGGTAACAGTTTTAATTTCCAGTTCTAAAAAGGCACTGTTGTGTCTCTTGGTGGAAGCAATCCTTCATTTGAAACAGACTTCTAGGCCAGCAGATCATAAAGTTGTAGGATCAAGAGGCAAACATTTTGCTAGTAGGTCACTAGGAATAACGGTGAGTGAGACCACTCCCACTTTCTTCCCTTGATTCCTGGACCTGTGAATTCTGCCTTTTGGAGAAACAGCATCATATTTTGGATGCTGATTTAAAGCATACAGACTCCTGAGGAATCTTTCCCCAGCTCAGTACTGCCACCTGGCTGACACTGTAACTGAGTCTGCAAAGGCCATTTCATCATTCTACCAAACCAGCTACTTCAGGATGGTAGGAAACATAGTAAAGTCGGTGAATTCCACGAACATGGACCCATTGCTGCACTTCTTTTGCTGTTAACTGAATTCCCTGATCAGAAGCACTGCTGTATGGAAAACAATGACTGTGGTTAAAGCATTCCGTAAGCCCATGGATGGTAGCTTGGGTAGAAACATTGCATGTAGGGAAGGCAACTCTATATCCAGAGTGTCTATTCCAGTAAGAATAAAACACTGCCCTTTCCATGATGAAAGTGGCCCAATGTAATCAATCTGTCACCAGGTAGCTGGCTTATTACCCCAGGTGCATATCAAGGATTCAGAGTTGGTCTGCGTTGCAGGCATACTGGACCCTCACAGTGGCCATGGCCAGGTTGGCCTTGGTGAGTGGGAGTCCATGTAGGCTAAGTCTCCATCCTGCCACTATGGATACTTTGTTCCTAAGTCTACTGGGAGATGACAGAAGTGGCTGGCGAAAGAGGCTGATAGGTATCCACAGAATGGGTCATCCTATCCACTTGATTTTTAAAATTCTTCTCTGCTGAGGTCATCCTTTGGTGAGCATCCACATGGGACACAAATATCACCATGGTTTTGTCACTCATTCAGAGAGGTCCACCCACACATACCTCTTTCCCAGGTTTCCTTGTCACCAATCTTCTAATTATGTTTACACATTATGCCATTTGTTCTTTCCAAGCAAAGTGAACAACCTGGTGCACTATTTGAAGTTGAGTCCACTGGGACAACTTCTCTTCACCACTGTCCAGGGATGTCCCAGAGAGGGGCTACAGTGCTGCAGCTATCCACTTTCAGATGATTCCTGAATATTATGCAAAACCCTCTGTAATCCAGGCCCAAGTCTTCTCTTCTTTAGTCAACTGATAATGGGGAGCTCCCCATGGGACCATAGGTGCAGGCTGCGAGAGAAAGGTCAGTGTAGCAGATGTGGGGACCATGGGCTTTTGGGTCACTTTTTCATGTAACTTACTTGTGCCTCAGAGCCTGCTCAGACCTAATCATGTGTATACCACTTCCATTAAATGCTGGAGTGCTCCTCTGCATGCCTAGCTTCATAGCTTGGTGAATCAGATAACACCCAGCTCATCACATGCAGCTCAGATCACATGGCAACTTGGTGGCCCAGGGTTACGAGTCCTGTATCTACTAAGGTCTAGTATCAGGCCAAGAGTTGTTTCTCAAAAGGAGAGGAGTTATTCGCAGAAGATGGCAGGACTTTGCTCCAATATTCTAAGGCCCTGTGCTGTTACTCACTTATAGGGCTTGTCAAAGTCTCCAAACACCATCCTATCTGCCACTGCCACTTCAAGCACCATTGGATCTGCTAGATCATACGGCCCAAGCAGCAGAGAAGCTTGCACAGCAGCCTGGACTGCTACAGAGCCTTCTCTTATTCTGGGTCCCACTCAAAAGCAGCAGTTTTCTAGGTCACTCAGTAGATGGGTCAGAGTAACACACGCAAATGAGGAGTATGATGCCTCCAAAATCCAAAGAGGTCCACAGAGTGTTGAGTCTCTTTTTTTCGTTGTAGGAGAGACCAGAAGCAACATCACCTTAAAAGGAATATCTTGATGTGCCCAACATCACTGGACCTCTCGAAATTGTACTGAGGTAGAAGGCCCCAGCATTTTAGTTGGATTTGTTAACCACTCCCTGACATGTATGTCTTACCAGTAATGCCATCAGTGTAACGGACCAGTAATATCTTGTGGAAGTAAAAGGTAATCAAGATCCCTGCCAACTAAATTTTAACATCGGCCTAGAAAGTTGACATATCTGTGAGGCAGGATAGCGAAGATGGATTGCTGGCCTTGTCTGCTGAAAGAAAATTGCTTGTAATGAGACTTATGAACAGATACAGAGGAAAAAAAGCATTTGTCATGTCAATGGCTGCATATCAGAGGATGTGTTAATTTATTCAACGAAACCACATCTGATACAGCAGCTGCAATTGGAGTTACTATCTAGTTAAGCTTACTGTAATCTGTCATTCTCCAAAATTCATTTGTTTTCTGCACAGTTCAAATAGGTGAATTGAATGGGGGATGTGGTGGGAATCACCACCCTTGCATATTTCAAATCCTTAATGGTAGCATTAATGTTTGCAACCTCTCCAGGAATGCAGTACTAACTTTGATTTACTACTTTCCAAGGCAGAGACAGTTCTAGCGGCTTCCATTTAGCCTATCTCACCATAATAACCCTTGTCCCTTACACAAGTTGAGGAACCAATGTAGGGTTCTTCCAGTTTCTGAGTATATCTATTCTAATCATGCATTCTGAAAACAAGAAATAACCACAGGATGGATTTCGGGACTCACTGGGACCACTGTGAGACAGACATGGGATAAAACTCCCTGAATCACCTGATCTCCATAAGTCCTTACTTTGACTGGTGACCCACAGAGGGGGTTTAGGTCTCCTGGAATTAGTGTCAGTTCAGGGCCAGTGTCCAGTAGTTTCTAATAGGTCTGATTATTTCCTTTTCCTCGTTGCATAGTTACCCTGCTAAATGGTACCTTACTTTTGGGGAAGTTGTGAGGAAGTTTAACAGTGTAATTTTTTTTGCAGTGTATGGTGCTCCTTCCTCAAGAGTACTTGGCCTCCCCTCCAGGGGGTTCTGGGGCTATAAACTGGCTCTAATCTGGGAATTGATTGAGGAGTTGTGACTCTGGTCTAGGTTAAACTTATATTCACTTGACCTAGGAATTTTCTGCTTACCCAGTGATACAGTTTGGATATATATCCCCAGCCAAATCTCAGGTTGAACTGTAATCCCCAGTATTGGAGGTGGGGCCTGGTGGAAGATGACTGGATCATGGGGGTGGAGTTCTCATGAATGGTTTGGCACCATTCCCTTGGTGCTGTTCTCATGACAGTGGGTGCCTTCTCATGAGATCTGGCTGTTTAAAAATGTGGCACCTAACTCTCTCTCTTTTGCTCCAGCTTTCACCATGTGACATGGAAGCTCCTGCTTTGCCTTCCGCCATGATCCTGAGGCCTCCCCAGAAGCAGATGTGAGTGCTAATGCTTCCTTGTAGAACCATGAGCTAATTAAACTTATTTCCTTATAAATTACCCAGTCTCAACTATTTCTTTATAGCAATGCAAGAACAGCCTTATGTATACAGAGAAAGTAAGAATTTAGTAGTCTTCCAGAGTATTTCACCTCTAGAACCATCATGCTCAACTAACCAACACCATAAATCTGCACAAGTGAGATGATTCTGATTGCTGTCTTGAGTCTGCCTCCCTTACAGGAACCACACCCACTCTCACTTTGGTACCACCCCTTGGCTCCTGCCATCCTGGGATCCAATTACTCCCATTGTCTAGATTTCCCAAACAGTGACTGCATTCTCCACTGTAAGGTCTGGCAATCACAAAGCTCTTCAGAGACGCTGAGGCTCTCCTTACAAATTGATTTCTCACAATAGCAGTGAAAAGAAGTACATCTTCTGTTTTCTCCCAATGAGGGTGGTTAGATCTGAAATGGCAAATCTATTCCAACATTCCGATCTCCCTAAGCCTTTGAGTGCTTTCCTCTACAGATGGTCCCCTTTAAGATGGTTCCTGTTGCAATGGTGTGAAAGTGATGCACATTTAGTAGAAACCACCTTTGAATTTTGAATCTTGATCTTTTCCCAGGCTAGATCTGCTGTATGACACTCTGTTGCAATGCTGGGCAGCTGCAGGGAGCCACAGATCCCAGCTACCCACACCATCACAAGGGTAAATGACCAATACTCAGCTGTGTACTGTGAGTGTGCTGTGTTGCCAGTGGTTTTTATTTTTTATACTTTTAATGTTTTAATTTTTTCTTATTTTTCATAAGTTATTGGGGGTACAGGTGGTATTTGGTTACATGAGTAAGTTCCTTAGTGGTGATTCATGAGATGTTGGTGCACACATCACCCAAGCAGTATACACTGTACCATATTTGTAGTCTTTCATCCCTTGCCCCCCTCCCACTTTTCCCCCCAAGTCCCCAAAGTCCATTGTATCATTTTGCATTCTCAAGCTTCATCAGAAGAGAGAGAAACCAATGACCCTGTCACTATAACCTCTCCATCAGCCAGCAATCAATTTTAGTTCAATGTTTCAAACTTTCTTCAGGCTCCGTGCACTTTCAGCTGTGTACATTAATGGTTAGTACCCATACAAGTATTCTGTTTTTCACTTTCAGTATGGTATTCAATAAATTAGGTCAGCTATTCATTACTTTATTATAAAATAGGCTTTGTGTTAGGTGATTTTGCTCAACTATAGAATAAAGTAAGTGTTCTGAGCATGTTTAAAGTAGGATAGGCTAAGCTATGATGTTTGGTAGGTTAAGTGTATTAAATGCAGTTTGACTTGCAATATTTTCAAGTTATGGTAGCTTTATTGGGATGTAACCTTATAGTAACTAGAGGGGTATCTATACATTCAACCAAGGCAGGTCTGGCATTTCCAACTTACTCACTGTAGGCCACCTTTTGGTCTAGGCTTTAGTCAACCACAGAAAGTGTTAGAGCCCTTTCTGACTCCTGAGATGCACATTAACTGTATAATCTATGCTTAGTAAAAGTAATTTCAGCCTGAGGTAAGTTGGTGTTCCTCCACCAATATCTCTCACACTTAATATCCATTCTCACATGTTTCCTAGGTTTCTGTCTGTATAATTTTAAAAACTCAAATAATTATTGTAGAGTGTAGCACACCTCCTCATGGGCCACACTTTATACCTCACCTTTAGGGGCCCGCTGAGATGAGTCTAGTTCTAGATCCAGAAGCAAAGAAAGATGGTAGGCATGGTCCCTGAGAATATTCAGCATTTTCTTGATGGCAGCTTCCTCAGGGGAGGCCACTAAAATTTCATCAGTCACTAAGAGGTTACTCTCTTCAAATGGGGGTAGAGAGGCTGCTCCCCCTGGGGCTGGGGAGACATCTTCCAGCAGAAAAGAACTTAGTGGTTCAGTGTTTCCAGCTTCATCCAGGTCTTCCCTCACATCACATCCCCACTCCAATATTCAGATTCCATTCCTTCCCAATCAATGCCCTCACTTTCCCCATAAATACTCTACAAGGCTGGGAGTTCAAACTTACATTGTAATTCAGCCAGTCACAGGATGAGTTTCTGGGCTTCATTTTCAGCAATCTTAGACCTGAAATTACAGGAGATAAATGTCTCCTTCAGGGCACACATAGAAGCTTTCAGATCATTTAGGTAGCATTTGAGCTGGGAATTTTAATCGTTAAGCTCATCTTTCTCTTTCTATACTTTGTCCAGCACCATTAGGAACAATCAGTCCTAAACTGTTATATTCAATAGCTTGTCGGAAATGTTTGAAAGTACCATATACACAGTCATCCATATCCATGCTTTTTGTAAGTAGTTGATTAGGACTATCCAAGGGTGATATTTTGCATATTTCTACTGCCAAATCACGCCAGGTACTATGAGTGCTTTCTTTACCACTGGAAACAGAACCACTAGCATCTTTAATTCTAATCAGATTAGAAAGCCAATTCTGGAAACTTCAGAACAAATTCAAGAAATTTATTCTTAAAATTTTGTTTCTCTAGAACCACTGTTAGTACTAAATCACGCTAATCTCAGTACTAATCTGTATTAGTCACGTACCTTCCAAAAGAAAAAAACCCAGAACCCACTAGATGCTTAGATGGATATGTGGACACATAGGTACATTTATTGTAAGAAATTGGTTTATGTGATTACAGAGACTGAGGAGTCCAAAATTTGCAGTTGGCAAGCTAGAGACCCAGGGAAGTTGGTAATGTAGGTCCACCCCAATTCCAAAGGCCTGAATACCAGGAAAGCTGATGATGTAAGTTCCAGTCCCAGTCTGAGTCCAAAGGCAGAAGGACACTGATACCCTGTTCAAAGACTATCATAGAGAAACAATTATTTATTACTCAAACTTTCATTCCATTCAGGCCTTCAAGGAACGATATGAGGTCCACCTACAATGTGGAGAGCAATCTGCTTTACTCAGTCGTACCTGGGAGTCTTCAAGACTTCCGAGGAGGGTGTTAAACTTCCTTCAGACATGGAATTAAATTTTGATTCAATTTTATCCAACTGTCTTGGGAAAAGGGGAATGCTTCACCTACTGGATGGTTTAAATTATTTTGTTGTAATCATTATAAAAATGTGTACATCTGTGGACAAAAAGAAACAATGAATGAGCCAAATACATACTTGGAAATTCACAAAAATGTTAGTTTTATATAGACATAATCTGATAAGCTTGGAAATTTTTAAAAAAATGCTTTTCCAATAAGCTCAGTATTTACAATAGTCTTGTTTCTTTTACTTGTCAAAGGCTCTGCCATCTGAAAATATTCAAACCATGAGTTTCATGGGCCCTGCCTGTGAGAAAATGTGCATTTTCCACATAAAATCCATTTCCTTGTCAGATAATTTACAACTCACCCTGTTTAAACAGACTCTGTATTTAAAGCTAGAAGATTTATCACACAGCAAGTTCAACCTCAGGAATTCCATATAAGTCCACAAGCACATGTGTCTAAAAACTGTTGAGTAAGTAAATTCAATGATGAAAACTGTAATTTATATCAAGGATGAGAAATACTCTCTTTGTAGGTCTATTGTCAATGACTAATATATGAAGAATTAATGCAGTTGATCATCTAAATAATGCTACACATGTCTGTTTCCATTGGCCTGTGGACAAGAACATGTGTCAGTAAAAAAAAGAGTTTTGAAATAAATCTCAGACATTATGATTGTTTCATTTTCTCTAATAAAATGTGAACATTTATTCATTCTTGGAAAATAATTTTGAATAGAGGTATATTCAGGTATATGTGTTATATTCCTTTATTGTTAACTTTATAGGCATTAGTTTCGTTAATTAAATATAATGTGGCTTTGGTGGAATGAAAAAACACTAGTCTGAAGCTGAACTGGTCACTTTTCAGTTTTGTGTTTGGTGGGTGTGGACAGACATGATGTAATTCTTTGGAGAATTGAGACAACTTGGGAGATTTACAGGGCACATGTGATTGTATTTCCATTAGTGAAATTATCACACATTAAAGACAGAGTAGGCATATTAGAGCTAAAATGTATTCAAAGGACCTTTATCAAATAAATGTCAGTTGTGGAAATAAATGTTAAGTTGGAATATGTGAAAGACAAATGGAAAATAAAGGGAGACCATTCATTCACGGACAGGTAGAGAAACATTCAGTGAAAGCTAAAAAGATTGAAATAAGGTCGGCTGGGTGCAGTGGCTCACGCCTGTAATCCCAGCACTTTGGGAGGCCGAGGTGGGTGGATCACGAGGTCAGGAGATTGAGACCATCCTGACTAACATGGTGAAACCCCGTCTCTACTAAAAATACAAAAAAAAAAAAAAAAAAATTAGCCGGGCGTGGTGGCAGGTGCCTGTAGTCCCAGCTACTCCGGAGGCTGAGGCAGGAGAATGGCGTGAACCCAGGAGGCGGAGCTTGCAGTGAGCCACGATCACACCACTGCACTCCAGCCTGGGTGACTGAGCAAGACTCCGACCGTCTCAAAAAAAAAAAAAAAAAAAAAAAAAGTTTGAAATAGAGTCATGAAAGGCGATTTATTTGTTTTCAGATAAGTGACATTTAGATAACAATTTGAAACGTTGATAGAAAGTTCCAGTAGGATGGGAATGATTGAAAGAACAAGAGAGTAGGGAAATAATTGACAGGAGATGCCAGGAGGTGGACGGAGAGCACAAGTAGACAGATTTTACTTTCCCAGAGGGATTCCTCAACTGGATTGGAAGGGAAGGCAACAAAAAGTGACTGGGACATAGCGTGATTTTAAAGGCAGAATACATCAAAGTCTGGGGGTAGTTGATGCAGAAGACTTTGAACAAATGTGAATATGTCTTTATGGAATGTTCCCATCCTGCACCAATATAAGTGTGCTGCTAAACCAGAGAGAGCTCTCTGGAAGGGACTTCCTTGCTAGTGTTACAAGAAAGGGGTCCCTATACAGACCCCAAGAGAGGGTTCTTGGATCTCGTGAAAGAAAGAGTTCAGGGCCAGTCCACGGTGCAAAGCAAAAGCAAATTTATTAAGAAAGTAAAGTGGCGAAAGAACAGCTACTCCATAGACAGAGCCAGGAGTTCCCAAAAGGAAGAAGAGGAACGCGTCCACCCTAGGTACAACGCTTGTTTATATATAGGATAAATAAAGATCACGGGAAGATGTGCTATGCTACAAGGGTTTGTGATAAAGGATTAATTTTCTTATGTTTTGCAAGGATCGATATTATTATCTTTAAAGCAAAATTAGGAATGCTTCTGTTCTCAAGATATCAGGATATCAAGACAATCCCAAGTCTGGGCCTGTTTAGTAAACATTATCAATCTGTTCTCTTAGCAGTAAACATCTAGAGGCTAGGAATGCCTAACTTTCTATGAATGCAGCCCAGCAAGTCCCAGCCTTATTTTCTTAGCCTTCACTCAAGATGGAATCATTCTGGCTGGAAAGCCTTTGACACTAGGAAAAGCACAAATTGTATAAGTGGAACAATTTAGAAACAAGTGTCAGGCAGTCTTTCTTTAGACACAACACGACTTTGACATAACAATTGCAAATAATGCTTTGCAACCACGTCAATAGTGGTATCTTGAGGGGAACTACAGAATTTGAAAATAAATGTACTCTTTACCTAATTACTAATTTTTTTCATTTATTCTTATGTCTTACAAATATGATTATATTTGTTTAGGAATAAAAATTTGTTTCTTAAGGAATTCATCTATTTTTGTTGTAGTTCCCAATGGAAAACACATTTTTTTTTTTTGTTAGAATAGTATAATCCCAATAAGTGACCTGTATTCATGAAGGCTAAGAATAGAAACAAGTAATGGTAGCTCAGAGGCTCAGGTTGGAACATAATGGCTCTGCCTCCTGAGAAGACGGAAGGTCTAATATTACATTAGACCACATGTGGCATCTTTATATTTGCTAAGGGATAGTTAGTGCTTGCATTTCTCAAAACAGTCTTACATTATCACAATCTGCTTTCAACTAGTTCAAAATTCAAGCTTAGTGGATTTTTTTCCACAGTAGTCATGCTAATGTAAATAGCACATTTGCAGTGAAAATGTTCCAGTTTTATTCTTAAGATGTTTTAGGGCAGTGCTTCTCAAATTGTAATGTGCAAGATCCTTATGATCATGTTAAATGCAGATTCCAAGTCAACGTAGGTGTAAGTAGGGAAGTCTGCATTTCAAACAAGCTCCCAAGTGAGGTTGGTGCCTTGCATAGTAAAGTTGTCGTTTGCAGTTAGATACCCACTTACCAACAGAAAGTGACCAGTTAAGAAGAAACACATGCTCACCAAATGCTTATCTCAATAAATTTCTTTACACAGACTTATTAAAATCAACTTAACATACGATACACATGACACATATAACATCCCTGTCTTTAGAAAAATAAATTGATTGTTTTTTTGTCTGCCATATATGCCAAATAAATGGAAAACTGAAGATAATTTTTTTGGTTAAAATTTGGTCTTTGTATTAAAATTAGTTTGAAGGGTATTTTTCTGAGAAAAGAATCTCTCTTTCTCCATATATGTAATATTTAACATTTAACTTTAATTTGAAGTAACATTTGCAAGAACCATGCTGTAAGGTAGTTTCCAGGGACCAAATTGTTAAAATAGATGTTTGTAATCAATACTTAACTGATGTGAACGTTTTGTATTATGACATTAAAGAGGGAATTCTTATTTGAACTCTGCATTAGCTGAAAGTTCAGTGCATTCTGTAGCTTTCATATGAATTTATTCCACTACATTAGGTTCTAGATTTTAATATTTGTAGAGTTGGCTGCATGCAGTAGGGAAAATGTCTTTTGCTCTTATAAGTCATGAGAACTAAGGAGTCACAAGGCGATTTAGTGCATTTAAGCCAGATTTCATCCTGTGAAATCCAGGAGCAGATTTTTTTTTTTTTTTTTTAGCCAAAATTAGTTACTTTAAGAAACAAAGAATAGAAATTCCTTTAACAAAGAAAATTCTGTCTGGTAATCTAGTTGACATAAAGATAATAAGATATTGAATTTTTTAATGATTTCTTTGAGTCTAGGATTTGTCCAAGGAAACCTGTCCCTTGGCAGGAAAATAGTAGACATTTTCTTGAAACTATCGACTCATGTAACAACTTGGATAAATCTCAATGGCGTTATGATGAGTGAACAAAGTCATTCAAAAAGTTCATACTGTATTGATTCCATTATATGACAGTCTCAAAAGATAAAACTATAGGGATAGAAAATAGATCTGTGATTGCCAGTGCTTGGTGGCATAAGGGAGGCTTTGATAAAGAGGCAGCATGTGGGAATTTTTTTAGGGTGATAGAAATGTATCTTATTGTGGTGATCGTTATATATATGTCTTAGAATTTATAGAAATGTGCACCACAAAAAGGTCAATTTTACTGTATGATAATTATAAAAACAAAAGAAAATAGAAAAAAGTGTGAGACAAAAAATATTAATTTACCTCAGAAACTAAATGAGCTTTTCCCATTGTATGGAGCTGAGGATTTATGAAAATTGCTTTCTTCCATATGCAGCCAGGCATGAAGCTGACTTGTGCCTCCATTCCCTGGAAGAATCCATCGGGGAAATGGTGGTAATAGAAGATGCGACTCTGTTTGCTGGATTTAGATGCCATTACTGCAAGAGCACAGAGTGCTTCATGTAGTTGCAGACAGAAACTATAATGGAAATATTACTTAACAAGGTATCACTTTATATTTCTTCTTTCTTTTTTTTTTTTCTTTTTTTGAGATGCAGTCTCGCTCTGTCGCCCAGGCTGGGGTGCAGTGGCACAGTCGAAGCTCACTGCAACCTCTGCCTCCCGGTTCAAGTGATTCTCCTGCCTCAGCCTCCTGAGTAGCTGGGATTACAGGCATGTGTCACCACGCCCGGATAATTTTTGTGTTTTTAGTAGAGATGGAGTTTCACCATGTTGGTCAGGATGGTCTCGAACTCCTGACCTCATGATTGGCCCACCTCAGCCTCCCAGAGTGCTGGGATTACAGGCGTGAGCCACCGCGCTCGGCCACTTTATATTTCTTTGAATATAATATCCCAAGTAAGAATTTGGGATTGTGGACCGGGCATGGTGGCTCACGCCTGTAATCCCAGCTACTGGGGAGGCTGAGGCAGGAGAATCGCTTGAACCTGGGAGATGGAGGTTGCTGTGAGCCAAGATAGCGCCACTGCACTCCTCCAGCCTGGACCACAGAATGAGACTCGGTCTCAAAACAAAATAAAACAAAACAGAATTTGAGATTGTGTTTAAATATAGTAAGTACATTTGATAATCAACTGCATGGCAGTCAAATCTTAAATTCTAAAACCACTACATCTCTGAATCAAAAAGTTGTATTTGTGGTAGTAGTCTAAAAGAAAAATTCTCACCAACACCACCTCAGGGCATTGTAAAAAGTGTTGCTGATTCTTTTCATTAGGGTGGTAATTGCTAATTAAAGCCTAATGTATAGTGGGGCTATAAGGGCTTTTTTTTCCCTCCATGTTGGAAATAAGCAACTTCCCACATCAGAACGGGCAATGGAAACAACCAGAAGCCGCATGGAGATCTGGCACGGGGGCCAGCGAGGGCAGAACGGGAGTCGGCATTGCGCTCAAGGCTCTCCGAGAGGGTCTTGGCGGTGGAGCACCCCGAGGAAATGGGAGAGTTACCCATGAGGCCTGGTACACCAGCATTTCCTCCACCTTTCCTATATGCCAGGGGATTTACGAAAGATTTTTTTTTATAGGAACAAATAGACTATTTATATCCCCAACAATCACCTTTTTTTTTTTTAAGACAGAATCTCAAAGTCAGTTTTCAGAAAGTATGTGAGGATTTATTGCGTTCCAGGTAAAAGCAGCTGCCCATTATACGAAATCTTTTTTTTTTTTTTTTTTTTTTTTTGAGACAGAGTCTCACTCTGTTGCCCAGGCTGGAGTGCAGTGGTGCGATCTCGGCTCACTGCAACCTCCACCTCCTAGGTTCGAGCGATTCTCCTGCCTCAGCCTCCCGAGTAGCTGGGATTACAGGAGTGCACCACCACGCCCAGCTAATATTTTTGTATTTTTAGTAGAGATGGGGTTTCACCATGTTCGTCAGGCTGGTCTCCAACTCCAGATCTCAAATGATCCGCCCACCTCAGCCTCCTGAAGTGCTGGGATTACAGGTGTGAGCCACACCGTGCCTGGTGCAACAATCACCTTTGACACTTCATATTATAGCAGAGAATGTCTTTCCTCTTGATTATTCAAGAAAAAATATATAAATGTATACATTCATTTCTATACAATTATGAGCTAAACAATACTGAATATATCTTATTAGATTTAAATAAAATTTAAGTAACAATTTTATTTTATCATTTCTAATAGTACGAGTTAAATACATACTATGAGTAGAATTTGTTGTATGGATAAATGGAAGTAAGCATGGATATGTTTGTATATAATAAAATACAGTCAGCATGAATTTTATCCAATTTTTAAATAAACATAGAGTTATAAATTAAAATTAACCAGCCATACCAACCCATTTGAATCTATAGTTTCCTACAAGGGAATGAAAGGCAAAGTAATAGCGAGCCTCCAAATGTTTTAGTCACGCAGTGTAGAGCACCCACAAATCATCTCACCCCTCTGTCGGGGGGCGCTGTGGGGCGCCCCGGCTTCACTAGTAGTGCTTCTCTGAACTCATGCCTGCACCTTTTCTGCTGGAAGCCTCAACAATGATGCAGAGATACTGTTTTCTTTGTTGTAGAAAACAGCAGAAGGTCTGTGCTCACGAGGGCAATATTAGGTCCTCATCAGCTGTGGCTTGCTATCTCCAGCACATCAATGAATGGAGAAAATAAGATTTAAACAAAGATCAGTGTCTCCATTCTCTAACATTTTACTCAAAATATTGGTTAGGTTAGACTCCACACCCACCAAAACCCAAAAGACATTCCGTCTCACAGATGCTCTACATTCTTTCAATACAGAAACCTTATGACAAAGCCTACAATATACACTTGTTTTGGTAAAATAATTGGTCCAGTTAGTAAAAAATGAGTTGAATTAGTGTTCTCCCTCTCACATATTATAACTTTTTTCAATTACAGAGATGTTTACAGAATTTATCTGAGGTGCTTTCTGTGTATCTCTGAAAACACCTTCGTAATAGTAGGCACACCCTGGCTAGTGGTTCTCGGCCCTGGCTGCTCACTGGCATCACCAGGAGAGCTCTGGACATAGTGAGGCCTGAGCCCTTCCCCCAGACACTAATTTAATGGGACTGTGGTGGGGCCTGGGCATGGATGTTTTTAGAAGCATCTGCTGATAGATAAGCAATAAATACGAGTTTATTAACTACACATGGTGATTTGATTTCCTTGGATTCTTCCCTGATTTTCTGATCCATTGGCCCGTATGTGAACAGGCTAACTTCTAGTGTGTGAAAAGACTGACAGGATATTAACCTGGCTAAGTGTCTTTGAAAATATAAACGGAGGGACCATGCCTGAAAAGAGTTATGAAAAAAAAAAAACATAAAATATGCACCTGAGAGGGGCGCAAAGGAAGCAGGCGAATGTGGGGTCTTGGAGAAGTCACTCCTGATCTTGAGTTTCTATGAGTACACATTAAAGGAAGTCATTGCAGTTTTCTATGTACTGTGCATTTGGATATTTTCACAAACCGAAACAATAATTCGCTGTTTCGGGAAGGGGAACAGATAATGTGTTCTAACGTAGCATCTTTACTTTCTCTATTATTAGAAACATTTTAAAAATCTATCTTTCTTTGGCTTGGCATGGTGGCTTACAGCTGTAATCCAGCACTTTGGGAGGCTGAGACTGGCAGATTGCTTGAGGTCAGGAATTTGAGACCAGCCTAGCCAATATAGTGAAACCTTGTCTCTAGTAAAAGTACGAAAAACATTAGCCGGGCGTGGTGGCGCATGCCTGTAGTCCCAGCTGCTTGGGATGCTGAGTCAGGAGAATCGCTTGAACCCCGGAGGCAGAAGTTGCAATGAGCCAAGATCATGCCATTGCACTCCAGACTGAGAGATAGAGCGAGACCCCATATAAAAAGAAAAAGAAAAAAATTATCTTTTTTTGGAGTTTGTCAAATGTATTACCACTTTGATTATTATTAGTGAAATTTGGTGAGTTATATCAAATGATCAGTGATAGGAGATAATATCTACAAGATTTAATGATTGACTATAGGGAAGGAGAAGAGAAAGGAATAGATTTCTAAGTCAAATTCCATTGATAATGATGAGAATCATAGGGGGAGGAGTCAATGGGTAGGAGAAAAAATATTTGGTTTAGGACATGCTGAATGTGAGGAGCCTGTGATAAAGGATAGGATAATATGAAAAGCTTCCAAAAGGAGTACACCAGATTATGAGATCTACCTTTTCCCCAAACTAATAAAGGGAAAAAATATTAACTCCATTGTTAATTCTCCATTGATCCTGATGAAACGTCAGTACTGCTGATGAGATGTAAAAATAAAAAGCAGCAAGACTAAAGTTCTCCAAGATTCCTCTAGGATATGTTTGGTGTCTGCATTTGCATTTACTGTTATTTAATCTACGTTATTCAAGATGCTTTCTATTTGGAACCCCAAAACAAATGGTTGAATGGGCTTGCTCTGACTATCTATTTCCACAGAACAACCACCCAAAATTTAGTGGCTTAAAAAATGACAGCATTTATTTTGTTTATGAATATGCAATAACTCCGCATGGTTTGGGGATGGCTCAAAGACCAGGGGCGAGGATCATCTGCAGGCTCATCCACTCACACATCTAGTGGTTGATACTAGCTGTTGGATTTCCATGTGGCTCTTCAGCTTCCTCTCAGCGTAGTAGATGGATCCAATGGTGAGTGTATCAGGAGAGCAGAAGGGAGCCAGGCATAGGTGTCTGGCCTTTCCTAACTGAGCTGAGGAAGTCACATGGTGTCATTTCTACCATATTACAGTCATTAGAAGTGAGCCAGTAAATCTGGCTCATATTCAAAGAGAGGGAAATTAGACTCTATTTTTAAATAAGTGTCAAAGAATTTAAGGGCATATTTTCAAACTGCCAGAGGGATCTCAGAAGGCTCTCCCACCTACAACCAACTATTTATTTGCATTTTAATAGAATTTTTAAGAGAAATCATAGCTGAAGCTGAGGTTATATTTTGGAGTCGTCACAGTGAAAGAAATAAAGTACATGTAATTTGATATTTCAGAGCATTTTTCCCTTTGTCCAAGACATTTTAAATTTGAAATATGGTTTTGGCAGTTTTGTAAGAGATATTATGTAAATTGAAAGGAGAAGATGAGTTTTGGGGTCAATCTTAAAAATTCATTTTGGAGAAGCACAGCATTTGCACAGCATCCCTCTGATTTCATGCCATTTGTATAAAAGAGCTGTGCTTTCCCAGGAGTGGAAACTACATTATTGGAAAAATATAGGCTCTTTAGGGTAAATCATAGCACAAAGATAGTAAATGTCTTTTCATTTGAAATAACCTTTGTGGAAATGCTATTATTCTCAATATATTGTAAAAGAGATGAATCAGAACAGTGTTAGAAACTATTTAATGGATCATCTATCTGTGACATATTATAAAGCTAACTGTTGAATTACCACTTGGCTAAAGGAGGCATCATGGCCAGAAAGGGTTCAGCTTTGGAATCCACAACCATGGTTTTGAATCTTGGTTTGACTTTTCTTTGCCGAGAGATCTTGAAGTTTTGTTAATGAGGATTAGAGCACAATTCCTGGTATCTGCTCTCTGGCTGACACTCAGAAACTGAGACTTGTCATTAAGATTGTGATGGTGAGATGATGATGAGAAATTGTTTGACTATCTCAGGAATAGTAGAAATTATTAAAATATTGAATTGTACCCATGAGACCATGTGGCCAGGCAAGAAGAATGAGATAGGCCCTTTCTTCAAAGTATATGATTTTTTTTATTATTGAAGAAATTATTCATAAACACTTGAAAACAAAGCATATTCAAAGTTTTAAAATGTACCTAAAAGATAGTGCCATAAGAGTTGTGAGGTTTTGCTAAAAACTTTGACCTTAAAATGGGCAACTCATGAAATATGAATTATTTTAAGGGTCTAATTTATTGCATTTTTTGATTCATATGAATTTCCCTTGACAATGTTAATTCAGTTATCAGGGCAAATGAAAAAATAAGCTCTGTAAATTAAAATACAGAAATATTTACATATTGTGGCTTGCCTCTGGAACTTTTATAATGGGATATTATATTTTAACATAATGTTGGCATAAAATATTATAATCAAGATATCAGCAATATAGTTACAAGTTGTTCTTTCAAAACACAGGGTCATAACTCACAGGTACCTAATTTCAAAATACTTGGCATAATTTACAATTTATAAATCTATAATCTCTTTAAGGCTAATTGTTCTAATGTATAATTAATGCACTAGTGCCATGACTAACTTTTAAGAATGCTGCATTTTCCACACCAGTTTATTGATAACCTAAAATATTGCAGTCATTCTTGTAAAAAGTTGTTAAAGATGTCTCTGTAAAATATAATGGCAAATGCTGGCTATTTTATGAATGGGAATTACAATAGTAAATAGTAAAACTGAAAATATTTTCCAAGAATAAATGTGCTTCATGTGGGTTTGATCAGCACATCTGATTGAAGATTTGAGGTGAGATACATTGTCCCCATTAAGTTTAAGGGTTTCAGCGCAAAATTAGCTGATCTACTCTTTGAAACGCAGAGCATTTGTGAAAATGCCAAACACATCTCTATTAGAATCTCATCCATGAGCAAATGAGTAATGTAAGTCAGATACAATGGTTAATTCTGTGGTTTGCCAAATCTGTACACTTTCCTGTTACTTTGTAGATTGTAAAATAATGATGCAGCGTTCACCCTAATGATCAATTGTTTTCCTTACTAAAATGTAAGCATTTAAAAGATCTGCCTAATTTTTTCTAAGTGTATGTTAGGCAGATCTATACTTCCAACTCCTAAAGCATTCTTCTAAAGCAGTTTATTAGAGCGCACACTAATGGCTTATCAATTAAGCAAACATGATCAGTATTGAGCACTTGCTCTGCTCCAGGGTGCCGGTGCTAGGTTCACATGCATCAGGGAGACAGAGTCATTGTCCTCATGAAGCTTACAGGGGGGCAGATTGATTGAACCGACACCTCTGATTCCCTTTTAAGCCTGTAAGCAGCTGCTCTGTAAAGCAGGTGTTTCAAACACAACCACCTTCAGAGACGAGGTGATTCTGTTGAGTGGGTGAAGCAGGCCAGGCATGAGGCCACAAGCAGTGGTTTAGACCGTTCATTGGAGAATCCCTGCCTTATTAAAAGTATTTCCTTCCAAAAATGTGAAAGGAAGACTTGTCCTTTTCCCCAAATCATTTAGAAAGCTTGCTTTGTCACCTCTGCTTCTAAGGAGTCCTGGTTGGTCTCCAAAAGGAAGCTTTCTCTAAAGAACAGTGTAGTACAAAGTAAGATGGGACAAGACTCAGGGGGCCCACTCCTGAGCTGCTCAGCCACTTGCCCACCTCAGGTAAACACTGAGCCCGGTGGTCTTTCAGTCATTCCAGGTCTGATGTTCTACAGTTTTGTCAGGTTATCTGGGAGAAATTTTGATGCTGAAGACTCCCGAAAGTAGGAGAAGCATTTCAAACTGAGGCCTAAGATGTTTTCAAGTTGTGGCAGAGTTGCCTTGAAGAAGGTAACTCGGGCTTTGCCCTTTGCCCTTTTGCCCTTTGCCCTTTGCCCTCACCTGCAGCCAGCACATCCATACCTCCCCTCTAATACAGCAACCCCTGTTTGACATGTTGTATATATTAAGCTTTTACTTAAGATGTCATTTAATGAAAAAGATTTTGCTGCTTAAAAAGCAGTGGAGAATAATAGCTAGCCTCTTGAGTACACAGTCCTGTAAGATTTGAGCACATGATTTTTAGAAAAAGAATAGAAAATAAGAGAAAATTATAACCTCACTTTACCTGTCGGGATATTGACATCACTGTCAGATTTCACAAAGCCACATGTGCATCTGGTGAAATCCCAGATCCACCCTTTCTAACTGTATGCTCTTAGGTAGCCAATTAATCTTTCTAGGACTCAGTTTTCCATTCATTAAATGGGAAACTTAACACATAGGGCTTTTGAGAGGGTTACATGAGTCAATACAAGCAGAGAACTTAGTACTTCCTCTGTCACGTAGTAAGCACTCCTTGTTATCCTTGGATTTTGTGGTACTTTGGAGGAGAATGGCACTCGGATCTCTGTTGGTATAATTTTTACCAAAGTAAAATCTGGTTGAAATAGCATTCAGATTTAGGCTTAAGGAGAAGATATTTCTTAGAAAGGAAGGCTAAGCTTAATGGGGGAAAAGAGTTATCAGTGAGGCCTTGGGGCAGGGGACTGACTCCACTGGGCATTACTTGTGCAAAAGGGATAAAATGTAGAGAGAGTTTTTTTTTTCTGGTATATTATTTTATTCCATTAAAGTCAGTGTTCTACTTTTATTTTGTAAAATCATATTTCTGAGTCCTGAACAAAAGACTTTCAAGATAGATTTTACTGACAGAGAAATGGAGTGCCACATTCCATAGCTTTGCATATAGAGCTCCACATGCAAAGCTCTTTGCATCTCAAGGGCTAAAACAGGCTGACTTACAGCAAGTAGCTTTCCTGTAAACTGTAAAGTAGAAGAGAACGGAGACAGCTATGAAGGTGGGAAAAATGCCTCCTGCAGAAGAAGAGCAGATATAGGGGAGCATAGATAGTATACCCTGCCTGGACCCTGAGAAGGACCCAGACCCGCCTGCTGCATATTGAGAGAGACATGGCTGTGGATGCTCATTACTTGGGATTCTCAGTGATGCCTCAATCCACAATTTTGTATTAATAAAAAAGTCTTTAAAATATTTGCATCTAGGAATCAAAGTGTCATTCAATGACTTATTGGTCCTCAAATGACAGCTTGGGGTTATACCTTATTTTCTATATCATGGAGTAACTCCTACACTATATTCATTCCAGGAGAATTAACTATGTCAATTCTTATGTTCATCTCTTCCTTGGCTGATTATTTGTTAGGGAAAAAGCTTTTGCTTGTTTATTAACTTGTCTCCTTCCTACTCTTCTGATTATTATTTTGTAATTAAAACAGGATTTTAAAATTCATAGACACTAAAATATTCTAGACTTTTAGCACTGGTTTCTAATATTTTGGGAGGAGAAGCTTCATTTTTTCTTGAAAATGAAGGTGTAAAGATACTAAATTCCTTGAGTGGAACATCTGGGCTTCATAGAAACTTTGGAGCTATATGATAGTTAGAGAGAATGTAGACAGGGTTCCTCATTGTATAGATAATGAAACAGGACCAGAGAGGCTGAGTGACTTGTAGAAGGTCCCCCAGTGAGTAGCAGATCCTGGATGCATGCAGCATTGCTAACTCTGAGAGCTAAGTCCTCATCATGTCCCCACCTTCACCACACCACACAGTTCAGGAGAAGGGTCACATCTCTAGAATATGGCTGGAAAATACACTAGGGAAAACTTTAGATCCACTAGCAGAGTCCAGTGCTCCTCTTGGAGAAAGTGACCAGAAAGAATAAGGCACAGTTAGCTGTTGAAGAAAAGCTGATTTCTCAGCCAGATTATATACATTAGCATCCATGTTAGTTACCTTTGCTGAATAATTCTCTCCTCAACTCAGCTCTCTGAAGAAACCTCCAGGAATTAGCAGGGCTTTGAGTAGAGATGGCATATGTTTGGGCCCTGATGAAAATGATAAAATTGTGGCCTGGTTGCAGCTTGTGTGCTGAAGGAAGAGCATGATGCAGTTCATTGGTATGAAAAATGAATGCAACTAAAACCTAAACATTAAAACTTGGCCTTTATTACCAAAGTGAAAGTGCTTCTAATTGAGGCTCCCTGGGTTTTAATTGTTCTTCAGGAAAATTAGATGTTGTCAAAGTAGAAGGTTAATGTCTGTTCACAGTCTGGAGTTTTTGGAATAACTTCCTTCACAGCGTGTGTGTTTTAAACATAAAAAGGGCTTTTTGGTTTGTATATAGTTAGTGGGATTACGACTGCCTCACTAGATGCTTACAACAAATATTTAAGAAATCTGTAAGTCTACTATTTATAACAGAATAAACATTTAGATGTAAGATATTTTGACCATTTTGGTAAAACATTTAAAAAATAAACTATCATGAACTGACAAAACCAACATCATTTAAAAAAATTCAACATGGCAAAAACTTTATGAGACTTATACCATAGACCAAATTTGTAACTTTAGCCTTGATACATTACTGCTTGTAAATAGAAATGTTCTTACTATGAAGTGATGTGCTCAGATACACCCAAAATTTATTAAAGGCATGTCAACAGCCAAATTCTGTGGTACAAGGTTTTTCATACATTATTTTACATAACCTTTGAGGAATTCCAATTTTATATTCCCATTTTCAGAAGAGTTGGTTAGTTACTGAATTCAACAAATGAGTGTGAGCAGGGGCCTGGAGTACTTAAAAAGAATAAACAAAATGCCTTTAAATCAGAAAGACAAAATTGCTAGTAATTTCAGTTAATTGCACTTTACTCCATGTAGCTACAATTGTAGATATCTAGAAAAAATATCTATGCTAAAAGCCTGCCATCTGGAAAAGTCAAAAGAATGATGAGCTGGTATTAAATCTCAGTAACCCTGGCATATGGAGTATCTCTGCCATGTTAAGAGCAGACCTTGGTATGAGACTGACTCTGGGCTTTACATATGAATTTGGAATTGCCAATATCTCTACTTGAACTATGTGAGACAATAAAAGTGCTCCCTTATACACTTTAGATAATGGGCCCTTTGGGGGATCTGATGTTCATTCTGCCTTTCCCAGAAAAATGCAACTATAATAAAATGTTGTAATCAGTTTCAGTTTATTTATTGCTGATCTTTTATTTTTGTTTTAATTTAACATGGCAATCCACTTTCTATAGTCAAAAGTGCAATTTAAAGAACTCTAACAACTCACAATATAGAAGAATGTCTTTGGAAATTTTAGGATTCAAATCTAAAACAAATCTTAAGATTTCTTTTTCCTAGATTGTACTGATGTTACAAGTGCCTTATGTAATACCCAGTTCTTCCCCATGGAGATTTCTCAGTGAAAGAGCCACATCACATGTTCACAAGAGCATCAAGAATAAGAGGGCCACGTACCTAGGAAGAAAGATTGGCTAGCATTCTCTCTCCCCCATCAAATATAAATGGATTTAGCACAGGGATTTGGTTTAATTCACTGCTGCCAGCACCTAGAACAATGCTTGAAATTTTTAATATGACAATGCACAATTCAAGAGGAAATAATAATATTGTATTAGTCTGTTCTCACACTGCTATAAAGACATGCCTACGACTTGGTAATATATGAAGAAAAGAGGTTTCATTGACTCACAGTTCCACAGGCTGTACAGGAGGCATTGCTGGGGAGGCCTTAGGAAACTTAAAATCATGGCGAAATGCAAAGGGGAAACAGGCACATCTTCACATGACTGGTAGGAAAGAGAGAGCTGGGAGGTGCCATACACTTTTACAACCATCAGGTCTCTTGAGAACTCACTATAATGAGAATAGCAATAGCAAGAGGGAAGTCTGCTCCCATGATTCAATCACCTCCTCCAACATTGTGGATTACAATTCGATATGAGACTTGGGTGGAGACACAGAGCCAAACCATATCAAACATTAGTACGTGAAAGTCGTTATTATGATAAAACATATTTTAACCAACATACAATTAGTTATATGATTTTTATAATGTTTTCACTGTTAAAATTTTTGAAAAAACTGCAGAAAAACAAGTGGAAGTGAACAAAATTACATTGACAGTAGTAAGTTGTAATGTTGAATTCTTTGAATGTTTCAGTGGGAGCTAGAAATTGGTTTGATATACTTTTTAGTTCAGTTGGAATACTCCACTTCTCCACTTTGCCTAATATATGCTGCAGCAATAAATTAATTTTCCTTCTGAGATTTCTAGTAATTTGGGGAGTGCTTATTTGCAAAGAATTGAAAAAAAAGTGACACAAATTGATATATCATGCAAACTATGTGGTTTTGTATTTTCAACTAATTGCTGAAGAGCACTTACACACAAAAAATATCAGATTCCTCAAAGAAGAGATATTTAAGGCAAGCAAAGAAATGTATAGGTCAGTTTCCTTCAAATAACTTTATTTCTTACTCTTAAAAATCTTTTATTTCAGATTCAGGGGCTACATGTGCGGGTTTGTTACATGGGTGTATTGCATGATGCTAAGGTTTGGGCTTCTATTGATTCCCTTACCCAATACTAAACATAGTACCTAATTGGTAGTATTCAAACCCTGCTGCCTTTTCTCCCACCCTATTTTTGGAGTCCCCGGTGTCTACTGTTCCTATCTATATTTTCCAGTGTTTAGCTCCCACTTATAAGTGAGAATATGCAGTGTTTGTTTTTCTGTTTCTGCCTTAATTTGCTTAGGAAGTGGTCTCCAGCTGCATTCATGTTGCTGCAAAGGACATGATTTTGTTCTTTTTATGGCTGTGCAGTATTCCACCGTATATATGTACCACATTTTCTTTATCCAGTCCATTGTTGATGGGCACCTAGGTTGGTTCCATGTCTTTGCCATTGTGAATAGTATTTTGATAAACATATGAGTGCAGGTGTCTTTTTGGAAGAATAATTTATTTTTCTTTGGGTAGCTACCTAGTAATGGGATTGCTGGGTCAAATAGTAGTTTTATTTTTAGTTCTCTGAGAAATCATCAAACTGCTTTCCACAGGAGCCAAATTAATTTACATTCTCTCCAACAATTTATAAGTATTCCCTTTCTCTACAGCCATGCCAATATCTGTTGTTTTTTTGACTTTTTAATAAGAGCCATTCTGACTGGTGTGAGATAATATCTCATTGCATCTTTTTGATGATTAACGATGTTGAGCATTTTTTTCATATGCTTCTTGGCCACTTGTATGTCTTCTTTTGAGAAATGTCTGTTCCTTTTGCCCACTTTTTAATGAGGTTATTTGGGTTTTCTGTTGATTTGTTTAAGTTCTTTATAAATTCTGGATATTTGTTTTTTGTTGGGTACATAGTTTACAAATATCAAATATTTTCAATCTGGAAACTTGGATCTTTTATTTTTATGATGATAGATTGAGGCATATTGCAAGAAAAACATTTGAATCAGAATATTTACCAATATTATCATAATAGTGAATTATATTTTTACTTGTCCCTACATTTTGGTAATAACAATTAAATTTTGCTAAATAATAATTAAGTGCTGGTCCAAGATGGTGGACTGATTATTCTTCCAGGGGGCCAATTTCAATGACAATAAATGAGAAAATGATGTGAATCAGTAACAATACTAATTTAAGCTAATTTCTATATTTCTATAGTGTACATGTTCTTTGAAGCAACAAGTATCTATCACCGTAAGATTAAGACATTTGGAAAATGTCTTATATATATGAGATATGTCATATATATGTATGTAAATAAACCATAACGTTTCTGTGGTATATGATGTGAGCTATCTTCAAATATGTGAGTTCCAACTTCCCTCCGTTAAGGAACATTTAACTTTCAGGGATTCATGTCACTTCTGAGACCAACTGTCCCCAGCCTCTGAGATTCAGATAAAAACAAGTATCCTTAGCTCTAGATTAATCCAATGGCACTGAGCATCTATGGTGATGAAAGATATATTTTCGGTAGTCATTTTACCAAAGATGGTGCTGTGAAAACCATCAAAATATAAATCATGGCCTTAACCATCTATCTGAGAAGACAAGACTAATACACTTGAAACACAAGAAACAAATGCAAGAGAATATAAATATACTTGTCATTGAATTTTGCAATACAGCCTACAAATGTTATAGAGGCTCATCTAAATGAGGAAGTCAATGATGCATAGCATAATCAAGATATGCTTCCTAGAATACATTGTGTAGATGGATTTGAATAGGCAGATGGATAAAGATGAACATTTAAGACATGAGCAAATGCCTACACACCTGAAAAAATGTGGCAAGTCTGTATAGGAGAGAGGAACATCTCTGAGGGCTTGAGCTACAGTGTGATAAGGAGCTCATTTGAATAATCTGGTGGAATCAGATGGGCTATGGAAGCCTGATGGAGTAACACAAGCAGATAATCAACAAAGATGCTTATCAGCTCTAAGAAGGACTAGAAAAAAATTTCAGAATATAAACCAAGGAAATAATTTTTAAATGTATAAAATTTAACCTAAATATAATTCTATAATGTAAACAGAAAAAAATAATTGACTGGAAACTATTTTCATCAAATATGAACATTATAAATTACTCTCATGGGTTACTCAATGTACTTTAAATTTTAGACATTTTAAAATGATTCAATTTTTAAATTTGTCTTTAAATTTATATATAATATATTTGAGACATAAAAAAACCAAACTGTTTTTCTTAGTCTCACACACTCACCACTCAATACATTACTTCACCTCTGGTCACCAAAATATGTATGGATTTTTCCCCGCATGCAAAGGAATTCTCCAGCAGACACCACCAGGTTGGCCTATTATTGAATTCAATTCTGACACTATCTACTTGGATATAGGGTCAGATCCCACACAGTAAGGGCACAGTCTCACAGGACTTCCCTTCACTTTAGATGCCAATTGCAGGTCCCAGGATGTGACCTGTACTTCTGGCCAACTGGCTATAAATTGGAGGTTCCCATTACCCCCTGTTTAGGTTCAATTAATTTGCTAGAATGGCTCACAGAAATCAGGGAAACACATTATTTACATTTACTCATTTATTACAAAGGATATTACTAAGGAAACTAATGAACAGTTAGGTGGAGAAGCTGCATAGGGCAAGCTTGTCCAACCTGCCTTATTTTGTTGAGGTTGTTGTTGTTGTTGTTGTTGTTGCTGTCCTGTTTTGTTTTGCTTTAGACTTTTAGCAACCTGAAGCCATGGTTTTTAGTTTCTGTCTATAGTGATAAGCAGAAAAGAGGAAGGAGGAAGGGGCTTTACTGGCCCAACTGGGAACAGAAACTAAGAACCCATGACTGTATTCCCTCCCTTGGACATCACTGAAGGCATGAGAGAAGGTGTAGGGAGCTTCCATGCCCTCTCTGGTATGCCACCCTCAGGTACCTCCATGTGTTCAGCAATTCAGAAGCTCTCCAAACTGATTTTGGGGTTTTATGAAAGCTTCATTATGTAGAAATGATTGATTACATCATTGGCCATTGGTAATCAACTAAATTTTCAGCCCCTTTCCTCTTCCTGGGGAATAAGGGGTTGGGGCTAAAAGTTCATATCCTCTAATTACATGGTTGGTTTTCATGGCAATCAGCTCCTATTCTAAGGCTATCCAGGAGCCTACCAAGAGTCACCTCATTACAGCAAGAGATGCTCCTATAATCCAGGATATTCCAGGGATGTAGGAGCTCTGTATCAGATACTCCTATCACTCAGGAAATTAAAAAGTTCTTCGGAGCTCTGTGTCAAGAACCAGGGCCAAAGACCAAATATAAGAACAAAAGATACTCCTAGCATCCCTATCTGCAAGGGTTTTAGAAGCTCTGTCTCAGGAATCAGGGACAGAGACCAAATACATAATTTTTATTATATCACAATATCACATGGCATAATTCACTTTTATATTTTGAATATAGTTCAATAAGTTTTACCAAATGCATGAAGTAATGTAGCCACCACTACAATCAGTAACACAGAATAGTCTCATCACCACAAAACAACTCTCCCTGGAATCCCCTTTGTAAGCATTCTCTACTGATATGTAACCTCTAGAAACCACTGATCTGTTTTCTGCTCCTATAATCTGGTGTACTTCAGAGTCTCAGAAAAATGTGATCATAGGAAATGAATGATAAAAAGCTATAAAACCTACAGAAAACAAATAGCAGAATGCCAATAGTAAGTTCTTCCCTTTAAATATAAATAGATTAAACTCTGCAGCCAAAAGATATAGATTGGCAGAATGGATTTTTTTAAAAAAATCCACACAGGATCCAACTCTATTCTGTCTATAATAAACTCACTTTAGCCCTAAGTACAAGCACAGGTTGATAGTGGAAATACGGCAAAATATATTCTATGCAAATAGTAATAAAAAGAAAGAAGGGTGCCTATACTATCAGTCAAAATAGACTTTAAGTGAAAAACTCTTATAAGAGACAAGGAAGGGCATTATATAATGATAAAAGAATCAGTTCACCAAGAAGACATAACAATTTTAAACATATATGGACCAAACACCAGAGCTTCAAAATATATGAAATATTTTCCTAAATCAGAGTCATGGGTATTTTCTCCTAGATTATCTTGTAAAGTTTTATAATTTTACATTTATGTCTATAATCCATTTTTAATTTTTTATAAAGAGGGAGTTATAAATAGAGGTTTATTTTTCACATAAGATGGCAAATTATTCCAGCACCATTTATTAAAAAGAAAATTCTATCTTTTCTTTGATCTTTATCAAAGATCAATTGACCATATATGTGGGCATCAATTTATGGATTCTCTACTCTGTTGCATTGACCTGCATGACTATCTTGATTACTGTAGCTTAAGTCTTAACATCAGATAGTGTGATTCCTCTAACTTTGTCATTTTCAAAATTATTTTAGAATTTTTGCCCCTTTACCATGCCCTATACAATTTAAGAATCAGTTTGTGCTTTATCAGGATAAGAAAATTGCCTTTATTTGTACTTTGCTGAGAGTTTTCATAATATGTGGATATTCAATTTTGTCAAATATTTTTATGTACCTAGTTGTGTGACTGTTAGATTTTATCAAAGCATTGTAAGAAAATTGCTATGAGTAATGCAGACGATTAGCTCTTCTTGTTATTCCCAGATCAGCCCTATATTTTGACTGGAATTTTTCATTTCGCTAATATGTATCTAGAGGACTGTATATTCTTCCCTATTTATTTAAGCAATTATTTATATACATTTAGAATTAAAAATAATTTAATACTTTGGGATATAATTCAATACTACTTTGTTTATTTTATTGCACAAATTGTTCTAGTTTTGGCCACTGGGAGTTCTTTCAGTTGGCTCATGTATTCCTTTGATATATCCCCATCATTGAGGGTTTTTTAAATGTGGTTTATTATTAATGAAATTAAAATGATCTATTCATAGCACCTGAGATTATTTCAGATATCATATTATGCAAGCATTAAGATAATATTAAGAATTAGACTGGTAAATGAAAATCATAGAATCAGAGTACTTACTCAATGTCAAGTTTTGCTAATAATTGCAATGACACAAGCAGTTATATGACACAAGTGAAGCAGAAAGTGTTCTGGGACCCCAATGTGACTTATTGGGTCATTTCTTCTCACATGAGATGTGTTCTGGTACAGATCTTGCACAGAAGAAGCCACTTAGGTCATGAATTACTCAGTTACATAGTTTATGTGATATTTTCCTTGGAGCCATCCCCTGTAAGCATAAAGATTCCAGGTCTATTTAACACAGGTGATTCTAGATAGGCAACTACATTTTACTATATGTATTTCATAGTTCTCTCTTGCTAGCCAAGATCACATACTTTGTTTGCCAGGAGAGCTGCCATTATAATGTTTACAAGGCAATTAGACAAGATAATATGCTTGCTTTCTTCCTTTGATGCATCACCCAAACTCTGCCATGAAAGAGAAGGGCATGCAGGTCTACTTCATAAGTCCTTTCTTTCTAGATATTCTGGTACAGTATTTTAATGTATTTTATGATACAGATACTCTAGCATTTAATATATTTTAATGTATCATGTTTAATATAAGCTCGATAAAGAATCATCACTTCAAATACTTTGGATAATAATTGTACACAGTGCAAATTCATGGAGAAAATAATCAGAACCATTAATGCTGATAATTTTGGGGCATTTAAACCTTTTTCAGGTCAATGGATTAATGGATTTATTAGCTCTTGCAGAGTGCAAGCATATTACAGATTTATAGTATAAGTGGTTAAAAACATTTTTATTTCACTGAAAATTCACGTAAAGCAAAGCCTTTGCAAAACTGTAACCTTTATGCTTTTAATAAAACAGTATTTCTGTTGTACATGGTAATGATTTTGTTCTGGAACACTATGTATAAGCAGATTTTGAATTGAAGACAGTGGAGCAAGTCTGTCAAAAATCAATTCAATTGATTTCCATTTATGTAGATGCATTGAGTTTTACAGTGGTTGAAGCTCTCTTTAAATTGATTGGATTCAGAATGCAGGCCAGTGGTCCACATCCATATTCTACACCATTTCTCCAAAACTTGGTAAAGAAAAATGCTTTAGAAACTTTCCTGAGCAAATAATATAAAGATCATACCAACTATATGTTAACCAATTAGTTATGAAATCTAAAATCATTAGGGTTACATTTCAAAAGTGAAGTTACTAAAAAGGTGAAATTCAAATCTAATAGAAATAGGGTAAAATGCAGAACATTTATGAAACATAAAAGAGGGACTATCTGCGTTAGCAATTAAGGGCTGTAGCAATTTCTGATATCAGATTCCAAATTTGAAGAGATCCAGACACTTCATACACAGGTTTATTTTGCCCTAATATTTTGTCTTATTGAGAATTGTGGTAAAGAGAGAAGACCTGAGTTTCATTCTTATAATGGTTTGAGACATGAGGAAGTCACTGAACATTTCTGGACCTAACTCACTTGCATGATTTCAACTATCACATATACTTGGATGCTTGAATTACAAACCTATGTAGACTAGACTTTCCTGCTAAGCTGAAAAGCTGTATATGAACATTTCTTTCATGTTAGCTCCAGTTGACTGTTTCTCAGGTATTTTCAATTTCACATGTCCCAAATTTTTCTGATTTTCCTCTGGCCTCTGAATGCCCTTTCTCTGTGAGCATCATCATCACACACCTTGTCACCCAATCTCAAAAATGGAAAGACACCTTCCAAATAGTCTCTTCTCACCACCCTTATCCTATTCCACACCCTGTTTCAAACACTGTGAAGGTTTTTGGGGTAGCTGTTCAAAGGACCTACCACAATTAGTTTCTGAAAAGAACAAAAAAATTACTAGCTCCAGCTGGTTGACCATCACAATTGAGATCATGCTTGATTCTGCCTCTGATGTAAGATTTTCATTGCTCAAGGCAGTCAATAAATTTTGATTCTTAGAGACACACTCTTATAATTTTCTGTGAAGTAGGAAACTCACTCAAGAAGACCAGCCTTTGAGTGGTATCACAGTCTAGACTTTAAATTTATAAGGTGGAAATGGGCTATAGTTGGAATAGATTCTTAGCTCTGTGGATTCTATTTCTATCACAGTTCTCCTATCCACCTCCCTCTCCATTGCCCATGAAATGGCCTAAATCCAGGCCTTTAACACTTTTTATTTGAATTATTATGGAAACAGTTAACTGTCTTTACTGCCTCCAGACATGTTTCCCTCTAGCTTCCTCCTTCATATTGATGTGCAATGATATAAACTCCAAATCTGATCCAAATCTGCTGAAAAGCCTTTAATAAATGACTTCCTACATTTTTTCAGGAAAAAGTTTGTTTTGTGGCTCATCACATACCACATTGTTTGAATGAATATAGAGTAAAATAAAAAGTAGTAGAAATACCATTTGACCCAGCAATCCCATTACTGGGTATATACCCAGAGGATTATAAATCATGCTGCTATAAAGACACACACACACACGTATGTTTATTGCGGCACTATTCACAACAGCAAAGACTTGGAACCAACCCAATGTCCAACAATGATAGACTGGATTAAGAAAATGTGGCACATATACACCATGGAATACTATGCAGCCATAAAAAATGATGAGTTCATGTCCTTTGTAGGGACATGGATGAAGCTGGAAACCGTTGTTCTCAGCAAACTGTTGCAAGGACAAAAAAACAAACACCCCATGTTCTTACTCATAGGTGGGAACTGAACAATGAAAACACATGGACACAGGAAGGGGACCATCACACACCGGGGACTGTTGTGGGGTTGGGGGACAGGGGAGGGATAGCATTAAGAGATATACCTAATGCTAAATGATGAGTTACTGGGTGCAGCACACCAACATGGCACATGTATACATATGTAACAAACCTGCAGGTTGTGCACATGCACCCTAAAACTTAAAGTATAATAATAATAAAAGAAAAAAAAGTAGTTGAATGAATATAGAGTAAACAAAAATGGGTGGGCCTCATGCTTCTATAAAATACGAGGTTTTATTAGGTAAATTAAAAGTTTCTTAAGCTTCCAACATTTTCTTATTCCACAGGAAGCTGTAAAATTTTCTGCACTGGATCCACACTTTGTCTTTGTATTCTCCTCTCAGTACACCATTTCCCAATATTTGGTAACCCACAGGTTAGCATAGAAAATAAACAAGTCAGGGTGGCTGGCAAGGTGGCCAAATAGGAACAGCTCTGGTCTGCAGCTCCCAGTGAGATCAACACAGAAGGCAGAAGGTGGGTGATTTCTGCATTTCCAACTGAGGTACCCAGCTCATCTCATTGGGACTGGTTAGACAGTGGGTGCAGCCCAAGGAAGCTGAAGCGGGGGGGGGCATCACCTCACTCACGAAGTGCAAGGGGTTGGGGAACTCCCTCCCCTAGCCAAGGGAAGTCGTGAGGGACTGTGCCATGAGGAATGGTGCATTACAGCCCACGTACTATGCTTTTCCCATGGTCTTCACAACCTGCAGACCAGGAGATTCTCTCAGGTGCCTGCACCACCAGGGCCCTGGGTTTCAAGCACAAAACTGGGTGGCCATTTGGACAGACACCGAGCTAGCTGCAAGAGTTTTTTCATACCCCATTGGTGCCTGAGAATGCCGGCAAAACAGAATCGTTCACTCCCCTGGAAAGGGGGCTGAAACCAGGGAGCCAAGTATTCTAGCTCAGGGTATCCCACCCCCACAGAGCCCAGCAAGCTAAGATCCACTGGCTTGAAATTTTCACTGCCAGCACAGCAGTCTGAAGTTGATCTGGGATGCTCGAGCTTGGTGGGGGGAAGGCTACTCAAGCCATCACTGAGGTTTGAGTAGGTGGTTTTCCCCTCACAGTGTAAACAAAGCTGCCAGGAAGTTTGAACTGGGTGGAGCCCACCACAGCTCAGCAAAGCCACTGTAGCTAGAATGCCTCTCTAGATTCCTCTTCTCTGGGCAGGGCATCTCTGAAAGAAAGGCAGCAGTCCTAGTCAGGGGCTTATAGATAAAACTCCCATCTCCCTGGGACAGAGCACCTGGGGGAAGGGGCAGCTGCAGGCACAGCTTCAGCAGACTTAAACGTTCCTATCTGCTGGCTCTGAAGAGAGCAATGGATCTCCCAGCACAGCGCTCAAGCTCTGCTAAGGGACACACTGCCTCCTCAAGTGAGTCCTTGAACCCAGCACATCCTGACTGGGAGACACCTCCCAGCAGGGGTCGACAGACACCTCACACAGGAGAGCTCTGGCTGGCATCTGGTGGGTGCCCCTCTGGGACAAAGCTTCCAGAGGAAGGAACAGACAGCAATCTTTGCTGTCCTGCAGCCTCCGCTGGTGACACCTGGGCACACAGGGTCTGGAGTAGACCTCCAGCAAATTCCAGCAGACCTGCAGCAGAGGGGCCTGACTGTTAGAAGGAAAACAAACAAACAGAAATGAATAGCATCAACATCAACAAAAACGATGTCCACACAAAAACCCCATCCGAAGGACACCAACATCAAAGACAAAAGGTTGATAAATCCACAAAGATGAGGAAAAACCAGCACAAAAAGCCTGAAAATTCCAAAAACCAGAACGCCTCTTCTCCTCCAAAGGATCACAACTCCTTGCCAGCAAGGGAGCAAAACTAGATGGAGAATGAATATGATGAATTGACAGAAGTAGGCTTCAGAAGGTGGGTAATAAAAACTCCTCCAAGCTAAAGGAGCCTATTCTAACCAAATGCAAGGTAGTTAAGAGCCTTGAAAAAAGTTTAGAGGAATTGTTAACTAGAATAATCAGTTTAGAGAAAAACATAAATGACTGTATGGCGCTGAAAAACACAGCACAAGAACTTCGTGAAGCATACGCAAGTATCAATAGCCGAATTGATCAAACAGAAGAAAGAATATCAGAGATTGAAGATCAGCTTAATGAAATAAAGTGATAAGATAAGATTAGAGAAAAAAAGAATGAAAATAAATAAAGCCTCCAAGAAATATTGGACTATATGAAAAGACCAAACCTATGTTTGATTGGTGTACCTGAAAATGATGGGGAGAATGAAACCAATTTGGAAAACACTCTTCAGGATATTATCCAGGAGAACTTCCCCAACCTAGCAAGACAGGCCAACATTCAAATTCAGGAAATACAGAGAACACCACAAAGATACTCCTTGAGAAGAGCAACCCCAAGATACACAATCATCAGATTCACCAAGGTTGAAATGAAGGAAAAAATATTAAGGGCAGCCAGAGAGAAACGTCGAGTTACCCACAAAGAGAATCCCATCAGACTAACAGTGGATCTCTCTGCAGAAACCCTACAAGCCAGAAGAGAGTGGAGGCCAATATTCAACATTCTTAAAGGAAAGAATTTTCAACCCAGAATTTTATATCCAGCCAAACTATGCTTCATAAGTGAAGGAGAAATAAAATCCTTTACAGACAAACAAATGCTGAGAGATTTTGTCACCACCAGCCTTGCCTTACAAGAACTCCGAAAGGAAGCACTAAATATGGAAAGGAAAAACTGGTACCAGCCACTGCAAAACATACTAAATTGTAAAGACCATCCACACTATGAAGAAACTGCATCAACTAATGGGCAAAATAACCAGATAGCATCATAATGACATGATCAAATTCTCACATAACAATATTAACGTTACATATAAATGGGCTAAATGGGCTAAATACCCCAATTAAGACACAGACTGGCAAATTGGATAAAGAGTCAAGACCCGTTGGTGTGCTGTATTCAGGAGACCCATCTCATGTGCAAAGACACACATAGGCCCAAAATAAAGGGATGGAGGAATATTTACCAAGCAAATGGAAAGGAAGAAAAAAAAAAAAAAAGGCAGGAGTTGCAATCCTAGTCTCTGATAAAACAGACTTTAAACCAACAAAGATCAAAAAGACAAAGAAGGGCATTACATAATGGTAAAGGGATCAGTGCAACAAGAAGAGCTAACTGTCCTAAATATATATGCACCCAATACAGGAGCACGCAGGTTGATAAAGCAAGTTCTTAGAGACCTGCAAAGAGGCTTAGACTCCCACACAATAATAGTGGGAGACTTTAACACCACACTGTCAATATTAGACAGATCAATAAGACAGAAAATTAACAAGGATATTCAGGACTTGAACTCATCTATGGACCAAGTGGACTTAATAGACATCTACAGAACTCTCCACCCCAAATCAACAGAAAATACATTCTTCTCTGCACCACATCACACTTATTCTAAAATTGACCACATAATTGGAAGTAAAACACTCCTCAGCAAATCCAAAAGAACTGAAAACATAACAGTCTCTCAGACCACAGTGCAATCAAATTAGAATTCAGGATAAAGAAAATCACTCAAAACCACACAACTACATGGAAACTGAACAACCTGCTCCTGAATGACGACTGGGTAAATAACACAATGAAGGCAGGAATAAATAAGTTCTTTGAAACCAGTGAGAACAAAGACACAATGTACCAGAATCTCTGGGATACAGCTAAAGCAGTGTTTAGAGGGAAATTTATAGCACTAAATGCCCACAGGAGAAAGTGAGAAAGATCTAAAATCAACACCTAATCACAATTAAAATAACTAGAGAAGCAAGAAGAACTAGAGAAGCAAGAGCAAACAAATTCAAAAGCTAGCAGAAGACAAGAAACAACTAAGATCAGAACAGAACTGAAGGAGATAGAGACACAAAAAGCCCTTCAAAGAAATCGATGAATCCAGGAGCTGGTTTTTTGAAAACATTAAAAAGTAGACCATTAGCCACACTAATAAAGAAGAAAAGAGAGAAAAATCAAATAGATACTATAAAAAATGATAAAGGGGATATCACCACTGATCCCACAGAAATACAAACTGCCATCAGAGAATACTATAAACATCTCTACACAAATAAACTGGAAAATGTAGAAGAAATGGGTAAATTCCTGGACACATACACCCTCCCAAGACTAAACCAGGAAGAAATTGAATCCCTGAATAGACCAATAACAAGCTCTGAAGTTGAGGCAGTAATTAATAGCCTACCAATCAAAAAAAGCCCAGGACCAGATGGATTCACAGCCTAATTCTACCAGAGGTACAAAGAGGAGCTGGTACCATTCTTTCTGAAACTATTCCAAACAATAGAAAAAGAGGGACTCCTCCCAAATTCATTTTATGAGTCCAGCATCATCCTGATACCAAAACCTGGAAGAGACACAACAAAAAAAGAAAATTTCAGGCCAATATCCCTGATGAACATCGATGTGAAAATCCTCAATAAATACTGGCAAAATGAATCCAGCAGCACATCAAAAGGCTTATCCATCACGATCAAGTCAGCTTCATCCCTGGGATGCAAGGCTGGTTCAACATATGCAAACCAATGCAGAAAAGTCCTTTGATGAAATTCAACACCCCTTCATGCTAAAACCTCTCAAGAAACTAGGTATTGATGGAACATACCTCAAAATAATAAGAGCTATCTATGACAAACCCACAGCCAATATCATATTGAATGGGCAAAAACTGGAAGCATTCCCTTTGAAAACTGGCACAAGACAAGGATGCCCTCTCCCACCACTCCTATTCAACATAGTATTGGAAGTTCTGGCCAGGGCAATCAGGCAAGAGAAAGAAAGGTATTCAAATAGGAAGAGAGGAAGTCAAATTGTCTCTCTTTGCAGATGACATGATTGTATATTTAGGAAACCCCATCGTCTCAGCTAAAAATCTCCTTAAGCTGATAAGCAACTTCAGCAAAGTCTCAGGATACAAAATCAATGTGAAAAAAAACAAAGCATTCCTATACACCAATAATAGACAAACAGAGAGCCAAATCATGAATGAACTCTCATTCACAATTGCTACAAAAATAATAAAATACCTAGGAATACAACTTACAAGGGATTTGAAGGATCTCTTCAAGGAGAACTACAAACCACTGCTCAAGGGAATAAGAGAGGACACAAACAAATGGAAAAACATTCCATGCTCATGGATAGGAAGAATCAATATTGTGAAAATGGCCATACGACCCAAAGTAATTTATAGATTCAATGCTATCCCCATCAAGCTACCATTGATTTTCTTCATAGAATTAGAAAAAAACTACTTGAAATTTAATATGGAACCAAAAAAAGAGCCAGCAAAGCCATGACAATCTTAAGCAAAAAGATCAAAGCTGGAGGCATCATGCTACCTGACTTCAAACTATACTACAAGGCTACAGTAACCAAAACAGCATGGTAATAGTACCAAAACAGATATATAGACCAATGGAACAGAGCAGAGGCCTCAGAAATAATGCCACACATCTACAACAGTCTGATCTTTGACAAACCTGACAAAAGCAAGCAATGGGGAAAGGATTTCCTATTTAATAAATGGTGTTGGGAAAACTGGCTAGCCATATGCAGAAAACTGAAACTGGACCCCTTCCTTACACCTTATACAAAAGTTAACTCGAGATCAACTAAAGACTTAAATGTAAGACCTAAAACCATAAAAACCCTAGAAGAAATCCTAGGCAATATCATTCAGGACATAGGCATGGGCAAAGACTTCATGACTAAAACACCAAAAGCAATGGCAACAAAAGCCAGAATTGACAAATGGGATCTAATTAAACTAAAGAGCTTCTGCACAGAAAAAGAAACTATCATCAGAGTGAACAGGCAACCTACAGAATGGGAGAAAATTTTTGCAATCTATCCATCTGACAAAGGGCTAATATCCAGAATCTACAAGAAACTTAAACAAATTTACGAGAAAGAAACAACCCCATCAAAAAGTGGGCAAAGGATGTAAACAGACAATTCTCAAAAGAAGACATGTGTGTGACCAAAAAACATATGAAAAAAAAAAACTTATCATCACTAGTCATTAGAGAAATGTGAATCAAAACCACAATGAGATACCATCTCATGCATTAGAAAGGCGATCATTAAGAAGTCAGGAAACAACAGATGATGGAGAGGATGTGGAGAAATAGGAATGCTTTTACACTGTTGGTTGGAGTGTAAATTAGTTCAATCAGTGTGGAAAACAATGTGGCAATTCCTCAAGGATCTTGAACCAGAAATACCATTTGACCCAGCAATCCCATTACTGAGTATATACCCAAAGGATTATAAATCATCCTACTATAAAGACACATGCACATGTATATTTATTGCAGCACTATTCACAATAGCAAAGACTTGGAACCAACCCAAATGCCCATCAATGATAGACTGGATTAAGAAAATGTGGCACATATACACCATGGAATACTATGCAGTCATAAAAGAGGATGAGTTCATGTCCTTTACAGGGACATAGATGAAGCTGGAAACTATCATTCTCAGCAAACTAACACAGGAACAGAAAACCAAACACCGCATGCTCTCACTCACAAGTGGGAGTTGAACAATGAGAACACCTGGACACAGGGAGGAGAATATCACACACTGGGGCCTGTCAGGGGGTAGGAGGCTAGGGGAGGGATAGCATTCGGAGAAATGCCTAATGTAGATGATGGCTTGATGGGTGCAGCAAACCACCATGGCACATGTATACCTATGTAACAAACCTGCACGTTCTGTACATGTATCCTAGAACTTAAAGTATAATAATAATAAAAATAAAACGAACAAGTCTTTAAATGAGTCTTGAAACATTTTGTTCGTATAAACTTTAGAAGAATTTACCTATCGTCCCAATGTCCTCATATCAGGAGAGAAGGCCATGACATTTCAGTCTTGACCCCTAGAAAGAAATATCCTAAACGTTTTTAGAAATGAGCTCCCTATCTATAACAATATCGCTATCTTTTTCCATGCAGTCATTTGTGGCCCCATAGCAACCCACATGCTCCAATCACAAAGGAGGCAAGAGGTTTTGATGCGCATTTGTGGAGGGGATTAATTTCTTATTTTTTCTTTCCAACTTTTAGGTTCAAGGTGTACATATTCAGATTTGTTACATAGGAAAAGTGTGTATCATGGGGGCTTGGTACACAGATAAGTTTGTCACTGAGGTTATCAGCATAATATCTGATAGGTAGTTTTTAAATCCTCACCCAGCTCCCACCCTCCACTCTCAAGTAGGCCCCAGTGTCTATTGTTTCCTACTTTGTGTCCAATTTATATTCCCAAAGGAATATAAATTGTTCTAACATAAGACAAATGCACTCATGCTCATTTCAGCACTTGTTCACAAGAGCAAAGACATAGAATCAATGCAGATGCCCACACATAGTGGAATGGATAAGGAAAATGTGGTACATATACATGATGAAACTTATATTCAATGTTTAGTTCCCACTTATAAGTGAGAATATGCAGTATTTGGTTTACTGTTCCTGCATTAATTCACTTAGGATAATGGCCTCCACCTCCATCGATGTTGCTGCAAAGGACATGATTTCAATCTTTTTATGGCTATGTAGTATTTCATCATTTATATGTACCACATTTTCCTTATCCAGTACACCGTTGATGGGCATCTGCATTGATTCCATGTCTTTGCTATTGTGAACAAGTGCCGCAATGAACATATGATTGTGTTTATCTTTATGTTAGGACAATTTATATTCCTTCGGGTATACATCCAGTAATGGGATTGCTGGGTCAAATGCTAGTTCTATTTTAAACTCTTTGTGATATCTCCAGGCTGCTTTCCATAGTGGCTGAACTAATTTATATTCCCACCAGCAGTGTATAAACATTCCCTTTTCTCCACAACCTCGTCAGCATCTGTTATTTACTGACTTTTTAATAATAGTAATTCTGACTGGTGTGAGATGGTATCTCATTATGATTTTGATTAACACTGTCCTAGTGATTAGTGATACTGAGCATTTTTTCCTATGCTTGGTGGCCCCATGTATGTCTTCTTTTGAGAAGTGTCTGTTTATGTCATTTGCCCATTTTTTAATGGAGTGGTTTTTTGTGTGTGTGCATTTTGATTTGCTTAAGTTCCTTATAGATTTTAGATATTAGACTCTTGTTGCATTCATAGTTTGTGAATATTTTCTTCCATTCTCTAGTCTGTTTACTCTGTTGATAGTTTCTTTTGCTCTCAATAAGCTCTTTAGTTTAATTAGGTCCCACTTGCCAGTTTTTGTTTTTGTTGCAATTGCTTTTGGGGACTTAGCCATTTTTTTTTCCTAGGCAGATGTTGAGAAGGTTATTTCCTAGGTTTTCTTCTACGGTTTTTAGAGTTTTAGGTTTTACATTTATGTCTTTAATCCACCTTAAATTAATTTTTGTATATGGTAAAATGTAGTGGTCCAGTTTCAATCTTCTGCATATGGCTAGCCAGTTATTCCATCACCATTTATTGAATGAAGGGCTGTTTTCCCATTGCTTGTTGATGTCAGCTTTGTCAAAGATCAGATGGTTGTAGGTTTGCAGCTTTATTTCTGGCTTCCTTATTCCATTTCATTGGCCTACTGTTTTTGGACCAGTACCATGCTGTTTTAGTTACTGTAGCCATGTGGTATATTTTGAAGACAGGCAGTGTGATGCCTCCAGCTTTGTTCTTTTTGCTTAGGATTGCTTTGGCTATTTGGGCTCCTTTTTGGTTTCAAATTAATTTTAGAATGTTTTTTTCTAATTTTGTGAAAGATGTCATGGGTAGTTTGCTAGTAATAGCATTGAATCTGCAATTTGCTTTGGGCTGTATGGTCATTTTGACAATATTGATTCTTCCTATTCATGAGAATGAAATGTTTTTCCATTGTTTGAGTTGTCTGTGATTTCTTTCAGTAGTGTTTTGTAATTCTCATTGTAGAGATCTTTCACCTACCTGGTTAGCTGTATTCCTAGGTATTTTATTCTTTTTGTGGCTATTGCAAATGGGATTACATTCTTGATTTGGCTTTCAGCTTGGATGTTATTGGTTTATATAAATGCTACTGAATTTTGGACATTGATTTTGTATCCTGAAACTTCGTAGAAGTTGTTTATCAGAGCTGGGACCCTTTTGTCAGAGACTGGGATTTTCTAGGTATAGAATCATATTATCTGCAAACAGAGATAGTTTGACTTCCTCTTTTCCTATTTGGACACTTTTTATTTCCTTCTCTTACCTGATTGCTCTTGCTAGGACTTCCAGTACTACAATGGCTAGGAGTGATGAGAGTGGGTATCCTTGTTTTGTTGCAGTTCTCAAGGGGAATGTTTCTGGATTTTGCCCATTCAGTATGATGCTGGCTATGAGTTTGTCACGGATGGCTCTTATTGTTTTGAGTTATGTACCTTCAATACCTAGTTTGTTAAGGGTTTTTAAACACAAAAAGATGTTGAATGTTATTGAAAGACTTTTCTATGATGATCATGTGGTTTTTGTTTTTAGTTCTGCTTATGCAATGAATCACATTTATTGATTTATGTATGTTGAACCAACCTTATATCCTAGGAATAACACCTACTTGATTGTGGTAGATTAGCTTTTCGATGTGCTGCTGGATTTTTGTTGAGGATTTTTGCATCTATGTTTATCAGGGATATTGGCCTGAAGTTTTCTTTTTCCATTGTTTCTCTGGCAGGTTTTGGTATCAGAATAATGCTGGCCTCATAGAATGAGTGAGGGCTCAGCTCAGGCTCTTTGTTCACTCCCCAGCTTGCAGGCAGCAGGGGCAGGGACCTTGGCAGTGACAATGTTAGAGGGCCTTACACTTACCTTTTGGAGCTCCAACCCAGAGAAATGCAGAGCCTCTGCTAACCAAAATGATCAGTCCGGGGTGGAGTGGCTATGTCACACACCCAAGTTGGAGGCCTTGCCTGGTGGTGAGCAGGGGGTGGGGGCTCACAGGGAAGACAGTCTGGCCTCTTTGGGAAAGAGCAAAGAACCTGAGTGCCTGTGGTATGCTGGAGGTGTAATAAGGCACTCAGGTTCTTTGTTCTTTCCCAACCTGGTGGCAGCAATAGCAGGTACCGCTGTAGCAGTGGTGTCAGAGGGATCGTCAGTTGCCTCTGAGAACTCCACCCCAGAGATACATGAAGCTACTGCCAATGGGAATGATCAGCTTGGGGTGGGGTGGCTGCACGGCAGGCACAATCCAGGGGCCCTGCCTGGTGTAGAGCAGGGGGTCAGGGGTTCACAGGGAAAAGAGACTGGATTCCTCTCTGTATGACAGCTGCAGCATGCTGAAGGTACCAGCAACACAGTCAGGATCTTTGTTCTTTCCCCAGCCCGAGGGCAGCAAGGGCAATATCCCCGCAGCTGAGATGGTAGAGAGCCTTTGGGTCATCTCTGGGATTTCCTCTCCAGATAAAAGCAGTGCCACCACTGACTGAAGTGCTCAGGCGGGGGCAGGATGACTGTGCTGGGGTCCAGGTTGGGAGGCCCTGCACAGTGAGGAGTAGCAGGGGCAGGAATCCACATGGGAAATAGTCTGGCTGCTTTTCTGCATGGCAGCTGCACTGCGTTGGAGACACATGATAGTCCTTAGGCTCATCACTTACTCCCTCTGCAGCCTCAGGGCAGTAGGGGTGGGGGCTGCAGCAGCAGCAAAAAGGCGGAACTGTCAGTTAACTCTGGGAGCTCTGGCCCAGGGAAGTGCAGAGTCACTACTAGCCTAAGTGTTCCGGCAGGGGTGTGTTGGCTGCGCTGGGGACCTGGGCCCGTGGGCTTTGGCTGGCAAGGTGTGGCGAAGGTAAGGCCTATAGTCTGTGTGTTCCTCAGCACTGTGAAAGCAGCATGTATCTTGGGAGCATGCAAGAGGGCCTGGCCTCACCTGCTGGCAGAGCTATGGCAGCTGACCCTGGGATGCTCAGGAGCCCAAGGCCCTTGAGGCTCCATATGTGCCTGAGTGGCAGCTCTGCCCAGACTCCGCACAGCGCTCTGTCAGTCTGGAGGCCCTGGAGAGAGAGGGTCAGGGGATCTCCTGTGCCCAGGATTGCAGAGATCCATGGCAAGAGTATGGGCTCCTGGGGGCTCTTGCTCACTCACACTTTCCCTGTGGTGAGAAGCCTTCCTTGGCTCCATGCGAATCCCAGGTGGGCAGCTGCCCTGTCTCACTCTTCTCTCTTCTCTCTGGGTTTTGTTGCTTCCTTGATGAGTCCCAATGTCCTCCTGGGCAATCCAGTTGAAGAGGTAGTGTTTATTGGCCATTCTGTCCCTTGATATTACACAACCCATCTGAGCCATAGTCCTTCAGCCACATCCATGACCAAGTGCCTGGGAGATTTAAATAAACTCGGTGCTCCGCTCGTGTAGTAAAAACAGACTACCACCTAAGCTGAGATTTTTAATCATCACTTATGGAAAGGATATCCATGAAAGTCCATTAAAACTATGAATATATACAGATTGAATATCTGATAAGACACATCTTGAAAACATGTAAATATTTTGATGCATAATGTTTAAGGAAGGAGAAAAGAACAGAGACCTTTTTTTAACCTTTTCGTCCTATGTGATATCTGTATTTAGAATATAGTTAACTCATCTGCAAATCCGATTCCAAATAATAGAGAAAAAAATCTATATTAATTTTCCCCCATTTCACTTGTATTATTTGGGGATATGTAATTTCTAAAAGGCAATAGGCAATACAATGATATTTTAATTTTTAAAAACAAGCAGCTTTTTTTTTTTTGCTTTTCTCACTTGGAATGCCAATCAGCAAGGGTTTTTTGGTTTTTTGCTTGTTTGTTTACTCTACTTATAATGAAATCAAGTAGTTTTTCTGAACAGAATAATATATTTAGGGGAAGAAATAGCTTATAAGATTATTGACTGAATGTGAAACTCAAACATTAAATGAGATGAAAAAACTAAATTAGTTATTCCCTGAGACAAACAGGGATGGGAGAACACCTCTGGGAGGCAGCTCCTTTTCCTCAGTTTTACTTATGTATTTAGTTCAACATATCCACACATAGTGCTTATCATATACCAGGTACTATTGTAAAATACATAACTGTTGATTTACTGGATTCTCATAACTCCCTAGGAAGGTTATTTTTATCATTTTGCCCTTTTACCTGAGGCAAGTGAGGCTCATACACGGTGTGATGGTTGATTTTATGCATTTACTTGACGGGGCATGGGGTGCACAGACATTTGATCAAACATTCTTCTGGGTACTTCCATGAGGGTGTTTTCTGATGAGATTAACATTGCAATCAGTAGACTAGTTAAAGCAGATTGTCCTTCTTAATGTGAGTGGCCCTCATCTAATCACCAGAAAGTCTGTTAAGTAGAACAAAAAGGCTGATTCTTGTGCAAATAAGAAAGAACTCCTCCTGCCTGGCGGTTTGAGCTTGGACATTGGTGTCTTCTGTCTTCAGACTCAGCTGAAACATTGGCTCCTCAGACTCACACTGGAACTACACCATTGGCTCTCCCAAGTCTCTAGCTTGTCAGTTGCACATCTTGGGACTTCTCAGCCTCCATAATTACATGAGCCAATTCCTTATCATAAATTTTCTTATATATATGCATGTGTACACACACACACGCACACATATGCGCACGCGCACATACACGTGCACGCACACACACACACACGCACTCACACATACACACACAATCTGTTTATCCAGAGGACTCTAATACAGGGAGTAAGTGTCTCAAGGCCACATAGTTACAAAGCTCACCCAGGGAGTCTGACTCCAGGGCCCATGCTCTGGGCATCAAATATCACTCAATGTTCACATAAAACATAATGTCTTAGGCACATTACATGTATAGTAACTCATAACTTAATGTCATTGATAGGTTATTTGAAATTGCAACTTTAAGTGAAAAGACATACTGTATGCCATAGGAACTTAACTCTTATTTATATCAATTAGCATATGGTAAAATTGGTTTTGTTATATAGTACAATATTTTAATTAAAGTTGCAGTTTCTTTTTTTTTTTTTTTTTTTTTTTTGAGACAGAGTCTCCCTCTGTCGCCCCGGCTGGAGTGCAGTGGCGCGATCTCTGCTCACTGCAAGCTCCGCCTCCTGGGTTCACGCCATTCTCCTGCCTCCGCCTCCCGAGTAGCTGGGACCACAGGCGCCCGCCACCACGCCCAGCTAATTTATTTTTTTTGTTGTATTTTTTTTTTTAGTAGAGACTGGGTTTCACCATGTTAGACAGGATGGTCTTAATCTCCTGACCTCGTGATCCACCCGCCTTGGCCTCCCAAAGTGCTGGGATTACAGGCATGAGCCACCACGCCCAGCCTAAAGTTGCAGTTTCTAA